>NC_089978.1:9375000-10000000 GCF_036417845.1 Apteryx mantelli
AAACTGAAACATGCTGCCAGCAACAACCTGGAAGCCAGATTTCTAGATAATGTGCTCGCAGAAAAGGCTCTTTCTATACGAAAATGCTTTAGTCACAGAAAATAAGCAGCTGTGTTGCATGCTGTCCGAGGTACAACACAGAATACATGCTGAGCATTTCTTAAAATCGTTTCCTCTGCCTTTTCTCTACCAAGAGGTCAGAAGAGAAACATCCAGGTAAAGTAATGGTTAGTTATATACTTGCAATGTAATGATTTATTTATTTTAAAAGTTATAATTAACTTTCAAATATAATTCCTCTCTTTTAAAAACTACTCTTGGAGCCTCTATATTGGCTCAATGACTCTACATCATATTTACCCAAATTGCAAGTAAAATAGATTGGGTCTTAGTCCTAACTGACAGCAGATTCAGCAGACAATCAGGAAGTCAAGCTGTTTTGTTGTTATTGAACTGCAAATCACCCACTAGTAATAATGATTTTGTGATACAAAAGCTAAAACATTACAATGCATTCTCCTGTAGCCGTATGAATTTTCCACTGAAATTAACAAAATTAAACTTCAGGATACTTGCTTTACCCATTTAAATTATGTCAGCATACACAGATCTGTGGAGCAAGCAAGTGTGGTCCGGGGTTTCTTTACCTACAAATGTGCTACAAAGAACAATTACAAGCTTAATTATGGCACAAATTGCTGTCCAAATAACAATTCTGCATTTTACTTAAAACATATTATGAATGCCTGAAAAATACAGCTGAGTGGCAGCTTTTTCTATTCAGCAGAAATTGAAGGAAATTGAGGGAATATTTAAGGAAACTTCACCTTTTCAAAGGTGAAGTTACAAAGTTAGGACTCTTGCTTCTCAAAGATAATTAGATGTCTTTACTGAGCTGCCTTTGCTGTGGCTTGGGCGGGCCATACAGCCACCCATAAACCATGGCGGGGTGCAGGCTGGTGCTGTGTGTTTCCTTATCATTAGGTCGATGCTGGAAACGAGACAGGTGATGGAGTGTGCAATGAAGACAGTCCTGTAAGACCATAATTACCATGAATGAAGAGAGACCCAGGCTTTGGGATGCAGCCTGCAGACCTGTGCTCTTAGAGACCACAGCTACTGCATCATGAAACAGGAAAAGCTGCTACAACAAAGACTACATATTAGGAAAACTAAACATAACTACAGTTTGTGATTCATGGGCCCCTTGGCCATTTCATTGGATTTGCATGGTCTTTTTTAGGAATCCCTTTGGGATTTTTTTTTTTTCTTACTGGCCCCATTCACATGTTCTTCTGAAGCTGACATTTTATTCTGGTTTTCCATTTTTGCAGACAGTGTTGCCTGTGTCTTGTAGCACTGTGCAAAGGCTGCCCCAGTAATACTGTATGGTCATCCTGCCAGGCTGGGACCAGATGCAGGGGCCTCTCAGTCCAGCCCACAGGACTGGTCTGGTCTTTGCACATGACAGAGTTCGCACAGGAGGGCTCTTGGGTGGGTCTCTTAGGAGGGGTCCTTAGCCCTCAGGCATGTTCCAACTTCTTCATGCCCCCACCACCAACCTTTTGGTGCCCCCTGCCCTTTTGAAGTTCCCCCCACCCCAGACATTTTAGAGCTTGTGCTGCAGACCTTGTAAAGTGGAGAGCCCCGAACCTGCCTTTTACTTTTGTTTAATTACTTTCTATTTACATTTAAACTTTCATTATTCATTCCATTAGATCTTATTAAAGAAATTTTTATCAATTTTATAGCGATGCTTTTATGGATATATGCATTTAATTTCTATATCTTTATAAATGTGTGTGTGTGTATATGCTTTATATATGCACATATAGAAATATACATATTATATGTATAAATAAAATATATATACACACATGTTTGTACACTCCTTTATATATATATTTCTATATAAGTATGTATTGTATATAAATGTATATATTTTTGTATCCGAGAAATTCTTGGTCCAAAGGAAGTGGGCAGCCAATCAGAGAGGGCTCTGAGACCACATAGGTATAACGATTTCCAAAAAAGGCAACCAGACAGTCACAGAGCAATATGAAAACATGTAGGGTAAGATGTTGCCATAAATGGCTTCCTGTTCTGACATGCTTCTGGGTAATGATGCTTTACAAAATGGTGGCACCAGTGTTTTTAGAGGGAGAGGACTTCCTGCTCTGATGTCCTATGGGGTAGACAGGAAGGGATGGCTGGTCCTGCCAACCATTCACAGAGCTGCCTGAAAACATGTGGGGTATGATGGTGTCACGAAACAGCCATCAGCCAATCACACAGCAGTGCGGAAACACGTGGGTGCCCTTAATCCAAAAAAGGGGTTATTTTGACTTCCACCTCAGGTAGATGATGTGGTATAAAAACCTCTGTGATGTGCAGGCAGCCTGGCTATTCTGCATGGGTTCTGGCCAGGTGTTGGAGTCAAGACATCCCAGATCATCTTCAGCTAGTCTGCTGGTAAAAAAACACTTAGGCTCTGGGCAGTGGAACAGTATCATCTGCACAGCTAATGTGTCAGCACAGTCTCCTGCTTGTTTCTCACCACAGTCAGCTAGCACTCTGCCAAGCTATTCCCCAGCACAGCTCCGGAGGTAGAACAGGCCTGACACCAGGCACAACAGGCAGTGTGGATGCAGCTGCCTTGGTGTGGAGCTTGGGAGAGCATTAATGATCTGGACATGGGTTATTCCATGCCAGTTAGCCTCAGAGCCAGGCAATGTTTCCATGCATGTTTAGTTTAGTAATATAGCTGTAGCATTAACATCTTCCATCTTCTCCAAAAGAAGTTCTCCTGCAGTTCCTGGATCAATTCATATAAGACAAATCACTTTGGATTTCACCTCCTATGAGAAAAGCATATAGAAAACAACACAACAGTCATAGTTAGAAGAGGCCTCAGTTCCCTGGCCACAGCAGAGGCCTTAGCCTCAGTGCTGTTGGTGTGGAGAATCTCTTTAACAGCATTTTCTCAGAAAAGCTAGTGGACCTCTTCAGGACATAAATAATTACTGAATGCTATGATGACTTATTAGCTGCGCACAACAGTGAGGCTATATTTTAGCTTGAAGAATGGTTTTGGAGTGTCGTTCCCCCACCATCATGCTAGACTCTCATGATTTATAGGTGACTCTAAAGCCAACGGTGCCCTGGATCCTGGACTTCTGATTGACTGCAGCCCACACCAGCATGTACCAAGATAGCTATCAGGTCTTTTTACACCTTCACAGTGTCCTATGCTACAAGTGAATTCCCAGGAGGCTAGATTTGGGATCTCCCTGTCACCAGAAGAAGCCTGAGGAAGAACTTTTGTATAAGTCATACTCTTCAACAGGCATCTAGCACACAGAGCAACAGCAGGGCCATTTTCCTTTCTCAGAATTGCCATTGACTTCTCTGGAAATGTTCAGTGCAGACCAATGCACTGCCTATTCCCCTAAACTATTGGACAATAAACTTGATATTGTTCCCTGATTACTCTTTGGAGTTATGTTCCTGAGCATTCAAAAGAGGCATTTAGATGTCTTTCAAGTAAAGAGATACTCCAATCAAATTTCATAAATGTAAATGTCAATGTTCCAGTAATGAGCAATATTGTAGAATGACTATCCCTCACTGTAAAGCTAAAGAGAGAAACAGCTCATAACTAGTGTTAATGCTGTCTTTCCTGAAATCATCTTATAATTCCCAAAAGAACAGTTCTCATTATAACTGTATTGGAGAGATACAGCTCCTCTGGTCTGTTTTGATTATAATGTTCCCTAGGTGGACCGAGTACTGCATATGCCCAAAACTGGCCTCGTCTGACTAGTTTGGCACCTATTTCCACTTAAGCCAGATCCAAAAATTAGGCAAAGGAACACACAGGCCCCTGAGAGTCCTGATATGATCAGCACTTGTTCTCACAGCATGTCTTACACAGTCACAGACTGCTCATAACATACAGATGTAACTATCATTGCTTAAAACACAGCAGGTGGAAAGAGGGCCAATCTCAGCACATCACTTATGTTTGATATAGCAGCCTTGTGTTACAGCATTCACCTGTGGGATGGGAGACCCCAACAGCCTGTCCTGATGAGGCTAGGAGAACCCCTCTCCTGTGAGGTGTATTTTTGAGTCCCTTTGGCTGATCTGAGCTCAGATCTCCTACATCCTGGCAACCTCCTTAACCCTTCAGCTATGCTATGAAAGATCAGCAATATCTCTTCCTCTAGTTAATTTTAACAAGAAAAGCAATGAGTGCTGCTTTGTTCTGAGAAAGACTAGTTTTAAGGACGTATCATCAGATGAGGACCACATCATTAGCTAGAATACATAAACAGAAATGCCTGCCCCTAACCCTGACCCACACATCTGACTTCATAGTGGGACAGATGGTCAAAATCATCCCTGTCCTGGGCATTTCAGTTTTGCTTTTTCCAGGTGGCTCCCTGTTCAACCAGTGAGCATCTAGGCTTCTCTGGGTGCACTTAAATGTTAGGTGCAACCATCCTTGATTTCAAACTTTCTAAAAGACTGAAGGAAAGGACTGAGAGCAAAATCTGACACATATCCTTAACTACAATGTTCAGTGTATGCTGAAGCATTAATTATGATTAATTATTTTTATTATTATTAGTTCTTTTCACAATGATGATGATGGAAGTATAACAATAAGAACCAGCTATCCTTCAAAAAATGTAGCTAAGTTTTACCAGTTTCTACTACACATGCACAAAACTTTGTTGGAACAGAAATAAATGTAAGACCTTGAACATGTGTGCAATGAGAAAACATTTTTTTTTAATTGAGTAATTGGACCATTAGTGTTAATAAGAGCATTTTTGTAGACATTAATACATTAGGGTTTAAAATATCTCTATACTAAATCACAGGGATATTTTAGATTCAGATGTGCTCATCAGACAGTAAATCTTGCAACTACTTGAACTTGGCACTGGTGCTAACTGCAATAAAGGATCACTGCAAGTATACTAATAACTATTACAATAAGATATTCAGAGCAGACTGCATTACAGAATGGAATATATAACTCTTGGGTGTATCTTACAAATGCATATGTAAAATATAAGGCTTAGGAATTAAAAACAGTATTCTTAAACACTTACAAAAAAAGAACTGACTGGGGATTGTGAGTATAACTGGAAGGATTTTACTTACTTAGTGTGCTTACTTGCTGTTAGCGTTAAACCCTGTCTCTAGTTTCAACTGCGCAAGTACATGATTTTTCCATATTGTCATAGGACTGATGAGGACAAACCTAATTTTAAAAAATTATTATCCTATAGCTTGTCTATTAGCTGCTAATTTCTAATGAACTGGTCAAGAAGAAGCAGAAAACTGGAACCTTTGTAAGGCTGCCTAGACTTTGTTCATTATAGGAGAAGAAACGCGTCTAATATTTCGATCTCCTGTCCTATTGAATCTAATTGTTCTTACTCAGTGTCTTGTTTATATAGTATATAAAATAAACTATTCTGTTTATCACTACTGAAGGATCATACTTGCAATAACTCTTATACTATCTATATGCATAGATTTCTCACTGTGCCTCCCCAGTAACTGCTGGGCTATGGCCAGCATCTGAATATATAAGCTTGCCTTGTTCATTTTGGCTGTCAACAAAGAAAAATGGCAACAATGACCATTCAGAAAGAACTGGTTTTCACACATGCAATAAAGTACCTCGTTTGAGGGAATCAAAGAAAACCTCCTTGTACCTTCTTTTATTCTCAGGATCTAAGGTGGGGTTTGGGCTTTTTGTTTGTTTTACTTCTTTTATTCTTTCTTTGTAATAAACCCTTTGATTTCTGGCATGTCTCAGACTCTCAGTTCAAGTGGGATCCTAAGATGACATGGAGATGTGATTTATACAATGACCCAAAAAGATCAGAATCAGTCATCTGGAGTAAAAGCAGTTGTTATATTTTTTTAAGAAGAAGAAAAATCACATAAAGATATCAATGCACACCAAGCTTCACAATGACTCAGGGACACAAAGCATCTAGAGCTCCACCCATGGTCACAAACTACAACATTGCAAGAATAACTGAGACTTACTGGGACCGTTTGCATGACTGGAGTGCTGCAGTGGACAGATACAAGCTCTTTAGGAGGGACAAGCAGGGACAGTGAGGATGGGAGTTGCCCTCTATGTGAAGAAGCAGCTCTGATATGTGGAGGGAGGTCTTCTATGGGATGGAGAACAGTCAGGTTGATAGCATGTGGATCAGGATCAGAAAAGAGGCCAGTAAGGGCAACGCCGTGGTGGGAGCGTGTTACAAAACACACAATTACAGTGAGGATGTGGATGAAGTCTTCTTTCAGCAGCTCAAGAAAGTCTCTGTATCACAGGTCCTAGTTCTCATGAGGGACTTTAGCTGCCCTGATATCTGCTGGAAGAGCAACATGGTGGGACGCAAGTAGTTGAGGAGGTTTCTGGAGTGTGTCAGGAATAACTTCTTGATACAGGGAGTAGATAAGCCAGCCAGGGGTGATGCACAGCTGGATCTGCTGCTCACTAACAAGGAAGACCTGGTTGGGAATGCGATAATGGCAGCCCTGGCTGTAGTGACCATGAGATAGTGGAGTTCCAGACCTTGAGGGTGTGAGGAAGGATGGAAGCAGAGTACAGATCCTGGACTTCAGGTAAGCAGACATCAGCTTATTCAGGAAACTGGTAGGTGGAATCCCATGGGATGCAACTTCGAAGGGCAAAGGTGCTCAAGGAAGTTCTTTAAGGACAGCCTTCTCCAAGCACAAGAATGGTCCATCCAATACTCAGGAAAACAACAGTCATAACAGGACACCAGTTTGCTAAACAGGAAACTCATGACTGAGCTCAAACGCAAGAAAGGAGTATACAGGAGGTGGAAACAGGTAACAAAGAAGGAATCTAGAAACATTACCCCGGCATGTAGGGATGATGTCAGGAAAGCCAAAGCTCAGCTGGAGTCAAGACTTGCAAGGGACAACAAGATCAACAAGAAGAGCTTCTACCACTACATTAGTAGTAAAAGGAAATGTGGAACCAATGTTGAATTGTGTGGGTGATTTAGTGATAGCAAACACAGACAAGGCTGAGAGGCTCAATGTCTTCTTTGCCTCTCTCTTCACCAACAAGGTCTCCCAGGTCTCTGTGCTTAGAAACAGGGTTCAGGAAGGAGAACAACCATCAGTGGCTGAGGGTTAAGCCAAGGATTACTTGGAAGAACTTGACCCCTGAAAGTCCATGTGACCTGAAGGGTTGCGTCTAAGGGGGCTGAGAACTGGCTGATGTCATACTGAGACCTTCGTTATCTTTGGAAGGTTGCAGAGATCAAGGGAGGTTCCCAATAATTGGGAAACACCAAATATTGCATCTATCTTCAAAAAAAGGCCAAATGGATGATTCAGGGTACAACAGGCCAGTCAGCTTCACTTCAGTCTCTGGAAAACTCATGCAGAAAATCCTCTTGGAGCAAGTCCTCTTGGAAGCCATGTCCAGGCAAACAAAGAAGAAGAAGGTGACTGGAAACAGTCAGCATGGATGACCATGGGTAATCATGCCTGACCAACCTGATTGCCTTCTAGAATAAAAAGACTGGATTTATGGGTGAGTGAGGGCAGTGGATGTCATTTACCTCAATTCTAGCAAGTCTTTCCTCACTTTCCCCCACAGTGTTCTTCTACCCAAGTTAGAATGTTACAGTTTGAATGGGTGAACAAGAAGATGCATAAAAAAATGCTTGCATGGTTGGGCTCAGAGGTAGTGGTTAATGGATCATACTCTTCCTGGAGATCAGTGACAAGTGCATCATCACAGAGAGTCTGTCCTGGGACCTGTCCTGTTTAACATCTTTATCAATGACCTGGAGGGAGTGAGGATTGGACTCTCATCAAGTCAGCAGATGACACTGCATTGAGAAGACCAGTTGATACTCTTGAGGGCAGGGCTGCCATTCAGAGGGACCCAAACAGACTGGAGGAAGGGCCCATGGGACCCTCATGACATTCAGTAAGGACAAATGCAAAGTCCTGAACCTGGGATAGTTTAACCCCCTTCAATGGTATGGGCTGGGAACTGATGGGCTGGGGAACAGCTTTGCAGAAAAGGCCAAAGGGATCCTGGTAGATAGTGAGCTGAGCATGAGCCCCCAGTGTGCCCTGGTAGCAGCGAGAGCCAACAGCCTCTTGGGCAGTATGAACAGGAGCAGAGCCAGCGGATCCAGGGAAGTGATTATCTCCTCCTAGCTGGTACTGAAGTCTCCATTCTTGGAAGTTTTCAAGACCCAACTGGATAAAGTCCTGAGCAACCTGGTCTGATTGCCTGGGTGAGCCTGCTTTGAGCAGCAGGTTAACTAGAGACCACCCAAAGTTCCTTCCAACCTGAATGATTTTGTGATTTGGATGAGATAGAATACCTTAAATGATGCACATCATACAGACTAAGCCCCTTGATAACAATAAGTTCTTGTATGTTATGATGATTTCCTTCCTTTTTCCTGTACTGCTCTTCTGACGGGCAGTTGAATATCTTCTGTAACCAACAGCCCTCCCCAAACCAAAGAAAGTGAATTAGAATCGCACTCGGCAACACTGAAAATGTGCTCTGTGCTTCTGGTCACAGTTATAAACTTGGGAGTGTCTTTTGTGTTTACTCCTTCATTCTCCACCCCAATTTCAAGTTGATCTTTACAACATCAACCTTTTAGCCAAATAAATTTGTTCCATATCTGTATGCTTTTCCCAGAGTTAAAGAATAAGTTTAATAGTAATAGGATGGCTATATATCAATGAATGAAGTATTTGCCATTAAATCTAATTCAGAATGCATAACTAGAATGAGTATTTTGATTATGATCTACACAACAATTGTAATTTGAACCTTTTATGTGTGTATATCAGCACATAAATTTAATGGCCTATAGCAGAGATGCTTACTGCTTATAAGCAATATACATGTTTGCAAGGGGATAGTTACAGTCATAGTTAAAGTTATGGCTGCTAGAGAAACCATAGCTACTCTTGCATTGAAATTCTCAACACAAACTGTATTAGCAATATATATGAGTGGGGGTTGCAGAGAATGTATCCATCTCTTCTCTATTTGCATTCACATTTAATCAGCATTTGTGAATGTGATTTAAATCAAGTCACACCACAAGGTGTTCAACTTCAAAATGTCAAAAAAATCTAACTTTTGCATTGGAAAATAACACATTATTTTATATTCTTCCTTACAAAGCGGAAAGAAATCTTCCGGTCAATGATTACAAAGGCTGCAGAGCTGCTCCTACTGAAAACTCTGCTGAGTGAACTAATGAGGATGTTATCTGATCTCAGAGTTGCTCCTTGAAAGTCCTTGATGCAGTTTGTACGTAGGTTTGAGCTATGTTTTACTGCACTTCATCTAGCAGTGCTGATGGCTACAAGCTGCACCTATTTTAAATCAAGCAGAAAGGATTGTGTATGTTGTCACAACGTCTCCGCAAGCTCAAAGGAGGCAGACACACCTTTAGACCAAATCTTAAGCTTTATTCAAAGAGCACACAATAAAAATGGTATGTCACTTTTGTAACACTGCAATTACAGACCAGATGCGCAGTCAGTGCCATTAACTGGAGTTGAAGACTCCCATCAAGTACAGCATCCCGTAGCTCCCAAGGTGAAATAGCAGGGAGTGGTGGGAGACAGGTAAGACTTAACCACAGCACCTCTGCAGCAGAAGTAAGGATGTTGTGTTAGGATGAGCAGATAGCCTTGCTACCTTTCTGATGCACACCCAGTACTGGTGCCTTAGAGTCAGATACACCGCTCCTGTGGTCAAGTCTTCTGAGCAGAACAGTGCAAGATGATGATTCCATGTCAAAAGGCATATATAAAGGCAGATATAAAGTCCCTGAGCCTGGCTGTCCCTTTTGTATTGTTTCAGAGTTTTGGTGGGGTTATTTATCCTGTTGCAAAGTGGATGTGAGAAAACAAGTCTTATAGGAAAGGGGGAGAGCTCTCATTTGGTAACACTTTCTATCTCCAGTAGCGTGAATGTCTGTTCAAGCAGTATGGTGTTTTCTCTTCCCATACATGGTAAAATCTGCATTGGAACTGCTTCTGAATGGGCATTAACAAGTGGGCATTCAAAGTGCATTTGTCTCCAAAGTGATGGTGCTGGATAAAAGATGCAACACATGTTCCCTACTGCAAAATGCCAGTCTTTCCCATTTCAAGAGCTGAACACTGTTATGCAATAATTTACCTCGTCAAGTGTGAGCTGCCACTGCTGAGTTCATTCATTATGCAAGGCACCCACTTCAGAGTTAGCCTGGAGAAGCTACCGCCTGAGTTCAGAGATCCCAGGAATGGGATGATTAGCGCACACTGGCATATCTTCAAGGAAGAGCGACCACATAGTGGTGTCAGGCTTTTAAAATTAGCCAGGCTTAAGGTTTCCAAAATCACAGTTCTCTGCCTTTATTGCATTCACTAGTTCAGTGTAATACTGTACCAAGTAAGTCAAGGTCAACGATTTCATCATTCCTGTGTACTACACAGCTTTGTTAACATTTCAATGTGAGAAAAATGGTCCAAGTATCCATGATGTTTAGATTATTCTTTTTCTAAGACAGGATTTCACAAGAGGATTAATTTTTTACAGCAAGCTGGCATTGTTTTATGTTCAATGAAAGCTCTTTAAAGTTTTGCATTCTTTGTTTCCTGTGTTGCAAGTCTAGAGCTGGGGTAGTGTAACCTTTCCAGGCTTTCATTGCCCAGCAATATTTTCCTTGCTGACTTTTTAAATGTGAACTGACTGTAGCTTAGCTCCTCCTTGGAGTGGAGCATACTGATCAGTTTTCTCCTAAATTATATTTTTTTCTTCACAGTAGCGCACCATGTGAGCATATGAGACAATGGACATAAGCTGAAAGACAAGAAGTTCAGACTGGATATAAGAAACAACGCTTTCCTCATGAGGACAGTCGAGCACTGGAACAGATTGTCCAGAGAGGTTGTGCAATCTCCATTCTTTTTTTGGAGGTTTTCAAAACCTGCTTGGATAAAGTCCTGAACAACCTAGTTTGATCTCATAGCTGACACCACTGTGAGACGGAGGTTGGACTAAAGAGCTCCAGAGGTCCCTTCCAACACACGTTGTCCTGTGATTCTGTGATAACTCAAATACCATATGTATAGATGGGCACACAGCAACTGCCATATTTGATCAGAGGAATGATTCACACAGTCCAGTGTCTTTTTTTAACATTAGTTCATTGGCTTCTGAGAAAGATGCAAGAAGCTGTACTGGCTATTGTAAAGGAATAGAGGGCACCCAGGAGAAGTTTCTTCCAAACCTTAAATGCGTTGTCAACAAATGGCCCAATCACTAGCCTCCTCCTTATGAGATCTGTGAAATAAATGGTAGCGAAGTCACTGAACCGTCCTCTCTGTTAGGCCAGTGTTGTCAACACACGGGTTAGAGGCAGCTGAAGTCTAGACTTTGTGACAAGAGCTAAGGCATTTAAGTTATAAGTACAAAACTCAAGTTTGTCCTACAGTTGTAAATGTAGTATAGCTGGGTTTCAGAGCTGTGGCTATATGGACACCCAGCGCACATAATTCCCTGAGCTAGTCCAGGAACTCCTGAGCTAGTCATCTGCAGGGATGAGACAATGGACTGGCTTGAGACAATGGTCTGACTTGAGACAAGGTGATTTACTGCTCTCCTAGCCATCTTCACAACAAAGCATATGACTAACTCAGACAGTTCTAGAGATTCCCCCGGTAGCTTCTGTTCGTGCCTAGACCAAATTTTTTTGTTGTAGTGTGTTGATTCATTTCCTGGGTGGAGAATTTGGCGATCCCAGAGACTTCTGCTGCAGAATAGACCAAACGATACATAGATAAAATACTTGTAAATAGTAGAAACTGTGCCAGCAGATGCAAAAATGATCACACAGGCCAGTCTTTTGTATATAGTTAAGACAGTTCGGAGGTATTTTGTATGTAGTTTAGGATAATCAATAGCAATGGATCATTCTTCTGCTGAAGTGGTCATGCAGACCACAAGACAGCTGGGTATAGGAATTCAGCAGAACAGTGGTTTGGGGAGTCTCACCTGATCCAGCTGCAAACATCCTTGCAAGGATTCTTGCAAACTTCCCAGTAAATTAGTTTTATTTTTCAAATACTTTGTCCCTGAGTGCCTGTGCAACTACTTCTTTCCTTTCTGTGCTGTTTATGCAGAAGGACATGCTCTGGTGCAGATGTAGACCAAGCTCCAAAGCTCCCAATGGAGCTGGGCAGGCAGAGGGTGGGAAGAGTTCAGGCACACTTTGCCCTTTAGCTCAGGCTTGTACTCTGGACGGACTGGGAGCAGTGGTGGGGAGGGAAGCCCACAGCACAGGTCCATAATTTGGCCCTTTCTAAAGGACAGTGTTGAAATTTTGAGGCTAAAAGGCAGCAGAGTGGACAGAAATACCCAGATCACAAAATTCAACATGTCAGAGCCTCTTCTGGAGCCTTTTCTGAGCCTCAAAGTGCAGAGGCAAGACTTTCATGCTACCTTCCTGTGTTTGAAAACATCAGCTCCCATACTGAAATAACCTTTTTACATCCACAAACCACAGCCCTCCACACCTGTTAGAGCCCTTCTGTTCATGGCAGCTTGCTTTAATATGAAGGCAAAACTTGGTAACCCTGAAATCGACTTGCTCTTTAGTCCTCCCTTCCTCTGGAAGTCCCACTGCAGGAAGCACCTACATCATGAGGACAGCATTGTAACTGGGTTGCTGCCAGTCTTCATTCATCTTTTATAAGTCTTTGTCTCCTTTGTACCGGAGCTTTTACTTTCATGAAGAGTTTTCTTTTTCACTTGTTGGATGGAAGGGTTGCTTAAATTGGTCTGTTCTGGCACACAGAAATATGGCCCTGAGCAGCTCATGGAGTGCAGTGTAAAGCTCCGATACCAGCTGACTTCCTTGAGCAGACTTGCATGAAATCTCTTGGTCGGATAGTTTAATTGTCATAAATTATAGACTCAGGAAACTACCTTGGTGAGTACTTTCAACTATTAAATATGTGAGGCCTTGTTTCTACATTTTTTAATGGAACATTTGATTTTTTTCTTATGGAAAGAAAGTTTTGAGACCAATAAATATTTGAATATAGTCTTTCAAACATTATAAAGGAAATGAACTGTTTCAATCAACATGAAATCTGTTTGTTTTTACTGTTGTTTTTTTCACTGTGGATAAAGCCCAAATAAATTATTTTTAGTGTTTTTCATTCAGGCAGTGAAAACAAAAAAATCAGCTGTTTACACAGTTCTGCCCCTCAGAGGACAATGAGAATGGTTTCCTCTTACAGCATGAATTGACCACTGAATTTTCACACTCTAGTTAACTGATCTCCTACCAGAGTTAAATGAAAATTGTTTTTCTCTTGCTCTGCTGCCTTTCCATGTTACTCTCGTGGATTTGCTTGGCAGCGTAATGAAGCAGTTCAAACTCTGCTGCTATCAGTGACTTAAATTATTTTATGGTGTAACACTTAGGAGTCTGCCTACACAGTTGTTCTGGTTTGAGCTAGTAACCTATGCAGCCTTCTGCAAAGCTAGAACCAACATGTTTGGTCTGTGGTTGATATAAATTGAAATAACATTTGGTCTGTTTGTTACAGATTCATCTGTGGTGGCTCTGCTGATGTACTGATCTCAGAGACCAGAAGATACCAATTCTGCCTAGGCTGGGACACACTTTGGAAAATGTTTTCTGATAGACTCCTGGAACAATGGAAGTTTTTAGCCAAGAGTACCTATGTTACAACAGCTATTTAAAAATTATTACCTTATGACTGATCTGTCAGCTTGGCTGATCTGCCTGAGGACCAGGCACTGGTAACCACATCCAGCCTCACAAACATGCTCCTGAAAACATTAATGTCAGCATACCTTTCCTAGTTCCCTGAGTGCGTCAAAGGTTTCCTGAAGAAGACAGATGATAAGATCAGCCTACAAAAGGGGGGGCCCTCCCTCTTCTCCCCAAAAGGCAGAGAAAAGAAGGAAATTAAAATAGTCAACTATAAGAGTCAACCTCTAGCTCAAAGCTAGAGGGAGACACTCTCTCCCATCACTGGCCCAATTCCATGCCAAGGAAGGAAAAAGTCACTGCTTTCAGCCAGTAAATGCATAGTAGTTTCTGCTTATACATCTACCATTGAATAATGTGATCCTTGGCTCAGGTGGATAAAATCCCACTGAAGCAAAGGGAAAAAGGGGTCTTTGTTTTTAAGAGATTTCACTTCAAGACACATAATGCTCCTGGCTGTGTCTAACTGATGGTCTGAGACAGTACTCTCCTTGCATCCAAACTACCTCAATATGAAATTCGCTCTCAGGTATAGGTTTCAAGCGCTTTCCAGAAAGAAAGGTTTAGCCTGCTCCACTTCTTAGTAAAAGTCCATGCAAATCCTTTCTCACAGCGTGGGTGCCTATAGGTGTCCTAGACGTTATGGGAGATGAAGACTGCCAACCTACCCATTCACAAAACACACAGGATAGTGCACAAATGAGGATGCACTCTGCACTTTATTCCTGAGCAAGTCTCTTGTTTACCGTCTGGGGAAGATAAATTCAGCTGGAACTCAGTGTAATAGAAACAAATAATAACAAAATGCTCTCTCTCTATCAATAACATGAGAATGGCCATTTAAAAGATTTTTTCAGCTGAATCATACACATGTGTACACACACACACACACACACACACACACACACTCCTTTTTGCTGTTCTTCAAGGAAGCAATGTGCAAACAACTAAAGGTGTTTCAAAGTCATTTGACAAAGGAAAAAAAATTGGCCTTGGCCCAAAATAGATTTATAAAATAGCAGCCTGAAATCCTTGGAAGTCTAGGCCCTTTTCCTCTCAACTTTGTAAAAATGAGTCACTTGCATCAGCATTCAGATTATGCTTTGTTCCAACCTCTCCTTTAAGTCGCAACCATTTTGTTCAGTGAAGCCCACCTCCTCTCTAGAGGGATGATTTATAAGAGTCTACTTGCAGCAGTGTTTGTTCTTTGTAACCATTTTCTTTGTCCTAAACTACATGAAAAAGAAAGAAATTGTTAAAGCTTTGAGATGGAGAAGAGGTATTAGATTATTTAATTCCTCCCCATACCAAATTTCTCTACTGTATATTTCCTAAGTGATTCTATGACAGACGATGAGTTTTTCTGGTCAGGTGCTTTGAGTCTCACCATCAGGAAATGTCTTTGTTATTTAAGTTTCATTTTCCCTTTCTTAATTTAATCCTATGGCAACTAGTTTGTTGCCATTAGCCATATCCAGACATCATCACCGAGATGAATTTCTTTAAAACATAGTGACTCAACTTCCAGAGCGGCACAATTTCTAGGTGGGGTCTGTTCTGGGGGGTGCTTCAACTACTAATGCAGGGAGGGAAGGGGATGCTAACGCTAATTTACCTATGTCAGTTATTGGTGCTCATCAGTTAGGACTACATAATTTTCCTGAACATAGAGGAGAAAACAGAGCTGGCACAGAACATCTACAGTCATAGCAAAATAAATCAAAATTGCTTCTTTACACTCCTTCTGTATATTTCAGAAATTCCCCATGAGCTTTTCTTAGCTCTGAGGTACGATCTCAAGTTAATAATTTCGATTACAGCAAGGGAGGAGGAGAAAGGGGGAATCAGAACAGGAACAGTATCTCAGATCAAAACAACCCTTTCTTTAGCTTTATTTCAACCTTCTGTATAATTTATTTCCAACTGCTATTGAGGTTGGCTGCTTTTCAATGGTAATGTTTTAATATATATATAGTGTGTATAGAGAGAGAGACACACACACACAAACATATATTATACATGTACTATTAAAATTGCAAAATCAAGCATACACAAGTAAGACAATGCCAGATTTAAGGTTACCCATGCTCATGCTGTGTGCATGTGTTATGACACAGTTGTAAATGACATGATCACATGCTATTTTCCATAAGACCTCAGTTCATTTCAATTATAAAAATTCATAATTTAAACATAAAAGTATGTATCCCTGTTGCTCACTGGAAGTGTGGGTTAACCCCAGACTTGCAGAATTGTGATGAACTTGCAGTATCTTGTAGTCTCTTCATTATGTAAGATAGTGACCATCGGAAGATAGCAAAGGCAATCTTTGACCCAAACTAATTTCCTGCCAAAGTTCCCATGCTGCCTCAAGGTGTGGGACCACAAGAGCTGCCTGCTCAGAAAGACCTGAATCATTTTCCCTTTCAAATTCAGCCACAAATAGAATTTCCAGTTCAGAAAATTTCAGCCCAAATGATTAAATTGTAGCAAGGGACAACAGTTTTCAGAAAGTAACTAGACCTTAGGAGTGGAGCCAGAAGGCCACTGTTCTACTCTTGTCTTTGCCACTGATCTACTACAGGACTCTAGGCAGTGTCATACCCTTGCTTCCTCTGCAGTTCTTTCTGTAAATGGTGTGAGCAGGCAGTGTTTCCACTCTGTTCCTGATAAAGGGCCTCATCTGTTGTGTGGAGCTATGCTCACTCCTTCCCTATGTTCTGATTCTACTGTAAAAGCATAGTCTGGATTCCAGCTCAAGCTTTCTCCCCAAGCCAGTTTTCCCTTGGCTTCCTCTCATTTGACCTGTTTGCCTTTTTGAACTTACATCATTTGCCCCCTCACTCACTTAGGTCAGAATTGATAAGCTACCAAGCTTTATTCAGAAGCATGTTTCTGTTTATAACACTATCCTTTCATTTGGCCTGAGGAGGGAAGCTGAAATAGCCAAAATCTGATTACTGAAAAGACTTACCATTAGCTCCCATAAATCTTACACCTCTCTGGGACAACCATATTGCCCTTTAAGGGAGAAATGGTGGAACAACCTGATCAGGGGGATGGCTTACATTTTCTGGATATTTGTTACCTAAAGTCAGTAAAGCTGTTGAAGAAGAGGATTATAACCTTAGATTGGATTAGATGTTTTCTGGGGAGTTAGTGTAACTTTGGGGCAGTGAACTTCCTGCTTCCTTAGTAGGATAAAAAACAAGTGTGTAGGATTTGCTTATTCATCCCTATTTATAAGCACTGCAGCAAACCAACCTGGCGGTCACTGATGCAGAAGTCCTTTCCTAGCACTTTTTGTATACTCTTGGCCAGTAACAAAAGACTCTTTATTCATGATCTGTAACAAAGCAGGGGCCAAATTTCCTGCTGGGGAAAATCATCAGAACTTGAATGACATCAGCAGAGATTTGGTTTTGTGAGCAGCAACGCTGAGTTTCAACTATAAAAAAGCACTTCTGAGATTTTCACCAATTGACTCGAACAGTTTTGCCACCTTACAGTAGATCCACTCCCAATTTACAGCCATGTTCTTGGGAACAGAATTTACCCAAATTTGTGTGTGTTTGCATCATAAAACAAGCTACTCTGTTAGTAGTCCAGTTAGCTACTTACACAGGCTCCTGGGGACTGAAGGTCAGGTGTAGGCTCTTTTATTTTGACATTTTAGACACTTTCATATTCAATTAACATTTGTGTAAGATGACAGAGCTCTTCAGTGTAAACTACTGTACCTGGAACAGAGGAGAAAAATGACCTCATTTAACTCAGTTATGCAACAGCACATATGACTTGCAGTCATTTCTGAAGGTCTGTTGCATTTTGCATAGAGCTGTAGCATATCTAACCACTGTGGTACTGCTGAGAAAACAAATGTCCTTACAGGAAAATGTAGTTAACAGCGCAATGGGTTGCAGGGCAGATGGATGAAATGAGCATCTAGAACTGAGCAGCTGGTACAGCGACATATCTCCCTTGACAATCTCACCAATCCAGGATGGCTGCACCCTCTGTGTGTTGAGGGAGCTCTAAATTGAGATGTCTCCACATCTCCACTTGTCTGGAAGCAAGCAATGTACCTTTCTGAAGTTCATCTATTAAATTTTTTAAGATCCCAGTTGGATTTGCGTTAACTTGCAAAGAAATATATTTGCTGTGTTTCCAGGCTCATAAATACTTGACCAGCCTGTGAAAAGCTCTTAGTTCTGGTATGATCTATTCAAGCAAGAAGATCTATGAAAACAACGGTCTGCAAGCTGTTCCCATGATACAGAGTGTGGGGCTTGAGTGGGTGCTGACTGTGCCTACATGGAAATGCATCAATATCAATGTGGTCTCAAAACAGTACAAGCACACCGTGTAATCTGAGACAAAGTATTTTGGACCCCATTAGAATTTCCTAGCAACTTCAGGAACCATTAAAAACAATCTCCTTGGGAAATACTGGGAGCTGTCAGCCATTTCCATAATGACTTGTAAATAAGATCAGTGTGACTTCTGTGTGCTTGTTTATGAACTTGTACCAGCTTCTCCAGTGCATCTGGGTCCTTCAGGATCCTCGCTAGGCAGGGCATGGACAATACTGGGAAACTGCTAGTGTTAGGAGAATGTGTGGTAGATGGCACGTCTGTGGAGAGCAGAAAGAAGATAATTCAGAGAGACAGGCCAGAAGAGCATTGGGCACTGCCTTTGAGACCCAGCACTGAAGTGTTCTTTCCCTAACTAATTTCCATACTAGAATTTTATTCCCTTCAGCCACACACAGAATCTACATATTGAGTTTTCACAGTGGTGAGATGATGACACAGGATTTAGGCTTATCGGTACTACAGGTATACAAAGAACAAGCAAAAGCTTCTGTTGATGCAAGTCAGCATGGCTCCATTGACTAGAGCAACCCCATTGACTTAGATGAGATTTAATCGAATATATCGGTGATAACACATTTTATTTCACTATCCTAATTTGTCCTGTCCCACCAGTGTCTCAAACAAGGTTATTCTAGATACTGACAAGGAGGAAAGTCAGCAGAGTGTCACTAATACAAACCACAGCAGCGTAGTCTGTCTGTCCGTTGCCCATACTCCATCTAGACGAAATTTTGTAAGACTTTTCTGAACTTCATGGAACTAAATTAATCATGCAGAAGGGTGATCTATCCTACCACAGACCCCTTTGCCCTTTCCTGCATTTTTATTCCAAGGGTAATCTAATTTGCTGTTTATCTAGCTGGAAGCAAACTGTGATAGGTACTCAGGAAGGAAGAAAGCTTTCCAGAAAGCATGGCTTAATGAGTTCCTTTATACAGGGAACATAGATGGGTGTTTTCTGTTGTTGTTGCTTTTGCACTGGAATTGCTCTCCTGCTCCCTGTCTCAATACATTTCCTAACCACAATTAAGCTCCTAAGCCCCAGTCAGTTCAAAATTGACTGGAATGCCCCAGCCCTTCCCTGTGGGTTTTCAGCAAAGTCTTAAGCTATTCTGCAGACCTGCTAGGTAGCAACATCCTGCCTAAAAGGTGCTTTTGGCTAAAAGCAAATCAGAGTGTAATTCTGTCAGATATTTGCTACTAGAGCACTAAAGCACAATAGTCCCTTCAGCAGTCAGTAGTAGTATAGCCTGCCTTTGAGACACAGGATAGCCTGAGCACGACACTTCGTCCTGAATAGTGATGGGAAATGAGATCAACACTGTGGAGGTCTCATGTTCCTAAATATTTGTGATCCCAGTCACTGCTGAAATGATTAGAGGATAATACTCTCATAAATAGCAAGTGTCTTCTAGACTCCAGCTGTCCGTTGTCCCACTTTGGGCTGTCAGACCTCACTTACCTTTGCCTGCTGAGCTGGGTTTCTGTACCTCGCACTGTGGCTTTGCCTCAGTAGTGAGGAGAGGGAGGAATCAGAGCTGGTTCTGCCTCCCTCCTCACATTACCCAGCAATACCACTCTCCCCCCTCAGCAGGGGTTAGAGCACAGTGATGGAGGGCATCTAGGTGTTCATTGGTTTGGGGATGATGGATGGCCCAAGGAGGTATCAGGGAGAAATACTACTTGGTAGAAGAGAGCTGGGAGATGAATGAGTCATGGTGCTCCCAAGCCATTTGGCTACTTTGTACCATGACCTCTTTCGCAGGGTGAGTCCCAGTCAAGTCAGAGATTTTAGGGTGTGAGAAGGCAAATTTCACCCAAAGTCTTCATCAAGGCTCAATGGTGCTGCAGGACTTAGTGGTGGGTTGATGCTCCCTTTTTCTGGTGTCAGGATTGAGATGGAGTCCAATGGCATCACCTACCATTGCTAATAAAGTTGCCTGCCTCCTTGAATGTCCCCTTCCCATGCTGGTTCACTTAGCAGCAAGACTGCTACAAAACTACCCAAATGACCACAAAGAGCTCCAGATAAGCAGATTCCTGGGAAACATGATGGGCACCATGAAAAGACAACACTGAAGCTATCTTTCAGCAGACAACATGCTGCTTCCAGATGTCAATAAATGCTGTAAGACCAGTATCTGTCCACCAGATTACAAGGAAATTATTTTTTTTTTTTAAGCACTTACTTTGGAAGTGAGGGGGACACCTAACTTTGAAAATATGTGGTTTACCTAAGCTCAAGAAAGGAATTTGCTAGCTATTTGGTGGGTAAACCAACCCCAGCCTGGCAGATCTTGAAGAAAACATGGGTAAAAAAGGGAGTAAGTGCTCTAGTTGTTTGCAGAGGGACTGGACTCAAGCCAGAGGTCCCTTCAAGCCCCGCATTCCAATGACTAGATATCACCACCATTGACAGAACTAAGACCTTGATCTGTATCTTGCAGTCAAGGGGGACAACAGAGAACTCCCATGAAGCATGCAGAATGATGAAAAACCTATAAAATATGAAAAGTGGGGGGAAGGTTAAAAAAATAAGTTGTCTCATTAATTCCCCTCTCTTCAAGCACCTCATTGGTTTCACCATTTTTCTGTTGAGTTCCTTATCTGCTTGCTTTCCTTATTTTCAGCTGTTTGAGAGGAGTGCCTCCTGCCTTTAAACACCTTTGCAGAACACTGCAGCATGAAGCAATCTCTGCTGCAAGCTCTCATTGTGACTGACAGACAATATGGAGATGTATTACTAGTATTCATATGAAAGCTGTATCATGGGTGGCTAAGAGCATATGAATAGGTGCCCTCCACTGTGTTTGTATAAATGACAATAAATAAAACAGAGTGGGAGGGGGATCTGATCGGAATACACAGTCTCATGATCTGACCCTGTCTAGTTGTAGGCTGCTGCCCTCCTATGGCATGTTTTGACAGCCCCTCTTATCTCCAAAGCAGCTCTCTGTATTAGTAAGATGAACTGCTTTCAGTTGCTAGTACCTGCTGTTAGAAATTACAGCTTCCAAAAACCCAGTTTGCTGGTTCAGTGTCTGTCTGAAGTAGCAAATCAACACCCTGGGGCACTTAGCCTGTCTGTCCTCCGAGGGAACCCTTGGTGGTTTGAAAGGACTGACTGCATGCCACTGAAGGAGCAACTGCCATCCTTAGTCTGTGTGTGACATTGTTACTGCTGAACAATAAATTCCCCATAGAGAGGGCTTGGATCCAGGGCTCTTCTCCCTCAGTGACAGCTTTTAGTTGCTATTGTTGGGGGCTTTTTCTAAGGTCTGTATCTTGGCAACATAGGAATTGTTGACTTGGCAACTCAGTGCTTTAAATAAGGCTAGGTTTGCTTGAGCATTTCTGCTGAATCCTGCATCTGTTACCATGGCAGGACTGCGGAGTTAAACCTCAGCATAGGTACCACACGCTTGCTTTCCTACTAACATCCTTCTAGTGAGTTCCTTGGCTGCTTGCCTTCTTTATTACCCTGGCTTAGACCATTGCCACTGGTAGTGGTGCTTCTGCCCCCAAATACCCCATATACTTCTTACCTCCACCTTCATTCTCATCTTAGCCCTCTGAATGAAAGTCACCCCCCAAAAGAGTAAATGCCACTGAACAAATTTTGATTCCCCCAACTGGTTCTTACAAAAAGAAGGAAACAAGGCAGGACCAAAGAGCCACGTAAGAGAGTCCTTTGAAACTACAGCCCTTTTCACTCAGTGGAGATGAACAGTTCATGAAGGCTGAATTAAACTTGGCACCCAAAGGGACCTTAGAGTGATTAGAAATTAAAAAAAAAGAAAGAAAGAAAAAAAGCCTTTATCACCAAGGAGGCTTTTCTGCTCTGATTAGTGATCCTGACAGACTGAATTTTTATGAGTCCAGCTTAAAACATTGCACTGTGCTAGCTGTGAGACAATCAGGGCTCTATGAAGGGTATAGAGGTGGGTGAGTTCAGACAATCCACACTTGCTAGTCACTGTTGAAAACTGCATCTTTTTTATTCACAGGTACCTTATGTTATATCATGGCTCTCAAACTCAGTAGTTCAAATGTAACCAGTTATAAAAAGTACCACAAGCAATATTCTTTTGTCTGCACTTTTATTTTAAGAAGTAAATTTAGAATTCCTGGCCTTCTACAGTAAAAGAGATGCCTGAGAGAGCCTAAAGTATTTTATTATAACTAGTACAAGCTTAAAAGCAAAAATTCTCTTTTGCAAAAATATTCTGAGTCTTTGAAATCTGTATTTTGCTCTGATAGGGAATAAAATGAAGATAAAATTCAGTCAAGACCATTATTCTTCCCTTCCACAGTAGCCAGCCTCTGGAGCATTTATCTGGGAGGGGGGAAAGTCAAGGTCTTAGCCCGGACAGTTCATTTCATCCTTCCTTACAATTTGAATGGAAATTTCATCCTGAAATTATAGTGCCTTTTTGATGAAAAGAATTATTTCCATTGTGTTCTGAGTCCCTGCTTGATTAACAACAACTTGTATGGAAACAGGTCACAACATGAGGATTCAAAATTGACAGACTGGGATGGCTGGTCCAAGTCCAGCTCTTCAATCAGCAGAAAGACTAAAGTCCTGATTATCAAGCCATAGCTGTGGAAAACCGTGTGCTCTGGAGTCACTTTTGTTTAGAAACTGGTCTTGGGAGTTAAGTGCTAGTCTTTATGCGCCAAACCTAGAATGTATCAGATCCACATCATTTTCCTGCCTAATAAGTTCACAGAGGGTGATACCCAAAGTGACAACCAGTTTTCTCATAGCAGATCCCATTAGAGTGGTGGAATAACTACGAGGAAATGACTGGCAAAGAGACAGCTACAGTTGCTAATCTGTTTATTTCCATCTATACATTTGGCTGCTGTCGAAGGCAGCTTTTCGTCAGGGGCCATGGGATAGACTTTATTTTTAGCTTCCTGTAAAAGGCAAAGATTTTGGTTGTCATCAAGGGCTTTAATGAGAAGAAAACAATAAATGGTCACCAGCAAAGGAACAATGCTGAGGGCTGCTCCAAGTGAGAGAGTGCAACTCCAGGCTGGCTTGACTAGCGCAGTGAGTACAGAGTGAGAGAGAATTAGTCAGCGTGTTATGATTTATTGTGGAAGTCTGCCAGGCTGGCTGCTCAGTGGCGATAGCAGCGTGCTGGGCAGGCTCCGTGCAATCAAAGCTGGTTTTCACATTCGTAATCTGGGTATGGAGCTGTTGCACTTGCCAGGTCACAACAGGAGCGAACTCCCGGTGTATTCAAACCAATGTCAGAGATGACATCTGAATTGAGGCCTTGCCCACAAACTAGGGTCAGATCTGCAGAATTTAGACATGAAGCAGTAGAGTAATACACAGAAGTCCTAACCAAGATCGGGCACCAATGCAGTGCTGTACACTGTATAATAAAGTCGCACTTCTTTCCAGTCAAAATGGACAAAACAGAGAAAAAGTGGTAAGAATAAATACCAAAATTATTATCCTGGTTATGCAGGGTGGGGAACTCTGAGGTGATTCAGTGATTAGGCTAAGGTCAACAGGAATCCATGGGAAATCAGCAACCAGTGTGGAACCAAAGTCTCCTCAGTCCCAGTACAAGGATTTGACATAGGATTGTCTCTTCTGCTCTCTAGCCACAGTGTTCATATATAGGTTACAGGTTTCAAAGCTTCAGCATTCAAAAGCACTAGGAGCCAGAGTTTTGGTTCTGTCTTTTAGAAGAACTGCAGCCAGGCCTGATTTTGCATTTAAATTTAGGGATGTTTAGACATATGCAGAGCCAGGCTTAGGGAAGTTGACCTACAGCAGTTGTCTGAGGTATAGTGAGTAGAGAATAGAGAATGAGGGAAAACCAGGCTAAATTACGAGCAGTTCACTCATCCAAATGCAGCTGGCAGAACATAAGTGCCCATTAGCCTCTGTGCAGCCCTCTCGACCACAAATCTAATTCTAACTCTTGATACAGCCATTGATACATGGCCCTCTCCATCTGCAAGACAAATTCAGGGCCGTGTTCTTTTCCCAAAGTCTGTCCTGGAGATGTGTTTTCGAAATGAATATTCAGCCCTCATGTCACTCTGCCCCACATTGCTGGTCAACAGGATTGCAGCCAGGTGCTCCAGAGCTGAATTTGGCCTGTTAATGTTTTTTGTATGGATGCTCCATGACCGCACCTGTACAGATCTGAATTGCTCTGAATTCTGTGTTGCCTACTGTAGGCAGCTTGCCTTTACTCTGGGCTCTGCCTGTCCACAAATCTTTCTGGCCTTATGGAGACAACATCAGTGCTCTCACAAGGAAGGTCTTTGAGCAGGTTTCCTGTGTGTCCTCATTACCGCATGGCTAGATAAGAGAAGGTCTTGCTTACCCACACCTCAGTTTAAGTGCTCTCTGGGGGAGACTGAAAGCACTGGGCACACTGCTAACATCTGAGCTCTTGGAACAGCCCTGCTAACACAGGCATATCTCTGGATATTCCTCTTTTGTACGTTTTACAAGCAAGGGCGGTTTGCGTAATTTTTTCCAATGTCCTCCTCTATCTGCTGTCTTCTGTGTGTGTTTTTACCCTGCTTGTTCCTCTCAGCTCTCAACAGCCAGCAACATCTTTTACATGCACTCTAACAACAGAGACCAAACTGCTTTCTGTGATATTGACCTGAAATCCCAAACAACTCAGATTTATTTGCTGCAACTGAAAGCAAAATTCAGCCTCCTGAACATCTGCAAACCTTAGCCAAGCTAAAATAAATGTTTGTGGCTGTTAGGGAAACTGTTCAGTCCAGTGTCCTTAACAGGGTTTGACTGTAGGTTTCTGCTTTATCCAAAAGATACAAAATAATTCTTTATAAGGTGATTTTATTAGTATTACAGTTCAAGCTGGGTGCCTCCTTCGAGGGACCCTGAAAGGAAATTTCCCTGGGTATTTATACCCCTACAGGTTAAGTTCTTTGTCCATTCTCCAATTTGTTGCACCAGTGATTGCTCGACATGTAGTAGCTTCTTTGCTCTTGGTTGGTTTCCCCGTTGTCTCCAGGTGATGTTAGGGTACTCACTGATCATTGCTGAAGCTGTTTTGTTACTTTCTTATCTCCTTGTTCCCTCCTTGTTTGAACCAGCTCAAACAATTTTGGGAAAAGTTCAGCGATGTGCGGCCTTAGGCTTCAGTAAATTTAGCTACTAGTGCTAAGCAAATGCAATTATATCCAACAGTGGCCTGAAGCAGACAGGTTGGTGACAGCAGTTATAGCTTCCAAACATTGCGGAAGGACTAAATTCAGGAAAGGACAGAAACGAAATGGACACTTTTCTCTTAAATGCTTGCTACTGCAACTTTGCGTGCATGATGGCAAGGTGAGATGGAGAAGTGCACGTGCTCGTACAAAAGCAGGGATTTCTTCTCCTTAAGCAGTTTTCTTCTCCTTATCCCAGTGTCAACATAACGGACGGCTGAGAAAAACCCTAAAATTTTAAAATACATGACAGCGTGGCAGCCGGACAGGAACGGACAGGCTGGTGTGACCGAAACCCCCAGAAAGCGAATGGGAACATGAAGGGCTGCGCAGAATGACTTTCCGGCGCAGCTAGGTAGCTCAGCCGCCGCAAATGGGTCCGCGACGGCCGGAGGGGCCCCGCTAACCCCGGTCAGAGCAAGTTCAGGCTCAGGCAGGCTGCCAGCCCGTTCGTGCCCGGCCTGGGCAATAGCCACAGGCCCGTTAGGTGATGTATACATGAGGTACTGGGTGTTAGCTGGGGTGGACGGCGGGCCTGTCACGGCACGCAAGGCCCCCAGAGGGGTAGCTGCTGGGCCGCACAGGGGCATTTTGGGGGACACCAAGACCAAGGACACCGAGACTCAGGCCGAGGCCGCTCGGCGAGCGTAGGCCGCCGCGAGTCGCGCACGGCGGCGGGGGCGCTGCCGCTGCTGCCATGGCAACCGGCCCCCGGTCATGCACATGCGCGGCGGGTGCTTTCACTCCTTCCCTCCGCACGGGGGCGCAGCGCCGCCGCCCGCCGTGCCGCTCCCGGACTACCACACCCAGCATGCCCCGCGGGCCCCGGCCGGATGTAGCGTCGCGGCAGCGCTTGCGCAGTGGGCGCCGCCTCGCGGAAGCGGCGGGGAGGCGATGGCGGGGGTCCGGCGCGGCGCCGCGCTCCTCGCCGGGGTGGGCGGCGGTGGCTGCCGGGCGGGCCCGTGCCGCGCCGCGCCGCCCCCGGCCGCGCGCAGAGGTGAGGGCCGGCGGGAGCGGCCCGTCGGGGTGCGTGAGGCGGGGGGGGCCGGGAGACGTGCGGGAAACGCTGGCCCAAAGGCGGGGCCGGCGCGGTGGGTGCGGGCGCTGACAGGCGAGGAGCAACCGCCGGTGCCGCCAGGCGAGCGGTGACGGCTCGGTGAAGGGATTCAGCTTGCGTGACGAGACGCTGCCTGAGGCAGAGTCCCTGAAAAGCGTGAGTGAGGTTTCAAGACAGCCGAGGAGCTCCGGGGGGGAAGAGCAGCATGTTTAGGCAGCCAAGAGCTTCATGCTGCAATATTGGCTCTTTTGAGAGAGAAAATGCCTGCGCAATGCGTGTGTTCATCCCAATGAAAAAATCTATGAGACTCAGAGGACTGAGATATGTTTATTTATTTGTAAACCCCTTCCTGTTTGGAAGCTGTTTTTCATTGGAAAAAGAATGTTTTATTCCACAGTGAAATTGTATGTATGTAACTTCATATATTTTTAATTTTTATATATATACACTTCATATATATATTACGTATATATATTATATATATATTTATAACTTCTATGTGTATATATTTATTTATATAAGAGTTATATTTAATTATTTGTATGTAGTATTCAATGTTCGTGCACTTAAGCACAAATCTTTCCCCTGTCTCATTCACCTTAAATATAATATAAACTTTGGTTCCAATACTAGGACTTGGCTTAGCTAGTCATAGTCACTTACTTAAAGCAGATAGAAGAAAACACATCTTGATGTATCTAGCAGTGGTACAGTATAACTGCACTGTTGTTTAAATGATACAAAGCCTTTGAGTTAAAGTCTAGATAAGATATAGAACAACGTTTTAGTTAAGGGAGAGAGCCAGCAGTGAGAAAGGTTTCAAATAAGCATGTATTTTGAAGTAATAAGCTTTTTAGATAGCAAAGATTCTATCAGAAAGAAATCTGTAATATAAAAGGCCCCAAAAAGGTAAGATGAAGGGGAAAAATATGCTTGAAATTTAAGGCAGGAGAAGAAAGGAAATGTTTTGTGGGAGGGCTTTCACAAAATAAATACATTGATACTGTGGATTCCTGACTTGGGAGATCTGAGGTATTAAGTACACACATCATCTTGTTTTATTTCCCAGTTACCTTACTGGTGAACCAACAAATTCATTCCGAATATTAGACCTGTGTAATTTTTTAAGAATTCAGTAGCTGTATCTTTACACATGGCACTCTCTTGCTGGTAAGGGTGGTAATAGAAGAAGAAAGCGTAAAGAGAATGAGGTTATGGGAATTGTGAGTGCATTAGTACTGCTAATGTTTTAAAAGTAGGAGCATGGTTTAAATGATGTTTTTCATATATTATAAAATTATTAGTCATATTCTTTTTACTTTTGGTGTGTCAGGATGCATGTCTGTTGCGCAGCTCCATACTTATACAAACGGACTTAGGACTGATGTACAGGCCCTAGCTGGTACAAAATTGCTGTGGAAAAGGGACAGATGGTTTCTGGTGTGTGTTATAACCAAACTGTCAAAAGGACCCAGCATTTTTTGTTGCAGCTTTCATGCAGCTTTGTTTTCTTTTCTGTGATGAAAGACATTAGAGTTGCTCTAGTACATGATAAACTGAACAAAGAACCTGACAGTTTTAAAGCATATGTTGTCACTTCCAGGTTTTGCTGCCACAGCTCTTAGAAGATCATATGATGTGAGAAGAGTTGAAATCACTCCCCTAGAACAGAGGAAGGTAACTTTTGATACCCATGCCTTAGTGCAGGATCTGGAAGCCCACGGTAAGCGACATCTGTTAAATAATTCAAAGCAAGACATTGAGTTTGAGTATTATAACTTTGAGTACTATCGAATTCCCCAAAGTGTCAATACTCTGTGTTATAAAATATATTATAAGCCTCTAGAATGTGAGGGGAAGCATCTGATACAATTTGATGCCTCTGCAACTATGCAAATAAGCTGTTAGGTTAGATTTACCTTATTTGTAGCTGTATGTCAGTTTGTATAGTATCTTCCAGCTTCCGGGAACATAATACCTTTAACAAATGTAAAATAGCAGTAACAGTTAAAGAACTGTTTTCTAGCAAAAATGAAGCTTTAATATAAGATCCTTCAATTGGCTGCTAATAGTAACCTAAGTCACTGAAATTGAATTTTAAAACCAGATTGGTAATGCTTTTTTGTATTTCATTTAGTTATGAACTCTACGAAAAACTATCCAGTTCTTATCAATATGTAAGGCATTGTAGTGCTGCAGATGCAAACATATGATTTATATGTAGGTAATTGATGTGTGTCAATACCTGTGTATAAATGACAATTGACCCCACCTTAGAACAAGCTTATATTTAACATTTTGCAGAGTTAATGTGATTAAATATTTTTGATCATAGTTTCTGGTGGGTTTGGAGGCAGGAAGCAGAGTGTTCTTCTGCTGTCTATGCTTAATGTGTCTTTATGCATATTTTTAGTCCTTTTTTTTTACAGTTCTCCATTTTTTGGTTTGTTTGCCCTCCTCTTTAACTTTTTTAACTGTAAATATTAACAGCAGTATAGTGCTGTGATACATTCTTAATATCTGCACTTTTATTTTTTTAAGTGTGGCTCTCTTGGGTCAGATTAAAGGTTCATCTAGCCCAGGCTTCTATCTCTAACAGCAGCCATGAGTCAGTACCTGAAAAAAGTATAAAAATGGGACAGATATATATAGTGTATTCTCCTATGCTTTCCAAGCATACTAGTGATTATCACCTGGGAGGTATTTTGAGCTGGATGTGAGTTTTATGTTTAGTACAGAATTTGTTCCATAAACTTACTTCATCCTTGAACCACTGTGAACTGGTTAGCACCCAAAACACCCTTTGGCATGGACTTCCGCAAGTCCACTCCTTTTGTGGAAAAAGTACTGCCTTATGTTTATGCAGAACCTGACTTCCACTCAGTTAATTTGATGCCCTTTCAGTTCTTTTGTGGGAAGAGGGAGTGAACATTTCATGTCTCATATTCTCCTATTCCTCCCTCATTCTGTTCCCGACAGAAGAGTTCTATCCTGTTGAATTTTTCTTTTTACAGCTGCATTTCCATACTTTCAATTGTTCTTGTTACCCTGGTGTGAGTCTTTTCCAGTTCTTTTGCATCCTTTTGGAATGGGAAGGGAACAGAATTACAATCACTATATGACAACTGAATGTCCCGTGGGTTTCGATATAATGTTATATCTATTTTGTTTTCTACTCCTTTTTTAATAATTCATGAAGTTTGGTTTGCTTTGTTGATCTCTGCTAAGCATTGAAATGATCTCATCATCAAACTGTTGGTTATCTGTTATAATCCCAAGTTTTTCCTCCTAAGCAACAGTTAGAACGTCATAGCCAAAGATTAGGGGTATTTTTCCATTAATAGGGTCTAATAATAATATGTATTAGTACTTAGAAGAGTACTGAGAGTCTACTATTGGTGTTTATTATTATTTCTACCGATATTTTTTTGTGCATATGTCAGACTTACCAACTTGTGATTCCTTACATCTTCTCTGGAGCAGTTCTTAAAAATCAGTGTTGCATTTGCCATTTTCCAGTCCTCCAGTAATGAAGGTAGCTTAAGTGAGACATCCCCACTACAAATTCAGCTACTATTTCTTCTTTGAGTTCCTTTAGAATTTGTGGGGTCAATACTGTCCAGTGCTGGTGAGTTGTTGTTAATTAGTTTGTAGATGTTATGGAACAAGTTATCAAATACTTCAGTATTACAATGACAGAGCTCTAAAGGTAAAACTTGCAGATATTACAGAAGTGAAAGATACATTTAGTTTTAGTCAAACTTACCACATATAGTTTTCGGGCTCCAATCTCTTATTGTTGCATATGTTAATTTCTCCACATTTTTTAATGGGCAGCAAAGACTGCTACTGCTATAGAGAAAAATAATTTTATGAATTGGCAAAAACCTAAGTTAAATAACTCTGTAACTTCATAGGAACCAAAGCAATACTATCACACCTCTTAGTGGAAGGAAGTTGTCATAAAGCATGCATAGCTTTTTCGGTAATGTAAACTGATGGTGCATCTTGACAATTCTAGTGCTTTAGAAGGGAACAGTGGCATTTTTCTCTAAATAATCTGCCTTGAAAGCATTTTTCAAAAAAGTTAGTTGATCCCATTTTATAAAGCAGAGCAACTGAAATACAAAACATCAATTAGATTTCTGGAAATAAATCCTTAGGGCTAAAGCCCTCAGCACTAAATCAAAGTCGGCTAATCTCTGACAGCTGGTTGTTTTATTATTCACCACTATCATCTTTAAACACATCAAAATTGCACCAACCTATAGACAAAGTGTAAATTTTATCCTTGGAAAGGAAAAATCCCATAGTCTGAATTCATTCCACAAGCAATAGATGCAGCAGTTTTAAAATCAGGAGTTTTGCATGTGTCCATATCTCTGCAGAACAACTTCAATATGTGTGGATTGAACTTTTAATTTGATTATTCTATAGGATGCATTCTTTGTGGCAAAAGGTAAGTTTGATTTTAATAGAACTTTAAAAAGTTTATAATAAAGTAAAATTTTGCTGGTCTATTTTTATAATGCATGAGCAGTTAAATATTTTACAGAAGTTTTGTCCTCCTGTGAGCCATACTATAGACTATTTCAGTTTATTAAAAATTAATAATCAATGCCTTTCAGATTTTTGCAGCATCGAGTCTGAACTTTTCTAATTAAAAGACACAGTGACTGACTCTTCCCTGTCAGTTTTCAGTCCTTGTGTGTTGCGGTAGTTAGGTAAAGCAACCGTGGGTCCCAGTTTATTATGTAGCTCTTACTCTTCATCTGACTTTCTGGTATTATCTCAACTTGTCATCTTTCAACTGTCTTTCAGGCTTTGGGAAAGAACAAGCGGAGACCATTGTATCGGCACTAATAACTCTGTCAAATGTCAGCTTAGACACAGTCTACAAGGATATGGTGACCCAAGCTCAGCAGGTAAAATGTCATACATGGTTATATAAATATAATGATGCATATTTGCATAGTTAAAAGACAGGTGAGAACTTGCTGTAGTAAACACTTTACTGAGATAGATTTTCCTAAGTTTCTAACTACTATTAAACTATAAAAGGATGGCAATATCTTACATATAACACCTTCTTACAGGAACCTAAAGTGCTTTCCCAATGCAGTCACAGTATGTAAGTGTAGCGCAGAGATTGCTTCATTTGCTACTGAAAAATTCTGAGGTGAAACAAAAATTTTAACAGCCCTTCACAACAGTTGAGGATAGAAAAGCAATTTGAAAGCATTCCTGAGAGATAACAAAACCCTACATAAAACAGCAGAAAATTGTCTGTGTTTTTTATTGAACAGTAGTAAAGGTGTCAGCTTTGTTCATACATATGCTGTATTTGTTGTGCTTCGTTATTTTCGGGTTCATAAACTGAAAACGACTTTCATTATTTTACTTCTGCATTTTAGTCTCTAAAGCTATATTGATCCTAGAAGCTAAAGGTGGCTAGGGCATGGGCTCAAACATCACCACACGGTAGTCCAGACTGTTAAACTGTTAGTGCGGCCCTTGGCCTGTGCCGACTACCAGCCTCCCTGACCTGGGCCCAGTTTACGGGAAAGCATAGGGCCGGGAGCTGTGCAAGATGGGGTGGGCAGAGCCACCTGGTTTTAGGAGGAAGAGATTTTAACCATCTGGGCATGAGCTGTGGCATGTCACTTGCCCTCAGGGACAGCCGGGGGCCCTGACTTGTTTGTTTGTATAAACCTAGCCATTGGCACCGGTCAGTTCAACACCTCCATCTGCACACGAGCCGAGTACCAAGTTGTCGTCTTTGCTTAGGCATGCAGGCGAACGTTTGTGAACGTATCTGGAGGCAGTGAATTGGTGAAGTAGTATGATTTTTTTTCTGCTGATAACCGAGGTGGTGACAGGTTTCATCTTAAAAAAAAAAAAAATTGCCCAAATAAAGCTCTGATGCACAGTAATAATTAGTCAGGAAGGCTCTGCTAGCTGAAACTGTCCTGTTTTTCTTCAGTGAGTTAATGCAATTAAACATTTATTGCTACTTTATTTAAACTGCCGAGTCTTGATTACAGCAGGTTTTTATCTCACTGACATTTATTCTTGGTAAAACTTATCTGACTTTTTTTAAATACATCTCAAAGAGAAGAAACCAAAAATTTGTGTGTTTCTATTGTTTGGGGTTTTTTAAGTCAAAGTGGAAACATTTCTTTTGGGGGATCCTGTTGCACTTAAAGTCAGTATCCCAAATGTAATTTGCATGGAATTTTGTTAAACAGAAAACTGCTTGTTGTAATGTAATTGCTGTTGAAGCGAATATTTTAAGATGGGATGAGAAAATCAGTTCCAAAATGTAAACGCAGCTGAAGTTTTACCAGGAATTGTTAAAAGCTGCAACTTCGTTGTGTTCAGCAAAGTAAAGTCAGGCTTCAGGGGAAGTTGGGTCAGGATGTGTTTTAGGTATTTAGTTCAACATAGGATCTGAGAAATACTGTTTACTTGTAGTCTGAATGAGAGCTCTTCATTTTGCTGGCGTGGAGCTTTAAAGGCAGAATCCCACAAAACTGTCATTGTTCATATTAAACAGTAGGGTAACTTCCTTATACTAGGCGTAGGAATATTGCTTTCAAGATTATAAAATACAGTGTTTCCTCCTTTATCTTCTCTGTAGTTTATAAATAGTGGCTGGATTTTGAACTTCTTAGTCCAAAGACCAGAAAGGCTTTCCATTTTCTGCAGTGTTCTACTAACAAGCATCACACTTCAGAGCTGAGAGGACAGTGTGATATTCATATCATTAAGTTCTTGCCTTGTGACGACTCTTTGGACAAGAAATGCAAGTGCTTATTTAGGAACTGGATTGAGACTAACAATTCATGTTTTACAGTGTACTCAACATTCTTTGAAAGGGGTCGAAAATGAACGACTACCCTGAAGTTTCTAGTCTATTTCACTTGCAGCTGCTTGGACTAGATACCTCTGGCTTTTTTGCTTAAATTCAGAATTACTTAATGAAAACAACAAAAAATCACAAAAAAAGCCTCTTGAATCTTTCAAACAAATTCCAACTATAAACTTCCGTGATTCGGCCACTCTCTTGTTGTTTTTTCCCCCGTTTTGTGCTTTGTTGTAGCTTATTTCATAATCTCAGACCTGGAAATCTCTGCTTTCTTTGACTTTTCCAGAAAGTGTGGAACTTAATCATTTTGACATGTTTGTTGTTTCGAAGGAAATAACTTTACAGCAGATAATGGCACATTTGGACTCCATTCGAAAAGATATGGTCATCCTGGAGAAAAGTGAATTTGCAAACTTGAGAGCAGAGAATGAGGTACTAATAAATATTTTAAATTAAGCAACTAAATTGTAATACATGTCGGGTTATACCTGCTGAACACTTTTTGTGGAGCAAAATATTTATGTAGAAGTAATCATGGATGCTTCTGTCAGAGTTGAAATGTTTGTGGATGGATGATGGCTTCTGTGATCATATAAAAATATATTTCACTTGGTAAGATTTGCTCAGTTCTTCTGGAAAGAAAAATTGTTTGCATCGTAGAATAATCTTTATTTTTATTTAGGGGTGCTTCTAGTAGAGCCTTATCATAAATCATAAAGTACAGGGAGAGTAGTCAGCCATTTTTATGCAACAGTTTAATTAAACAAGTGATTTAGATGTATTTTGGTTGGCTTGACAGCATTTCAGTATTTTTCTGCTATCCTTAGTCTCAGTATAACAAGTTTATCATTGTATATCGTTAAAAAATAATACCTTAATTTCCAATTAGCAAAATTTCCAATAGGTTATACCTGGCTATATAGATTAAACACACTAGTTAGGTTATGCAATCAAGAACAAATTGCTCCATTAGGAGAAAACTCATGGAAGAGTAATTACAGTGAATGCAATAGTAACTGTGTAGTGACAACGCTTTATTTTCTGAATTTGTAAAATACTTTTTTCTCCCTTACACCTAGAAAATGAAAATTGAATTAGATCAAGTTAAGCAACAGCTACTGGTAAGTAAACAGCAAGTATGTATACATTCATATTAGGGGAAGTAATCAGTTATTTTCATAATTGTTATTTGATTTAAAGAATGAAACAGGTAAAATCCGAGCTGACAACAAGCTAGATATAAACCTGGAAAGAAGCAGAGTGACAGATATGGTGAGCTGGGCTTTGAAGATATCCTTCTCAGTTTTGTTTCTTGTTTTCCTTTACTACAATTGTAATTTGTCTTTTATTCACAGTTTACAGATCAAGAGAAGAAACTCATGGAAGCAACTACAGAGTTTCATAAGAAAGTAAGTATTAAACAGAGCCCACTTTATAATGTGGAACTGTTTTCTTCTTATTATATGTCATGTAAACTCAAAACTCTCATGAAAGTTAATAGGATTTTTATGTGGCAAAACAAAAGGCTGGGATGTATCACTCATACGTGTTATGTTTGTTGTCTAGGTGGGATTTGTGCTAAATATAACTTGGGTGGAAGGGGTCATGCAAGCTGTATCTCTCACTTCGTGTGTTAATGCGTAGGCTATTGTATGTGGGGTGTGCGCTGTCACGCTGCCCTTCCTAATATTAAAGGCTAAGGTGATCAGCTGTACCAAAGGGGTAGTTTAGCTGCCTACAGCCAAGGAACAATTTGGTGGGCTGGAAGTCCTCAGACCAGCATGCAGGCACTGAAGTCCAAGAGGCTGTGGTGGACATGTCCCATCTTCAGTATCTCTCCTCCCTTTTCTGGATATGGTTTGTGGATGATTAAATCAGTGTTTCACAGAAATTTAGGCATATATCTATACATTGTAGAATGGTGCCTTTAGGTTGATCAGGCATTGGCACATCAGAGAAAAATCTGTAGTATGTAAATTTTCTTTTCTTCTTTTCTCTCTTCCTCTTTAATACCCCACTTGTATATATTAAGTGCTTCCTGGTGTCTTCTAAGGTCACTTAGCAGTTACATATTTTACTTCGCTGACAGGTTGGAAATTTGGTTTAAAGTGTTTTTCTTTCTCGTTTCTGATAGTATGGCATTTCTGTTTGGTTTTGCAAAACTGAAAGGGCTAGAGATCACAGTCAAATATATGTTATCTTTTAATGTTTCAGGATTCAAGTACCAACAGTGTTATCTCAGAAATCAGTAATAAAATTGACACTGAAATAGCTTCCTTAAAAACACTTATGGAATCTAATAAGCTGGATACAATACGTTATTTGGCAGGTATGTGATAGGCAAGAAGGCAAGTACCCATGCAGTGTTTTGGAAGTATAGAATTTTATTAAAGTATGTTTCTAAAGACCGGAGACACAGTTCTAGAAAATCTTTCTTTTGTAAACTAGTTGTGTGCTGTTGTGTCTCTTTGCATTTCCGTGTGTTGCAAACAGAACGATTATGTCTCTGTAGTATGTAAGCAGTGCTGTCAGTTGCCGTTCCAAGGAACGGAAGCTGCCTGTAGCGTGGAAACAAATTTCTTGGATGCGCTTTGCATCAGCCGTCAGCTGTGCAGCAGTAGATAACTGGGGCTGGGGCGGGATGTAGCCCCCTTTAAAACAAAAGTGACATAGAACATGGAAGAGGTGCATGAAAGCATTGCAGCTGGATTAGGATTGTGCCCAGAACTGGGATCAGAAGGAACATGAACTTGGCAGGGGAGGGCTAAATATATTCTGTCTAGTCTGCCAGTATGTGTCTTTGCTGCAGGCATTTACAGGGCAGAGTTGTTCCAGAAGCTCTTCTGAGGTCCTTTAAGTTATCCTGAAAGTTTGCTGACAATTAGAACTAGTCTGAGAGTGAAGCAGTATATTCACATATTCTTATGATTATGTGTAAGCTATATTGTGGGTGGGTCTGCTTTCAGATCCTGAAAGTCCTTGTGACTTCTGTTGAATGGAACATGGAAATAGGGGAACCTCTTACTTTGAAATCACTGTATTTTCCTGCTGCAACCAGTTCTGCCTCCCATTCAGACTTTGAAAGAAACACATTTTCAGTGTGGCAGTATTTATACTTTTCCCTGCCAAGTAGAACAAATCTAAGTCTGATTTGAGATTGACTTTTCAATATATACATAACTAGGGTAATTTATATTGCATTAGAGCTGAATAAAAAAAGAATAACACATTACATTTGGAAGTGAGAACAAGTCCAAAGACAAACCCAGTTAGCTTTATTCTAACATTATCTGAAACAACAGCTTAACAGTACTGTAAGACAACAGATCAGGCTTCAGAGGCACTGCCTAGAAATCCTAATGTTGTATCAGGTGTGTATATTGTTAGTTCATTTTGTTAATTTTAATTTATGTCTAACGAAAGACCTGTCATAACCATCTCTCCTGTAATATAATTTGTGATAAATGGGGAACATTAGTAAAAATTATGGTAGCCTATTGTGCTCTGTATATCCAAAAGAGTTCTAGAAACATAATTCCTCAGACTGCTTAATTTGACCTCCCATCTCACAGTTTGGGCAGTACTTCTGTATAGGTTATTAAATCTAAGACAGGACACTGTCATTTAAAATTCTTCTGTCACCCCTGCAGCAATTCAGGAAGTTTAGGAAACTGCTCTAGAGTTAAATTATCCTTCCATCTGTATGCAGTTAGTCTTCTGCATGTAGAAGATGATGAAATTTAGCATTGACTTAATAATTACCTCTTTTCTTTTGTTTTAACAGCTTCAGTATTCACTTGCCTAGCAATAGCACTGGGATTTTATAGGTTCTGGAAATAGATCTAAATGGAATGACTGCATCAAATATAGATGGAGAAAAGGCCACCATGCAACATCTGCTAGACTGTCATGTTTGAGCTGTAGATAATCTTGGTACCCTTTTGTTTTGATATTCTTGTTGTGCACTAAAAATGTTTTCTGAATAGGTAACACTAAAGATCAAAATAATTGTGGGGGTGAGGGGAAGTAGGTGAATACATAGTAATAATTCTTTGTCCCATATTCAATAATTTATTTACTTCCAGAGACTTTCTACATTAAATCAGACAGTGTTTCCTAATATGTTTCAGAATTAATTTTGTTCTGTCTGTCAGAACATTCGCTATGCTCTCAGCTCCCCTCAAAATGGAAATACTAAACATTTGATATGCCCATGAAAATATGGGAATGCTAATGCCAGATTCCAGCAGATCTACTCTGATCCAAGCTGAGTACTCTAATCTTAAATACAGGAGCTGGATGTTTCTTCAATCCATTACTCTTTTCTGATGAGTTGAAGCATGGCCCCTTGGTAATACATATAAACACGCACTCCCAGGCTTTTCCTAAGGAGTCCTCTTTTCCTTGAAAAGTGGTTTACATAGATTTAAAATCTCATTTAAAGCTAAGATGTCTCCATACTTTTTTAATACCGTTTACCCATACCTGCAGAGGCCAACAGAATAAGGGAAACTCTTCTGTCTGTCTCTCTTTCCAAAGGGACATATTCTCACAGTGTAGAGCCTTGGGCAGATAAGTGTTCATAACTCTTCCCTTCAAGTAATACAGAGTATTTCCAATAAACCCTCATGTATTTTCTGAGTGTAGGATCTGACTTCTAATGTGACTGTACTCAGCATCTCAGATAAAGGTGCTAGTGTGGTGGTGGTCCTCCTCCTCCCTGTCTCCACGCTTCTCTGGAGTGTTTTGTAATCCCATGGAAATAAATGGGCCACACTGACTTCTGAACTAACCTGTGATGACGGTCCCTCTACCTTCTGCAAGCACCTCATGGCTTTGATTGCCGAGATAGAACATAATGGGTGGACATCTTCCAAAACTGAAGCAGTCACACTTTGCTGAGTACAAATGCCTATGCTTAGTTTGGATCTTCTATTAAAATACAAATTCTTCCTGGATTAAACTTTACTTAAAGAATAGGCCCTTAATGGGCTATAGAGCATAAAATTTTGGATAGTGACAATTTTTTTTCTATTGCGGTTTTATTCTCTTTACAGTTGAATTTGCTGGTACCCTGCAAATTCTTATATTCTGTGCATGAAATTATGTATTTAAACATTTTCATTTAAGAAAATAAAATGAATTTGTTACATTTGCTGCCTGAAAGACTTGAATTCAGATTACCAGCTTGTAAAAATGAGATTTTTTTATAATAGACCCAGTGCTACTCTGTTGAGGGTTGAGCCTGCTTTTTACAATGTCAGTGTATTTGTCAAATAGGTATGGGGGTGCTACCAGCAAAGACTTCAGGCAGTCGTTCTTGTCTGCTGTAACGGTCATGTGTACAGATTCATCTTGTAGTAAACTCGACCCATTCTGGAAGTTCTCAGAAAGATTCAGATTGATCATTTGCACTGTTCCTACACAGCAGCGATGTAGGAAATCTCTCAAACCCTTTTTCCCTCCACCCCACCCCCCGCCACACACACCCTTAAGTGGGCACTAGAGACTGGATTTCTCCTTTTTAGCTCTGATAGAAGACTTATGCTGTTGCTCAGCTGCCTCTCTCGCAGTCTATTGCACATGTGCACAAAAACAATCAGATTGACTTTTTTTCATTAACTTTGAAATTCACAGATTAACTTTCCTTTAGGTAACTGAGGAGAGGACAGATCATGATTCAGGCATTAGCAACTTAACCTTTATTAAAGTCTTATATTATTGACCTGACTTTTATTATTGAAATCAAAATTGTCACAATATTATGCATGATGAAGGTTCCAATAGGAAAAAGGAATTTCACAATAGCATACAGATGGGAGAAAAATCTTTATTATGTGTAAAGTCATGAAAAGTTTTTTGGGCATGGAGGGCAGGCTTGCCATTTCTAATTTTAACATGCCCCATAACCTAGTGAAACCTTCAGCCCTGAGTTAGACTCGGAGGCCCAGCAGTACAGTTCATGTGGTACATCGTGAAGGAGTACCTTCCTGGCTTGCTTAGGAATAACTCCATGAAAAGTGAAGGGCTTAGCACCAGTCTGCAGTCAAGCAAATATCTTTCTCCAGATCCTTAGTGTGGAACCAGGATTCAGTGTCTATCACCTGATCTATTTTAGGAAGTTAGGTGCTGTTTTTTAAGACAGTAGTACTAAATAGCCTAGCAGATGGGAATACTTTTCCTCAGGCTCAGTAGGGCCTATGACATCTCTGCAGTTAACTCTTCAATTTTTGTCTATCATTTGCAAAGCTGTTGCTAAACAGCTACTGGGATAGGAAAAGAAGTCTTACAGTTTAAAAAAAAAAAGTTTCTGTGATTTAAAAATATTTTCTAGCCCAGAGAATTAGGAAAATTGTTCACTGAAATTGAAAGATATGAAACCACAACTCATCTGCAGAACTGGGGCTATACAGACACTTTGCACTGTCTTGAATATTGCTGTTCTACTTTCTAGCAGTTAAATAATAGCTTTTCTGCCTCTGGTGACTTCTGTTTGGAAGGGCTTGGGAGACTATTAGAAGATGAACCTGCTCTGGCTGTTGTGCTGTAAGACAAGACTGTCTAATACAGCCTGGCTTGGCTCATTCCTCAGCATCGTTTCACAAACACCCCTCCAGGGCTGCAGGATGGCTTCTTCTTTATTTTCTTTTTCTCTTTGCAAGAATCAGATGTTGCCTCAGTTTCCTAAAAAAAGGACGCCACAACCATTAAATTGCAATTACTTAAATACGCTACCTAGTAAGATAGGATTTTTGAGTAAACGTGTGCCTTTGAATAGCTAGAGAATATTGTGTTCAAAACAAATGTGTAACAGCCAAGACCATATTTTATGTTAACAAAATCAGTTATTGAGCCTGCAGTTTGTCAAACAGGGCAGCCAAAGACATGTTCTGGACATGCTCTTCTTCTTCTTCCCCATGTTGATAATCTCCTTGCCTGTGACTGAACCCAGCCCGAGCCAAGAGCCTAATGGCTTTCTGGGCTATTTCTGTACCACCCACCTATTTTTGATTTTCTGTCCCTGTTATCTGTAAGAGACTTTAGAGCACAGTGAAAGGAGCTTGTATTTCTTGTAAACTTTCACACTCTGTGGGGCATCTGGCATGAAGCACAAGCACACACACTTTTTTTTTTCCCCTCAAGGAGGTAGCGGTTAGGCTAATATTCAGAGTGATACGGGCATTTGATAAAATCAAAGCTAGAAATAGATCAAGCTTGACGGTACACCCAGGGTCAAACACAACGATTAGCGCTGTTGTGCTGGCTCTCTGCTCTACCTGAGATTGTCTCAGCTGTTGCATACTGGAATAATTTTGGAGCCAAACTGAAGCTGAAAGCAGAGCTTAGTCCCCTGTACACAGCATGACAGTCACAGCAGGGTAAAATTTTGAAGGTCCCTTGTTTGCAGCAGTTATTTAAAGCAGAAGTTTTTGAAAACAAATCTGCCTCAGCAGAAGTTGTCTCCAGTCCCAGCTAGTGATGTTACAACAGTTAACCCAAAACCCAAATGTGCCTTTTCAGACTGCTACTGGTAGCAAACTAAGTAATTGCAGACACTGTTCTACCCTAGAAATGGGGCACTATATGCCAAAGCGGTCCCAGATTGCCAGGCGAGTAGAACAGGTAATGTTTTAAGGTGGACTGTGGACACAGAAAGTGACTTTTCTTCTGAAGGAGGGAGGCACCTGGCCAGCTGGAGGGTCTCCTCAGTGTAGAAAAGTTTGGTCCCAAGGATACAGTGGGAAGCAAACAGCTGTGGAGCATTACAACGTGTGGGGGGAAACAATCCTGCAAGGGAGGGCAGAAAGAGGAGGAAGAAAGTGGGGAAAGTGGATGAAGGGAGATGGAACGAGCTGTGCAACATGGTTATGCCAGAGCACAGGGCAGTGCTGCCTAGAGACAGGTGTAAGAAAACCGCAGTAATGCCCTGCTTGCTCTGTGGCTCAGAGGGCCCCCTAAGCCAAAGCCAGCATCTTTAAAAAAGGTCCTTGATAATTTGTCTTATGAATGTCTCAGTATCTTTTAAAGCCATCTGAATTTTAGCAGATGATAAGTAGGACATGTTGGAAGGATGGTAGCTGCAAAAGTACCATTCATTCCCAGCTGAGGGACTTGTTATGGCCAAGAGGCCTCACAGACCATGTTTAACTACTCAAGCGAAGAGAAAGACAAAACTGCAAACTAGGGATGTTGGAGCTGCTGCTGGGAAGAGCTGGGGGAAGAGCTGGGAGACACGGACAAAGAATTTGGTTGCTGCTATGAATCCAGCACCCTGCACAAGTGTGTGATGGAGGCACCCTGCAGGCCTCGCTGCTTTGAGCTGCAGCTATTGAATGCAGTCTAGGTATGCTGCACATGCAGCCATGTCATGTTACCCTGTGACCAGAAGATGGCAGCAGAAGGACTAAAATGGTCGGGACAGAAATTCCTCTGTCTTTTTGCAAGGACGTGAAGCACAACACAGTCCACAGCACAGCTCCTGCTCCCAGCTGCCTCGGGGTGGGATCACCTCTGCTCTCAAGAGGCCTGAAAAGCCCTAGCCATTTCAATAGCCAAAGCCGTGCGTAGTTTAAATGGTAACAAAATAGGGTTCTTAAATGCTTGTTTCCCGCTCAGAACATCCACCAAGCATTCTTCCCCATCACGCTTGGAAAATAGAGGGGACCGTTATCTAGTGGGGACACTCCAAGCACCTGGACCTCATTCAAACCTGACTGAAGGAGGTGGTAATGTTACCCCTTTTAACCAGCAAACCTATTTCTGCTCCAAGGAATACATAGAAGTTTCATGCGAAGCTCAGGCCAGATTTCCTTCTTCCTGCTTGACAACCCTTTTAATAAGCCTATAAAGTTGTTTTCTCTCATTCTCTCTCTCTGGACCAATGAATACTTAATTATAGCAATCACAGTGCATGGCTGTGAGTAGGGAATGAATACGGCTTCGTCTCAGGAAAGCTGGCATTGTGCTGGTTATGGCACCCCTGGGATGGGGCTTCTGGGCCTTTCTAGGCCAAAGAAGAATCTAAATCCAAGTCTCCCACACTGTCAGTGGCCAGAGTCCTCACCTGACTTTGATATCAGTTATACCAGGGTCTTACAAACAGTTGCATCAGTACAGCGGTCAAGGCAGTTAAGTGAAGCTCTAAGAGCAGCAATGAACAGCCTGCCTTAGTGACGAGCAAAGTTAGCATGTGAACTTCTGAATTATCATCAGATTTGGTATAAAAAAAAAAAAAAAAGTTTTAACTTTTCTGTCTTCTCCTGCTAAGCCAATGAATAGTTCATATCTGCATCTCATTTGCCATCACTGGGCTTGACAATTAAGGTGACAGCAGATGGCATGCAAGATCGCTCATCAAAGTCAGCCACTATACGCAGCAATACAGTACTGTATTACAGTACTCCACCAGCTCAGTGTGGTGTGAACAGGAGGAAAATAAACCAGTTCTGAAGGAGAGTTCTGAAGCAAAGGAAATATCCTGCAATACTGCTGCAATTGCTACAAACCGAGCCAGTCTGAGGGATGAGGGGTTGACAGTTTTCCTGAAGCACCCAGAACAGTCAGACTCGGGTACCAGCCAAGGGGAACGGCTAGTCACTGCAGATACAGCACAGAAGTACTCAGCACTTAGTCCACTCCCACTTGTTAATACGAACATGAAGAAGATGGACGTTTCTCTGTACAGAGAGAAACTATGTCCTTTCACAGCAGCAACACGGTCAGGATGTAACAGAGGCTGTTGCTTGCTTCAGTGTCCCAAGCTAAAAGCTGCTAACAAACACATTTATTCCAATGATATTTCTTAGCACCGTGCCGAGGAATCCCAGCGGGAATCTCACCTCTGTCCCGTGCACTGGCTAGCAAGGCACCTTTTCATGGCACTCACCAGAGGGAGAGCAGGGGGGATGTGGGTTTTCTCCAGGCTCTTTCTGAGGTGGCCTATCTCAGCACGGTAGTCATCCAGCTGGCTCTCCAGCTTTTCCCGCCTGACTCGCTCGTATTCTAGCTGGGCCTCCAGCTCCTTCACAGCCCTGCCAAAAGCAAAGCAGACAAGCAGAGGCTCATAAAGTGCAGCCAACCCTGCCCTGGCTACTCCATGCAATCCTGTGCCTCTGCTAAGGAACAGATTAGTCACAGCAGAAAACAGTGCAGTACTCACACCAACTGCTAGCACACAGATGGGCTGGAAAGGCCACTTCCCACCTCCACTGCCCAGCTTCCTTCTTTATTGGGCTGACTATTGAACAGGTTTCTCTGTGAGAAGACCCTAGGAGAGAAATGCTCCCTCCATCACCAGGTGCAAAATCACAATAGGACTTCAGGGAGGTACTGAGCACCCTGTCAAAGCACCCCGGGGATGCCAACATGGGAATCCTGCTCAGTCCTTCTACTGGGTGGAGAAGCTCCTTGCTTCTCTCCAAGCCAAATGTATATGTACAGTGACCTTCATTCAGCTACAGCATGCTCCTGGCCAAAGACCTGTTGTAAAAGCCTCAGCATCAGCACTTCTTTCCCTTCTTAGCTTTCAGCAGCACTCAGCACATCCAACCACGAGATGGAGACCTCTCCCCACACACTGAGCCAGTCACGGGGGTCTTGGGTAGGCCACAACTCAGGTCCTGCCCTAGCTGCAGAAGGGGAAGAAGTGCCTAAGAAGCCAAAAGCTTAGCATGAAACAGAGAAATAGCATAAAACTGGGATTCTGGAGGAGCCAGGGGCAGCTTTTTCATTTAAGACTTGTTCCTCTACGTCTTTCCTAAATCCTGAAGTGATGGGCTTAACCACAGATGAGGAATGCTCAAATGACAGCTTGCATAACATTTTCTGCAGGGAAGCTGCAGCATTGGCTGATATATGGTTCCACAAGTTCTCATCGGTCACACTCACAATGGCTACTAAATTAACTGAGATTCCTGGAACTGGTCGGCAGAGGCATAATTCAGATATGTTCTTATTACAGTCAGCAAATGACCTCAGAAACTGAGTCATCTGGAGTTGAGCTGGCTCTCCTCTGGACCAGGATGAATTAGCATGGCTACAAAGACGGAAGACTGGTAAAAGGAAAAGGGAGATGTCTGCTCCATGAATTCAAACAGCATAGCAGGAAAGCTCTCAGCAAGAGGTACCCCATTTCCTGGGCTGAATATGCCTGAGTCACATAGCCCAAAGCTCCAAGGCTGCGTCAGCCTTACTGACATTGAAAGAATGGTCCGTGCTTATGCAGGGAAATCAGTGCTTGGGGACAGGCTGACTCATGCACACTTGAGATTAATAAGACACATCTCCAAACTCATGTGGCACATACAAGGTGGGCATTTTTCCATGCAAGGCAGCCTGGTCAAAGCTGCCTTTTGGATGATACTTTATCATTTAAGACCTAAGTATCTGACAGACAGGAGGGCAATTCTCTGAAACTTAGATAGTCTGCCCATCTAGTCACCTGACCCATCTAACAGAATCCTTTGATTTAATGGAGATCCTGAGAATTAGACAGACATTATGAAAAGTGCTCCACATGCAAGGGCAGGTTTGCTGAGGTTGTTTTTTTGTAGTGTGGATATGATTTAATACATTCTTGAGCACAGAAATACATTGCCCTTGACACAGAAAGGTAGCAGCTCATTCAATAATTTCTGCTTTGTATGCACTTACATCCAAGTCTTGCTAAGACTAGGGCCTTTTATTCAGATTTCCTACTGGGTGTACAGGCATTCTGCATCCATAATGCAATGAAAACAGTCAGGATGTATCAGACTGCACATATGCAGCAGGAAAACGTGAAGGTAGAGCAGATAATCCTACCAAGCACAAGAAGTGTGGACCCATCAAACATACTGCACCTGTGTTGTGGGGCCGAACCTGGTAGTGGAAGTCTAGAAATGGCCAGACAAATGGCTGAAGTCCTTTTCTTTTTGGCCTGGCTAAAGTTGCTAAGTGGAAAAGAGGGAATGGCCAAAGCAGTTTGAGCATAAGGTAGCCTTAACCAAGGCTTTCAAATTGGCATTATAGAGTTAAATATTACTAGGACAAGTTAACCTTACTTCTCAATTTCCCTTTCTTCTTTTTTCATCTTCCTTTCCTCCTCAGTTATTCCTCCCAGCTGTCTGTAGTTGCTGTAGGCAATTTCTAGAAGTTGCTGAAGTTCCTGAATCTTGCGATAGGCCCTTACTGCAAGAGAGAGTTCTCCAGGTAGGTAACAGGCCACGGTGTGAAGACATCCATGGTGGAATTTAATGGTCTGGAAAACAGCCTCACAAACAGAGAGCAGCAGTCGCACTGCTCAGCAGATCCAGAGCTACACCTGACACCCACACAGCAGAGAGCTCTCAAAAACAACATGCAATCTAATGTGGCTTCATCGATGCAGATTAAAACAGTATAACATTTACACTCTGATCATCCTATGCTATGCTTTCTGATTTTCCAAAACACGTTTGAATGCTCAATGGTACAGAGATCCTGTCAACTAACTTGTCTTATGACAAAGAAGTCTGCAGCAGTTGGCAGAAACTGGAACTAGGAATATAATGTCTTGAGACTACCTTTTCCAAACAAAGGGTGAAGAAAGACAATGCTTACTGCGTGCATTCCTTCTCTCTGCTTTATCCAGGGTTAAATCTTCCTTGCTATCTGTACTCCCTTCCACACCATGTCTTTCAAAAAACTTTATGTTGTTTGCATCTAGTTCTTCGTCATCAGAGTTACTGTCTCCAGTTCTTTGTGTCAAAAGTTCCACAGCTGCCAGCTGGGCAAATCTGCACAGAGAACAGTTAATCTACACTGAAATATTCCTGTCATGTGGAAAAATGTATCCATGCTCCATGCATGGGATAGAAACTCTCTGAAACTCTTCATGTTCCCATTTATCTCAACCAAATAAGGTTTCAGGATTAAAGGAAGCACTGGTGCACAAACTATGAGCAGCTAAACTGCTTTTTGTAGTATTTTGATGGCAATTTCAGCCTCAGCGAAATCTTATGACAATGACTTCCACAACAAAGATACATTTTCCTTTGAAGGAATTTGTAATTGAATCGCATGAGCAACTGCATTATTTTTTATTAATAAATAGGAAAAACAGATGGCCTTATCTAGTTCTCACTTACTTTGCATAGATGAAGCATACTGGCTCTTAACTTTCTTTAGATGAAGCATACTGGCTCTTAAATTTCTTTTTCCAAACCAATTCATCTTCATCTTTTATGTCTAACCTTACTCAAAATAATTAAAATTCAATTAAGTTAAAATTAAAACTTTTTACAGCTACAGTACAGCTTTGCTTATCACTCAGAGCTGGAATTCACAGGCCTGACCTGTTCTTGCTCCATCAATGAAAATCAGGAGTAATTTCAACAAAGCTGACAACGATATTGATATATAAATAGTAAGCAAATAAATGATAGAGTTACAGGATAGGCACTGCTACCTCTTGGCTACATCTTTTGGAGTCTCTCCAGCTTCATTCGTAATGTCACAGTCAGCTCCCATCTCAATCAACCACTGTAAGCAATGGATATGCCCTTGTCCAGCAGCTGATGGAAAGAATGCGCACACAAGTCAGATGTATATGGCTGATGTGTTTCTCACCCAAGATGTCCTCCTCTTGGCATGGTCTGACATCCCAGGGGCTGGGTTCACTAACACCCTAAGGGGGAGATACTATTTCAAGAGCAGCCCAATGATCAGCCACATGAGTACATGCAGTTTTGAGGAAGATCATGCAGTGTAGTTTTGTGCCTCCTTCTAGCGCCAGAAGTTTATCAGCAACTCTTCCCAGTCACGAGTCAAACTAAACCTGCCCAATCTCATGCACTGAGTGTGAGACACACAAATAACTGCTGCCTCACACTCTCTTGCAGTAAGGCCTGTATGTTGTATATCTGCAGCACAGCACCATCACCTCCCCCCAGCTCTGGGCTCCCATACACCAGACACAGCTGTTTGTCAGATCTGTGACGTGCACTGCTGTCTCCTGGAGCAGGAGAGAAGCCAGAGCTTTGTGCTGGCACATCGTTTCTTGGGCCACACACTGAAGGCAACACTTCTCACTCACAGCCTAACACAACAGCTTTTCCTCATTATATGGTCCGGCATGGCTACTCTCCCTACAACATGGTCCCAGGAATGATGTTTCACATATGCGAGGATGGTACTTGGCATGCTGGCTGAAACCTGCAAACCCTTTTTCTCAAGGAAGAATAAATCTGTCTCTGACAGCACCTTCTTTGGATGTGTGTCGTATCTGTTTTCTTACCGAGACAAGGATATGCAATAATAATGGGTTACAATATTTCCCTATAACATTCATATTGTATGTAAAGATTGGGGATGAAACAATTGTAGGTTAGCAACACCCAAGAAAAGGTGGTGGGAAGGAATGCAGGAAACACTTCTAAAATCCCTACCCAGCAATTTTCGTAATGAGAACTTTAATTATGTTTTGAAAAATTCTACCATTTATATCTAATCAAAAAGAGGTGTGGGGAGGCTGGGGAGAAATTGTGTTAAAGACTTGTTACAAGAATATCTCCCTCTTTCTTTCCTCTTCCATTTCTTCTTTCAGACATCACAAAAGAAACCCCAAAACACAGCAGGACCATTTTTTTGCAATGCTAGCACTCCACTGCAAATCAATGTGTTAGATACCAGATGCTTACCTTCCTCCACAGAATACTATCAAATGACTTTGCTGTGGTTTTTAGAACACATCTCCATAGTACCAAGACGTTCAATAAATAAAGGCCCAGGCCACAATACAGATCATTGTACCTAGATAGTCAACGTTTCTAAAAGTCACATCTCACCTGATAAAAAAATTATTTTAGTTTTCAGTTTAGATGTTTTTTTCTTCTTAATATAAATTCTTCCTCCTTGACTTCAACTTGTTCAGTCTGTTTTTAAAGTAAATGACACCTACGCACACACATATCACAAAATGTGTGTTGCCCTTTGAAGCCCTCAGGAAATGAGATGCTGTTTTTCATGAAATTTATCTGATAAGCAGCCACTCGAAAAAGTAAGCAAACAAGTCAGCAACAAACAGTAACAAGCTGAAACACAGATTATAATTACTGACCTTTGTGCATGAGAGTGGATCCTGTATCATCCCGTTCATTAATATTGATTGTTCCACTTTTTACTAATCTTCTAAGTGTTATCAGGTCCCCTTTGAAAGCAGCACCATGGGCTGGAAAAGCTAAAACTAAAAGTGAAATGCACATGTTTCCAAGCAGATGCCCACAATTCTAATAAGCATGCTCATGTTCGTCTTACACAGCTTGCCTCTCTCATCTTAACTTATGCATGGAAATTTCAGAGCTGTAGTTAGCAAGGCTAATGCAACCTTAATCAGTTAAAATGCAGCTGCATAACTAGCACTGTTCTTCACAGGCTTGACTAAACATGTCTTGGTTATGGCTACAAGCATCTTATACAGTTAAGAGATTAATTTCATAAATCTGGAATAATAAATACATCCTTGTTTTAAGGTTGCTGTTCTATTACTGTTGGAAACTGGAGTCACCTGCCTGTTTGGAATTCTATAGTCTCACCAAATATATAAACTATTTTGCTCCTTGCTGAAAACACTAGCTATACAATTTGATTTTTCTAATTCTTTTTAGAGAGAGAGAACACTGACATATATATGCATATGTATAATAACAAAAGAATAGCAGATAAGAAAAGTAAGTGCCTGTAAAAAGCCAAGAGGTGAAAAGGGCAATTCTCATATCTTTGCTCTGATGAATGTTCTCCTTACAAACCTTGCCACACTTGCATCCTTTGGCTGTTCTGACTGCAGTAGCATTACTACCTAGCAAGTAATTCTAATTTCAGTGGGATGTTTCTAGAGTAAATTGCTGCTGAACGCGAGTAAAGGATTCTGAACAGGCAGCTCTGCACACTCATGAAAATTATACAGTTTTGCAGGATCCCTAGTGAAGTCTAAGAAGGATAACATGGATAACTTGGTATTCAGAGTGTAAAATAGAGTGACAAGTTATATTTCAGTTAGGAGTAAATCCAACACATTTATAAAATCACACTGGGTATCCCAGTCTTTAGCTATCACTAAGGGTAATAAGTATTGAAAGCAACAGCTGTTGCTTACATTGCTTATTTAAAAGTTATACTCCTGCTCATACAAGTTTCCAGAATCAAGTATTTCTGTAGCATTACATTGCCTATTTTAAAAATATCTTAATCCACACTCACCTTCCTGCGTCTCTGGATGCTCCCCCTGTTTTTCCACACCATCAATATACTGCAAAATATTGTCTTTATAGAACCGTTCAGCCAAGTCCCTTGGAGTCTCTCCATGGTCATTCCTGGCTTTCAGAGTGCACCTGACATTGGTCATTTTACTGACCAAGAACTTAAAGCAATGCAGGTGTCCTTCCATTGCTGCCAGATGAGCTATAGCACAAGGTAAAACACAGTATGTTAGAACAGAGCACTGCTGACCACCAAGAAAGCACTGCAGTCGCTACTGATCAGATCTAGCCCCTCTGCCAGCGCTTGAGATATCCAGCATTGCACAAGAAGTGGGAGCAGCCTCAGTTGGATAAGGGATGCTCAGGACGGATCCAGGACAGAGTTTAGCTCTTGGGAAGGAGATAAAAGAAAACCTCCTTCTTGGTAAAGAAGGTAAAAGAAAACTGTTGAGGAGAGGGTCTCCAAAGAAGATTCGCTGGCAGAGCTGATGCAGGAAACAATATGAGACGGCCAAGAGACCTTTGGCCACTAGCTAGGAGAGTGCACTGCTGGGGTCTCATCATCTCAGTGAATAGAAATCTGACTCCTCAGCAGCGGTGTTCTTCTGACTTCCCTGTCCTAAGTAGACACTCATTGCAGAGGAGGCAGCAAGGGGTCTCCTTGATTAGGAGTTAGGGCATTTCTGCTTTAATCCCACCTCGACTGTGCCACCACAAACAAGCTGAATCACACCTTTGCATCTCAGTCACCCCACCTACAAAATGAGGACAATGGCATTCACTTTGTTGGGTAAAGTATTTGGAGGTTACTCCCATGACAGAGGCTATACACAGTACATCTATTACATTTATCTCCTAAATTGTTGTAGACAGTTGCTACGTGCAGGAGCTGCTCTGCCTCGCTACAAAAGTGACTGCTTCTGTCCTTTAGGCTACACTGAAGTTTAGTTATTTAATACTGGTAAAGTGCTGGGCCTATAACAAAGTAAGAGGTACAAAACACATGCCCATTATTTTGTAATACATAGTATTCTCTAGTCCCATCAAGAGGAAGAAGTTGCCAAAAAATGCTTATTTGGCTGACGTACTACAGGCAAAAGGATTGCTTTGTCTCCAGTTAAGAATCTCATTATCATCATAGTAGCTAGGCAGTGTACCCAGACAAGCAGCACTAAGACATGACACTTAGGTTAAATTTTGGCGCATACAAGCTCTCTGTTGCAAACTATCCATAGTTCCTCAGACTGATTGCTCTTAAAGGTGATACTGGTTTTATGGCAAGATAACAATATTTAGGTAGAGATAATTGCTAAAATTTAAAGCAGCAAAATCTGAGCTTTGCTGAGATCGGGGTAGCTGTCCCATTGTTTTTAATTTACTCAGTGAGTTACAGTTACTCTGGGAAAAGTGAAAAGTAGTATCTTCTTAAATACTGACTATTACAGTCAGCTGGTGCAAAACTGACTCAACTCTTACAAATCTATTTTCAGATGCCCAAAAATCTCAAGGACAAAATTTAACCTTTTGGGATTAAACTTTTTAACCAGCTCTCTGCCCTGTGCAGAGCAGCAGTCAGAAAAGCTCAGATTTTTCTGTAGAGATGGCAAGGGAAAAATACATTAAAGAGTTGCATTCAGTCCATGTCTTTCAGTAGTTTCAATAGGATGCTGTGGAAGTCACGTAAAGGAACTTAACATAGGTGGTTTTTAATCTGTGTGTCTCTTACTAGCTAGTGCCCAACACGTAACTGTGCCATATGATCTGCAGGCATGCTGAGCATTTGCAGTTGAGCCTAAAGTGAAAGGGTACTGCGACATGAACATAAATGCTGCTCAGTGCTAAGAACTTTGAAAAACTTTGTCTTAGTCTCTTAGGCATCACAAAATTGGCAGTGGGTAGTTGGTATCCCAAGCTTTCTATCTTCTTTCTATCTCTAAGTTTCATCTTGCCATTTATAAAATCAGGCTAAAACTATTTGCTCTTCTCAACGGTGAGTAGAAAATAGTGTTTGTGAAAAACTGAAGTGTTGCATCATGTTCAAATTAGTATTTTCTTTAGAACAGGCCTAAATACTGCACAATAAATGATGCATAGATAGGGCCAAAAACTGAATATAGAGAGAAAACAAAAGATTAGGAGGGCAAAAAATATAGAGAATATAGAGAGCAAACAAAATGTTGAATAGTTCATTAATGAGCACAGCCCATTCTGGGCCCTGAATGAGCCAGAGCTCTTGGAAAAAAATTAGCATGCTATAGGTAATTAAAATGTCCACCACAATACACACATGGAAAAGGTCCAGACAATCTTAAGTCTTATTTTTTTTAGTTTTAGGTGCATGACACTGCAACCTCAGTAAGTTTCTTTCAGTACACTCTTAGGTAAAATTATAGCACTTGCCATCTAATCTTGAAGTTGAATTATGTAAAGATGATATAATTTTACTTCAGTTTTAGAAACTGTGGAAAATAGTTTGATCTGTATAGCACACCACTTTCAGTAATCTTTTATTAGCAATATTCCAAAGCAGTTTCTTTCCTTTGGATGATAGTATGGTCAAATTAAAACGAACAAAGGCTGTAGATTCAGCTTCTGTAGATGTCAAAAGAATAACAAAAACCATTTTCTACTGACCAGTGCATACAGACCATTGAATTGGACCTGTGTTGTATTCCCCATCTCTCCATAAAAAAAGTCTGATAGGGACTTTTCCCTGACCCAGGGAAGTGTTCCCACATGCAAATAGAGCTACCTTCTTCGCTGTCATAAGAGTGCCTAACATAATCCTCTACTGCTTGAGCTAATATAGCAGATGTCCTGCTGGGACATGTAAGAGGCTCACATTCTTTAACAAAAAACAGGTTTGCAAAACAGGCCATAGGTATCAGTTTACTAGACAAGTGGTGTTTAACAAAGGGTCAAAGGCTTTGAAAAGGGATTTAAAAACATAACTCCAAAGAGTTATAGCAAAAATATTATGCTCCTTGGAACAAATAATGTGACAGACCATAAGAAGAGAAAGGCTAAAAGGGAAAGGATGCAACAAAAAGGCAGGGTATAAGCAATAGCATTCAACTTAAAGAGGATTCTGAGGCAATAGCACAGGTAGGCAGAGGAACAGTGGCAAAACTATGAAGAGCAAGGAATAAATGCTGCCCATTTTTTGCACTAGATAAAGTGACTGAGCACGTGATTATAAAAAGAATACAGATTACAGATAATACAAAAATGTCAGTATTTCAGAAATCAAGATGAGATCACAAGTAAATGAGAACAAGGGTTTTACCAAATCAGTTAAGAAACAGTTGGATACAAAAACCTGCCCAAGAACAAGCCAGAATTTGATCACACTTACACATCCATTAAACTCCGGCAGAAATTCAAAAAGGAGCATATAGCAGCTGAAACGGCCTCCTGCCCTGCCTACCCTTCCCCTCCCATGACCTCCACTGGCATATGCACTCTGTCACGCACATGGGAGAGGCTGCCCACCTACGCAGTGCTCTCAGCCAGACTGAGCCTGCTCTGATGTGAGTTATTCCAGCACCCATGAGATCCAATCCTTGCCAGGAGCAGCAGGAGGTGAATAAGGTAGTCTTCTCCAACAGGCAAGTGCTTTGGATTTTAGAAATTCCCCCATCATTATAAAAATGAAACAACTATGCTGAAATGTATGGAATCGACTAGCAAATGCTGCTGGTATGCATTACTTATCATTCGCTAAAATTATCACATAACATAACAATTGCAATCCAGAGGCTAAAAAACATGCGATTTATCCTGATGTACCTGGAAGATTTCCATTGTTATCCACATCATCTATACACGCTCCCCATCTAACAAGAAGCTGCAAACACCCCAAGCGACCATGAAAAGCAGCATAATGAACAGGTTTCCAGTCATTCCTGTCTGAAATATTTGCATTCTAGAATGAAAGCAGCAGGTTAATTCATTCATTTATGAAACTCAGAAGCAAGACAAATTTTATAATTAGGAATCAGCTGTTCATTGTGTTCAATTATTTAAGTCAAATCCAAGAACTTTTTTAAAAGTTCGTGCCATGTGCATAGATCCCATTCCAAGACAGGTATTTTTCATAGGTTCTTGGTTTTATTTAAGTAATACATGTATAAAGGGTACATTTTTAGACATACTTCTATCACCATATCCATCATTATTCCTTAAATATACACCTAGGTTTGGTTGGGATTTTTTTAAGTTTGTCTATTCTGCTACAGAAGATTAGTAAAACTGCGAAAAATCACAATAACCACAGTGCCCAATCTTCATTTAGTGACATACCTGTGGAATGTTGTTTTCTCACATTATTGATTCTCCCTAGATTTTTGGAACATTTTCCTAACATATCTTACAATAAAAAAATGGAAATTTAAGTTAAAAATAAATTCCATCATCCCCCAACAATATACCAATAATGATGAATCTACAGTCCTAATCTCAGTCTAAGCTTTATCTGGAAAGAGATATGAAGCTTTGGCTTTGCACTTGGGAACTGTAATAAAAGTCCCTCACCACTCCACTTCGCAGTATAGTTTGTAAAGTGTAAGACTGCCCATGGGCTGCAGCTAAGTGTGACGGAGTGCACCCACGATCATCCTGAGCTTCTAGGTTTGCTCCATTTAACAACAGAGCCTAAAAGAAATGAAAAGCAAAAGTTCAGTTCACAGGTTGAAAAAGCAAAGGTTGACTAGAAGGATGAATTCAGCAGGATAACTTTGGGGTGACTTCTAGGCATTGTCTTTACACAAAACAATTCTGTTTGCACAGATAGAGCAAATGAGTGCGTTGGTTAACAACAGTGACATGCTTCCAGTTGTAAAGATATCAAGATGAGATACTCATAGCTCCATTAGGAGCTGTCTTAGCTGACCTTCATAATGACCTTGTGATAGTTCATCCAAGCTCAAGGTCTGCCCTACTTAACTTTGTTTGAGAGTAAACGTTAATACTTACTTGCATGCAAGCATCCTGACCTCTGATAGCTGCAAGATGAGCTGCTGTCCAGCCTCTGACAGTTACTTGTGTTATATCAGCTCCATGCCAGAGCAACCAGTGAAGACACTGCTCAACCAAAAACAAAGTCTTTTAAATTATTCTTATCATGAGTCTAGGGCACAATTCTAACTACAAATTATCAGTATATGTTACATTTCAAAGCATATCAGAATATTTCATTATTGAAATAAGACACCCAAGGCATGGATTAGCCAGATATTTGTGCATTAGGAAGTTAAGGGTAAGTTATACAGTTTCAAGGCTTCACCCAGGAGAAAAAAAGTACAAATGACCTAGTAATCCAGACCCTAGGATTAATTTTATAGTATGTCTTATGAATTTTTCTTTTCCAGGTTAAAATGCAATCTGTGAGAGTATTTGTGTGGCATAAGTTAAAAACACTGGAGAAAATGGTGCAAACATGCTCTCTTGAATTCCAATTAAAACTACTAAGGGGACAAATACAACCAACCACATTTAAAACTTCATTTCATTCATTAGGCTCCTTGTGTGTATGTAATCCCACCTCTCTTCTCATCCTTCCACAGCCCAGCCTTGCTTTATTCACCTTTTTCCAGCAGTTCCTTTTGTTTTTCAGGCAAAGCTTTATGAACTAACCAGAAAAAGGTAGAGGACTAGTTATATAGTTTATTAGATATTATTATTATTTATTACGTTGCTTTATGCCAGTCTCCAGCTCTGATTCTTCCTGTTTCCAACATTAAGAGCTTAGTGAGGGACAAATAGATGACAGATAACTCAGTCAAGTCTAATACACTGATTGCAAAGTAGAAGAATCAAATGAAAATTTGCAGAATTTATAGAGGTAGAAAAGGGTGTGCGAACTATCTATTTTTAGGGTTGACAACACGTTGACCAGCATTTTCTTGACAGTTTCTGCACATTCCAACAACAGCATTGCATTTATTATTTTTTGATTTTAGCAAAAACTTTACATCCCTTCCTTTTGGACATGAATTTTTTATACAATTATTCATGGCCTTGTTCTTCAAGATTAGATTGCTATAATGATTTTACAAAGAGGTTGTAGGAAGAAGGTGAATGTTGTCCTTATTTCAAAAGCTTGGTCATTCTGAAAGTTCCTCACATTTATGTAGCAAGTACCTGCTCATTTCTGCATCAGTATTCAGTGTTTTTATTTATCAAAATAAAATATATTAAAACTATTGCTATAGAGAATGAGGCATGGGGCAAGACATTGATAAATTGAATGAATGTGTTTTCACATCACTTCTCTTCTGGTTCAGCCCAGCCCAATGCAATCATGACTAGAACATTGCACACATCCTACAAGATTTGTCCTTAAGCAAAGGGTAAAACTTAATAGGAGCAAAAGAAGGCCACGAGTCTGGAAGGAAGGCCACACTATACTTGTAGTAAGAAAATTACTGGGTTTTGAAATCTTGCAATGTTGACTACATAAACTGCCTGGAGCTTCAGAAAGGCACAACAAAAACCTAAAAACTGTATTTCTACCATTGGTGAATATATTTACGAAGAAAAACAGAGATTATTTATTTAGCTTGATCAGAGCTAGCAATTTTGTGTCCCGTCTTTCCCACTAAAAGAAGAAGGAAAACATTAACTTACAAAAACCTTGCTGTGTCTGAGCGCTAACAAAGTATTTTACCTCCAGACTTCCAGAGTGTGCAGCACAGTGCAAAGGTGTGAATTTGTGAACTAAATCCACCTTGTTAATACCAGCTCCACTTTTTATCATTGACGCAAGCTGTTCTACATCACCGGCTTTCACTGCCTCATGTACACTAGTATAATTTTGCTTCTTCTTGACAGCTAGTGAGGAATAACAAAAGGCCATTAGCCACTTCAGCAACATTTAGGAGATTTGAAATAAGTGATGAATCAAAGAAACATCAGGGCATCAGCTTCAAAGGAAACAACCAAAAATGTTTAGAGTAACCTATGAGAGTTAGAATGGGACTTTTATCAGCAGGAATCCTTAGCCACTTCTGTTTGTCAGAAACAGCGCAATACTCAAAAACCTGAGGCAGCCATGTTCCCTCCCACCCTACAAAAAAAGGCCCCAAAGAAGTCGTGAATAAGACCCAGAAGAAAGATTACAAGAAGCATGACACGAGCAGGAAGGAGAGCTAGTCCATCTACATGTGCAAGATGCTGCAGCAGGTCCACCCCAACACTAGCTGTCTTTCAAAACCCTGAGCATCACGAACTCTTTTCATCAGTCCTATCTTCAAGTACATCACCAGGGAGGCTTCTCACTTGAGCAAACAAGCTCTCAGCCATCACTTCCCAGGTGCTCCACATGGCCATGGTCCTGCTGCTAAGGACCTGGCATACCATGCTGGAGGGCACCTAGGCCCTCACCAAGTAAGCACACTGTGTAACTGCTCTTGACTGAGCTGCAGAAATCAGCTTCAGGACAAGCTGATGTCAGAATTAAAGCGGCTGTAGAAAAGCAATTCCTCATACAATGTGTTAGTCATCTTGTGTTGCTCTTTTACTAAAACCATGGCATTGCTCTGGCACCAGTCACTTTGCTAGTATCCTGACACTCAGCTTCCACCAAAGTCAATAATACTTTCGTTGATTCAGTGGCACAGAATCACTCTAACTGTAAAAGCAGCGTAGTCCAAAAAAATCCACCACCAGCTCATGGAATCAAATAGCCTGTATTCTCCTTCAGGCCTTTTCACTGGCAACTCTGTGACAACGGGAGGTAGATACCTAAGCTCCTTTGCAATGTCTGGGCACTTTGCCAAAAATCGTAAACCAAAATAAGTGATGAAAGTACATCTGATGGCTGAGGTGGCTAACCTCAGACAGCCAAGCATACAAGTAACCTAAAATGATATAATAGTCACCTTCTAGCATAGTTATCATTCTGGTACCAAAATGCACTAACATCTTTAGATTCCATAGCATGAGGAAAAGCCTTGAAAAGGTGGGGTACAGTTTTACAAGTCAAGCAAGCATGAAAATGCAGGCCTTAAGGTACTAGTACTCATTTTCTCAGCCTATGAAGAAGGAATGTTATACTGCTTCAAATTGTTAAGCAATTTGAGATCAAAAGTATTAAAGAATATAAACGAGATGCCATATGAAAAGGTTCCTGACAATATACATGAAAAGCACTAAAAGTGACTAAAAAACAGTCTTCACAGTTTACTTGTGCCTATTTTCACGTAATTTGTAATCACTGCATGACAGTATTGCTCAGGCAGATCTGGGTTTGCCAGGGAGAGGACAAGGGGTCTGAAGTCATTTCAATAACCTAGACTACGCATAATGCAACCCCCTATGCTGTACACACCACGTGACCTTGTCCCACATGTCACTCCACTTCCCCCAGTTAAGTTGCATCTCTCTCTGCCCTGCAAAAAGCAGCTTCAGCTAGGAACCAGGACTCCACCATGCAAAACACTGTATGAACAAATAACAGCATAGAGACATGGAATAGTTCAGGTTGGAAGGGATCTCGGGAGGTAATCTAATTCATCCTTCAAATAATTTGTATGTATATTTTATGTTGGGGGATTTTTTTTTAAAGAGACGGTCTCACCAGGACACTGTTTTCTCACCAAAGAGTCACTTCCCCTTACGCCAAGTCAGGATCACAATTATCTTGTAATTATATTGACTTACATCAGAGAGAGCTGACTTGCATCAGTTACGCAATTATACTGACTTACCTCAGAGAAGGACTTGGCCAGCTACGCTACTTGCCAAAGTACTAATGTGTTTTACACAATGTTCTAGTGCAACAAGTTCAAGGTAACGCTTTTTTTTTTTTTTTTTGCTTTTTTTAATCCAGAAGAAATGCAAACCAAAAGGCCAGCAAGCAGGGTGAATTTTGTCTCCTCCTCCCCTCTGGAAGGCAAAACGACCTTTTGAAACTGCAGAGAGCGATGCCAAGCACTGCTGCGCTCCTTCCCAGCCGCCTGCCCCCTTGGAGGCGTAATACTTTGGCTCCAGCTGCCATGAACTATCCAGAGGCAGCTGCAGTGGGACTAAAGTGTCATAAACGTTTGTTACATGAAATTAGCACAAACTATGTTGATCTTGAAGGTGAATAACATTTCCCATAATTTTATTGCAATTTTTTTTGAAACCGTTATGAAATTTGCATTAAAGCCCCTTTTTTAGAAAAAAAAAAAGGAAGGATTTGGGTAAGTTTCTTACCAAGATTTGTTACAGAAATTAAGTGAAGAGTATCATTGAGAATGAGGAAGTGAGGTAATTTTTTTTTTTTATAACACGCAAAAAAATCGCATGCAGCATATCTGGGGAGTACTTCAAGGGGATAAAGGTAGTCGGCCCCCCAAAAAGCTACACTTTCGGCCAGGTGGGCTCAGCGCCTGGGCAGCGCGGTAAAAAATAAACACGTTGTGAGGCGCAGCTCCGGCCACCTAACGGCTCCCAGTGCCTGCCGCGGTCATGCCCGTTATCCCCGCGCGATTCGCAAATACTGAGCAAGCTCTGAATCTCATCGGGGCCCCCAGGTCACAGAGAGGGGAACTGGGGCAAAATAAAGGCGTCCGGGCCGGCGGCGGGGGGAAGCGGCGGCGGCGGCGGCGGTCGCGCCACGCTGCGCGCCATGGCGGACGCTCCCCTCACGGCCGAGGCGGGAGGCGCCCGCCGCGCGGGGGGGGGGGCAGTTCCCGCCCGCTGCCGCAATGGCTGTGCCCGGGGGGGGGGGGAGGCAGCCGTCGGGGAAGAACGCGGGGGAGAAGGAGCGCGCGCGAGCCCGTCTCACCGGCCGGAGGGGGAGGCGGCGCGGCGGCGGTTGGCATGGCGGCCCCTCACCCCGCGGCGGCAGGGAGTGTGCGGGCTCGCCGCACCTTCCTCTTCCTCCTCCGCCACCTCCTCCGTCAGGCCTGTTTGGCAATAGGGAGCTCCTCCTCCTCCTCCTCCTGCTGTTCCGTCAGGCCTGTTTGGCAATAGGGAGCCCCTCCTCCTCCTCCTCCTCCGCCTCCGCCTCCTCCACCGCCTCCGCCGGCCAGCACGCAGGTGCCACCTGAATTTAATACCTTCCTTGGGCTGTAGTAGGCTGCGCTAGGAATTAGCAGGATCTGCAAAGTCTCCTGCAGCACGCGTGGGATTAGGGGAGCTAGAGAAAGGAAACTTTCCTGCAGCCCATATCTTCCCCAGGGCAGAATCCACACGGTGTGCATTGGAGGGCAGCAAGCGTAGCCTCCAAAGCCCCAAACTGGGCTTCAAAAACTTGGGAGAATGAGGCACAACTGAAAAAGCATGGATTGGTATCCAGAGATCCTTAAAAATAACTCTCAAGGATTACACAAGGGGGAAAGAATAAAAGAAATCATGAACATAAAGATTAAGGGCTGAAAAGCAGAATTAGAGGTAATGAATACAACATACAGACACCTACAGCTGGTAGGTAAACTAAGGGCAGTGGGACATACACCTGTGCATCCATGTGGCCTGTCCCCCCCATGGATATTCCCAAGGAAAAAAAAAATCTTTGGTGTAAGGCCCTATGGCAGTCTCCTAAAGCTGGGTTGGATTTGAAGACTTCTGCTTAGAGAAAACGGACATCTTTCTAACAACAGATTTAACCCATGAATCCTTAGTTCCATATAATCATATACCTATAAGTAAATTAATATTACTGATGAGAAGGAAGCTACCCATAAATAATGTGTTTGAAAACTAAAGAATGTGAAGCCACTGAGAGTTTATGTGCACACTTTAAGGCTATTGCAGGTAAAAAGCACATTTTGTTACAGTATTCACTGCAGGCTCAAGCCTGCAGTCAACATTTTTATTAGTAAAATTTCTGTATAAATTGAGTTTGAACACTTTCTAGGTAATATATCAAAACAAACCAAAAAAACCTAACACATTTTAAATCTTTTGCTCCAACAGGATTTTAGAGGGCTGAAAGCAGGACTATCTGATCCGGCGTCTCTAGAAGGGAATGGTGACAGGGAAGCTCATCTATTCCCACTACACTCCACCCTCACAGCAGAGAAAATGAAGCAAGGCCCACCAGCAGACTTCCCCGTACACACACCCCGGCACCGGATGGAGAGGAAAGCATTTTCACAGCTCTAGAGGGGACAGCTACACAACACAGCCAGACTGCCTTCAAGACTGACACTTAGAGAATCACTTCAGTACCACAGAAGTGCTACATAACTATGGTTATTGTCAAGTATCTGGGGTCTTTAATACTTATTATTAAGAGTCAAGGAACTATTAACATCTTAAAAACTGCTTACTGCTTTAAGCCTGGTTGTGAAGATGGAAAGAACAGTGCTGCAACGAACACAGCATAATCACAGCTTATTATTTTTACTTATATCATACACAAAAGGGTGAATTCTGATCTCCCAAATATCCTCACTGCAAAGAGTAATATACCAGCACTGTGACATTACTCTCTGAATTTTAGTGTTTTAAGTCTTGCTCCTAGCAGCTTTAAAACTATGCATTATACACCTGCCAGAGGGAATAAAACTTGAAGTGTATATTGTCCTAAGATACACACTGTATGTCCATTTATTTCCAATCCCACAAACATGCCAGCCACACAAGCCCATTACTGGAAGGAAGAGATTCACACTCAAATATATGCTTCATTTCATTTATTACATTTAAGAAATATTAACATCTCAGGATATCTGGTTTACCATCTAAGTCCAGTCATAACCAACAAAAAAATGTTAACCATGTTTCAAATGAGCATTCTTACATTCATTTCCCCCTGTAACTTAAAGAAAACTTTGTTCAGCTATATTAAATTCTTATGTGACTAACGGAAAAAATCATTTAAAATGTCTCAACTACCAGGCATCCTGGTTTGTTAATTGAATGTTTGTTGGCACTTGTGTTCACAATCAAGCACTCTGGTTGCTTTGTTAATTTTTCCCTTCTACCCAGAACTGTCTTTTTGGTTATGTATTTAATATCTGGATATGTATGTAAGTTTTTTCAAATAAATTTAATAAGAAAAGAAATCTAGGGCGGGCTGTCTGAAAAAGTTCCTGCATTGCTTCCCTTGATAACCCACATATGAGATAATGGAAGGAAGTTATTTGCTTTCATTTTTCTGAATCTTGTTGAGCAAGAGGTCTAAAACTGAGGTCGTTTTAAATCCATTTAAACTGAAAAAAGTACAGAAACACTGTCTTCATTTGATGGTGTGCATAAACATTACACTCCATATATAGCAAAAATATCTTTTATTTATAATTTACATTTCCACAAGTGAAAATTGTACATTTTTACATATACAATTTCATTCCATTAAATTTTCACGCATCTACAGAACTTTCACACAATGACACCTGAAACTGTGCAGGCAATAAAAATTCAAATACAAAAATGTATTTATTAACCAAACAGTAGCTGAGGCCCTGCCTCAGCTAAACATTTTTATTTCATATAAAAAGTATTTGCCTTCCAGAGTCAACACAGCAGCTCTTCTGTTCTGTAAAAAAAAACAAAAACAAACAAAAAAACCCATCATACCTCAGTTTATTTAAACAGATTCAACCTTATCAGGTTCTGTTTTAATATCTGTAGATGCAGGTGTGCTCTCTTCTGCACAGGTAGTAGGGGTGTCATCAGGTTCTTCTTTGACTTTAGGAGAGTCGCAGGATTCTTGTGTTTCTTGTTTAACAATGTTCAACATAATATTTAGTGGATTTTCTACAGGAGTCTTGCTGGGAGATGGTGTGCAATCAAATGAGGATGTCTGCAAAATGAAAGTTATTGTAGCATTAACACACCATTAAAACAACTATTTGTAACTTTATAGTAATTTTCAAAATGTGAACAGCAAGTTGATAATCAGGCATTCAAAATCCAAACTTCTACTCTATCCAGACCTTGAGAAAGCCAGTTTACTCTAACAGAATTACTTTACAATTATTTTGAAAAGATATCATCCAAGTAGGGATGAAACACTTAGCACATTACCATAAAACATTCCCAGCTATGCCCAGAAGTATTATAACTCTCAAATCATTAAAAATTTAACACATACACACACAAACATCCATTTATTCCATTTTGCAAATTCCTAAGATTAAGCACTTTACTCAACAATAAATTCAGATATGTTTTCAAGCCATGGTTTCTCTTTAGTTGTGTGTGACACACAAACTGACATGCTACATCACAACAAGAAATACATCTTAGATAATTCTATATTACAAACTTGCCATGCCTGGGGCCCTCAATTCTTTGTGTAGTCATATGCAACAGAAATGGGTAGTATATTCTGAATACATTTACTCCCTGCAAAGCCAGAAATCAAGCAAAGCCAACTCAAAATGCTTCAGAAAACATATAAAGGATTCACTTACATTTTGGTAATCTTCGTAACATGAGGGATGGTAAATCTGAAAAAGAATTGTTATACATTTAAATATATATTTATTTTATAGTAGAAGCACTGGTCATGAACAGAACAGTTTTGATCACATAATATACTCCCTCTAGAAAAACAATGGTATGAGTAGGCAAAGTATAACAGTCAGACATAACTAACTGGGAAAAGATTGTGTGTGTGCTTATGTAGGAAAAGTTATACAAAAGCCTGGTAAGTGTTAAGAATTTGTCTACAGTTGTATTTAGAATTAATAGAACCAATATCTACATCCATATATGCAGACATTCATCTTTCTTTTAGCAAGGCAGCATGAGGAAACCCCAGTGAGTCTATGCTAATGGGGTCAAGATTTCATGCATTTCAAAATGTTGAGATATTGGTGCACTTGGAGGCCAGCAAAACCATCAAGAGAATCCACTGAGAATGAAAATCACTTTCCCCTCCCATTTTCTTGACACAATTCTTCTAATTTTTTTTATTCTAAACAAGTATCACATAATAAAATCAGATTACCTTTTCATCTACTCTAATAGCATTCTTCAGATGCCACTCTTCCTCTTCCTCATCCCAATACTGTTCAAATTGCTCTTGGCAAATTTCACAGCTCTGAAAAGTTAAAGTAATAGAGATATAAAGGTGATTTTAATAATATACCAAACACATCAACTTTAAGAATGTGACTAATGACAATCAAATAAACCTCTTTTAAAATAAGATAAATATATTGACCTACAACATGATATTGCCTCCACATTCTAAAAGTAACTTTATTAAACATGTATTAATGCAAAATTATTTTGAGTATAGTTTGCAGACTCAATAACAATCATCATCAGAGACAGCAGACAGCTGTCACTTGGGAACAGCAAGCTTTGACCTTTCAGCTAGGAAGTCCCTGCAAAACACTTGGTAACTATCTAACGCCCTTTTTCTGCCAGGTAACACAATCCAGTACAGGGACTGAGTTAATTTTATTTATGGCATTATCTTCACTCTTACCCCTAACTCAACTTTGAGTTTCAAGCTAAAAAGGGAGAACTTTTGCTTGAAATATTAACATCTTTAATACTTTCTCTGCCATATGATCAACTCTGAAAACAAGGCACAAGAGGTACGTTCTTCCAAAATTAAAACAAAGGCCTTCAAGGCTTGATAGCTAGTTTCGTATAGGGTTAGCATGTAAAACTATGCTGAAATTCTGTCAATACTCATATTTGATTACTATACCAATTCATCTAATAAAATACATATCTACTGGTTATTTTCAAGTCAAAAGACTGACATACTTCTTTGTCCTAATGCCTACCTTCTACTGAAAAAAAAAATACGTAAAAGGTAACAAACCAGGTAAGAATTATTTGAACCACAAAGGACCATTTCCAATTCACTTGTTCAATTTACTCTTCCTATGGTTACAATCAGTAAATTAACACGCATTTCCAATTCCAGTTTTGCTATAAAGATGGAATATCAATAGGTGTTTTGTTGTTGTCATTTTGTTTTGTTTTTAAACTACTGGCAATTTATACCACTATCTGCTACTGGGAAACAACCATTACATACACGAATATTAAAAAAAAAATCTATGAAGTGGCTGCACAGAGGTCCAAGAACAGAACTTCAGACTATAAATAACACACTGTATAAAAGAATGTTGTAAAGTTCTTTAAAGTATTAGATCATTCTCACTATCTGGGCTAATGAAGGCAAGCTGAAACATACCTCATCTGCTCCAGCTGGTCCAGCAGGGACACTCTGAAACTCTTTCTCTTTTGCAGCTTCTTGTGTCTTCAACACCACCTCTTCATGAGCTTTTTCAAAAAACTGGCTTTTTGCACGTTCCTCTAGATCAGCTATTTCTTCAAATTCAATCCAGTCCTAAGGGAAATTTTTCATTCACACTCAGACATGGACAAATAGCCACAAATCCACGTTTAAAATGTAAAGCTTAAAAAAAAAAAAATCACATCCAAAAGGTAGCATACGTAATGAGTCTCTTCATTAAAAATTGAAATGCTCATCACATATGCAGCATTACACAATGTACATTTTTTCACAGCATTACACTGTTTAAAAAGTTTCTCCAGAAAGATCACTATCTTTCAATTTCCATTCCATTCTCAGTACTACCAAAAATACTAATAGTTTAAACTGCTTATTGCTCACATGTCCACCTTTTGTGTTTTGACTGTCATTTATGAAAACTATTTGAAATATCTAAACAGCATTGTTTATTAAAGACAAACTCCTGTGATGATGTAACTCGAGATTCAACTGCAATCCTACAGCACATACATAAAGCACAGAATCTGGCCTGTAATTTATCAAAACACATATTGTATTACTTACTGTTAAACTGTAGTACCACCTTCTGTGTGTAACTTTTCTGCTAACATCCTTTTCTGTGCGGTTTTGGCGATAATGCCAATCTAAGTGATCTGCATAAACATCTGTCTGTGAAGTAGTAAATCTCATTCCACATGAGTAACACTGAATTCCAGTGTACAGTCGATTTATAACACTATCATAACGCCTACAAAAAGAAAAAAAAAGTCTTAACTTTTTTTTGAAAAGAAACAGGTAAGAAGTTCCTCAGTAAGTTGCTTCAAATGATTGCAACAGTAGAAAAAAAAGGATGAAGGTTAAAGCATGCAATATAGCTGAATTCTTCCTGTTTTGCAAAATACGATCAATTGAAAGCACTCATGTAACAAAATGGTCTCACATTAACTGTTCATGAGAAACATGCCAGCATGTCTTAGGTTTATATCTACCAGCTCCAAGGGTCTAAATAGTGCATACTATAGTAATGCCAGCATTGAGTCAGCTTTGCAAACTACCCCAAAGGTAGTAACACTGGTAGTAGCAAAGGAAGTAACACTGACTTCAATTTCTATAACCTTGCTGATTAAATCACGTCATGAATCTTGGATAAAAATAGATTACTCAGGTTGATTTTCCCTCTTTTTCCTCCCTCAAATTCTGCTAGGCTAACAACAGAAGCAAAAACTGCAGGTCTTCTTGTATCAGCCACAAAGTGACATTTAATCTTTTAAGAGCTCTCAGCTGTCTTGGATTAACTACACAGATATTACCACATCATTGTTCTTACTGCACTGTAAGATCATGCTACTATACGCACTGTCTGAGTTCTTCAACTGTAAAGTTAGTGAGGTCTGGGACATCTTGATCTTCACTCTGGTCTTGATCATCATCCTCCTCTTCAGCAGCTGGCTGGGCTGACGTTTCATTCACTTCTAGAAAACATAAAGAGACAATTACAATTTTATCAAAACTTCAGTACATTATCGCAAAGAAATGAAGTACTCCTGAAAGTTATTTTTATTGAAATATCAATGCAAACGATCTATGTTAAAATATAAGTGCATAATAATAGCTGAATCAGTCTCACCTTCTAACATTATAAAAAGCATACAAAATGCAATTAGTTTTTTACAGCCTGAGTTTAGGAAAATAGTGTTTCGATACCTTTGCCTAAGTCTTTGGCTTTAATATTCAGTATTTAGAGAAAGAGGCATTTCAGAAACTGACAAGAATCTGATTATAATCAAGTGCAATTTACTAAGGAACAGCGCCAAAGATGCAACTCACTGCTTTGTACAGCTTAAATGTACAAATTAAACTACAGCATACATTTTAAAAGTTAAGAGTTTACTTCATGACATGCATCACATACAAAGAAAAAAGTTTAGTTATAAAAAAGCCCTAAGAGTTCTTGAAAGGTCTTCTACTTAGTTTTTCACTTAGGTTATGCATAAACTGAGTAGTTAGAACATAATGGATCTACATACGTGCTGACGTGGAATCAGTTTTTGACAGTTTGAGGATTCCTGTTGACAACAGTTTAGCAAACAATTCATTGACATCAAGCTGGCCAAGGTGGTTATCAGGGTATGAATGTGGAAGGGCTCCTAGGGAAAAAACATCAACATTCATGGTGACAAAAGGTTAGATTCAAAAATTTCCTTCACTTCCACCAACATACTTCACGACACACCTCTCTCTGCCTCCTGCTTCTCCCAATTTTTTTCTTCCCTTGCAGCAGCTTCCTTTATAATGGAAGTATTTAAGTACCATCTATGCTGGCTCTTTGTACACAAATTTCTACTGAATACTGTTTTTTTGAAATGTAGTACTTTCTCACTTTATGCTTAAAATATTTATGAGGACTAATCTACTTGATCACCTGCTTTTAATAATTCATGACATTGTAGAAGCTTTTCATTACTAACCATTCAGGTACTGATAAGTTTTATATAGCCTGGCAAATGCAAGTCAGTCCTACGGACTGATCCCTTCCTGCCCTCTCAAAAGCAGACCAGATTTTTTTTCAGCCCAACTATATACCCCAAACCATATGGTTAATGAAAACTAATGAAAGCCTTCAGTGTTTGAGGGAAACCCCTACAGAAATTCATACTACAGAAACCACATCTACTAGCACCTCGTTAAGTGTCAAGGCTTCCTTTAGTCCACACAGAATTTGTACACCAGGACAGTACAGAATGCTTATTTTTATGGTCACTAATAAACAGAACAGTCGAAAAGAAATAAAAAGGTTATTTCATTATTTTGGTACACACCTGCTGGGTTCTGTACAAAGCTTCCAGGATTTGGTAAATACTGTTGACCTTGGCCATAAGGTCCTGGTTGAGCAGACATGAGAGACACCTGTAAAAGTAAATATTTATGTACTGTTTGCATGATAAAATTAAAAACAAATTATAATCAAGTTATCATTAACTTCTAGATATTTCTCAATAATTTTAGATATATTAAACTCTTTCCAGGAGGGTACCATGTCAGTTTAGCATTGAAACGTCTACAAATGAGCTCATAACCTTTCTCTAGTTCTCATTTCCCATCAGAAAAAATTCAGAGAACATTTGTTTTGTTTAACATTTAAATAAAAATACTTCTATCTATCCAGCCTTCAAATTCCAATCACATTTTCTGAACACATTACTTTCTTTTAAGCTCTTCCTTTTCACCAAAGGAGAGTGCATCAGAAAGAAATTGGAATCTGGTGACTGTCCATCAATAAATGCTACTATTCAGTAAACAGATATTCCTTCTTATCTAATAATTGAAATAGTATCCACTATACCAAAAGCATCCTGAAAAGAGGATGTTTTCAACAAACTAGCTGCAGCAAACTCCAGATGGAGAAATAATTTTTAGATCACATTTCTAGTAAAAGTATTCTTTTTAGTATATCCAAAAGCAGTCAGTTTGCAAAGAAGTTTAAATTGTTTAAAATTTTATCCCTCTAGAAGTTAGCAGGACACAACTGGCTTATGTTCAGTTCATTCTTCATATTTGATTTAATTATTATCCCCCAAATGAAAAATGCCCAATAAAAACTCCATCTGTAATCAACTGAAAGGAATGACATGCTTTTCATTGACATTCAGCATCATTTCCCCCTTCTGAACAGGGCATTTCTGAGAAGCAATAGCAAAGACAACTGAACTCAAAGCATTCTGGTACAGAGAACATTTTGAAAAAGTGTAGTTCAACAATGTCCAAATCTTTCCCGACTCCCCCAAATTACGAATCTCTCATAAGTCTTATCACCAATACTAACAGCTCCAAAAAGGTAACAATTATTTTGGTCCACTGTAATTCTACACCTGACAAATTAATCATGTATATCCACAATTATATCATCTTCCATGCTTTACAGAGAATTCATTTTGTGTAAATTTAATGAAAATACCAGACTTTCAATCACAGTTTTGTTTCTCAGTTGAAAATACAGACTAATTTCCTCAAGTTATCTTCTCAGCTACAAAATGATGACTGTAAAAATCCTTTTTTTCCCCTCAAATTTCTCTATTTTTTTATTTTTCAAAAACTAGCAGTGTATAACCTCCTTAAATAATCTAACTACTTAACAAGCATATTTTTTAGTCTGAAACTGGCTCCCAGTCTCCCCACTTATCAGAAAAATCTTGTTTTAGGGGGAAAAATAACTACTACTCTCTATACAAAAATACTTCATCAGACTACCTTATTTTGCACAATCAAGTCTTACCTGATTATTTCCCACTGACATATTATTGAAGTTTCCATATTGAGGACCCTGAAGACTTTTTTCATCAAAATAATGTCCAGATGCTCTCAATGGGAAATTCTGTGCTCCTGGGCCAGCTGGCCCATTGAAATTTGGTCCTGGAGAACCATCAAATATTTCAGGTCTCTGGAACTGCATCCCATGAGATGGTCCATTGTAGCCCTGGCTGGGATGTTCACCAAACGGACCACTTTGTCCATACGGTGGCAATTCTAGTCTAGAGGCAGGATGGTTAGCTACATTTTCAAAACGTGCACCTTGAAGGCCAAGCGGCAAGTCAAACCTTGAGGGTTGCTGGTGAGGACCATCAAATCTTTGAGGTATGGCTGTTTCAAATCGTGGTTGTGTCTGTTGGCCAGGTGCTCTTTCAAATCTTGGGCCAGGTTGTCCATGAATTCCATCAAATCTTTGCAGAAGAGGTAGCTGTCCAGGTTGACCATCAAAGCCAGCTGAATGACAGCCATCAAATCTTGGACCAGTTCGACCCAGAGGACCTTCAAATCTAAGACCACCCCCTCCTTGATGTGCTGGCCCATCAATTAACCTAGGACCTACCCCTGGTCCTTCCAATCTGAGCCCACCACCTGATGGTCCATGTGGCCCCTCAAATCTAAGTCCACCACCTGATGGTCCATGTGGTCCCACAGGCTGACCATGTGGCCCCTCGAATCTGAGGCCACCTCCAGGTTGACCATGGGGCCCCAATGGTTGTAAGTGTGGCCCCTCAAACCTGAGACCACCCCCTGGTTGACCATGAGGCCCCAAGGGCTGACCATGGGGTCCCTCAAACCTGAGACCACCCCCTGGTTGACCTCGAGGCCCCAGAGGTTGACCATGGGGTCCCTCAAACCTGAGACCACCTGAAATTTGACCACGGGGCCCCTCAAACCTCAGACCAACTCCAGGTCCTTCAAATCTAGGACCACCTACAGGCTGTCCTGCTGGCCCCTCAAAACGCAAAGGACCACCTATCTGCCCGAGGGGTCCCTCAAACCTCAAGGGACCTCCTCCACCAACCTGTCCCGGGGGTCCTTCAAACCTGAGGGCACCTGCCAGCTGCCCTGGTGGCCCATCAAATCTTAGGGCTCCAGCTCCCCCTGCTCCTGCCAGTGGTCCATCAAATTGAGAGGCACCTCCCCCTACCAGAGGCCCCTCAAATCTCATAGCAGCCTGTCCAGGTGGCCCATCAATTCTAGAATTTGAACCAGCAGCAGGACCATCAACAAAAGGACTTCCTGGTCCATCTACCGCAACCCTTGCAGCAGGTTGTCTAGGTGAGCCATCAAAGAGAGGCCTGTCTTCCATCAGTGCACTTATTCTCTGCTTTACTTCAATGCCTCCAAATCTTGATCCTGGACTCTCTGAAAACGGTGCTTTGTCTGGATCTTCATACCTCGCTCTCTTGAAACTGAATGGGGACCTTGGTTCCTCTCGAACACCTAAACAAACAAACAAAAACGATAATCACTTGCTGAAATGCTGCAAATTACTTAACAGCACTAAAATAAAGCAAAAATACATACCAGCTTTCCCAAGAAGCTGTCTTTCTTCACGATTATCAAATCTGCAGATTGCATCACCATCTATTTTCTGGAACTCCGGTGTGCTCTTCCCCTGTTGTCTGAGAGCTTCTCTAAACTCATCTGATTCTCCCCAGCTGTCGTAAGGATCAAAATTTTTAGAACTTCTTGCTCCTTTAGCAGCATTTTGTTCCTCAAGTCTTCGTCGACTCTCAAGTGGCGAAAGATTATCAGGAAAAGGTCTATTACTGCCACTTACAGGAGAATGTCGCCGGGATCTTTCTCCAAATGGTTCTTTTCTGTCAAACTGTACTCCACGCTTAGCTTTGGCTTGCTCACATTCTATTCCAGAAAGCAATGCATCAGGTATATGATAATCTAAAATATCATCGGGATCTAACAGATCAAGTCTCGACAATGAATGCTGTACTTGGGTTCTCTTCAATTTCGCTTTGTGTTCATAATATGTTAATTCTGCATCAGACAGAAGAGGTTTCTTTTTCAAACCACATTTTTCTTCTGTAGGGCTATCCCACACATTGCATCTGTGCTTTCCTTCCTGATACTGGAACAGCTGTCGGATCTGATGAGCTACAACAAGGAACTCATCTTGTGTTATCTCACCAGATGCTAAGCGTTCATTTGCCTGTAATATTAAAATTAAAGTTTAGACTTCTGAAAAAGAAAAACACAACTATATCCAGGACACTTCTACAAATACAAATTAATCAGTATTACCTTTTTAAGTAATTCTCTCTTGCTTGCAGATGTCAATTCTTTGGGAATCTGTAAATTGGCATCCACACTTAACCGGTGCTGCTGCTTTGGTGCTCGGGGTGACAAAATTCCTTTACTAGCAGCCCAATTTTCCCGGTGTCTTTGGTGAGGGGATTTACCAAGTGCTTGGTGTTCTTCGTTCTGTTGTGAGCTGAAAGCAAGAACACATTTAAAACTAACTATTCCTTTATTCAGGACATATCTATTACATTCCAATTAAAACTGACTATGGCAAAACATCACAATCACATCAGAATCTAAATATACATAATTTCCATATTCCATTATTAAAAGAAGCTAATAATCTGAATGATTAATTTTGACAATCTGAACATTGCCTCCCAAACCTGAGCATACTGAAGTCAGCAGGAAAATTTCCACTGACTTCAGGCAGAAATTGCTTAAAAGCTGGTAACTTACTTTTTATTTTCTTCCCAACCAGATTTCCACCTCTTGCCTGATTTGGATCCTTGCCAGTTTTCTGCATTCTCCTTTGGATCAGGAGAGGCTTTTGCAGAATGCTGGCTTGCTGTCTCTTGGGGCCTATCTTCTTGAGCTTTTTTCACTCTCCTTGGATCTCGCACCTCTTGTTTAAGGTTTCGTTTATTAGAATTTCTTTCATCTCTTGCTGTTTGTGCACATTCTTCAACATGAGACTGCTTAGGACCTATCTGACGTATCTTTCCAATTTTAGGAGTTGATGAAGTGGGAGATAAACTCCTAAGTCTTCGTTTGGGTGATCTTCTATCTCTTCTTTTTGGAGAATGCGTAGATGGTGACCGTGATTTAGGAGAGCGTGATCGTGAGCGTTTTCTATTACTTGATCTCCCCTGTTTTCCACCCTGTTTTTCTGACTCCTCTGTAGCCGTATCTTGTTTCTGAACAACACCATTAATTACTTTATTTCTGCTGCCTACAGGTCTATGTTCACATGTCTTATGTTCCTCTTTTTCTTTTTTCTCTGTATTTTTCTTCTTCTCTTTCACCTCATCCTCTTTGCCTTCTGGCTTTTCTTGAAGATGTTTTTTCAATCTTGGATCCCGTTTACTGATTTCAGATACTTTTGTGCTTTCACATTCCTGGGTTTTAGTATCTTTAGTACTGGGTAGCTTATTTTTCAAAGGTGATGGTGATTTAGATTTTGCTTCTGACTGATCAAGTTCTTTCTTCAGTGTTTTTTCACTTGCTTTCAATTTTTCTTGCTTTGATGAGTTCTGTTTTTCAGCCTGAGCTGTTTTGCTTGCCTTAGTATCAGATTGATTGGTTGCGTTTGGTGGAAATTCTTTCCTATGAGACTGATCTTTAGCATGAGAAGAATGTTGAGCCATCCTATTAAGTCGAGGATCCCTGTTTACTATTTTGATATCATGAAGTGGAGGACTTGGGGATGGTTTGTTTTTTTCAGATTGCACAGACGTCTGATGAGGAGGTTTAACTGCCATATGAGGTGTTTGAGACACATGTTGCTTGGAAGGTGCTGGAACTGAAGCTATAGTAGATGATCCTTGTTGAACACTAAGAGAAACAGCCTGAAAAAGAAAAAAAAACAGCATTAAACTGCTTGATAACTCCTGTCCGGTGATGTTCATTTTCTGTGACTTCAAGCCAAATCTATAAATGGAAATGTCTCAAAAGATACACTTAAAAAATTGAACTGGTTTAACTCAGTGACCTGTTAATTGCTAATTACAGGTGTTAAAATAATGAAGTACCATTACAAAAGATCAAGTTCAAACATAATGCAAAGTCAATGCTACAAAACATGACTTAAGTGCATGTTTGCACTACAGCATTAGTTTTTAATATACTCCACATGCTCAAGGCAACTAAGCTGCCACATATCTATTTTTCCTATTTCTAGACTTTCAAGGTGCTTTAGTTTCATATTTTTACACCGTCAAGATGTTTTTACAACTATCAATACAACAAGACTTTCAATTACAAACATGAAATAACATTGCTTAACTGCCACTTTCAGATTTAACAAATTTGACCCGATGAGGAAATTCACTTTATAGTTCCAAGGATCAAGATTCCTCATCCTAGCAAAATGTTAGCCTTTCTCAGAAAAATCAGAGCAAAGATAACTGAAAAAGTCTGGCTTGCTGTGAGCCATGAGAAGAGGTGGAAGATTAGGATCACAGACAGGCATCATTTTGGAGAGCCGAAGTTAAAACAAAAAATAACCCAAGAGCTTCACTTTTTGGATTCAGTTTTTATTAAAATTGGTGAGATTTTCAGTTAATATTGTTTTAGAGCTCAAGATCAACTTGCATTGTTCTAATCCTAAAATAGCTACATTTGTCTAGAATTAAGAAAAAATTAATTTACTGCAGTTAGCAGTATAGTTAAGGTGCTATTCAAAAGAAACTGCAAGAAAAAAAACCACCTACGAAAGGCCCATCAACTACCCTACTCACCAACTGTGCTTTAGTCTGTTCCAGCTCCAGCTCTAATTTTTTCTGCTGAAGTTCTAACAACTGTTTTTGCTTTGCAAGCAATTGTTGCCTGATCAGTTGCTCCTGTGTCAAATTCTTTTGTATTTCAGGAACAGCTGGAGGAGTTGAGGCACCAGAAGTGACAGCAGAGGTAGGTGCAGTAGATTCCTCTGGCTAAAATCAAAACAAAGACAGTTACATTTAAGTCTTGATGGAATCAACTAATTCCATCTCCTTTGACTGCTATCATGATCCAGTAGTGGGATTTAGTTTGTAATGAAGTTATACATTGCATTTTAAATGCAAAATATAACCAAATATTTTAAAATTTTGCTCCACTACAATCTGTCCACTGTGAAAGTTACAGCACATCATTTAATATAAAATCACTGAAGTTCAGAAACCTAAAATACAGCTTTGAAATGTAAAAACCAAGCCCAGCAAATATCCTGAATTCAGAAATTCACCTTACCTGTTTATAAAGGTCAGATACTTCTTTCTTAATATACTTAATTGTCAAAAAGCAGTATACAAGCAATGAAAACTACATGTATTACCATCTGCTCATACAGTAGACGTGAAAACTTACCGATTTATTTAAAAACTTAGGATTCACATGGATGCTAGAAGTATTCACATTTGGGGGCAGAGGTTTAATTGGCCAAGCAGGATCTAATGAGTTGACTCTGACATCAAGGGCATATAGTTTCTTCAAAGGAAAAATATCATCCCATGTGGAGCGTAATTTAAATAAACTTTTCCTAGTATTTTCATCCACCTAAAACAATAAAACAATTCTATGGCTTGTTAAGTTAATATAAAACAACTTTTTACACTTTTCTGTAACTTATTTTAGTTATTTTATATTCATATCAATAGTTTGCGATTTTAACACATCCAACTGGCTATGCAGAATTTATAAATAGTGCTGATGTACTTTACGATTCATACATCTATACCAACAGAATCAATAATAGAAGTGTCAATGTGAATTGTTGTTTCAAGGCCACTTGAAGGTTTTATTGTATATTATCATTATCAGAATTTTCTTTCAACTTTTCCATTATCAAAATTCTCATTTTACTTGCCCATTTTCTGTGAAAAAACACAGTAACAAAAATACTTGAAGGCAACAGCCTTTAAGACAATAGGATATCACCAGCAAATCAGAGAACGATGAATCACAGAACAAAAACAGAGTATGTTGTTCGCCTGTTCAGTCACTGAACAACTTTTTCCAGTAAATACAACAAAAAGGGTATTAGGTAAAATTAAGCCAATTATATTTCAGTTCAACTGCAAAATTACACCTGTCTATGAAGTGCCCTTGTAGATCTAGTCCCTATTTTATCCTTTCATTAACTATTAGCTTGAATTATCTCATGAAAGTAAGTTAAATTTTGCTTTAGAGTAAATTTCTAATTCACCTGATAACCCAACTGTTTAACTTAAAAAATAAATAAATGACACAACATATGCAGCTGGCTAGTGTCAATATGCTAAATCAGTCATTAAATATTGGCCCTTAAAAGCTTTTTGCTGCAGTTTTATTTTTAAGTTATTACAGCAAGACTTGCAATAGTCTAGAAACATTGTTTGTTTGTTTTTTTAATAGGTACTTCAATAAAATCAATTAGTACATAGCTATCTTGGAGGGGGTTCTATCCAAATTTCAACAAAAGGGTATGAAGCTCACTGCAGAAGCTGATGAAATGACTGCGCAAAAGTATCTGACTTAAGCATTTAAAGATACCTTAGTGACCATTTACTGATAAAACAAAATTTGTAACAACGTGAACAATGAAATTCAACTTGTGTCTTGTATCACCACCAACTAAGCTAGCAGAAGTGACTGCTACTTTGTATATACACGTTAAATAAGCATAAAACACTCTACTTAGCTTAGTAGACCATTAACCTACAAAACTCAAAAAATTATTACCCAGAGCTCCAGCTGCAAGAAAGTTAAATGCAACTCAGTGAATGAACATTCACAATATAATACTGAAAAAAACAAGTAGAACTTCTACTTATCTACCTATTTTAACACAGAGGAGTTTGAACTTTGTGTTCATTATTACAATCTATTCCCTAATTAGTCACCCATTTCACATCTGAAAACCATACATAAAGCATACTGAGATCTCAGATCCTCACTGATATGTGGAGATAGATAAATATGCAAAAGATCCTCTCATCTCATTCATGAGATGCCACTTTCTTATCATGGCATATAGGAAACCACAGAATTTAACCCTTCATTTTGTTTATCCAACTTAAACCCATTCAAGTCCAGTCTTTCAAAAACTGGACTTTGATTTGCCTTTCTTACTAAGGACTAAGCACAATTACTTCACTGGGTTTAAAGATTAAGAACAAAAAGATGAATGAAAAGGTTTGGCAGCAGTTCTCCATGTTGAGCGATATTAAACACTTATTTGTAACATCATACAGCAATACAGTCTAAGAGTCTTTCCCCCTAGCATTTTTTTAAATCACAGACCACCAGAAGAATACCAGGTGTCAGTGATTTTCAGACTTCACAGTTGAAACACTCATTCTGTCACATTACAAATAAAGTAATTTAGACTAACCTAATTAACTACATGAGAGAGACAAGAGCTGAGAGACCCACAAGAAGAAACTGAGTCTCAGTATAGTCTTGGCATAAAGACTATTAACTATCTTTAAAAAAAATCAACAATTCATAATTAATCAGTCTATACATTACAAAAAGTCCTTCCAGGTAAGCAACTATTAATGAAAAATTGTTATTAAATCTTGCCTGGAAAGAAAGACTAAAGAAGTTTATGAACTTAATTAAATGCAACTTTGTGGCTTTCAGCTAACACAGAACTTACATGCTTGACAGCAGCACAAATATCCTTTCACATTATACATAACAGTACTAAGATTTAAGAAAGTCATCTCTTATAATTCACCACCCAAGAAAACCCAGAACTGAAAGCATATATTTATTTTACCAGGAACAAATTTTGCTTAGAATACAGAACTTTTCTGAAAGTGTATATACCTTTTCAAATACACAAATAAATGTTGCAACTAGGTTTTTAGTAAATGCAGTAAGATATTCTCTTCCCACATTCTTGACAATGGAATCCATAAGGTACATAACTGGGAGCTTCTCTGATGCAGGAGCCTGGAGTAATAAGAAGAAACTGAGAAGTTTAGTACAACAAAAATATACTTTAAGTTTTTTAAATAAAGGGATTACCGATCCCAGAAATACAGACCTCTCTTTTGGTTGCCACTATAAACACCAAGGGATTTGCTTGGGATTTTTTGTTTTTTACAAAAACTTAAACTGGAAAATCGATACTCAGTTCAAAGTACCAGGCAGTGTGTCTACCACAAAAAAAGTAGTAATATCTTAGGTTATTCTGTTTGTGTATGAAAGCTTTGGGCAAAAAACAAAAAAAAAAAAAAAAGAAGCCCACAAGACAATATTGCTGCTAGTGTACTGAGTGTAACCTTTCAAAACCCATTGAGAAAGTAATTTTAAGTTAGCAGGAAACCATCGTTAGCAACTGAAGGAACTTCTATAAGTTATTTATAATTCAAACCTCCTTGAATGCAGTTTTTCTGGATTTCACAGAACACAAGTCAGACTTCCGGCAAAAAGCCCAAATTAGTGAACTTCTGTAGATGTAGGTTTTATGTTGAGTGTCACAGTCTTTTTGTAAACTACACGCAGAATAGATCACAGTTATTTCATTGTAATCCAAAGAAACGGAGCAAGGAGTCCCATTCTCTCTTGGCACTTGCGATATCGACAGTCAGATTTATAATGCATTCAAAATGCACAGTTCAAACAAAGTTCTACATCCAAACAAAATTCAGTCATGGACTTGACCGGGTAAGAGTACAGACGAGCTCATAAACTGCAACCACGATTTTCAGGGAAGGGAGTCTTCATACTCTGGACACGCCTTTGTTACAAGAGGAGGTTTGCTTTTTTTTTTTTAATTTCATACTCAAGACTTGTACCAAGCTTGTGCGATAAAAGTGTGGTGACGCTGGACTGCTAGAGCAACTTCTAATGTAAATGAAGCACTACTGGGCCAAATCAAAATGATTTTAATGCCCACCATTGGCCTTCACAAGCAGATGGCACAGCAAAGTTCCAGAAAGCATCAGCAAGTACACAGACTTGTTGAAGTGGACAACAGAAAAGACAACACTACAAGCTGTGTGTTGACCGTGATCCCCTTAGAAGATCCATTCATAATACTTAAGTCCCATTCACCATCTGGTAAGCTCAGGATAAAACCAGAATAACTTAACTCACTGCTCGTTTTAAACAGGCTAGTTTTAAACAGGACAGGCTAGTAGATTCATTAAGGACACCTTACTTCACAACCCCACTGTCCAGACAAGTGTGTGGAAGTGCTCTTGCTTTACAGTTTTATATTTAATTCCTCCCCAGTTAAGGTGGCTTATAGAGGGGCACTGAGTCAACAGTATTTTTATATGGGTAAATCACAGTAGTTTCTCACCCTTAAATGTGTCTTCATTTACAATATATTAAATTCTTTCCATTATATTACCATGACCTGAAACTTAATACTGAAGAGGACTCGAGAATTTCTTGTTGATTAGGGGGAAGGTTACTGCCTTTGTGCACATCAAAAGTAGTAAAAACAGGCAGGTGATGTATCTTCATACATTAGAAGATAGAAAAGTGCACCCTAAGATAGCTAAAACTAATTGCAGCACATTAGAAGCATGCTTTACAGCAGATATATTACTCTAATCTGAATGTTGAACACTGTTAATGAGCTAGTATGCAATGGTGTTAGAATAAACACATCTCTCTAGCCTCAGAAAACAGACTGTGGGTCTAAAGCTACTAAATAGTAAAATGCCTGTAAATATTGGTTTCGTCTTTAATACAGTCTGCACAATGGCACATTAAAACCACTATTTAAGCTGCTCTGAATGCCTTCCGTTATAAGAAAAGTGACACTGCAAGTGCACAGCTACTGACTTTCAAAGTCAGCTTTTAGTGAAACACAGAGCTGTCTCACCAGCACCTATGCCCAAGAGCTACTGACATAGTATTTTATATTCTTCCATTTCATCAATGTATGGAAGTAGTTCACTATACTCAGCTAAGCTTAAAGTTTGAGACGCTGGGGAATCCATTTAGTAGCAAACACACTGTAAAAAGTTTAACCATCACCTTCATTATACATCAGGCTGTTAAAAGTAATCAATCACACATGGAAGCACTGCAATCTGTTAAGGAAGCCTATTTCAAAATATGACGCATAGAATTATAAGTTTAGCAGCAAACCCCACTTCACATATAAGCTACTCAGGTGTTACATTTTAAGAACCAGGACTTAAATATGGCTGGAATATTTAAGTCTTCACTTCTGGAAATGTTTATTATGTCAAGATATCTAGCACATACTCCATTAACCACAAAAGGGAATCCCAGATTTGAACGTATTTTGTTTTCAGGCAGTCTCTATAGTATCCCCTAACAAGACAGACACCCACATGACACTAACCAAAAAGCAGGGAGGCTCAGCGTAATCACCAGAACACAGAAGACGACTAACGGAGCTTATCAGCATGATATTAAAGACTTCATTACAGAATTCCCACTGTTCTTTCAAATTATGTATGAAAGCTATTGTTGGAAATGTGTGGCTCTTTTTATTAGTTTCCTAAAGGGTTTCAACCTTAAAATCATATCTGGTAACCCCAAGTCACAAACTTGTGAAAAATTTTGTTTAAAAAATAACGTTGTAAATAAATGGGTCTTGGAAACAGATTCTGCACTATACAATGGTAAATAAAAAGACAAATACATATTTCACACTTTTTATTTACAAATTTTATAATACCAGTCACACATTTCATAACCATTTATTAAATTGAAAAGCAGACCACTCAGTTTTACACTAAACAAACTGTCTCCAGGCAACACTTTTTAAAAGTGGCTTAGTAAAGGAGATCACTTTCCCAGGAACAACTAAAAACTTCCCTTTTATAACCATAGTCACGAACAGTAACTAGGCAAAACTAACCATTGATACAGGATTTAAGACATCTTTAAAAAACACACTTCAGGGCAGGCTCTAAAATCACCCAAAAACGAAGAAATTTGACAGCATTGGTATTTATCACAAATCATTTTATATACATCCACTGCCCTTTAAGAGATATAATGGTGAGATCTATTAGATTATGAGGTCACCTCCCCAAAGAATGGCCGAACTCAGCCACTGGCAGCATTTAAAACTAAACTGGAAGAGGTCTGTGGAACACTAAAAAGCCATCCTGCATCGACAGAAAGATGGATTAAATAACTTAAGAGATCCTTCCCTCCCCATCATTAAATAGTACAATTCTCACCATTATAAACCATGATTTAAAGCCAAAGGAAAAAAGCCTTTGAACACCTGATATCAGAGGGAGCAAGGGAAACAACGGGGGAGGGGTGACTGGCAGGAATAGGGGGGATTGAAAGAAGAACCCTTTCCACATAAAAATCTCCTGTTAAAAAGGTGCAGTAAACCCCCATCCGTATGCTCTGGCTGACTGATGTCAGCAACTGCCTGGGTTGGGCTCAGAGGGAGCCTCCTCTTTCCCTTCTTTTTATATCATGTGCCTTTCAGACGCCATGTTAGGATCCTACAGGCTGCTACAGTTTCTACAGTTAGGGAGAATTTCTTCTTCTCCATCCTCAACCAATAAACTTCTCTAGCCAAAATAGATTAAATACACACACAATACTATGCTTTAGTCAGGTCACAGATCCCCTGAAATCCAAACAGATTACCCCAAACCCACGTAAATTTCTCTAATCAGGCAGAGCAAAACAACCCCCATGACCACCACACACACACTTCTCTAACCGGAGCAAATTATCACCTTTCACCCACAAACTTTTCTGAAAGATAAGGGGCCCCCAATTAATGTCTCAAGTAAGCACAGGGAAAATAGTCTTATCTTCCAAATCATAACTGATACTTAAAACTCATTCTATTTAGTCTTTAAAAAGTGGATAATTTGTATGTTATAAACTCAACCTTATTTTCAATCCTTTAAACTACTCAAAAAAAAAAAAAAACCTCCACAAATCTCTCCTCCCAGTCAGGCTCTCTCTAGTGATCGCAATACTCGTCTACTGTAGAAACTGCTAAGTGTTTAGACACCAGATTAGAGACACTGAATACTGGCTGCATGTAGGGGAAAACTCGGCTACAAGGGCGAGATGCTGCTGCCCAGTCACTGCCAGGCCGCCATGTTGTGTCTGGTATTTACACGGGACTTAAATCCCGAGCCACACTGCCCTCCCAGCGCTTTTGGTGGGGCAAGTCCCAAACCCTCCCCTACTACGAACACCCCTCCTCTGTGGCCGGGTGGTGTGGGGGCTGTTCCCCTCCCTCGAGTCCCCTGCTCCCTATGGGGGGGGGGGAGGGAGTAGAAGAAAGAGCTTTAAGCTTAGCAGTGAAAGGAGAAGCCCCCGACGCCTCGCCCCGTGCTCCCTGATCCCATCTGGGACTCGTTTCCCTCCACCTGTTTCCCCGCAGCGACCCCAACCTCCTGACCCTCTCCCCAGTGCCTCGACCAGGGCGCTTCCTCCCCCACCCGAGCCCCGGGCGCCCTCCAGCACCGCCGAAAACCTGCTCTCTGCTCGCCCCTCACTAGCCTGCCCCCCACCTCTGCCTCCGTGGGCCCTGAAGCCCCCTGCCTCCCCCTCCGAGCCCAGCTACCCCCGCCCGCCACCAGCCTCACCACACCTAGCTCCTTTCCTCCCCTGAGACTCTCCCTCTCGCTCGCTCTCGCCCCCCTTCCCGCCTCCTAGCCCCTCTTATCCCCTCTGCGCTTCCGCTCCCCTGCCCCCTCTCTACCCTCCTCCTCCTCCTCCTCTCCCCCTCAGCCCGCCGCTGCCCGGCTCCGCCCGCGCCCCTCCGCAGGCCCTCGCCCCCATGCCCTTGTTCCTGGCCCCCGAGGCCGCCCTAGCCCGCTATCCCGGCCTGTCCCCCCCAGCAGTATAGGTAGGAGTAGTAGTCGGTGGAATATAAAAACCTTGGCGATTTGCGCCTCGATCAGGGAGACGATGTCCTTGGCGAAGGGCACGTTCTCCTCGGCCAAGATGGTCAGCATGTTGATGTGCGGCTTGCTGTTGAACGTCAGGTCCTCCAGCGACGACTGGTAATCGCGGCACGCGTCCTCCCGGGCCTCGCTGCTACCAGCGCTGCTCTCCGGGGCCGACATGCTCCTCCGACCGGGGCCCGCACCAGGACCCGACCCACCGACCGAGAGCCCCCTCCCCGCGATCCCCTGCCGCCGCCGCCGCCGAGCGATGCCGCCCCCCCGCCGCTGCCGCTGGGCTCCTCTACCGCATCCTCCGGGCTGCGGCTCCCGCTGGTGGTGGTGGCGCCGTCGGTGCTGCTGCTCCTTCAGCCGCCGCGACTCAGTCTCAACGCTCACAAAATGGCGGCGGCGGCTAAGGCTCGAGAACCTCTTCCTCCAACCGTTGCGTCATGTGAAATTGTTCTAAGGAAAGGGGCCGGGTGATTGGAAAGCCCCTTTTGTTCCCTTACTGCGTCCTGATTGGCTCGCGCCCCGTCTGCTCACTTTGCGATTGGCCCACCCATCACCACAGCAGCCTCTGATGCGCGACTGCCGCTCCTTCGTGCCTTCTGATTGGCTCCTGTGCTGAGGCTCCGCGCTCGCTCCTGCGCTCTGGCTTGCAATTGGTTGCGCTCCCTTACTCCGCTGCTTCTGATTCGCTGTGCCGCTGCATCCCGCCTTCCTGTATTGGCTAGAGTTGTGATTGGTGCCTCTGCGTAATCCCGCCTTTCTTCGAAGCGCTGAACTGCGATTGCTTCCCCCGCGCAGCCCCGCCTCCTCCCCTCCCCCCGCGCTGCCTCCCCACCCGCGGCGCGCTGCTCCAGGCCCCGCGCGCAATTGGCTCGGCCGCGCGCCCGCCTGCCGCCATGGCAACGCCGCGGCCTGGCGCCGGCCCGCCAGTCGCCGGCGGCCGCCTCAGCAGCCCCGCTTCCCCCCCCCCCCCGGGGTGACGAGCGGCCGCCGTAACCTGCCCCGAGCAGGGCGCGGGGGCTTGGCCGGAGCCCCGGGACACAGCGCCGACCTCCGCCGCTTGGCGCTGGTTCACCCAGGCCTCGCGGTTCCCCCCCGCCTCAGGGGGATTAAGGTGCCGCGGGGGGAGGCAGGGACCTGGCCGGGCTCCTCCTCTGAGGCCCCGCTCCCGCCTCCTGCCTCCTTCCTAACTGCTCGCGCCCCATCAGAGTTTGTAGGTCGTGGCCCCAATAAGCAGAGCCGAGAAGGTGCTTCTGGCTTTAGCTACCCTGGGCAGGGCAACGCTAGTGCAGTCAAAGCAACAAAACCCGCTCTCGGTTATGAGATTTGCCCACAGACAATAACAGCCGATTCCTCTTGGAAGTTACTGGTTTTGCAAAGCTTTTTAAGGTACGGCTGTTCCTTCCCCACCCCCCTCCTTCTACATGTTACTTATTAACTCTGCAGAACTGTCAGCGTTTAAAAGTAGGCCATGCGTGACTGCTTCATTAAAGTACACATTGCAAAACACTCCTCTGTGAGAAAAATCGTTTTTAAAAGATGCCTGCAATAGAAAAGAGAGATAGCAAAAAATGAGACCTGGAAAAATGTTGGTAAGAGCTGCTATTTGCCATTTTATCCAGATAAAAGTGTATTTCAGTTTCTAGGTTTATATTTCTATCCCTTTTCTGAAGAATTTGACCTTCAAAACAAAGAAGAGGGAAAAAGAAACACAACAACATCGTTTTTCTGCCTGTTTAAATGTATCTTCATGTTTGTTCCTGTAAACTCAAAAATGCTGTACATACCACTTCTCTTTTACAGTGTGTCGTCACAAGATAAGAAAATGAAACTAAACCTTCTGTCTCAAGCAGACTGAAGCTAGGAGCATAAAACCAGTTCTTGTCCGTGCAAATGTTAGCCAGCTATTCAAAGAAACACTGCCCATGACCAACATTAATTATGTACCAGGAGTTGCGCCATAATTTAGACCCCGTTGTGTTTGGTAAAAACAGTATATATTGTTCTGCTTCTAGGGGAAAAATGTGGGGGTGGGGAAATCTGCCTCCTCCTGAAACTACTATATTTGTAAGTTAGCATGCTAGCTTATACTAATTACTGGAGGAAAACCAATAATACTAGCAAAACTGCCTGTGTGAGGATATCATGTGGTGCAAGGCCACCCTCAAAACCAGATTTGCTGATTACTAATCAGCAAATCATCAAGCCGGATACGAGGCAAGGCAGTTAGCTCTCCTCCGCAACATGCAGAACACTGCATCTGAGTACACCCTACGTGCCTGAGCACATCCAGGATTTTAGTATACTACTAGTTTGTATTTACTGGTCTTAATATGAAGCCAGTAAGACCTGAGCGAGGGCTACAGGTTGCCAGCGAGAAGTCTGGAGGTTGCCCGTGGAGCAACCATGCCGATGGGATGTGAGGAGATGTGGGAGCACTACAAAGATTAAGCAGCTCCTGCAATGGCTTGTTAAGAGTGGCATAGAAATGCCTTTTCACTGCCTAGTGAAAAGTTGGTTATTATGTTGTATCAACAATATGTTCAGATTATGGATATATATATATATGCCTGCAAAAGCATGCTTCATATATGTGTTTTGAAAACCACCCCTCAAAACCACAGAAGTCACCCCATCAAAAGCACAGCTTTGCTGAAATCATTAGTTAGAAATGCTTCTGACGTAACTACGTCCCATCTCTTATCCCAGTTGACACAGTTGTCAGCTGAAGTCTTTCTTGCAGATGCAGCTAAGTTTTTTTGCTGGTCTGAAACTCGTTAAAAAGCTTCTAGAATAGACCTAGTTGTAGTAGATTTGACCTGAGAATCACCATCAACTGATAATTAAAGAAATCTTGCTAGATAGTTGTGATATTATAGTACTACATGGGAAAATGCGTCTCAGTAAGAAGTCTTTCCAAGAATTTATAACCTTCCAAAACATTCATAGTTGTGGTGGAAAATGTTCATACCTGTTTTTATGCTTGAGCTGAATTTTCTTGAGAAGTTTAATAAAATTCATTTGAACTGCTTTATAGCTAGACAAGTAAGGAAACAATGATCTCTAGGCACTCAGAAATGTTCTTGCTGCTTTTCATTAAGGCAAAGTAAAAAATAATTTAAAATGCATTATTTTTTACATGTTTTGGGGAGAAAAAAACAGATATTAAAGAACAAACATCCTGTAGATTTTTAAAGATTGGTTTAATTAGATGTAAATTACCTCTCTGTGTATGAGCTGGAGTCCTTTGTTCTCCAGGAGAGATTCACTTAAGGAAGCAGACAGTGTTTCTTTGTGGTTCCTCCCAAAGGGGGAAAAGCTTTACGCTCTTGTCAAGTCTCCAAAGTAGCTCTGCTGTTATCAGCCTCACACTCTTCGGTGGTTTATTTGTAGAACAGTCTCCACGAGAAGGTTTGCCAATGTAGCTACAGGAGAAGATCTGGTACACTCTCTTAGAGAAGGGATCCAATATAAATCAGTACAATAACTACATACTGCTTATATGAAAACAGAAGATGTTTTGCCACTGAAACTACATCTACAAGTTTTTGCCAGCAAAGCTATATTGATTGCTGAATTTTGTTATAGTCCTGGTATTGCTAAATCAGGAAAATTTTAAATATGAATCAGGCCCCAATTCTCTGCTGGTCAGATCAGTTCTTGTTTAGGTTACACAGGTCTCATGAAGTTTCCTTCACTTTTGTTTACATTTAGAATTATACCTTTGTGACCTCTGGCCAAAAAAAAAAAGCTTTTTATAACTGGATTATCTCCCGTTTAAAGCTAAGCACCTAAGTTACTCTGAATGCAGAGAGTCTATGTTTTCTTCACACAGTCAGACTGTAGGAAACATTGGAATTATAAACTCTGGAAAGCACAGAAATTCCATTTGTCCCTTCCTCAGCTTTCAGTTTACTTTACTAGTGAGTGGTGATGAAGAGGGCTAAATTGGAGATGCGTGATGAAGGAATCACCTATTAACATTTCTGTATTTAAGAAATTCTGCACAGTGGAACATTTTAAATATGGTTTGGATTTCACATCCTCAGAACTTCTTAAGACAAATTAATATATTTAATAAATGATAATTTGATAGGTTGATAATTAGGAAAATTTTAAGTTGACATACTGAAAAATATGTTAAGTATGTCTAGACACAACTACTGATAGGTTATCCTATTGCCCTACAGAGCTTTGCAAGATAGTCCTGACAGCTTGTAATTTCCGTAACATTTTCACTGTGATGGGTTCATCTTTACAAGAAGGTAGACAGACTGCAAACAGCAATGAGCCAAGATCAAAGGCTAATGATAGATAGGGAAAGACCTGTTGAATCCACATATTCCTGTCTTTGCCAATCTATATTAAGTAAAACAGCATAAACCCCAGATCTCTGAAACATTTTGGACAATATTATCAAACCCAGTATTTGGTATGTCCATATAACAACCAAAGGTGTGATGGTAGGCTTTTGCAAACCCCATCTTTCTTTAAACTAATTCTAACTAGCTGGGGTACTAGAAAGAGCTTGACCACAACGGCATGTGTTCCTGATGCTAAGGACTTACCAAGTTCCCACAAAGGCTTGTGTAATCTTTAAAAAGCCGGTGTTGTCACAGCTAGATTGTTATCTGTACCTGAGTTAGCCAGGTTGACAGGCCAACAGTTCATCTTCTGAAAGAGCATTTTTTTGGATCTTGGGAGAATGAGGGACTCAAACCCAGATATATTTTTCTTTGGGACTTCTATGTCATCTTCAGCTACTGTTGTGTACTACCCGTGAATGATTAGGTGACATTTTGCCGGGCAAGGTTCTGTGTTGCTACAGAAACTGTCTCCACAAATCCATTCGATCAAACAAGGCTCCAGTGACAAGACTCGTGCTTTCAGCGAGAGCATAAATAATTCACATTTTGCTGGGCTGCTCTCCTTGCCTTCCCTATAAGCAGGCTAACAGCTCAAAGGAAAACAGCTGTGATTAGATAGAACTCATACCTGAGAGAGTGAAAGGCATGTTTATTAAAATACATTACCTTTTCAAAGCATTTCATGTCAGAGCCTATTTTCTTTAAAAAAAGGGGTGACATGAGCAACCTTCTCAGTCAACAGTTCTTCAGAAAAATAATGGGAGGGGCTCTTCGCTGAACTAAAACCGCTCATATCACGTCACTTCACGCTATACCAGTTGTCCCACACTGCAGCAAAGCCACCAAGGAGGCAGCTGTTTTTTCCAACTGATAAAACGCCGTCACAAAACACTGGGGAATTAACACAGAAAAAGATCTCCTGGTGTTTCAGATTTTACTGGCTGTCAGCAGGTATGGTGAGCAGTGGCCATTGACACAAATACCACTACATAACCATAGCAGTCAACAACTGTCACAGCTCAGTAAAAACGGCATTTGGGTTTGGTTTATGCACTGTGCTGGAACCAGCTTTGACACTGCTTGTTAGAACTTGAATTAAGCTGTATAACTGTTAAAAAAACTCTTCCATAGAAAAAATCAAGAGGTTTCCCTCTGTACGAGTCCTAAATCCTTCCTGCCTTGCTCTGACCTTTTCCAGTCTATGCAAACCGTCAGTCCGATCCTCAGCGCATATCCCCTCTCAACCAAGCTTCTGCTGTTCCTTCTGGTCTGGGAGTTCAGCTCTTTCTTCTGCAACAGCAGCAACATCATCCACGTTTACAATTGTTTTCAGTGAATATGGGCTGGATGACTGTGGGAGAGAAATCTGCGGCAGTGTTTGGGTAACCTGAGGTCTCATCCGCCTTTAGCAATTCAATCATCCAAGAACCTTGTGAGTAAATTGCATAGTGAAACACTATGTAGGTTTTGTTTGTGTTTTACATGACTGTAGCTGGCCTGGCTCATGCTAACATCATGGACTGACCTTTCCGTTATGTCTCAGTTTGATCTGGTAAGAAGACCACTGGATCTTATGTAATGTTTATCAAAATAAAAAAATCATTTATCTCTTTCATGTCCTTTGTCTTCTTCAGTGGTCAGTTGCATGTAATGGAGGTGGTGGGTACTGGGTTAATTTGTTGGGAGCTGCTGCACAGCTAGGCAGGCCTTCCTTCCTTCCCCTGCTACTGGCTGTGGGATATTCCATATTTTTTGGCAGTTCTGTGCATTAACCAGCTTACTGAAAATTTACAGTTAATTGTGGGAGAACCCATCTGACTTTCCTAGGTCCCTTTGTGGAAATGTTTTTAGCTTGCCAAGTCTGTAAAGTAAACCATACACAGCTTGAAGTGCTCTAGACTTCTGTTTATGGTCTCCACTCTGAACAGTGAGAGCATGGCTCCACGGCAGGACAAGGACCTCCTCCAGCCTCTGGTAGCAGTGCAACTGCCATTGCTGCCACAGAAAGCAATTGCAGGGGTATGAAGATACGAGTGATGATGGAAGGCATGTTGGTCAAAGTATATTAACAGTTTTTGAATTAAACTAGACTAACAAGGAATGTCTTAGTGTCTGTGATCACAGGTAAAATTGCAAATATCCAGAGTCATAAGTAAAACAGTAGCATGAGAGAAAAATAGGACTAGAAGAAACCAGCCGGGGTCATCCAACCCATCTCTCTCTCCCGGAGAACTGCGTAATATAAACTTGCACAGATGAAGAATCCACAACCTACTTACAACAGCAGCAGTGCGCTAGTAGGATGTTGGCCTTTTTCTGTAATGGCATAACAATATGATGTTTTGTTTGCAATATTTGCGATCAATTATACTTCCCAGATCCTTCTGTGAAAACAGCTGCCTAACCAGTTGCTCTTATCCTGTATCTGTGTAACTCATTATTCAGGCCTAAGCGTATGGCTTTGCGCTTGTCCCTCTTGAGTTTAATTTTTCAAAATGTTGCTCCAGTTATCAAGAGTGTTTTGAATTTGAATCCCACCCTCCTTTTTACTTGCAAGCCTTCATAGTTTTGCACCATCAGCAAATTTCATACATGTATTTTTTATTGCATCATCCATATTGTTAGTGGAAACATTAAACAAATGCAGATGTGGGATAGACACCTGTAGGCACACCTTTCTGTTTTGACAGTGAATGAAAACAGTCTTATATGACCCTACAGGAGTTTCAGCTAGTTTGTTTATGAGAATACTACATGAGGCAAAATTTTACTGAAGTGGAGTTATCTAATATCTACTGCTTTTTGCTTATTTATGAGTCTTGTTAGCCTATCACAGAAGGAAATTTGATTGTAATTTCTACCAGTAAATCCATGTTAGCTGCTAGCCCTCTTCTTGTTATTTTCCAAATGCTTACAAATAAGTTTTTATTATCTGTTCCGAGCTGAAGGAAGTGAAGATGACTGGCATTTAATTTCTTAGTTCCAAAGATCACTCCACCTGATCCCACATCTCATTGATGGCATTGAAGTTACATGTCTCCTTACATTAACCTGCTAGAAATGCTGGAAGAGATTTACACAATGACTTTACAGCCAGCGCAACGCCATGCTCGCTGTGAGTAAGGATCTGACTAGCAAGGAAACATCTAATCTTTGCACAAGCACTTTAAAGCCCATTGGAAAAAAAAACCTTGTGTGAACACAAAGCTCTGAACAGGAAAAGCTGTTCCCTTACTTGTTTATAGAAGCGGACCCAAGACAGACCCCTGCAGGTACATCATTCTGTTCTGCCAATGAACCATCGATAAATATTGCCCGACTACAGTTATACAACAATTTTGCAGTTTTGTTGTTAATGTAACAACAGAAATTTCAACTACTTTGCTTATGAGAACATTATGTGAGACAAAAGCCCTGCTGAAGTGGACATCTCTACTGCTTTTCCCCTCTCCAGGTATCTTCTCACACATTCATAAAAGGATTCCTTTTGGTTTGATAAGATTTCTCTCAGATAAATACATGTTGTCCACTACTACTATCTTTGTCACCTACTGCAGAAAAAAAGATAAAGAAACTGAAATATCTGCAAAGATTTCCAAGTTTTTTTTTTTTTTTTTGAGACTATCTATTTGGGGGGGGTAATTAAAAGCTAATATTCCTTTTTTTTTTAATGAAACAAAGCAACACTGTTCACCAGAAAATGCATGGTTTGCCGACGAGAAGCAAAGTAGTTTTCCCTGAAATCTGTAGATAAGATGGATGTTCTTCTTTTTTTCTGGCTCTTTGGTTAGATTAGAAGGAAGCTCCATAAAGTGAATTTGATGTTGCTCCTCGGGGTATTTTTCTGGGAAGAAACATTGTGATTCTTGGCTAGAAATCCCTTCTCGCTTGCCCATATGCCTAGAAGTGTCAATTTTGGGGTCCTGTTTGCACTACTAGACCAACCATAGCTCCGTAGCGTGGTGAAAAATCTTTGTGGGCGTAATGTTTTGCAGAAAGTTTCCAACATCTCTCTGGAGAAGAGGAAATCTGTTCTAAGGATGGCATTTTAACTCTTGCTTAGTTAACGCAGCTATGTGCCAGCATTACACTCATGGGGCCTTGAGTAGGGGCCAAACCAAGCCCTCCCTCCTCCCACTCCCGTGCTGGACGGCTTGCACCGCTACCCATCTGCCTAACAACAGGCCTGGAGCTCTTCCCTCCCTGGTTTTCAATCTAGACAAGAAAACTCATGCCTGGGCCATAAAACGTATTTTTGCAGAGACCTATATTTGGTCATTAAACAAAATTCTTGCTAGCTCAGCGACGCAAGAGCTTCCAAGAAACCCGCTTCTCCTTATCTCACTCTGGACAGCCCTCCTATATAAAAGGGTATAAAAGAATGTAAAGAATCAGAGTGGGTCAGATTCTGTAATCCCTACTTAAACCAGAGTAACCATGCAGAGGGCGGAGGGACTGCCGCATTATCGGCACATTATCTCTTGTTCTCCAGGATAGACTCTTCCCCTATTCTTCAAACAGGATTTTCCTGTCACCCTGTGTGAGCTGGAAGGTTTAACTGCAGTCTGACTATTCCCGCTGCTATGATTGCAATTGACTCCCAGGAATCTTTACGGATATTGAGTAAGGAGGCATAAACCTGCCAGGTGGAATAATATCAGTGCTTCTGTGAAACTGATATTCCTGGGGGAGAACTTTTGTCACCACGAAACTGATAAACTACCAACCCTTTAAATTAAAGAACAGTTTTTGACTTAAGCCTATTTTGTATCTTGTAAGAGGATTAAAAGAATTAAAGAGGAACCAAGTGACCTGTTTAGTCCTTTTAATGTTAAGCTTATGACACATAGCTTTGTCTTACACAGGGCCAGAATAAGCAGAAGGACACGATTACACACCTTTTATGCTGCTCTTGAGGACTTCCAAGCTGGAGTGCCCCATCCGCATCCAGCTTCAGAGGAGCTCCAAAGCATCGCAGCTGCATTTGCGTGCCAAGGGATTCTTGGAAAAAGCTTCTTATTTTGGTTATAATGGAGTAGTCGTCTCAGTTTATGAGGAGCAGAGCCATCTTGCTTGTGCTGCAAAGTATTTTTGTTTTGGGGGGGGGGTGCAAGGTGGCGGGGGGGGCAAGGGGGATGGGGGACTGCCGGGGGCTGCAAGGCTGGGTGATAACACCGCAGGGACTACTTCAGGCTTTGGTGGTGCCTAAAGCTCTTGCCGCCCCAGTAATGCCGAACTGAAGTGTAACCTTTTCCAGGATTCCACAGATACCAAAAAAACCCCGATTTACTTGCTGACCTAAGCAGAGGTGGTTAAAGAAGTACTCACAATGTTCTTCTGCAAGACTATCATACAACTCCCGGGCTAATTCCCAAGTGTTTTTACAATCCACTTGAGCGAGTTGCTAGCAGGGAGAAAAACTCCAGTTTATCTACATGCTAAAGAAGGGAAGGAACATAGCTGTCTAATATCCCCGCCTGTTTGCAGCAATGCACTGTGTTGGTCCAAAAAGTATTTTCAGTAAATGTTACTCAACTTGTAAAGTAATTATCATGGGCAAACAATCCATAATGAATTAACAAGCTGTTCTCTTTACATTGGGAGCATCTGGTAAATCTGGATATACTATGAGAACCATAGTTTGGACATGTTCCAAGTGAGACAGGAATCTGGATAAGTTACAAGCCTGGCCATGATCAGTTCTTGTTTCGAGTTCAATTTATATGAGACAATACGGTGTTTGGGTACTTTGGCATTAGTTTTAATTTATAGACAAATGGTGAATGGAATGCATTTCTGTGTCAAATTAACCACTTTAGTGCTGTCAAAGGTGCCAGAATCCATCCCTAAAATAAAATGCACCCTAGATATTCCATATATATTTATATATATATATACATACACGTATGTGTGTGTGTGTATATATGTATATATATGTGTATATATACACACACACATACATTGCTACTGAAAACATCTCTAGAATGCTGGTATGTTAAAAGCTGCTGCTGTGTTGCTGGACTGCAGTGGAATTTAACAGTAAACAGGAACATTATTTCCTGCTCAAATAAAATCTTTTTAGATCATTTGTGACTGTTTTTTCTTCTTGTTAGCAGAAATTCTTGCTTCTCCTTTTACCCTTTTTTCCCCTAACTGCTTCTGTCACAGGAATAAGGAAGTACCCGTGTAGTTATTTGTCTCAAGTCATGCTATGTGGAACACTGCACAGATTACACACTACCACATTAATAAGCGTACGGGAGCAAATAAATGCTTTATTCAAGCTCTGCATCAGTAATAAAGGGCCGCACGCTACACACTTTGCAAAGACAAAAGCCTTTGAAAGGGCAAAAATCAGACTGGTGAATATAGCCTGGTAATACCACTTAGCTCTGCTGAAGTGCTTTATGAGTCTGTTGCTCCTTTGCCTTGCCCTTATATTGCTCTTTACCTCTGTACCCAGCACGTGGAAATGTGAATGATCGTGATTGCAACCTGATGCTTACGGGCCAAAGTTCAGCAATGTGTTTAAATTCAAATCACTGTGTTTTGCAATTTGCTCTTGCTTTATAAATGTGCAAATCAATACACAAAGCACAAGGAGTGGAACGCGGCTATCAGAAAGTAACTAAGGGATTCATGCTATAATCCCTGTAAAACAGCTAAAGGCAGGCAAAGTCATTTTGGAGGTAATAGCATATGTACTAGCACTGTGGTAGAAGTCAGCAGAGCTTTGAGGTACCTCCAGTTTTTCTTTACAATGAATGCGCCAAAACACAAAGCACTTAACTCGAGAAAGTAGGTTTTATTAGAACATAAATGAGCACAATTTTTTTTAATAGAAAACGTTTGAAGTGAGGTGGAACAGGAAGTTTGCAAATGGCTCTTCCCTCTTTCTCTACCCTTTTAGGCCAGGTCCTTTCTTTCAGACCTGCTCTCACCAGAGCAACTCTTCACCACCTTCCTGGGTTACAACCAACTCTGCACAGCCCAGCTTTCTCTTTCTGTTACCTTCTGGGCCTGCTGTGTCACTGCTCCCTGCTTTTCTCAGAAAACCTCATTTCTGCTCTTAAAGCAGGCCCCTCGATGAGGCCTCTCTCTGTCCCATCCTACACTTCAGATGGTTCAACCAACCCATCGTGCTTATTTGCTCCACAGAAGGGCTTGTCCCCCCTCCACAGGTCCGCCTGTGGCTGCAGCATCCAAGACAAGACAGCGAGGCAGTCTTCCTCCCTGCTGCCAAACCACAGCCTTTTAAAGGAACACAATATATAAAATGAGCAAAAATGAACAAAACAGGTCCCACCCCTCCAGGCTGAAAAAGTAGGTTGAATGGCTGTGGCTGTTTTGCCCTGCAGAAGTCAGCTGCTCTACATAGTCACCTACTTTGCCTTGTTTCAAACTGGCTTTGTATCCAGGAAGGTGTTCCTTATAGGTACATTTGGCATTTCTACGTCTTCTGCTGATTTATGCAGGTGAATAAAGGCAGGCAAGCAAATCCATAGCACATATGCGTATTTATAATTGACAAACAGCTCCGTTCTCAATACCGCGCGACAACTGTTACCCTTGCCCATGCTGTCGGTGGTGGTACAATCTGTGAGTGTAAGGGACGTAGGGAGTCATTCGGAGAGAGGCGCAAGACGAGGCTTGCGATTTCACACCAGAGCTTATGTACGCCTTCAGACTTGGGAGCCAGGCTGCAATCTGAGGAAGTAAACAGATCTTGTATCCCATGGATGGATTGCATAAAAACGGTGAGTGCCCAAACGTAAACCTCACAAAGTATGTTGCTTACCCATTTCACTTAAAATTTCGCCAAACTAATTGAGAAACAAGCAATACACTACATTCTATACTGTTCAGGCTGCTATTTCAGGCAGGTCAATAAATTATTGATTCAAATTATCCAGTCATCAAATTAATACAGCAGAAAATCAGATAACCTAATGAAAGGCAGAATTTTTTTCTTTTATCCTAAAATTTAATGAAGACCTAGTTTTATTTTAACCAGAAAAACCCAGCTAGTATTAGCTAGTGGAGTTTATTGACATAGTTAACATGCCACTGGGGAACAAGCAGAAGTGGCCGTATGATATTAAGTGTATATTTAGGTCTTAGGCCACTTAAATGATCCAAGCAAACAATAACTGTACCCTGGCTTAGCTCGATGAAATACAGTTATACAAATGTTTGTGCATCTCCCTTAAATCTCACTGTTAATGCATGTTATCAATTTGCTATTGTTCTTTTTCCCTTACTTTATGCACAGAATCTTCTCAGAGATTTAACATGCAAATGACGGCTGAATCATCTCCAACGGCAGTTTTCAAATAGCACTGGCTTTTTCACTGAGAAGAGCATACCAGCAACAGAGTGCTTTCCATTTTTAGCAACTATAAAAGATACAGTTCACCCTCCTTCTCTCTGACTGTGGCTTGATGACACAATAAATCCCACATTGGAGTCCTTAGTATCAGACTAGATATGCCATAACCCACTATGCACATCGAGCTTTAACTCGTGCTGCCAGTTAAAATTTCTTCAGAAGTTTTGCTGGTTTAATTTTGTACTGGCGTGCTTAATGCAATTACAGCTACTGTCTCTCTGTGCCATTGTCACTTTATGTCACATCAGGTATCACCTATCCTCTACCAGCTCTGGTACATCCATCGGACTGTAAGGTCCATACCACAGATTCTGAGTAATTCAACAGAAACGCAGTCATGTGCCCCCACCTAACTGGAACCAAACCTCTGCACTTGGTGAACCGGTAGTGCACAAACCCAGTAATAACAACAGGGGAGACATGGTCTCACACACACACACATACGCTCACGCACGCTAAAAATAAGAGACATGCTTTCACTGAAACAAAGCTGAAAACAAGAAACTCAAAGAGCTGTTTAATTTCTCAGGCTCTCTCTCCCTAAGCCATTCTGGATAGGGCCCATTTGGGTGTGCTCACACAGGTGTGAAAAGCAAGGTGCGTAAGGGTCTTGGTAGAGAAAACTTACCTCCTTTTTCTGGTTGAGACTGCAAATGCAAGACCTACATCAGCGTCAGCTGTGTTTTGTAAAAACAATTAAAATTTATTCAGCACAGCATCTCCTTAATATCCATTCTTTATTTGTCAATCGCTGTTGCATTCTCAGCATTTTTAAGCCATGACAGATCTTTACTGTGAAGAAACATAGGAAGTAATAAGAGCTCATAGCTCATCTTGTTAGCTTTTGACCCAAAACCACCGTGTTTTTTTTTTTTTAAGGCTGTTTTGCATTTTATTAGAGCACATTCCGCTCATAGCTAAACAATTAAAGTTTTTTGTCCCAGTTATCAGGGTGCTTTCAAAAGTCTTCCAAGTCTTTCTCTTTGTGCATGAGTGAATATTCAGGCTTGGGAAGACATGGTGAATTATTAATTTTGGTCATAGCGTTCCAGAGAAGAGCAAGGAGAGAAGAAGCGAACTTGCCTGCCAGCTTCACCACTGCTTTAAGTCAGATCCTGGATTCCTGGGCACTTGTGTTAAGCTACATTTCCAAAAGATAAGACTGCCCTATGTGCTGCTTAGCACCTCCATTGCTTTAAGATGGATTTTTGAGTCTAAAAAATGTTATTTTCCGTACACTCAGGTTTTGCACCAGTGACTTCTCTTCTCTTGGAAAACTGACATGCCTGGCCCCAATCACCCATGACCAGTCAGCAGCAGGGTAATGAGTGATATTTTAGTGTGCTTTTGTACCAGTGTGAACTTCCTTCCTTTGTCTTAGAATCTGCAGCGTGTGTGTGAACTCAGCAGAAAAACAACCCCTATGATAACTGCAAAGACTTCTAGTTATTAGAGTCCTGGCTGGTTTTAAAACCTTGCCTTGGTTCAGCTAAACAGAACGATTGGAGTTAAAATAACATGTGCATAGATATTATTACTACAGTAAATCTCTTTTCTTTGGCTTCTGACAAGAAGAAACATCTTAGTGTTGCTGCAAGACAGAGGCAAGACATCTGCAGGAAAGAGTGGAACTTGTTTTGCCAATAAGAAATTGCTTTTTGAAACAGAAGTAGCCCCTCCTCCCTGCACACATTCTCTGCGGTCATGTCACAATTTCCCTGTTGCTAAAGTCCATCCTGTCAATTCCTTCCTTGTTGACTTTGGCAGCAAGTTCCTCCAAATCAAGTAAGTGGTGACAAATTCCTGCTCTAAGAAAGTAAGAGCCCGTGGGGAAAGTGAAGCATAGCCATTAAAATGTTCCATAAGAAAAAACAGCATGTCACATCCATATTTTCCTTGTCAAAGATTTTGAAAACTTCCACAACTTGACAAAGTGATTGTAAATTGTCAGTATGCAAAGGCAATGTAGTTCAAATTTGGAAAATTGTTGGCTCTTTTTCCCCACCGATGGCACTTTTCTTGTTCTGTTTTCTTTTCTCTTTCTCTGTAAGATAACGTCCAGAAAAGACTTGCCTCCAGGAAGGCACAATGAGTATACAACTAACATATAGATTATTCATGAGGTCATACATTATCAGCTTCGAACAGCCCAGACATAGGGGCTAAGACCACTAAGTGAATTATGACACTGTCCAAGAGATGAACAGAACATCCCACTGGCACAAAGGAGTAAGGTAGTTCCGTGCTCTCCAGCTATTTGTCAGCACACCCATCAGGCTGCATAACCACTGTAAATGCAGCTCGTAGCCAGACACTATATTTTCAGAGTTGAAATTAAAATAAACGGAGCCATTCTGAATAAGAAATGAGAACGTCCAACCTGCTTTATTTTAACCCACGCTATGGTTTGTATACAAAGGATAAAATTTCCAACTCAGTTAAAGAATTTATGTCCTGTTTTCAGAAACCTTCTCCATCTCAGCCCTTAAAGGGTCAGATGCCTTACTGCTGAGATTTCAGGAGGATTGGGAGCTCAGTCCAAAAGGCAGTGAAACACGATCCGGTGGACCATTACAATGTCTATCTTCCAGCTGAATCCAGAACTTCCTCTTGGGCACCTTGGCCTCAGTACACTACAGGAGGAGAGTTAGGTGCCTTCTCACACAACACAAAACAATCTTTTTTCTGAGCAAGAAACCACTTCGAGTCAGTCTGCTAATTGGGAAGCTGCCTACAACTTGCTGGAAAAGCTGAGGACAGGCATGTTTGCAGCCCTGACACACTTTGGGCATAAAGTCAGGGCATACAAACAAATCACTGCAAATCCTATAAAATCCAGAAGAGTTTGCACAGAGGGCAGAAAAAAGGTCTTTACAGGGCCTGTGATCTGTGAAGCAGGTTTTCATAGGCAAGTAGACTTTTGGATGGCAGAGTTTTGTTGCTACACAATAATAAAACTCGCTTCAGTTTAGTAGGTGGAACCAAAACCAGGTTAGGAATTGAACTAGATTCTAAGAGGTGGTCAACGATGGATGTAATTTCATAGATTTGAATGAATTTGGTCTTAGTATCTATAGATCTGCAATACAGTTTCAGGACACAGTCTCCTTATAGTTTGGCCCTATTTAAGGGAGCAGAGAACATTCTTATCAAGCTGAGGCTAGAACATGACCTTCTCGCGATTAATCTAGCTGCATAGGTTGGACTGTCATCATATGAAAAAAACAAAAGCAAACCAGAATTTGTCTCCTCCATGAAAGGGGTAAAGGATAAAACACTGACATAATTCAAGTTTACTTTAGGAAATCAAAGATTAGAGCTTGCAGTAAATGCAAGTAGTTAATCCAAAAAAAAAATCAAATAATCAAAAAAACCTTATTAATTTAGCCCAAACTATACACAGCTCATTTTTTACTACAATTCAAATCATCAGTGGTGTAACTCATAAAACTTTTCCCCAGGAAAAGGCAGTGATTCATCCACAAGTGGTAACATTCAGACTAGTTCCAGGGGGAAAAAAAAAAAAAAAAAGTTGTCCACTTTCATCAATCCAAATTTTAAGGGACAGAGAGCAAACAAGAAAGAGCCTGTACAGGGAAGGCTAATGGGTTAAAGATGACTCAATTTTTCACTGGAGCACTGCAAACAGGAAGAGGCTATTTTGTAAATCATAGGTCATTTCCATAACCTGAAAGACGATATGTATACTAACAAGTCATTACAGCCAGGAATCACAGACGAGACTTTCTGTGTTATTAACCCTGAACAGAGCTCAAGTGCTGAGCACACTTAAACTCCTGCAGATCCTTCTGTACAGTTTGCGCGGACTGGAAAACCGTTGTGGACGAGCCACAGCATACGCTGGTGTCACAGATACACCCCTGTGCCTGCTATAACCTTGTCTTATCCTCCTGACCCCGTTTCTCTAATCCTTTAATCATTCTTGTGGTGTTTCTCTGTGTTCTAATACATCAAACACCCTTCTTGTACTGTGAACATAGTTTTGGAAGCTGGTTCAAAAGGCTTGATCCCTGCAGAAGAGGCGGATGCAAACCCTACTCTTGTGTGTTTGGTATTCCCTGTGCTGTGTGGAAGAGAGAGACAGAGATTATCCGCTCTTTATAGCCATTGTGGAAAATGTCTTGTAAATCTTCACTCTTTTGCTTGAGCTGGTCACTAGTTTGCTCTTTTTCTGCAAACTGATAGGAATGTTATCTACTCCAGGAGATGCTAAGGTCTCATCTGTGCTATACTTCTGAGACGGTTCTAAAGTGAGAACTGCTGGTATCCAGCTTTTTAAATTTAAAGCACTTTGGATAGGAATTCAGTTTTGAAAATAAAGGTCATGCCTTTTAAGTAAGTGAAGTGACTTTAGAGATTTTCTGACTCACCAAATCTGCCCTCTACAGCTGACTACAGCCTGACTTGAACTTTGAGCCCCTTTCACTCCAGCTGACTGTTAAATCGACTGAAATCAGGGATAGGTATTTTTGAATCTTTGTTCAAACCCTTTGAAAACACCTAAATATTGTGTAGGTGACAAGCGAGTGGAAAGTCCTCAGCAGAACATTAACACAGAATATGAATCACTAAATGATTCATGAACATGATAAATTTTCCATCATCACTTACTACTAGTTTTTACTATGTATTGCTTCCTAACAGATCTTCAGTCAACAACAGCCTGAACTACTTATACATGTGCAGTTATTCCCATATGGAGTTCCACTGATTTCAGAAAAGTTAATGACTCCCTAGTAATTACATGAGTAACTATCATACTTTATGCCACTGGATATGAAATCAGATCACATAAAATCTGATAAGTACCCCTGGGCCTTTAAAAATTAGGCAGGGTATTACCCAATATTAGTAACATTAGCTTATAGACACAACGGGCAAAATTTATTTAAGGTAGGTGCATAGGTTAGAAGTATAATTTTGAGCTAGTCTGGCCTCTGCTCCCTCCATAGTCAATAGAAAGGAACAAGCATCTCAAGAGACAAATTAGTCTCACTGTAACACAAGCATGAGAATTGAGCCCATTCCTGCATAATAGCTACTCACATAATTAACTGTCTAGTCATTAACTGTTGAAAATAGTGGGACTCCACATGAGAGTAATTATACATGCACAAATAATGTTTAGGAGCAGGCTCCTGTATGTATAATGTTTGGCTCTTCTCAGCTGGAAGAATCACAGACATGCAAAGCAAAATGCAAAAGAAAGCTCAGATAAAAACTTATATATATATAATTCATATATTTATAATTCCTAAATAAAAGTAACTGGAGGATTAGGAAAAAAAAGGAAGCACTAGGGCTGTTACACTCACTCAGACTATAAAGTGAAAAATATTAAAGCAGTGTTAAAACACTCCTGCAGCCACCCTCTGCTGGTAGAGGCCCACAAGTACAATAGACGAGCAGCATCTCTAATTTCAAAGCTGCCATAGCCCAATACTTCCTACATGCATTTGGCAGCACCGTGTGGTATTTGGATACACAGAAGAATTCAGCCAGAGGTGTGAAGCGAGCGGTGGCGAGCATGGGCAGTGGAGGTGCTCACGCCGTCTCGCTGCCCGTCAGCATTACGGGGCATCGCATGTGCTTCGGGTCCTGCACCCCACGGGGTGACCCTGCCATTCCCTCACCCACGTTGCAGCTCCATCCAGCCCTCCCCGGCACCGTCAGGTTTAACCTTGGGGCCACACCTCTAGGAGATTCCGTCATGGGGGAGAAGATATCGAGAGGTGGATTTATGACCAGTAACGTGATCCGTGTTCTCTCTGTTGCTCTGTAAACAAAACAGATTGGCTAGTAAGCCACAATCCCTGCCTGATCATTGACTCTCTAAGCAAGTGCATACATTTATTTTATTAAAAAAAACAAAATCTCATGTTCCTGTCTTGGGGGGGGGAGGGGGGAGAAGGCTCCCTCTTATGAATTTGATTGTTTTTTAAAAAGAAATAACACAAAGCCTCTTTATATCTTGGATGTAGAAAAGCAAATGAAACATTTTCAGTGATGCCACAGAGTATGTATGAAAATGAATATCTTAGTAGTTAAAACTGTAATATTACAGGAAGGTTGAAGTCACATTTTATCTGTAAGGAAACTCCTTCCAAGATAACCCTTATTAAAGTGGGAGTGGTAGTCTGCTACACTTACTAGTACGTTAAAATGGTGACATCCTATAGATGTACTGCTAATTCTCTGAATTTCCTCTTTAAAGTGTTGTCAACTAGTTTTCCAAGGGATGATAATTTTTAGGCAGAACACTTTAGGCATAACGTATCATAAGAAGAGCTAGGTTTGCTTGGCTTGCTGCAAAGTGAGTTTTTCACCACTGCATTTCAGTGCTGGTGACTGGTTGGTTCCTAGCAATGCTGGGGTCCTGCATCTTCACGTGACATTTGCAAAATGGTATTTTTGTCTTATCAGGTAGTTGAAAATTTTAAGTTTCTGCCATCTTAGGGCTATGAAGCAAGAGTACCTAAGCCAGAATTTTGATCATACCATGGATTTTAGTGTCACATTTGAAGACAATAGAGAAATCACCCATCCAAAAGTTAAAGCTGAAATAATTACACACATTATGAATCAAAGAAATGCTTTCCCCCCCTGCCCAGTGCCTATTCATCAAAGGCTGCCCCAGCAAAGCTTGGAAAAAGGAATATCTAAATCTCAATAAACTGCCACTGATGACCAAGTGTGAAACTAGCTGTAAAATATATAGCCAATTACAATTCTCATAGTCTACGCAGAGGAAAGCAGCCAAGTGAACATCAGGTAAGAATCATTGTCTCCTGGAAAACAGCAAGGGAATGATTCCAAATGACTGGGCACTACAGAAGAGAAAGTATTTGGAGTGGATGCATTACACCTCTGGACACTAGAGCAATTGCTCTGCTTTGTATTTGTCTTCCTTTAAATGAAGTATTTGAAACAAATGGCTGAAGAGGTCTATTTAAGCTCAGAGAAATAAGCTCCTGTCCTTATCCCAGGTATCATTAGTTTAAGAAATGGAAGGTGCTACTTTACATTTTTAAATGAAAAGATTAAAAATACAAAACTTGGCGCATGGAAAGCACTTTTCATCTACCTCTTAAGTGTTATTAGATCTATTTTTTCCCCCAGAGATTTAATGAGAACCAGAAGAAAGATCTTTGTTCACAGAGTTAAAAGATGCCAAAGCAGAATGAACCTGTTGATGTTAACAACACAGCAGCCAGACATTCACACATGTCATCCAGAGCAAAACACGGTCCTGAGGGGTGTAAACAACTTGCCCACTAAATGTGACAGAATGGGATCCAGATCCTCTGAAGTCTGAGCTCAATAACTCTTGTGATTTGTGACCTAATTTTAGTATTTGTTATTCAAATATTCCTCACTTATCTCATGTGGATACATGCAGCTGTAATATAAAACATGAAAGAGAAATGCCTACTAAGAAATATCATTTATATGCCTCTGCATAAAAATGAACATAGCTTGTATGCAGAAAATGGAGAAATTAAATTGGTTATAACTTGCATAGAATATATAGGGCTTCTCTATGGGTTATTTAGCTGAAACTAAAGATGGTCAAACCTGTTTCTTCCTTCAATACTTGACCTGCAGAACTCTTCAAAAAAGTGCAGAGCCACCTTTGTGTTATGAGCTCATCATAGTTTCCTTATTTAACAGAGGACTTCCTAACACTTGCATGATTACCAATGTAGGGCTAAGGAAGAACATTTGATCACACTGCCTCTAAAGAGAAGATGAAGAGATAAGGCGCTTGGTCAAATTTAGCAGAGGTCACGCACAAGACTTCTTGGACACATCTCCTATGTGATGAACTACTTACAGCACAGTGGCTTTCTCCAGTCAGCTATGAAGAAGCTTCATCTGATGGTATGCCAAGACACATCAGTGCCCCCTGTCTCTAAAGGCTAACTGCTTGTGCTAAAGGCCCATATTTATTAGAGCAGTTGTTCCCAAATTGGAAGGGCATGAGCTTCTGGAAGGGAGACACAGAAGGCATGGGGACAGAAGTGCCCATGCCTGCCCAAGGGGAGAGGATGGCAGCTCATGAGACCACCATCCCCACACCTTCCCCACTGTAGGGAGCAGAGCCAGTGTGACACAGTGCGCGGCCCTAGGTGCTGCTGTCCCACCACCTGGTGCGGGGGAGGATGGAGGGCAGGAGCTGAGACTGCCCGCTCACTAGGGTGATCAGAACCATCTGCTCCAGCTCTGAAGCTGGGCAGGACATCCCAAAAGATGAGAGGGAAAGGAGGCCTCCTTCCTACAAGCTTTCTTTTTTAATTCCCTATAATGATGGGATGCAATAGGTGGAACCCTGCAGCTACCAGTACCACCAGCTCCACACAGCTGAACAAATGTACTGCGTAAAGGAGATAGGGAGCCAAGCTATCACAGAGAAGGAGAGAAAGAGGTTTAAAAAGTTTGGAAAACCTGTGTGTTGGCACAAAGCCTACCTTAATACTTATGCATTATCAAGAAACAAAATGGTGACAAAACCAAACTCCATTCATGGGTGATGGACATGAGCAAAATAATGCTGTGCATTGACAGCTGTGTCACTGCCCGACTGCCAAGCAGTAATTCAGGGAAGACTGGGGTAGCCATCCCGTCGTGCCTCAGAGAGGTGCAGAATACCTACAGGCTGTGCACATAAAGCATAAGCACAGTATGCAGAAAATTCAGCTGCATGGTTGCTTGGGGAGGAATGAAAATCCACCAAACCGACTGCACCGTAATAGGCAGATCCACCCATACCAGAGAGTATAAATGACTTACAGGAAGCAGGCATATTCCAAAGCAAGGCTCTCGTGTCATGATTTGTGCCTAAATTTACCTTTGGATAATGGAGAACAGACTAAAGCAAAAGGTTGGGGTAGTCCAGATAGCATAAAACCTATGTAAAGGAGGCTGTAACTTCACTCAGAATGAATGCCAGCAATGCTAGCCATTTTGGAGAACAATAATACTCAAAAGTGCTGCTGGAAACTTGAGAGATCCCACACATACCTGTTTCCACAGCCAAGCACGTCACATGCTGCTGTATTCCCAGCAAAGTTAACCCACAACCTCTTCAAGGATGAGAGTTAGAAAGACAAGCATGATTAGAAGTTTTCACATAAAATGATTCAGATGTAAACTGTATTTGTCTGGGACTGAACTGTCACTTTCAATCTGTTCTCAAGAGGGAACAGGTACTCCATCCCAGGTGCCTATGGACAACAAACCAAGCTTCTCAGGGCTTTCTTGATTCCTTTGGTTCTCAGTGAAGAGTAACCAAACTCATTCATTTTCACTGGGCTGGAGTAGCTACTAAAATTTCCCTTTCCCTTCTTCATCCACTTGTTTCCAGGAGGTAGCATTGGGACAGTAGTTACACTGGTCACAATTTACTCCAGTGATGAAAGGAGCTCTCGTGGGCAGGGATTTACAGGAAGATTAACAGACCTCACTAATATGAACTAGCAAAGCATGCACTGTCCTTCATCCCATGCGAGATGTACCCACTTGGCTGCACAACATCCTTCCTCCAATTCACCTGAGGATTGCATCTGTCTCTACTTCTGCTCCTTTGTTTTCCAGAAAGGTTAACAACAGCAATAATCAAATTCTTAGGGGACACAATTATTATTCTATCTGACATTTTCTAAAGCAGAGCAATTACAGTGAAATCACTGCACATTTCACTATGGAGCAGCAGGAAAACATGCACTGCTATCAAAACAGAGGCAGTAAATCATATTTGCATTGTGAGAAAGTTCATAGTAGTGAAGCTGCCTTCAACCGTATCAGGAAGAGTCGAAAAATGTTGACATGGAAAGCTGAAATTATACCTTTCATCCATCATTTATGATATATCTTAGCATCCAATTCTTGCAGATCTACTCTTCAATTAAATATAAAATGTGTATTCGGCTAGGTGTGTGGGGCAACATACAATTCCTTAATTATAACAAATTGGTACTCTTCTTAACAGTCCTAAAAGATGGAAACTTGGGAAAAGCTTCTCCACATCTTACTCTAGCTCTCCTCTCCTGGTGTGATTTGTCTGAACTACATCTAGTAGTCACCAATGCTGCTTACAGACATCAGGTTTTCTAATGCTGCAACTGCATGGTCAGAAAGCTACACACAATGAAACACTTTGCTGGGTCAGAGACCTACAAAGCAGAAAAAACATGCTTAATATGCAAGTGCACAAGGGACTTACCACTGCTGCTCCTCCCCAGCATCCTTAGATGCAGTTTAAGGAAACGGAGGCCACAGCAACAAAGCCCAATTTCAGCTGCACACTGGCCACCTGTTTTTACTGCCATCTTAAAAATGCTTTAAATCTGACCTGATCCAGGTTTTAAGAACTCGCACCAATACAAACCTCCTCCGCTTCCACCCTGGGGTAAAGTAAAACACACACACAGAACAGGGTGGGGTGTGCAACACCCTGATTAACACGCTGATAGCTCCCTACGCAGCTCCAGATAGCTGCGTGCCACAGCGCAGAAGTGCAAGTGGCAGAAGGTAGCAAAGGACTGCTTAGACTAGCAATGCCACCAAAGCCTCCACACTGTGAAACTACCTTCCCCCAGAGCTCAAAGCAGAGGGCTCAGGTAGCGTTTCTCCCGAGAATGCATGCCATACTGGATACAAAACAACTCTAGTATGGATGAAACCAAAACCTGAGAATAGGGCACCAGCTGTGCTATGAGCAAGGTAGTTTAGAGGGTCAGCTTAACACATCCATACTGGTTTTAAGAATCTCTCTTATACTGGAGCATGCCAGACCCGTCAGTCATCGAAAGCCTACCCTTTTCACCTTAAGAGCCCCAAGTCTTGTATACACAGAAAAGCAAGATTCAGAAGATTCTGGGACATGCAATAGGCAAAAAGAGCAAGCCTACCGGTGCCCTTTTCAAAGTCTTTGCAAGAACAGTGTAACACTGTCTTTTCCCTAGGATAGTGTAGTAAGAAACCAGGGGCTTTCAAGAGTAGCCACTGAACTCATCATAAGGAAACAGGCTTACATAAACCTGACCTATGGGGACTGAAGCCAAGGCATAAAGGTTAGCTTCTTACCAGCACTCCACTAAATTATATCCTTAGGACACTACATATAAATTACTTGACAGAATGGAGCAAATGAAACCACGTGAGCGGAAACTTGGCCAGGGACCTGAGACGCTTACTGTTGTTCCCAGTTTTCCAGGAAGAGATTATTTGTAGAGAAATGGCAAAAGCAAACAAAAAATAACCAGGTACATAAGTGGATTGAGAAGGCCCAACAGGAGAAACAGACTACAGACAGACTAAACGTTTGGGAAAACACTCAACTCCAGGGCAAAGAAGATGAGCAAAACCAGGGAATTCTGGCACAGGAAAGACACTATCAAATGATGCTCTCCCTGGAGTTCTGCGTTTTTTCCACAGTGCAGTGTTTACTTACCCTAAATTAAATGGCTTCTGCTAAGGAATGCTGTGTGTTCCGTTGTTTATGTACTCACACTACAAAAGCTTGTATTTTAAGCTGAATCATATAGAAAGCAACATATAATTTTGTGTCACTGCATTTGAACAGCCAGAGAAGCTGAGCACACCAGTATGTACGGTCACAGAGACCAGCCTATCAATGTAGCTGCAGGACTTCCTTAGAAATACAGAAATAATGGTGCAAAATTTGATGGAAAATAATAGCCGTAACCGCATTTTTACCCTTGGTTATGGCTTTCACTTCGCCCCCTGCTCTCCCCCCCCCCCCTTTAGTAACAGGGATGAGAAAGTGTTGGAAGATTGCAGTAGCAGTCTCATTATCTTAATCACAACATTCACCGCTTTCTATATTTTTTTCTTGCTAAAAATGTGTTTTTAGTGGGCTTTTGAAGAGTCTACTGTGACTCTCAAAAATTATTTTTTTTGAACTCTAAGAGCTGGTACCATGCTTCAAAATTTGTCAGATCATGGCTTGTCTCATCTCCATGGCACAGACATGCACACTGGCTCGCCAGTGCAACACTGTCAGTTACCAGCTCAGGTTTACTTAAACACACACAAAAATGGTCCACACCTAGTGTAACCTCATCATGATACTCTACCTTCGGGCAATCCAGAGCGTAAGTTTTGTACTGAAGTGCACAGCACACACACAGAGCCCATTTCAAGCAACATAGCCCCAGCACTAATCTTTCTCCACATTAACTGCTCAGGTACATCTCTGCACAGACTAAAGCTAGAATGCTGGCAACCACAGGATTTACACTCAGCACCGGACCCCGAGTCGTGTTGGTGCGCCATACTCTCCAGCAGTCCATGGTTCGGGAAGTCTTCAGCACAGTGCTTCACAGTAAGCCAGATAGCCCAGCAGGAGCTAGGTGGACCAGGCCAAGCTATTATTTTAAGCAGGCAGTATTTTCTTATTTAACCAGGTCTGATGCTGTTCAGGTGGTTCTGAACCATACAGATGCATATATACTCTCAACAGAAATGGGAAACTGGTTTGGCTGTGACCCTACAGTTTTCAATGGTCATTTTAGGCCATCCTACCTGAAGGGATATATCCACACTTAGCAAGAAACAGCAGCACAACACACTCAACTTCGGAGGTTGCAAAACTGGCTAAACAGAAGAAAAGTGCTAGTGTGCTTTCCCCAGGATCAAGTTTCGCATCTGCAGTCTCTTACACTTGGACAGCCTGTTTTTCCCCAGGCCCATCATAGTGAATAGCATTTCTAAATCCCTTATTTGGATCCCCTTCCCCCATGCCCAGGATAAAAATTTCCTGATTCAGTCTTACAATTAGGTCTCACTTAAAGTCAACAGGAGTTAAAAGTTCTGGAAGAACCTGAGTTTTTATCTGCGATAAAAATCAGCAGTTCTTTCAGAAACCAGCTCCTATGAATCCAGGGACTTGCAGTAGCCTGCACATCCTTTCCTGTTGTATAACTGCTACTGAGCTGCTGCCATATTTCAATTAGAGAACATGTCCATGCTACTTAAAGTTCTTGACTGCTGTTAAAGCACTGTTCCTGTGCTGAAAGAGAAAGAGAGAGAGAACACACAACTGTTAACACCTTATTTTTATCAGTTACTACAATTATTTTCAGAGAAACTTTACATATGTTTTCAGCTACTCAGGAAACCTATATTCTAGAAATTGGTTTAAATACTTGCCTCACCACAAATTTCCCAAAGAACACTTAAAAAGGAAGACAGAACCCTTTTGCTCTTACCTGTATTTTTCCAAACTCTCTCTCCTTAAGAACAAAGTAGGCAATAATGTATTTAAAAACAGATCCTTTTTTCCACACCATTAAGACACTGAGAAACAGGAACACCATATGGAAGTATTTATATGGTATATAAAAGTATTTATCTCAAGCTGAATTCACTCTTCTTTTACCTTGCAGCCCCGGTAACTCTTCAGGAAGCCATCCTACGTGAGGCCATTACATATCAAAAACCTTAGGAGCAGTTTCTTCAGCTTCTAAAACCAGAGCAGTAATTTGAAGGTGAAACAGTTTGCCCCCTTCCCTCATCGTAAACTCTAAAAGAGAGATGGTCTGCAAGTTTTTCAACTCTCGCTTTTCTTTCCCAGTCCACCCCCTTGCCCCCAGTCAAGAAAGCATGGGCAGCTCTTACAAAGTTTTGTGGCTGGGTAACTAAGAAAACTGCATCTTACAATACGTTATGTGCCAAGACTAGCACAGCTCAAGTCAGTCATCATTACTAGGCCTTTAAAGACCATTCTCCATTTTCTGTTTGAGCACATACAAATTTTTACCCCAGCTAGTTTACATGGCAAGAATTTACATAAGGACTGACAATTAACATGCAGGAACTCTGGAAACATCAGCATTTTGACAGCAGTTTGCCATGGTGCACCGACATGGGTGTTGATACCATACCATCAGACACCTTAAAAATTACATGTTATGACACAGTGTATTTACACAGTTCAGGTGAATCCTAAGGTTCATCCTTTCTTCGTGTATGTTTAATCTCAAAATTATATATTTCTCATCTAGTTTGCAGATGTGTTTAGTAGGCTATCCAGTAAAGGCTGAATTCATAGCAGCTAACCCCCTGAAGTTTTCATAAAAAGTGAGTAACTTGTCAGAATGAAAACTGAGATATGAAGCCAGATTCCTACATATGACCTTGGCTAAATAATTTGAGAAGACAATCAAACAGAGCAGCCACATACTTTTACATATCCTCATCCTCCCCATCCCCCCTGTAGGAACATCCAACCTCTTCCAGTGATTTTCAGGACACTAGGTGGCTGCTTACCCAAGACCCACGTGACTAAAATCACTTTAGCAGCAAAGACAACCTGCAGTTTCTGCAGCGTAGGATGCTGACCTAATTCCAAGTACAAACAAATCTAACAGGATAGTAGCCTCAGGACCATACAGGGAGTGGATTAAGTTTTCATAGATGGCATTAGAACAGAGTATACACCTACATATTTAAGAAATGCCAAAGGCAGGCCTTCAAGTCACTTTAAGCCTTTTCATATAAAAGTGTTGAGACAACAGGTATTTCTGCAATAGGGCTGTAGACTGCTCGTACGCCTGTTGTGGATCTTACAATTAAGACCTGTTGGGTCACAAAAGAGACTCTGACATCAGCACTTTCAAAGTGAACAGTGTGATGAGAATATGCAAGTTTGAGACATGTCACAGATTCTAATGATGGAACCTGTCACAAGTTGTAATCTATGAGCAAAATCCATACATTGACAAATAGCAGACACCCCCAAACTGATGAAAGTGACCTATAAAACATGCAGAATTCTATTGTACTTGTCTCTTGCCTGAGGCATTCACTTGGGCAGTTGCTTAAGTCAATTCCTTATTTCCACATTTCAACGGGCTATAGCAACTCTCATCTATGATATTAGCAGCATCTTCAGACAAAGAAACATCAAAAGAAATTAAATAATTGTATTTGTAAAGCAACATGCTTCCATGCCTCCTCCCCAGAGCAGCACCACTGTGAAACCGGTGGGGAGGAGGGAAATCAATGCATGTGAAACAAATTGTTGCTAAAGCAATTTAACTAAAAATGTAAACAGTCATTAGGTCAGTAGACTTGTCTTGGATAAAAATTTAGCATTCATGTTTTTTTTTTTCCAGTTAGAGGACTCCCCTCAATTATGCCATCACAATACTTACCATCCTTTTTCGATGAGCAGCTGCACTGACATAAGCATAGGCTTAAAGTCTAAAATGGCCCTTTCCCCCCGTCCCCAAACAAACCAAACTAATCCAAAAGATAATTCCTCCACAATGGGAACACAGAGTAAGAAAACAAACAAAGGAGGCTATATTTGCTAATTCAGAATTATTAAAATACATGCAATTATTACTGAAAGTTATATGAGCAAAAATTTATTATACTGTCTCCACTCCTTTTCTCCAGCAATGAATATGGCAAAATTGGACAAGCTTGGGCAGAGAGGGAAGGGCAGCTATGCAAGGTGCAGCTCCTCTCCCAACACAACTGACATTTTATGGGAGAATGAATGGGAAAGGCAGAGAACTGGTCTTCCCTCTCACCCCCCCCCTTTTTTTTTAAGCTGGAGGGAACTGGATTTAAAGAGATGGAAGAACTGAATGTATTGCTGTAGTTTTAACACATCTTAAGAGACTACAAGGTTTAAGTAATTCACAATTGCATCACACAACATTTCTCATGACAGCCTCCCTCCACCATGTGACTGTACCATGGGGCAAACAGGCTACTACACCTGTGTGCTACTACTGCAAAGCACTGTCTTGAGCAAATGCACTGTACTTACCTCCATGAAAAGACAAATTATTTTAAATATATAAAGCTATAATCCCCTTTTCCTAGGCTACTCCACCACTATAGGGCTTTAGCCAGAATCTCCAAGAAGCCTATGCAACTCTTCTCAACTCTTTTCAATGAAGTATCTTCTTGAAGCAATAAAGTACTTTATTTCACAGGAATCAGCTGTAACAAGAAAGCACATTATTTCACACACACATTTCACAAACCATACAAGTCTTCAATGAATGTCTGCCTTTTCTCCCAGTTTTGAGTGAAGATCCTCCACAAGCTATTTCAGGACTAACAAAGGAACTCAAGGCTCCTTAAAATTAACAGATATTTAACTAACCTCCAGTTTGACAGAGGGATCATTTCCCATTCCCCAGCAGGGAGGCTAGTATGGGTGGGGATGACCGTTCACTCCAAGAAACTACAACCCACGGCTCAAAATCTAGCCCCCCTCCTCCAAGCCAGCCAGAAGGTAAGCTGGACTCCAGGGCTTGCTGAACCCAAGACAGCATCTAAAAGCTGATCAGCAGGCTAAGCCATGCCAACACTACACAGCTGATACGGATAAGAAAATACGGAAGCAAGTTAGCTTGGCTGCTTCCACACCATGCTGAAAGGTCTTATACCATTTAATCCATCCCATCAGCTTGTTCAACGTTAGCTAAAGTCTCTGAAGCGTATAGTATTATAGTCTACAGTGAGGGGATTTGCCTTTAGGATGAAGCAAAGCTCCTCCTGCTGGGCACAGTAAGCCACACATGCTGCCAGCCGAATAAGATTAGCGCAGTTACTAGACATGAGACCGAAGCTTCAACCCTTGGAAGAGCCCAACAGCGACGGGCACAGACACTCACCTGCTTCGTGAGACGGGCACGTCCCGGCCTGCGCCCTGCCGAGGGCCTCCGCCACCCCCGGCACGGCCAAGCCAAGCCTTCCGCCCTGCTCTTTAAACCACGGTGTGCGGCCAAACCCACTCACCTGCCCCAGGCCCCGGCGGCCACGTCCCCCGCGCCGGGCCCCTCTCCCGGGCGCGCAGCCCTGAGGGGCCGCACCGGCCTCCCCAGAAGCGGCAGCACCCGGCCTCGACGCGCCGCCGCCGCCTGCCTTCGCGCCACGCACCGCCGGCCAGCGGCCCCTTCCGCGGACCCACCTCAGCGGCGCCGCTCCCCGCCGGCCCGCCAAGGGGGCGAGGGAAAAGGCCTCGGACCAGCGCTGCGCCCCCTGCCAGGAGCAACCGGCCGCCGCGCCAGGTCTTCCGACACCCCCTCAGCCGCCCTCCCCTCGCTCTCCCCCTTCCGCTGTGTCTTCCCGCCCCCGAAGGAACACTTGTCTCTCACCCTTCCCCTTTTCCCGACGTTTTAACCCGGTTCCCCCGTCTCTCCTCCCGGGCTAAAAGCATCCCACGCCATCAACATGGCGCCGCCGCCGCCACCCCCCTCCCCACACCCCCCTCCCTCTTCCTCCTTGCGGCTGCGCAGCGCGGGGCAGCGCGGGAGTTGGAGTCCCCGCCTCCCGCGAGGCCGGGCGGCGAGAGGGGCGGGGAACTACAACTCCCATAAGGCAGCGGTGCCGGCGGGCGCCAGCCAATGGGAAGCCTGCTGCGCGGCCGCGCGCCCCGCCCCGGCGGGCGAGAGGGGTGATGTCATTGCCGAGCGGGCAGGGAGCGGGGGCGCGCCGCGATTCATTGTGCTCCACCGGCGCCGCCTCCCGCTGCCGCCGCCAGCGCCGGGCCCGGCGGGGCGGCCCCTGCACCAGCCCCGGCCCCGGGGCGGCCTCCACCCGCCCGGGCCTCGCCCCTGCCCGGGGCGGCCCCTCTGCTCCCGGCCCAGGGCTGCCCGGCGACCGCCCCGCGCCCGGCCCCGCTGCGCCCGCCGCGGGGGGTGCCCGGTGCCCCCGCCCGCCGCAGCAGCAGCAGCAGCAGCAGTAGCGGCGGCCCCGTCCCGGTGCCCCCGCCGCGGGGGCGGCTCCGTCCCCCTTCCCGTCCCCGTCCCCGCCGCCCGCCCGCGGCTGCCAGCTTGCTCCCGCCGCCGGCTGGCTGCGCCCCGGCTCCCGCCTCGTTTTATGGTCGTGGAGAGGGAGAAAAAATCCCAAGCCAGGTGAGTTCTGCGCTCCCCCCTTTTTTCCTTTTTTTTTTTTTAATTTATTTTAATTTTTTAATCCTTTCCCTTCCCGCCCCAGTCCGCGTGCGCGCACCGCGTATTCCCCAGCGGGGGTGAAGCGCGGGTGCGCGGGGCTGCGGCGCGGTGCGGTGCGGCGCGGTGCGGCGCGGGCTTAGCCTGGCGCGCGGGCGTCGCTGCCGGGAATAACAATAACGGTGATAACGAGCTAAATAACAGGACGCGGCGGTGAGCGGCCGCTCCGCGCCCCCCGGCAGCTGCCGGCGCTTCGGGGCTCGCTGGAGCCTCCCTGAAAAGTCCGTTCAGGGCTCGCCGGGAACTTCGTGGTCCTGCCAGCACAGCTTCGTGGGGTTCGGTGTGGCTTTTCCTTTTCTTTCCTTTTTTGTTCGTTTTCCCTATTTCTTGTTATTTCTGTCGGGTGCCTTTCAGGTCTCTTACACGAGCAGTGCTAGGATGTTGGTGCAAAATACTATTTTTTTTTCCTTAGTGCAAAACATCAGGATGTTTTTGTGCCCCCCCCCCCCCCCCCCGTAACTGTATAATCGCCGCAATTGCTTGCGCCTCACAGACGTCTAATTTGGCGATGCTGGCAGCGGTGGCGGGTAAACGTGTGCACGCAGCAGAGCCCTGCTCATGTCGGCTGTCAGCATCTTCCAGTGCCCTTTAAAGTTAATCCGCTCCAAAGCCTGCTTGGAGCCTCCTCTGAGAGCAGGAGGAGAGCCTAGAGCTGAACTGATTTTTTTTTTCTTTTTTTTTTCCTCCCCCTCTGCTGCATATTTGCTTCTGCGCCTCTCTTGTGTAACCGACACTGTTTCGTCCTCTGGCAGAGTTTCCTTGGGATCGCCGCGCTGAGGGACGCGTGACATGAGTGCAGGGTGGACAATGCAGCTCCCTGTTTCTTTGGATCAAAGTGTTTGTAAACACCAACACAATGGTCGGGGGGTCCGGGTGTGCGGTGCCCGGCGGCTTGTAGCCTCTCCTCTGGCCAGCGAATTCCCGAGGGATGTCCGCTCTGCGTCCAGACCTCCTCCTGGCATTTATTTTCTTCTATTCTTTTTTCCTTCCTTCCTCTTTGTTACTGACTCAAAGAGGAAGAAAAGCAGTGCATGCAGCAGTTGCCTTTGTTGGGTTGGTCTTTTAAAAAAAATTTTGGTTTCCTGGAATGGCATTTTCTTCTTTATTTATTTATTTTGCAAGGGAGGGAGCCAGTAACCTAATATAAGGTTTCCCAACTTGGCTGCAAAAGGTGAAGTTTTACAGCAGCGATTTCATTAGCTATGAAGCAAAGGTACTGGCGGTGAAGAAATAGTACAGAAGTCATAATTTGAAAGCCTGGGAATTATTCTGGGCAATATTGATCCAGAAGTTCTGGAGAACAAGCAGGGAGTCCATGGCCAGGGGGTTTGTAGATGTAGTGAAGTTCTTGTGATGTCTCTCTTTGATTCGGCTTTCATATTTTATGTGTGTGTATACATAAAATACATATATGTATTAGTATTTATGCTTGTTTTATTATTTTTCCAAATTGTTAGATTTGGTTGATTAGAAAGACTTCTAATAATGTCCTATGTGATAGCATTTTCAAGCTATATTATAGTACAGCAATAAGTGGATTAAAAATGTAGCTCAGAAACTCGCACTAATCATAAGATGAAGTTTTGCCTTGCAGCAACAGAAATACAGACACATAAAAATGGGCCAAAGCTGCAAAGCTCAGGAGATGAGCGATTGCTGTGAAAAGGCAAAGACAAGCTCACAGGCCCTTGCCCTCGAGTTATTTAGGTCATGATCCTGCACAGACCTCAATGTGTGCATTTACTGGCTTGGTTCAAGAAGTCCCTGAGATGCCAGTTGCTGGGAACTAGGAGACGATCCCAGTGAAGTAGTGTTATGTATTTCCTCTGTTCTTTTACTTTTTCCAGTGTCTCATTAGTGGCTGGTGTCTGAAAGGGGAGTCGGAGCTGGAATCTCTGAATCTCTGGTCTCTTGGTGTTTTTGTAGTAGTCCTGCTCTTAATCCCAGTGAGTTCAGTGCCTTACTTGTGATATTTATAAAGCCAGAAATCACGCCTTTGCAAGACAGTGAGCATCAGCTATATGCCTTAAATTGTATTAAATTGTCCCCATTCTAGACCTGTTGCAGAAAGAGGTTCCAGCCACCCGGGTATGCTGGGGTGGCTCCATGCCTAATGCGTGGAGGGGGTCCAAAAGACCAGTGGGACAGGGGACCCCGGGAGAGGCAGGGTTGTGGCAGACTCACTTTTTTTTTTTTCCTCCCGAGTTTTGTTTTCTTCTCTGCTACAGTGGTGAGCAAAGGGAGGACGTTGGTTTTCTAGCCTGGGGTTTGGGGGTGTGGTGAGAAAATGGGGTCTTCTGCAAGAAGGTGTGAATGGAGAAGGCTCTGTGCTGAGGGACCAAGCTCTCGCCTCACGGGCAGGCTGGGGAGGGAAAATGAGAACTGGGCATCCGTGAAAGCGTTGAGCCTGTGCTTGTTTCTCTACCAGCCTTCCCATGAAAGCTTTTTCCTGTTCAGACACATGACGAGCATGTGCTCCTGTTCCTCCTAGGCCCAGCTAGTGGGAGATGCCAGTTACCTCCTGCGGTGGAGTCTTGCAGCTCTCCAAGGCAAGTCGGGGCAGCTCCTATTTTTGGCTCTGGAGCTTCCCTCGTCCAGTCCTTGCTGTGGCAGCCAAGCTGGTATCCATCAGTCAGCGAAGTGCGGCACTCGCTGTAATTTCTGTGGTGTGTCCCCAGGCAGGTGCATCTGCAGCTCTGTTTTTTTTTGTGGGTGAGAGCTGGTGATTGACTCTTCTTATTTTTACATAAAATACAGCTGAGCAAGAAATTATAATAGCTGGGAATTAGATAAATTCCTTACGACAGGACCCTGCAGTTTTAACATAAACTTTGCTCTTAATAGATACAGAAACAAGAGCAGGAGATGTGCTAGGACTATACTTATTAGGCTATAAAATATTCTGTATTCCTGATGGGTTTCCAATACCAAAATCAGCAGCCCGTTTAGACAGAGCTTGGAACGGGGATGATGAGCAGCAGCCCTGCTTTGGCTGAAGATGGACTAGATGACCTAAGACTTTTGATTTCATCTGCAGCTTCTGTGATTTCATTCTGCAGCAAGTCATTCAGCTCCCCCCAAATTCCTTCTGTCAATAACTGACTAAATTTTACTTTTAATGTCTGCCTTACAGTATGAAACAGTGCTATCGTGTGTGTGATGTAATCCTCGTGCCTCTTGGTTAGTCTCTGCTTTAATCGTGAAATCAAATTGGGGAGATTGAGTCAAGCATCCCTTGGATGCTAATCTGTTGAATTCTCTAGGGTAGAGCAGGAATGAACTTGGCCCTTAAAAATTCGTGAGTGTTTAAACACAATCAAGACTGCATTAAAGCATGTCGCTGTTAGAGTAGTTTCATAACTAATCTGTGCTACTAAACATCGGCCCTGAACACAGGGCAAAAGCAACGTATTAGTGAGATTTGTGTTGTAATATTATTTGATTTCACCCTGCATAGATAAAAACATCAGAGCGCGTGGTGGTGTTGATAGGTATTTAGGTTGCAAACAGCTTGAGACTTAATTGTTATTTGCTGTCTTCCCTCCTGGAGTTACTGTTCTCACTGCACTACGCTTTTTCTATGTTGATATGCACTATTCCCTAATATACTTCAGACAAAATTTAAAACGTCTATTTAAACTAACCTAGTTTTTTTTTTTCTTCTCTCTCCTGAGATTAATTAGGAAATAATTGCGCAGAGGAAAAAGCCCCCAGTAAGTTCTTATATTGCTCCAGCTAGATAGAGCCTTGCTGAAATCTGCTACTGTCCTGTAAAAGATCAGAGGATATCCTGTTTATTTTCTTTTGCTTTAGCAGAAATAATTTCTTTTAGATACTCCTGAGGTAAAAGTTGACTGTATTCTTTAAGTATCTGAATAGTGGGTAATTTACTCTTCAACGTTTAAAAAAAAAAAAAGTGAAGGGGAAGAGAGGGAAAACTGTTGGCATGAAAAAACATGAGCTTGCTCAAGAAACTGTATCCTACAGGCTGAGCAGAATCTTAAAAAAAAAAAAGTAGGGGGAAAAAGGAAAGATTAAAAATAAAGAGGTGTTAGAGATGCCGAAGTGCCCGGTAGTCAAGCAGTCCTTGGGTAACTGTGTCCTGCTAAGGATGTGCTCCGTGGAGAGCGGGACATGATGCCATCCCCAGCGGCCTGACCCGCTTCTCTCCCGTGTTGCTCCTCATCTGCTATAAAGTTACACAACGAAAGAACACAATTTAGTTTAGCAAAAGGTCAGTTACTCAAAAGGCAGCCTGGGTGCATTTCAAGTGTGTTTTGGTATAAATTCAGTCTATTACCTTTAAAAGGGAACTGCCATGGCATCACTGATCCCAGTAGGGTGGTGGTCAGCCTTGGCTTTGATCCGTGGGGAACAGGGAGGAAAAGGGCATCCGATGGCTATTGCTGGAGATGCAAATCTGTATGACAAGCAGTTGTGTGGGCTTTCCAGAGCACATTTGACCGAGCCCCCGCATCCATAAAGAGCCGAAATACTTGTTTCCATCTGCCTCCCCGGCCGAGGATTTCCTTTGCCTCCCCTTTCCCCCTGCTCCGATGCATCTCCCCTTCCCCCTGGCTTTTCCGCTATGTAGCGATGTCCAGCAACCACCTTGGGGAGCTTGGATACTCCCCGACTGCCAGTGAATCCGGGGAATGCTGTAAATGGAGACTCTTGTCTGAAAAGACGTGACGCCAATAGGGAGCAGGTTGCAGAAGATGCTGTGGGGAGAGACGAGCGTGTGTGCGACTAGCAAACCTGCGCCTGTGCTCTGCCCTGCGGCCGGCGCGGCTCGAGGCGCAGGGGCTTGACGAGCACTTCTGTCTTCCCACCAGTTACTCTTTCGCTCCAAATACCCGTTCATCCCTAGCTACGGAAGTGATGGAGCTGCAGGAGAAATCAGAGCGCGCCACGTTTAGGACTTAGATCGACGCCTTCAGTCAAAAGGTGCGTGCCGGCATTCAGCTTTACAAATGTTCAAAGGAGAAATGAAAGAGGTTGCCAGGATGAAAAAAGAAACCGTGTTGTTAACCCCCCAGATCTTGTTTTTGCTGTGGTGTAAAGAAATGCTTTCAGTAATAAAAACCTGACTTGAAAAAAAAATCATTAGCACTTCTGTGCGATTTAAATTTCATTGCTTGAACTCGGAGTAATGGAAAATAGATCAGTCGAGGCTTTTTATCTAGCAAGGTTTTAAAGGCAGCCAGCTTCATTTCTAATTAGTGAGAAGTTCTCCATGGTGTCATCCCTTATACTTTCAGGGTCTAATGCATGGTATATTCATGACCGCAATGCGGATGCAGCATGGGAATATTTACTTAAAATAAGCTCCTTAAAAACACTTGTGTACAAGACAAACTCATTAATTTGCTGCTTAATCTGAATTCTTGTTAGTTCTCAGCATGGAGACCTGAAGGGGATTTCTTGAGGTCACTAAGTGCTGCGTTGGCTTATTTTCCTGTTGTTTTCTGGTGACAGAAGGGAATTTTCAGTTTCACTGTCTCTAACATGGGAGATTCAGGCTTTATTAAACTGGCTACCCAACTTGATTAACTGAGAGAGAAAGTGGCTGCCACTTAAAGCCGGAACACACAAAAGGAGTCTTTTTTTATAGCTATTAATTCAAACACCTGAAAATAAATGTAGGGTGAGAAAAGCTTTCCTGGCTCATTTGGTATCCCCACCAGATCCTCTGGAGAAAGCGGATTGTTCCATCCCAAGACAACTAATATTTGGACATGAGGATTGGGTAGCCTTTCTCTTTCCTCCTGAAATCACAGTGGGAATATCTGCTCATTTTTGTGTATCACGAAAAAGATTAAAAGGAATAACATTAGCCGCCTTATTTTTGCATCTCCCCTGAAGTTCATGGTGCATCATGTCCTGTGGAGAAGAGGTATTAACTCGGGTAAACCTGCAGTGATGAATTTTCATTAAAATGCCAGTGAAGACTGAAGTAGTCCATAGCTTTCACAAGAGAGGAGGGGCAGGCTTGGGATTTTCGTATGTCCCCAAACTTGCGAGAACGCCAGGATATGGCTGCGTTTCCAACATTTGGTTCTGCATCCTGGTTCCCCTGAGATAAAAACGGCAAATTTTGCAGGCTGGAAATTTAACCTAGTGATGGATTCGGGATCTGCTCCTATTCCCTAGTAATCTCACTGGTGTTTCTGTGGCATGACTACAGAACAAGAAGTGCCTTCACGATAAAGGGGTCATTTTAACACAGTTTGCAACTCTGATATTCTCTGTCTAAAATCTGCTCGAGTGAAGCGAATGTCTGCACCATCCTCCGTTATTCCTGCCCAACAGGCAATAGCTGTCTCCAGAGTCTCCTCGTTCTGTGGCTGATGGAAGGCAGTGGCACCCTCTAATCTCTCACATATGCATCTGATAATGAAAATCCCCACTGCAAATATTTGTGTTTGAGAATTATGTAGCTATGGGGCAATTCTTGAACAATTTGGGGTCTATTTAAAAAAAAAAAAGCTGAGTTGCAGATATCAGAAGCCTGAAACATCAGAAGTTGGTGCTTGATTTTTTTTTTTTTCTCTTGCATTTGTCCTTGTTCTGAACAATTTGTTCTGCCTAGATAGGGAACTGTGCCCATTTTTTTTCAGGCCAGCAGTATTCACACTTCTAAAATATGGTAGTAGCCTTTTGCTTGAATAGATGTGCATGTGCATAGAAAACCCCAAACAAACCCAGATTCCTGTTGACTCTCTAATTTCAGCAGAAAAACTGGGACTCTGGAGTTTAGCCCTTACCTTCTAGACTGAAGAGGGTAACGGATTTCTGTTCAACGTGTCCACAAGAGAGAAGTGGGAGCATGCAAATCAGTTGGAAACTGTTTTGTTATCTGTAGGAATGAGATTTTTTTGCAGCGTGACCTGCTATTAAATGTTTCTGTGCACTGAACGTCTCCCGTACAAATATAGTATGTGCTTGATTCTGAAGTCGCTCCTGCCTCCCCCTCCTTCAAAGAACTGAAGAACAAACTTAAAGAAATGCATCCATACTGTGATCCTGAGGTACTTCCCAGTACATATTTCCAATATGCTTATAAACCTTGGAAACTACTTGTGCATCTTAAACCTCTGGCTTTTTATAAATGGCCATCCCATTTATATTAATGTTGCCTCTAACTTGTACTGTCTGGATCAGGAAACTACCTGGTTAAAAACAACCTTTTTTTAAAAAAAGAAAAGGAATCTTTTTTGCTACATTAATTTTCTTGGGGCCACTGTTTATTTTGCAGCCATGCAGATGATTAACTAATGCAAAAGCGCAAACAACATGGGGCAAGTGGAAGTGGGGAGAAGGCACCTACCGCGTGTGCTTTCAGCTGCTTAAGTACTGTGTGACAATGCGGAAAAAAAATGAAGGTGTAAATAAAATAGCAAACTTTCTTCCTAAAGGGAGTAGAAATTTAAGATGCTTAGAAACTAATAAAAAATACATCTGTAAAAAAAGAAATCCCCGCAGTTAGAAATTCAAAGCTGAAGAAGTTCAGAACAGATTGAGTACTGACTTGTGCTGCTAAATAACCAAGGGGGGGAAAAAAAATCATTGTGGGCTGAGGTTAGTTCCATTAGAATAAACGAGGCTGTGAAATAAATATTAAATAAAGTCTCTCATTAAGTTCTGCATTTTTACAAAAGCTGTCGCCGTAGGGAGAGAAACCTGGCATGGGTTATTGTTTGTTTATCTCGGCTGTCAGTCAGCGTGCTGGGAAGCGTGTTGCATCCATTCGTAGAGGAGCCGTTAGTAACCAGGCCATCCTGTTTAAATGTCAATCTCTGCTGAGAAATGTATAAAACTAAATAAAAAAAGAATTTTTCCATCTTGTTAATACCTCTTTCACAGTATTCCTCATTTTGCTTGCTGACCTTAGTTCTTGCAGATACAAGAATGCTTTAAAAATACCTCCTTCACAGTGTTGAGTGATACCTGGGTAACTAATTTAGTTAGTCTGGCAATGCTCATCCAAAGCTCACCTGGTATGAAGAAGAGGTTTTGTTGTGTGATCTTGAGGCTTGGTCTGGGCTGATGGAGAACTGAGCAGTCAACAGACCACAGGTCCAGGCTGGGATTCCTGCCTGTGCCTCTGAGTTATACGCTTTACCAGTCTTTACAATAAAAACAAAACAAGTATGCTTCCTGCATAATAATAGCATGCTGGATGAATGTATATTTTTGGTATATTGTGGTGCTGTGACTCTCTAAAAACCTCTGGGTCCAGGATTCTGGTCTTTGTAGATATTTAACCCCCCCTAAATTTTATATTTTGCTAAGCCATCTTCTCCCTGCCACCACACTGGCCCATGCTTTAAATATCTGTATTGATGACAGTCAAAGACTGCATTAATGTTTAATGCAGGAAATTTTTCACCTTTAGACTCTCATTCATCCATATTGCTATAATCGATTCATCCTGGAAATACTATGCTAATTAGAGGAGAGACTGATACACAAGCATCACTGTGACATGTATAACCAACCTGTCTCGTTTTGATCCTTTCCTTATCTCTGCTTATGACTTTAATTGTGTACCATCTCAAATAGGATCTGCTGTTTGTGCACTGGATGAATGAGGAGTGTGAACTTTGCATTTGCATGTTAATGGAGCTTTGTCTGGGAAGGTGTGACTGGGTTTCAAGCAGGGCTATGCAGAAAAAGATAACATTGCAAATACCTGAGCAAATTCGATGCCAGAAGTTCAGGCATTGCTAATTACAAAGGCTTTTTTCCTCTGATAATTTCAAATGCGCCTTTCAAATGGACAAGGCAATTGCTATGATTTAGGAGGAGAATTATTGCAGAGAATGCCGTTCAGTAATCAGCATATATCTTCTTATAGGAAGGAAGGGCTTGTAATTTGTGTGCCCTTTCTAAAGGGAGGATGTATTAATTGAATCTTAATATGTGTTGTGACATGTATGGTGATGGGGGATATGTTGGAAAATATTGTACGCTGAAACTAGATGGATTTGTTATGTGCTAAGATATGTATGTTGCTGAGAATGTGGGTTATTCTCAATAACTGAAGTTAAAAATTAATGTATAGGATATTTTGTAGTTTTTCTGGCATTTGAAGCTTTGACTAAGATTTTGACATTTTATCCTCCAACTTTTGATATATATATATTTTTTAAAAGGGCAATCTGATTTTATCTGAATTGAAATGCTTCCCAGTGATGCATGTTTCAGTGTGTGCCTGGGGTTTTTTGGAGACTGTTGCATGTTCCTCTTACAAAGGACCACCTCTTAATCACTATTTTGACCATTCCTAGGCAAGTCTTGATACTCTCCATCGTACTTTTGCTCTTGCATGGGAAGACCTCCCTATAAATAGTCACAGGATTCCCTGAAAATATCTACAAATGTCTCATTACACTTTTCAGATCCCTCCTCTAAATTCCTTGCTCTCATGATGTTTGCAAGGAACTTGACAGTGAGTTTAAAGCGTGTGTCTCTACGTCTCAGCCTGATGGAGCTGGAACATCTTCCGTGAATCAGACTTGCAGGAAAATGAATGGTGCCTGGATAACAAACTGACATTTCCACATAGCGATGGTTACAGTAAGCTTCAAGAGGGGAGCCTTGCTGCGTTAAATCTAGACACATGTGGACCTGGACTGCCCCAGGGTGGTTTATCAAGCAGGATCCCTTTTGCTGACTCTTGCTTGTCTGTATTGCAGTAGCACCAAGTGGTCCCATCCTTGCTCTGCCGGTACCTGTGCAATCAGAAAGCAGAATCTGTTCCCATCTTGCAGAGCTTTACGGTGAGTGACAGCAGATCAGGGTCCCAGGCAGCCAGGGGAAGGCCAGGGAACAGCGAGACCATTATTTTGAGCAGCAGTGACAGCCTGCCAGCTGCCTACCTTTTGAGTTTACAGTAGGCATCACAACCCGAGATGACTTTGAGAGGAGACAGCTTGGTGGATGTTTACAGGGAGATCTTCCCACGCATGAGGAAGAGCGTGCTTGACTGTGTGAAGGTGTGTGCTGTGAAAATTTCTCTGACGGTGATGTGTGTGACGGGAAAGAGAGGCAGATAAGGATTTATGAAGGTCTAGCTAGGTTTGAAACACTTCTTAGCTGAAGAGCCCTGAAAAGAAAATTAAGCAAGTGTGACTTCCAGGGCTATCTGATATCTTTGTGTGTTAATACTCCTTGCAAAAATCGTAGCTGTCTCAGAACGGCTGCTCAGAAGCGGCGTGGAGAAGGAATAGTTGGCACCGCGCGCCGTGATAAACGGCTGCTTATGTGTTGGCGATAATTAGTGGGATGTGGAGTAGACTGTAAAATAAACGTGAAAAGTAATCAGGAGCGGGTGAGCCAATGGAAGCAAGGAGGAACAAAGGGAAACCCTGAAGTTGCGAACCGCCAAAATTGTCCTTTAACAGTGGCTTTTGAATGGCTGCCAGTGATCCAAGATGAGATCTGTCAAGGCCAAAGAAGGACAGTCACCGCGACCGAGATGTGAGGGGCTGTTGGGCTGGATTAATTCTGAAGGGACTTTCTTTATCCTAAAAGGACTCGCTGATGTACTTCCGCAGGAAAGAGCTCTTTTGCCAGTGCAGTTTAAGCTGGTTCCCCAAATGAATGATCTACTCTAACAGCAAATCTTTGTGTTGGCCAGGCTTTGACTGAGGAGGGGACGGTTGCTCTCTCCAGCAAAAGGAGGAGAGGGGTTAAGAAGAGGTGGATGTTGTCTGTTTTAAGTTGGAAAACTTCCTGGATATGTGTCATCAGCTCCTGGAGCTCTTTGGGTTATATTAATTGTGAAGGTTTTCCAAATGCAAATGGGCTCTAAGCCTGCCAACAGCCTCAATGCTGCTTTTGCTGTCCAGGAGTCTTCTAACCTGAAGCGCGAGGAAAAATAGCATTTTTCTTGCCATTCACTGCTCTACCAGTTCAACTGTGCCCACAGAACACTAAATTAGGACTGAAATGATTTCTGTTGGTGTTTGGGGAAGGAGGTGGCACTAGGGCAGCTGGAGGAGGATTTGGGCAATTGCAGAATGGTGGAATATGATCTGTCTGCATCAGGAAACTGGGACAGAGACTGCGGGAAAGCTGTGCAGCCGTGGGGAGCTCCTGTGCTTCAGCACCTAGGCATGGGTAGGGAGCGAAGCAAGAAAAAAGAATTATCTTCTCAATTTCGGGAGCTATAACTCTTACATAAGATTTACTACTTGAAAAGTGAAGTGTCAGAACAAGGACAAAAATAGAAAGACAAAGACAAAAATGTAGAGAACCCAGTGTAAGGACAGAGGAAGACAGGTATCAAGACTGAGTCAAAGAAGAAAGAAAAAATGCAGACAGTAAAGAGAAGCGTAGTAGAGTTGGGTTGTGGTGATGGAGGAAGAGACCAAAAACAGGTAAAAGGAGTAAAACAGTCCGATGGATAGAGCCTTTGACTGCGGTCTGCCTACAGGGAGGCTATTCCCAAATTTCTGAGCTTGGGCAAGTCACTTCATCTGTTCATGTGTCCTGCCTTGCCTGTGTGTGCTGAAAGCCCTGTGAGGTGGATAATCTCACTAAGTGTGAGCTATAGTACAGAGTACAGTGAGGTCATCAGCCTGGTTTTGATTTCTAAGTTTTGTTATGATACAGATTTGAAATTACTCTTGAGGAGGAAAGGGGGAGGAATTGTAATATTTACTCCCAGAATGGCGGTGCTGACCTAGAATGAAGTACAGGCTGTTTGTGCCCAGCTGATGCTCTGCTTTAAAATGCAAAGGGTGCGTGTGCGGGCATGCGCGTGGTGCAGTGTTTGCTTCCACACTCACTGCTTGCAATAGTCAAATGTTGAGTAAAGTTTTTGAGTTTTATCTCTGACCTTTGAAAAATGCTGGGAGGTCTCCTCAACATGATAGACCAGAGAAACTGTAATATATTCTTCTAAAACACAGCACTCCTTTTTATGGTTTGAAACCTGTACCACCTTTTGTACAGCCTGATATGACTACAACTCATATCATGCACAAGGAGATACAAACAAGTGGCAAATAACAAAAGAAAAGAGAAGAACAGTCTGAGAAGCTGAAAAGCCACGTGTATGGGATCTACAACACTCTTGTTTTCTCAAAGAACTAAACTGATGTTTAGTTTGTTTTCATATTTGTGTTGCTGGATGTTGTAATAGCATGATGAATGAATAATTTAACCTTAATACGATAATATATTTTAAATCATGACTTCCTAATTCCCCCATACTTATTACATCTGGATCTGGATTAGTCCCAATAATTCATTTATATCAAGAGTGAAGAGGACCGTGTTTGTAATTGTGCTTAGGGCCTTATTTTGCTATGTTTGGGGCCAGCGTAAGGTGGCACGGCCCCGTTGTGCGCTAAGAACATACGCTGTCTTCCCTGCCTGTGTGTTTAGGGGTAATAAATACCCCACCAAATGCAAATACGGTGCTTTCTGCAAGATCCTCATTATCTCGTATTGTACCTGGGAAGTCTCGTTTGGTGCTTACCCAATTTCATGGCGAGTGGGAGGGGGAAGAGAGGTTATTAGTTGCCAAGAAAAGAGACTTGAACCAATGTAAGGGAAAGCTTGGAGCTGCCAGCTTTAACCCCAGGCAGGATGTGAGGCTACTGCAGAGCAGCAGACGCGGAGCAGTGAACCAAAGGAGCGGATTAGGGAGCACACAGCGAGAACTTGGATATCTTCAGCGGAGATGAAGTTCTTCACTCCAAAGGCTACAAAAATGCTTTTTTTTGGTGCAGAATACTTGTCTTTGCCATGAGCCAACCTAAATTTCTACGCCAAAGCAATGCTTAAACTTGTCCCCTTGTATTGCACCACAAATGTGTTGCTTGACACTTAATGCCTAAATTTCCGTGGTTATCCCATGTTGTTTTGTACAATGCGTTGTAGTGACTGTTGTTCAGATTGGCACTGAGATTTGCACTCAAATCTGATTTGTGTTTAGCGATTGAATTGAGATTCACGGATCTGACACAGTTTCGCCAGAACACGCATCTCCTTTGTCCTTCCAAAAATGGAGCATTTCCTAACTTTTGGCAGAAGTAATCCTGAAACGGCTCTGTTGTTTGTCTCCACAGGTAGCTGGCGAGTGTCCTTCCAGGGTCACGGATGTTTTTTTGTCAGTTCGTTCTCTCTGAATGCATTTCTCCGTGATACTTCCTGCCCTTTGTTGTATGCCCAACTTTCCAGCTCTCCTTCGCTGCACTAGGCTCGTGCCTTCCTGTTCTAGCAGTATCGGTCCGGACATCTTTATCCCAGATCCATCCCGTGTCCTTCCTGTTTTCTCTGTCTTTTCATATATCCTTTATTTCCTTTCCTTATATATCCTTTATAGCCTATTGATATATCCATATATCCTTTCTTTATCCTTTCTTTATCCTATTATTTCTTCCTTTATAACCATCATCAGAAACTGCCCCACAGGACTTTTTTCCCACCAATATATATTTTTTAAACCTAGGTATTACAGCTATAAAATATTTCCTCTAATGTAATCTGTAGCAATTCAGGGTACTGCAAGTTAAGCAAATATCTCTGGAGGAACCCTGTTTCATGAGCCTTGTTACCATTCCTGGATTCCTTACCCCTGCAATAGCTTCTCTTCTGCTTCTTATCGTACATGTATCAAGTGCTGCTTTAGTTTGGCTAAATTTAAATTGTTCTGCATGTGAGAATTGCAGAGATGTTGGGGTGTTTATGCTGAAAGGGAGCATGGGGCAATCTATTAAGTGGGAGCAATATGTTAAGTGACATGGTAGTCATGAAAATAGCTGGTGTTTAGTATCATCCCTTGCACTGAAATTAGATAGAAGAACAGAGTAGACTGAAAAGAGGGTTCGAAGCTGGAATTCAGTTGTTCTGATAGGAATTAATTCATTGCAAATAAATTTGTGCAAGTCCTTGCAAACCCCCTGCGCTCAGAGGGAAGACAGGAGAAACCAATGATGTTGCAAATTTGCTTTTGAACTTAAGATAATGCTCCTGCAAAAGTTCCTAACAGAGCCTTGCAGGGTGTGTGATTTTAGTCTTAGAGCACCAGTTTGAGACTGCTTATATGGACTGTTGTTGCATGGGGAAGCATAAATTCCCCAGTGCCAGGTAAGAGGACTTGTCATGCAAGCCATCGCTGACAGAGCCAGAAAAAACTTCCACGTTTTCATTTCTCCTCTTGTTCTTTGTTTTCCCTGCTGTGAGGATAAATATGCACACAGTATTCTTTTGTTGTTTTCTTGATTTATGGTGCCATCTTGGATGTTCTGTTGCAAATTGAAGTTGTATATATTATAGAAAGATCTTCTAGGGAAGGCTTTCCTTTCTAGACTTCATTAGAATTGAAATCATAACTCTAATGGCAGCTTGTGCAATGCAGTCTGGTGCTTTTGCACGGCCTTATGCTTCATGGAAGTGCACTGTGCTGGAGCGGGAAGGCTCTGGTTGTGTTTGATAGGATAGATGGCTAGCTGAAACCTTAAGAGGGAATTCTTTGCTTTACTAAACGAAAATGCCTTATGTTCAGTTTTGAATTGCAAATATTCTTACTTTTGGGCAGACTGCTGCCCGTTCTGTTAAAGAACAAATGGTGGCACTTTGAATTATTTTGTATAAAATTAGGGAGCTGCAAGAAACAAATAAACATAAGATGTTCCGTATCTGCACAAAGGCACAAGCACAGTCTGTTTGTTGCATGCCACTTCCTTTGATAAGCCATTTCCTAAATAAAAATGTCAGAGTATATATGTATTCAAGATGCTGATAATGCAGTATTTTTTGTGACTGAAACACTTTTTTTTTTCTTTTTTTTTTTTTTCCAAACTTGCAGCATTGTCTGCCAAGGCTTGAAAACCTGCGTGTAACTAGCTGGCAGTAGCCTCAGGACCAAGTCTCCTAGTCAAGATGAAAAATACTTACTCCGTCATATCCCTGTAGCATAAAGGGCTGAAGTTGTGGTGTTTATTCTGTTGCTCCAACACTGTCAAGCAATTCCAGCCTAATAACAGGATTCTTCTCACTTGGTTTTGTTTTTCTTTTTTATTTTCCTTTGTCTTTCTCGGCCTAACTTTTTTAATTCCCCTTTTGTCCTGTTCTTGCTCCCTTCCAGCATCCACCCACTTGCGTAGGAATTCAAAAATGCTCCAAACCCCAAGCAGCCAAAGGACCGAATGTGCTCGCCAGAAACCCTTGCAGGGAAGGGATGCTGGCGTACCGCAGGGTATTCTGGCCCATTGTCCTGTGTGGGAAGGCCCCATCCTCTGTACTTCATCCTGATTTTCTAGGCTGAAGACCGGAGCCTCCTTGTCTCCTGCAGTGCGCTTGTAGCTCCAATAATTTTAGCAACCTCAACGTTTCCTCTCCGAGGTGTGGTTTGGGGAAAGGGTTAACGTACGAGGCTTGGGATAGATTTGCTGTGGTTCGAAGCTGAATAGTGATCATGGAAATCTGTTTGCCCATGCTTGATGTTGGTCTCTGTTGGACGCTTCCTACGCGAAAGGGTGGGCTGGCAGCCAGCAGCCCCCAACCACAGCCCGTCCTGGAGGAAGCCCAGCTGGGGAGGAGGAAGATGAGGAACCTTCTTCCTTTTGCCCCCTATCCAAAAGATAAAGTATCCAAATTGGTTATCCTCGTTAAATCTTGCTGCCTTTGACTGATTTGCCCCGACGTCCCTGGTTGCAACTCAATGAGGACATTTGCAGATGGAAGCGTAAGGAGGAGCCTGGTCCGGTTCGGTTCCTCATAGCGGCAAGGGCTCTGCAAGAGCGTATGGTAGTAAATGCTGGTCACCTTGGTCAGATATTGCCCCTGGTGTACATACGCAGATCTTCTGAGTGAGGTGGTGCAGTTTTGAGTACAAGTAAGAGAGTTTGTGTTTTTGATTAAGGAACGGGTTGCTTTCCAGCAAATCACATGTGTGCGGTTGTGCAACTTCTAGTCTCCTACATGCCGTCGAGACGGATGGGGTAGGGAAGTGTGGTACAAAAAAGTCCCAACCCACAGAGGAGCAGTGCTTACAACATCATGTAATAACCATTATTCCTTAGGGTCCCGTTGTTCCTTCAAGACAAAAGGCCTCGTCTTGGAGCCCGGCACCGAAGAGAGGATTTGCGGGAGGGGAAGGGTTGAAAGCAAACACGACTGAATAAGTCCTCGTGGTGAAATGGGCGATGTAAATCTGTCGTGTGGATATCCTGGACTTCCCAGACTTCTAGCACCCAGCCAAAGAACGAAAGGCGGCGCAGCGTTGTTGGAAAAAAGCAGCTCTCCGGGGGCCGGCTGATTAGAGCCAAATTACCTCCCGCCTCTACTCAGAAAACCTCTTCTCACGAAACGTATTTATTCTTGGTCGTGCAGGCTGTGGAAGGCAGGGCGCGAGGTGCCCTGATTGCGCTGGGCGGAGCAGGTGCTGGGATGTCTTCACTGCTGCTGTTACCTGTTCGGCAGATTAAAACGGGTACAGAAATGCCTATATTTTTGTTTCACTTTAAGCAGCTTCCATTATTGGCCGAGGGCAAGAAATGCTGCCGTGATGCTAAGTTTCCCTGGGGCATGCGGGAACGGGAGAGGAAACTTGGGACGCCGCGCGGTTCCCTTGACCGTACCTTGTCGTCGGCCTCCCCGGTGAGCTCCCCGATGCAGCCGAGATCCCGGCGGATAATTCAGCACCGCCTCTTTGGCAGGCAAGAAGTCGTCACAAATAAGAGCACATGGTTCTCATTACCAGGGCCTGCATGTCCACTTATGCTGAATTGCCTGTATTCACTGGCTTTCGGATGGTCCTTCAGTAAGTCGGAGAGAGCAAACATTTTTCCTGGGAATAGCAGCTGTTTATATAGACCGTGCAGCAGGTTCAGGAATGATTATTAGGAAAACATTCCTTTCTAGTCGTGAAAAAAGGCATTTTGTTTTTTCTTTCCTCCAAAACACACAAGCTGGAGAGTCAGGGATTTTCGTTTGCCATGACAACCCATGAAACTGCAGAGCTATGTGATTTCTCTGTCCTTCCTACGATTAAATCTTTTTTTAAAGGCCATGTTGCTCACAGAGTTGGGAAACATCAGGTGCTATTTGTTTTTCTCATGTAGATTAGGCAGAATTTAATTTGCATGTTTGCTTGGGAGCCGTAGAGAGCGGAGGGATATTGATATTTCCATGATTCATGTTAAGAGCGGTGTCTTAGCTCAGAATTGTCGTATTGTACTGAAATCTCGTTTTTTGCTCCGAGACGGTAGCATCACCAAGGAGTCCTGGCTCGCGCGGGATGAATGCCAAATCATCATGGGACCTGTGAGTGCTGCTTAACAGCGGGGAGATTCAGGGAGACACTGGTCTGCGTGTCGTCCAAAGGGCTTTAGAGATGGGCTTTATGACCCAATAAATCTCCTCCTGTTCTTACGCCAGGGTGAAGTTCAGCAAGGGCGGAAAACGCAACGGATGCGACTCCTGATGCCTGGTTCAGTTGCCGTTGCGGTCCATGAGAGGGCTCCCACTAGCTCCAGATCTGAGCATTTCACGTTAACGAAAAGACCTGGATTGCCGTTATCATCAGTATGCTCAAGTCCCACCGTTTATCCCGCCGTTTAAAAATTGCTGTCTTTCGCTGAGGAATTTCCCCAGGGCACCAAATATAGATTAAAAACAGAAAAACCCAAGAGCTGCTCTGTTGCTAAGGAACAAAAATAAATGGTCACAAACACGGCATGGACACGCCAGCTCCCGTCCCCATGACCGTGAAGCTGTGTGCAAGCGCTGCCTGCGTTTCTGTAGCTGGGCAGTGGCAGCACGGCCCGGGACTGCGCACGTCGTGGTGGCCTCGGTGCCGAAGGCGGAGTGGGAGCTGCTTGCTTTAAGTAAACAAGAGGAAATCATTTTTTCTGCTTCCTAATATTATAATCCTGAAGAGGTCAAAACTTCAGTAGGCTCCTGCCAGGAGATTAATTTTTTATGTGCTGTTATATGTAATATAGCGCTGCCTATCTAGGAAAATCTAGAACATCTAGATTTGCAGTGGTAGGAGGCTCCCAATAGTAGAGCTAATAGAGAGTAGAAAGCTCCCAATAACAACTCTACTTTTGCTTTGGGGATTTTTTAGTTTACAGTTTAACCTGTGCAGTGTCTTGAAATGGAGCCAGCCTGGAGCTGAAATGAGGCTTTAAGAGCAGATAGCTGCTCTGGAGGAGCAAATGCACTGTTGCAGTGGTTCAGGACAAGCGAAAAGTACTGTAACCAACTGAAATTATGAGGAGAATTGGGGAAAAAAAGGGCAAGTGTTAGTACTTGAGCTGAAATTTGACCAGAACATAAATATCTTTCCTTACTCTCTGAAGAGACCCGTGGTATCCTTATAAAATTTTATTCAGGAGCCATTCTCATATGAAATGACCATTATGGAGATCTTAGTTACAGGAAAGATATTTTTCTATAACGATGAAATGTTGGGAATTGTGGATTTTGGGTTGATATTGTGGCATTGGTCCTGTTTCGTTACCTCTGTTTCAGTCGGGAGTAGCTTCACTGAAGACGACGAAGTCTCCCCAAATTTTTGCCGGTGTAATTGAGAGCGGGCTCTATGGCTGATTTACAACGAAACGTAGACTTGGGGGTTGACACCCAGTTAGGGTGTTAGACCATTGGTTATGGTCCAGTTCTGCGCTCCTCCTGTCTTGAACTTCTCGGTTTGTACCTAAAGGCAGTTTTACACTTGGCTGAAGGCCACCTAAGCCAGGGGAAAACGCTCGTGCTGGTGGTGCGGTTCTGTTACGAGGCAGAAGCGTGTGTGTGTGCAATTCTGCGTGCTCAGGACCAGACTGTGTGGGAGGTAACGGGTAAAATGTGCTTTCTATATGGAAACTTAAAGCAGGTTCTGCATCACCCCGGGGGGTGCTTGGGGCAATGCTGAGCGTGGAAACATCCGTCGTCCCAAACTTGCTTTTTGCAGCGGAGGGGAAAGCAGAGAGCAGCACAAGCACGCAGCAGGTGTGGATGGGAGAGGAGCAACCGCCTGGTCGAATTAGCCATCAGTTAATACAATAATTTAAATAAAAGTGCATTGTTATAAACTGCTGCTTTTCCTATCATAATTGCACAGAGATGCAATGTGCAGCTCAGTTATGGCTGGCTTATGATACGGATGTGGTTGTGATAAGGGAAGCATAGGATCACTTCTTTATGTCCTTGTATAAGTGTTTGTTTAAAAAAAAAAACCAACAACACTTTTCTCTAACAATTCTGACTCTGGAGCTGGCTGTACGCTCTTGAATTAGTCTATAAGTGGCAACAGCACACAGGAGGTTTCTCTTATCGCCATACAAACTCTGAGGGCAGGGGCAAACAAGATAACGAGATGAACACAGCCAATTTATTTTTAAGTGTGTTTTGAATTGGCTGCTATTATGCCTGACCTGAACCTCCTGCATCTTCAGGATAAAGTACTGAGAAATGACGAATGTTACCGCTCAGTGAAAGAGCATTTTGTAACTGTGTCGCTCCATTATACGTATGGGTAAAGGAGAGCACCGAGCAGTTAAATGACTTGCTGAAGGCCGTGCGCGGAGACGGTAGCGGAGAGCAGCATGGTGCACCGGGGAACTCCAGCCTCCAGTTCCCTCTCCAGTCACTGGGAAGATGCTGCCCCAAAAATCCCAAATGCAAAAGGCTATGATTTAAGGTGGGTTACCTGCACCGGGCTAATTCTTGCTCTAACAGAATTTTGTGCTCATTGCTGGAGAAAACTTCCTCAAGGATTTGCTTTGGAAAAGCTTTGCTACTGAGGTGTTATCAGTCCAAATGCTTCAGGAAAACACATTTTTTTTATTTTTACAGCTTTTACAGTGCATGCACAGTTCTTACAGCTGTAGTGTCTTGGCTTTTGCAGTTTTGACTTCGATTTTTTGCTATTTTAAGGGAACTACTAACACAAACACATGTAACTGTCTAATAGGACAACCTGTATCTATGTCCTCTTTGGAGATCTGGAGATACAGGAAGCACGCTGAATTTGATATAAATGAATAATAGGAGCTGTATCTGCTCCTCCAGAGATGTAGCTGTCTGAATACTAGCATGGTAAAGTAAATGGATGAAATATGATGTCAGGACTGGTGTGCGAAACAGGCAGTGACTTTTATCCTGCTTGTTAGCTCTTTTCTTTACTGCTGGTATTCCTAATTTATTATTGTTTCTCTGGCAAGCTGCTACCTGTAGTCTGAAAAGTTGCCTTTAGATCTGCTGTCTGTCCCAAGTCTTGGAGCCAGCAGCCAAAAGCTTTTTTTTTTTTTTGCCTTCTGAACAAACAGCAGCTGTCATCTTAATACAGCAATGACAGTTTTTAGCTTTTCAATTGCTACACAAAGTAGCAAAAATCCTTTGCCATTCCTCTACTTTTTTGGTGCCCCTTTGTAAGCCTGAATTTTTCTTCATCTGTTCCCCAAACCTTTTAGCAATGCCACATCTTGCCTTTGGGGTGTTGCTCAGCTGTTGCTTCCGTCTGTCCCCGTTGCTAAATTTAGGTTGGTGGAGGTCACCATCAGTAAACATCAGGGTCTCCTTGCCACCCTAAGGTGGGCATCTGTGTGGCAGGTCGCTGTCAGCCCTCTCTCTGTGTGGTCCGCAAACAACACCATGGGGCCTAGTCACTTTGTAAGCAGCTGAAATGGTTTATTTCTGCCTGTTTTCAGTTGCGGTGACCTGCCTGAAAGTTTTGCAGCACACCGTGTCTGTGTTTCTCACACGCTTCAGGGGTTACTTAGCCAAAACAGGTGACTTTGCACTGAAGCAGGTGAGGAGCGCTCACGTGATGTCATCCCAGCCTGCAGCCCCCAAGGACGTCCGAGTACCCCATCATCCCTCCAGCTCACGCTGTAGATGCTCACAGTGTTGGAAGACCATGATTTGCCATGAACAAGGGTCTGTTTGCTGGCTGTGCCATTGCTTCAGTCAACGTAACTGAGTTGTGAAGCCCTCAAGCACATTCAGCAGAGTCATTCCCAGTGGAGCTTCACCACCTCTCTATGCAAAGAAAAGTGGACTGTTTCTCATTGGGGCTGTACCAAAGACTTCTTTCAAGACAACATCTCCTGGGGAACATGTGGTTTTGGTTTCTTTGCTTGTACCCCGCACCGCGAGCTGACATATCTGTGCTGATATACATGGCGCATCTCTAATGTAGGCCTACCCCAAGGAGGTAGTGGTACTGGTTTTATGTTGGTGGCTGTCTATAGGTGACCAATAACATTGCATGTGGGCCAGGTTTCTCCCAGGTGAAGCTCCACTCCGGCTAGTCACCGGCATCTCCAGCTAGTACAGCTCAGATTAACACACGCTTCTGGTTAACACCTGTTACTAGGTTTCATTGCTGATGTTCTGAAAGTTCAACTGTATTGAGCTGATGGACTTGTCCCATAGAGAGTTGGCTACCATTAACCGTGACATTTTTGTCAATAACGGACCAAATGCCTTTCCTGGGCTTGTACCCCCATGTCTACCCTGCTATACAGCTGGGAAGTCCTCGCAGCTGCCAGAGTCAGCAAAGAAAGATTTCTTAAGTGAGACCAAATGTGAGATCTCAGACAGGTTTAAGCTCTCGAATACCTCCATGCAGTAAAATGAGCATAGGCCTGCGCTTGCGATGGGACCTCAACCCTCAGCGACGCGTGGGGTCTGGGCACCCACCTGTGGTGTCAAGGTGAGCCGGGGCAGCCCAGGAAGGCCCCAACCGTGCGGCGCCTTGGCGCTCGCCTAACATGCCCCTGCTGCAGCGTGGCTTGGTGCAACATGGACCCAGCAGCCCAGGCTTTGTGTACCTACTGGCAGCAGCCTGGACACTGAAAATAAGGGTAGATGAGGCTTAACGGTCAGTTACTTTTACTAGGTTTGGCAGAAGTGATGTAAACCCTAGTAAATCACAAGCTTACTTGAGCAGAAGTCAAGAGGTGGAATTAGCAGCTTCTTATTTTTTTTAACTTTAAAAAGCATTTTTACGAATCAAAACCTTATTAGCAGAGATTTTTATTCTTTCATACCACAGCCTCTGGGACAATCAAAACAAGATGATCAACAGCAGTGAGATATGTCACTGTAATTAAAATTCAAAAAACATTCTTGGGCATATTTATATAACCCAAACTATCTAAGCACATACTCATTCGTATTTCACAATACATTTATGGGACCTGATGTCACTGGTTAGTGACATACTTACATTTATGCTACTTCCACGTTTGTGGTCACAATGGCCTTACAAATATTTTATCAAAATGCTTTGGTTGTGATGGCTTTTCTAGTACCTTATCAGAAACCTTGGTGTCACGTGGAGTCTAATCTTGCAAGTGTTTCATCAGAGCTCTGTCACCCAGTGTCAAAATACCTTTACATACAGCTGCAGCTGCACTCCAGAAGTGTGCCAACCCAGCAACTAATGCATCATGAGACTTCCTTGCCTTTTACCCAGTCACCACACAAAGTTTTCTTGCACACCAAGGGTGAATCATTCCTACTTCTGCTTTACCAGCCTGTGGACTTTACAACTGGCTCCTTCCTACCAGCAGAGCTGGAGTCCACAGAAACCTCACATGGGCACCAACGTGGAGAGCTCACGTGGGGCTAGACCTGTTCTTGCTTTTGGGTTCCTAAAGGCGGAGTAATTCTCGCCTAACTGATAACAGTTTCCCCTTTTCAGTGGCCAGGTCTCAGTGCTGGAGCAGAAACGGCTTCCTCAGTCCATCCCCTTTGGGAGGCAGGAAAATTTGGGGCTCCATGTCCCTCGGGATTTGCACGATGGTTGGAGGGAAGGAGGAGGAGGTAGCAGGAGCTGGCATTGCTGCTTCTCCCTTTGGCTTACCCATGGTGGAATGGCAACCTCTTAAAATACAGCTTTGTGAAGGAAAGCTTAATCCCCCATTGCAGAGAATTGGCCATGTGAAGCTTTCCTGGCTTTTCCATGCAAGATACATTCCAGCTAACGTTTGGCTGTAGCTTTTAAAAAATCTTTCCTTTTTTTTTTTTTTTTGTCCTTGGGGAAGAGACTGTTGTTTTCGAGTAGATAAAAAAAGGCATTTTTGGCTGGATTTCTGGCAATGCAGTTTTCCACACTTGAAAGTCTGCCTCTCTGCTGTGCTAGCTGATTTTTTTTAACCTCTTCCATGCAAATGCCGTAGAGTTACTGCACCGTGTACAGCTTGGTGGCTGAACGGCTTGCTCAGATGTGGCCCAAAACAACACAGTGTTGTTCTGAGCATGCAGTGTTGGGTCTCCGTGTTCACACGTGTCTTGAAAGATGTTTGTAAGAGTATATTAAGGTTGCATTGACTGATTTGACATTCTGTAGTCAGAATCCAGGTTGTGTCAGTAAGTAAAGTATGGGGCTGTTGTCATCCTTGAAAACAGTTTTCCTAAAATGGTATATGTGCTGGGAGTACTTTTTCTGTGTGTAGTTTGGTCAGCTGCTAATATCAAATTTTGGGTGTGCACTTCAGCATCTCTTCAATCCCATGGAAAGAAAAAAAAAATTGATTTGTTATTTTGCAGGTTCTCTCTCTCTCTCTATCTCTCTCTCGTGTTTTCCCTAAGTAACACAGAATTTAGCAGTAACTGATCTGTGTGAGGAGGATCAGTTGTTGATTACTAGTTTAAGCCTCAAGTATATTTGATGGGCTATAACCTGCTCTCTGTATGTGATATTTTGCATTTCCGTAGCCCCTTGCATTAGCAGATACTGAAGTGTTTTACAAATGTCACCAAGTCTCCCCTCCCTCTAAAAGATAGGAAAGTGGACCACAGCAGCTGTGATTTACCTGATCGCTCATGGAGAGTCTTTGGTGGGACTGAGACTAGAGCAGAGTCCCCCTTGCCTCTTGGGACATGTCGAACCCAAACACCCCTCACCCTCCCACCCTCTGACAAAAAATGATGCTAATCCTGCTCCTGATACTTGTACTGGCAGAGCCCCCCAGAAGATTTCACCCAGTGGTGGACAGTATGGGCACAAATTCGTTTTGACATCAGGGCAACGCAAATAGTGTATGAAAGACCAAGGGTTGCTCCTAAATGTGAGATCTGTGACCTAGAGCATTAGGATAAATCACGCAAACCAAGATAGCAGTCTGCAGTCGGTTATCTCCGATAATTAAAAAAGACTTGGTGCCCAGCTATGGGCCCGTGGCAAACCTGAGCCCTCTTGTGTCGAGTGTGGGCATCACAGCTGAGCGTTGCGCTCCCACCGCGCACTCGTTCTGGAGGGAAAAGCAGGGCTCCTGTCCCAGGCTTTTTGTTTGGAATGATATTTATGCTATTTTTGCCTGTTGGTTTATGGTGAAAATATGTAATCCCTGATCGCTGAGTTGCTCCTTAGAGCATATACAAGCTCCTGGGAGCCATGTAACATATGAACCAAGGTCTGGCCAAAGTAGTTCAGTGAGTTGCAAATTCTCCCTGGTGTGCAAAAGAGGCAAGGCGAGAGGTTGTGTGCTCTGTCCAGTCATTAAATCAAACTACTCAATTTTAGGGTTTTTTTTATTATTTATAGGACTGTCTCTGTGAGACAGACCATACCTTGTGGTGCACGTGAACTTGTACCTGCTACTTAGCTCGCCTGGATTTCCATAGCAGAAATGTGCTGAGCAAAGTGTTGAGGAGCGGGAATCTCTCCAACTAAAATTCTTGGGTAGGGCTGAGGTTTTTCCCAAAATACTGTTTTTCCATCTGGAAAGTCTGGGTGCAGTTTGCAGATTTTTTTTTTTAAAGGTTTGTCTAGACTTTTGGATGATGTACAGCTGATTAACCAATCCCAACCGGTCTTTGTGCGTAGGGAAATCCTACACGTCCCTGTGCTGCCTGCATGGTAGCCTCATGCTCCTTGGAAGGGTCAGATGGACTTGCTGTGTCTGCGTTTGTCAGCTGTCAAGCTGTAAACCTGCTGCATCCTGGAGTTGCTAGGTTTACTGTGTATGCACAAATAGTCTGCAGGTAATGCATGCACATAATAAATGAATAATTCATAAATGCATATGGGTGTCTACCTGGGGAGATCCCACTTAGAGTTATGGCATTTCTGCGCTTGGGACCTTTTTCCATCCTGTCCCCTCTAGATGGGAGCATCCTTGAGGAAGAGGAGTGGTTAATGCTGGCTGGCATGACTCCCAGTGTGCAGGTAACTGGGAAAATGCTCTCCTGCCTGCCTGAGATGGGAAGGAGATGGGAAAGGCCAGACTCTGCAGGCAGCTTGTTCACAGAGGGGGCATGAGCTGGGAACTTGTTTGCCAAGTGCAAGGAGTCTCTTTGGATTAGCAGGCTTCTCAAAATGAAATATTTTATCCTGTGTTATATAATGCAACACCAGTTCCAGATCTGAGTTCCCAGCAACTTCCTGGCCTGCAAGGAATAATTTTTCTAGCTGAAATATTAGCCTTAGCTTTGAATTTCCTGGCTCATATCACAAATGTATTCAAAATTATACATATATACTTAACTGCTACTGTTTGAACTTCAGTTGTTTAGGTAAATTGCCTTTTGTTTGTAGCTGTTGGATAATGAAGAGCAGAAAATCTCTGTTCAATAAGGATTAGGTAAATGCATCAAGTTCCACCCTGACTAATTAAAGATATAGCAGATAGAAGAGGTTGCAGATTCTTTTTTTGTGTCAAATTGAAGCAATAGGTCTTCAAAATACTATGAGGATGCGATTTGGGATAGGGCTCTGGACTGGAATTCAAATTATCTGTGTTCCTGGCTTCATCTGTGATATGTTGCAGTCCAAAGAAATAAATGGCTTAATTTAGTGCCTCATTTTCACCCTTTATCACCTCATGTGGAACAGCCTTTGTAGTGTAGATTGAACTCTAGGCTGTGGATAGCCAGGTGTGGCCTAAGACCATGCACGGATCGGCATCACCTGGCTAAATGAAGCCTGTTCTAGTAATGCAAAAATTTGACAGCAATGGTCCCCAAACCATGGGTCGTAAGCAGAACATGCCTGTGAAACCTTCTGACACTTCTCAAGGCTGCAGGAAATGAAAACCTCTAGGTGAGACTGAGGTGGAGAGAAGACTATGCCCCTACCTGCCATCTGTTGACTGGCTCAGCAGAGGTAGGAACTACTGCTCTGTAGACTCATGAATTTGTATAATTTAGAGCGGGACTGAGATACCAGGGAGGTTTAGCTATAATAGGTTTTATCTGTTTTGCTAATCTAAAACAAAGCTGCTCTCTCAGACATAAAAGCTTTTGACTTCAGACTAAGGTCTCTGTTTATCTTGTTTCGTGAACAGAAATTATTTTGTGATCATCAAGGAGAGAAAAAGAAAGGCAAAGGTTGGCACGCTTTGTGGTCGACCTAAGAAGGTCTGCTCTTTTGAAGCCTCCAGCTTTACTTTTGGCTTTGTAAGCCAAAAAGTAAAGCCTTCATCATTGTAGAGCCTGCTCTTGTCAGGCCTAGAGGGGAACCTTTGTCATGAGCAACGGAGTCAAGGGAGAAGTACCAGAGGTTTCTTGACGCCAACTAAAGACCTCGCTCAAAGCTGCTGTGTGTTTTGTGCAGTTTGAGCTGAGGTTCTGCAAAGGTTGAAGCTAATGTGGAAGTTGATGAGGGACAAAGGAGAGCTTCATCACTCCAAAGTGATTAATGTTTCCCAGATAACCTTTGAATCTTTGCCTTGTGCTTCTACACTTCTTTGTTACCCAAAGACACTAAGCAGGGCATGGGCACAGCTCGTCTTACGTCACGCAGTCAGAGATCAGGAGGAACCCTCTGTGCCCATCCAAACTAAGGAGTGAGAAAACACTGCAAAAAGATAAAAGAATTGTTCAGATAGCAGAAACTGCAATGAAAAACACTGGGAAGTAAACTGAATTGGATCTGGGAGAACTGATGGAGCAAAGAAATGGAGCAAATGCAGGGAGAAGAAATCATGTTGGGGAATAAACTAAAACATACCTGGAAACTATATTTCCTGGAGCATGTGTTTGCTGAAGATTACAATTCCTTGCTTTGGGGCATATGGTGAACAGGAGAAACAGATGGGAGTATATCTTGTTCTTCCATTAATAGGCACTGAAGACCCCATGGCAGGTAAAACCAAAAGGCCATGTCCTGCTCACCGTGCTCACGGGAGAGAGTTTCTAGTAACTGAGATGCTGGGTGAAGTGGGAAGGACTGGCACGTTTCTGCCGTCATGTTAGCACCAAGGGAGAAGGCAGCCCATGGCTTTTGTGCCTCCTTTTTCAAATGTTTCTTTGGGAGATGGCACTTGCTTGTGTGATCTTGCACAGATGCAGAGGGGAAGGAAAGGTGAATGCACCCGCTCCTTGGGTGAATATTCATTGCAGGTGGGTCTGACAAGTCTTTTGGTCGAATTAGAATGACTAATCATAGAAAAATACTGATGGGCTGTATGGTGAAATGGAGCAGAGCAGGACCCCAAGTGTAAAAAAAGATACTCTCTGAATTATGTGATTAAAAGCACACAGTGTGTGATGTGTTGCCGCAAGATAGATGCTCCCTGATTGCAGAGGGCAAGGACCGAGATTGAGACACATGTTCCCTGTCGAGAGAGGGAATTGCTTGGATGTGTGACTGAGCCAGGAGGAAAGGTCACTTGGACAAAAGGCTCAAGTTGCAGAAGCAAGAGGGTTTCGTAGCAGTAACTGATGCAATGTTTGTGCATGTTCAGTGCTGGCTGTGTGATAGGTTGGTGTGTGTGTGTATGCGAGAGAGGGAGAAATACCAATTTTCTTATACATATAAAGCAAGGAAATTGTAACTAGGGCTCCAGCTCTGCGTGGACCTCTCCCAGCAGCCCAGCGGGAGTGTTGTGAGCGTCCAACGACGACAGCTTGCTGTCCGTCCGTCCCCTAAGGGCAGTTGGCATCCATCCTGGCGGGCCAGAGGGGTGGTGGGAGTGCTCTCCGTAGGCAGGACCCCATGTACCGCAGCAGGAACCAGGTTCCTGCGGCCCGCGCAGCAGGAGCCGGGTTCCCACGGCCCATCCGCAGGCGGGGGGCAACTGTGGATGCTCAGCACAAACGGGAGTGATGCTGCCAGAGATGGTGCCTACAGGAGCAGGATAATATTCTCCCTTCCACCATATAACTGGGATGGGAGTGATGAGAGAGAGAAAGGGGCAAATGGGGGCAATGGTGTTTAGCCCCCTCTATCCCCTCTGCTTCCCAAATTGTTTTTCCCTTTCTTCTTTGCTCTCTTTCTCCTCTCCTCTGCCTCCACTTCCACTGCACCCCCTTTGCATTGCTTTAGTTCTGGCATTTAAGCTTGTGTTGTTTGTTTTATGGCCTTGGTTTGCCTTCCAGTTCCAGTTCTGGGTTAGTATCACGTATGATTAGTCTTGGAGCCTAACGAAGGGGATCAGACATGACTCTAGGGTGTGTCTGAGCTGTTCAGTGTTTTGAATGTAAAGCTTAAATGTATCTGCTGCGGAAGTTTATTTTTAAGCTTCCTGAGAAGATAAATTTGAATGTTGGCTTGTTTAGGGTATAAATAATATAACTGAAATTGCTCCAGGGAGCAATGCCCTCGAGGCTTTGAAGAATTCCAGGACAATTATCCAGTGCTTGTAATAGCTTTTAATGGATGATCGCATTTTTCCTCATGTTGGCTAGTCTGAAACCTTGAAACCGTATATTAATATTAGGCCTTGATTTGATTTTAAGAGTAGTGTCGACATTTTTGTAATGTGATTATTGTCCAGTGCCAGGAAATATAAAATAAAAATAAAATGATTGTGCAAAATAACAACCCTCAAAAATGAGAGCATTTTTAGAATTTGCTCTTCTGAGGTCACACTTTCACCATGTTGAGAGACAGTGGGAACTGCTTAGTTTCTGCCTGCTAGAGCAAGGCCAGGTTAGAGCATCCTCAGGGCTGCTCCAACTCCCGTCACTTGGTGACGTTTTGCCGGGGACCGTAGCTGCAGCTCAGTAAAGCATCAGCAGAGCGGTGTCACTAGCTGTGCAGTTTGGCCCTGGTGAGATGAGGTATCCACGTGGTGACTCATGTACCCATTCACCATCGGCCGATGTGATGCAGATCATTAGTCACTGACTGGTGGTGATTACCCTTTCATAGGCTCCTGGAAGGACCAAGGGTCATGCAGGCAAAGCAGCTGAATCAGTCCTCCACCTCTCCTGCCTTTGGTGTGTAAAGCACTTGGTGGTGCTTGGACAGCCGTTTCGGCCTGCTCCCTGTCAGACCGACTCAGGCTGTCTCATTTTATCTTGAATTCTCTGACCGCTCTTGCTGTTTGGTTCCAAGCCCTGTTATAGCTGTACAGTGGGACTGGACCTGTAGCTGGGGGCATCTGATGTGCTGCCGCATGGTGGTAGCTCCCTCTTCAGCAGCTCCATAGGAGCCTTCTAAACCATCTGGGGTTTTATTGAGGAATTGAAATTCTTCACTCTATTTTTTATTTTTTCTTTTCTTCTTATTCTTCTCATCTCCTAGGCTTCCTGGTTTCAGCTCTATCTCCTCATCCAGCACCTATCCTTAGATACTAATACCCTGTCCGCCTGTTCTGCAGTATCTCAACTGATGGCTTGTAAATCTCTCTCTTGACTAAGTCCCTCGTGCCGTTACCCAGCCCAGTCTCAAGTGCTACCTGGTTCTTTGACACCGAGTGCCTGGCCACGGCTAGGCAAGGACACTGCCCTTCTGCTTCCTTGAGTGCAGGTTTTTCAGCCTGACACCTCTGATTCAATCTTTTCTGCCTGTCATGACTTGTCTTGACTGTCACAACCCTCTCCTCTGGCTTTGGTGCCAACTGCACCCTCCAGTGCACAGGATGAGATGTTGGATTGGGCTCTGTGTGCGATTTTTTTCTTTCTTTTCTTTTTTTGTCTTTATGGCAAACACTGCTGAACTTATTTTTAATTCCCCTGTTTCTCCTGTTCCCCCGCTGCCATGGCTCAACATGTGGGTGCCGCTGCTTGGCCCTCTCCTCTGCTGGTCTCCTGCCAGCCACATGCTGGGGGTCCCCCGAGAGACCCCTGCTGCTGCCTTCTCCGGTGCCGCCGAGAGACTCACTGCAGGTTTCTGTGTATTGCCGTAGCAGAAATAAATTCCGCGCTCTCCTCGGACAACGTGGTATAGTCCAAATTGTCCTCTGGAGCGGGTGCAATTAGCAGTGAAATGAGCATTAGAGAAAATCTAGGAAACGACATTCTCAGGCTTACTTAGCAATGCCCGTAAGGCTGAACACCGGTGTGTGGTGTTCATGGGGAGCTGGGCGGGATGGCTTGGGAGCTGCAACGTGGTCAAGGTTTCGCACCCATTGCGATTTGGCAAGGCGAGCTGGACTCTGCCTGCCTGGAGGCAGCAGGTATGCGAGGAGTGTCTCTGCATCAGAGCGCAAGGAGTCTTTCTCCCTTATCTCCGGAGCCGCACAAGCACTGGTGCGACCTTCGGTCCGAGGATTTGGAGGAATAAAGTTCAATGGGAATGAAAAGGCATTTCCCCCGGTGGGAGGGAGTCAGAACTCGCCGCGCTCCTCTCCGTCAGTGCTTGGCCAGAGCGTTGGGCACTGACATCGGACCGCGGAGCAGCCGGCGCGTCGGCTCACCTTGTGTTGCGCTCTCTCTTGCAGCTGCGTAAATGAGTATGGAAGATTATGATTTCCTCTTCAAAATTGTTTTAATTGGCAACGCCGGTGTGGGGAAGACCTGCTTAGTCCGCCGCTTCACTCAGGTAAGATTGGGCGTCCGTCATGTGCGTGGCGAGGAGGTGGGAACGCTGCTGCACCCGTTCGGATGAGGAACGGGCTCTAAAGTGACTTAGACCCCCTGGCTGCGAACTGAGTTGTCCGCTGGCAGCGCAGCTCTGATGTATTTTCTTGGCTGCGCTTCTTAGGGCACGTGTCAGTGATAGCAGCCTCACCAGCACAAGTGATATGTCGCTAATGCTGTAGGTGAGCTCGTTGGGGTCCTGGTGCTTGAAAAAACGCATCTCTCTCCTACGATGGAAAGTCTCCTCTAAAAGCCACTGGAAAAACTCCTCCTGGTTTTGACCAGAACACCTTTTGGTGCACTGTCCAGTATGCCTTTTCTCTCTGATCCCTCCAAGGTGGAAGGGGCAAGTCAGTCTGCTTGTGCAAAAAGCTGTCTTTTTTTTTATTATTAGATAATTAGATAATCCCAGATAATTAGATAATCTCAGGGTTCAGGGCTGTCAGTCCGGTGTCTTCTGTTAAACATGAGACTCTTTAGAGTTTATACCTCTAGAGCTTTATTGAGAGCATGACTTGAAGTGTGTTGTGGTGGGCTGTGGGCAATAAAACAAGACCTGGTGTTGCCTGGGGAAAATCTGAGCTCCCTGCTTCTGTGGTTTTACATGGATAGGCTCCAGGAAACCTTGCCTAAGAGTGGTGATCGGCAGGCCTTATCTGTCAGCCTGATTGCAGAAAACTAATCAGATGCAAAGATTTAAGGACTGGCTTCCTTTTTTTGTAAAAGGCTGGTGGGGAAAGGACAAGACTTCTGTGGTCCCAGCTGAGAGAAGTTTGCATGATGTGATATATAATGCAACTTCTGTTTTTTGTTGCTGTGGGCTTTTTTTTTTCTTTCCGTTTTTCACTGGGAATTGTCAGCAACTTCCCCCAACTGTTAGTTTCATTTTTAACACTGTGGTAATGTTAAACACGCTCTCCTGTTGAGCGTAAATAGCTAGCAGCAATAAAACTAGGCCCAAAGGGTTAATTCGGAAATCTGTAGCCAGCTCTGCTGCTGCTGCTTGTGCTTTGGCAGCACTATTGCTACAGCTGCTGTAAGAGATGGATACGCCCTAAAATCAACATGACTTTGTAGGCCTGGACACCAGAAATCAAAACACTCTGTTATTTTTTTTCCTTTTTGGTTTGCTGTTGTTCCTTTCGGATGGCATCGAGATTGAATACTGCCAGAAACGTGACAGCCGTGGACTCTTGGCATCGCTGCAGTGCCGATAGCGGCTCGCTCTGTGTTTTTCTCGAGCTGCTGTGGGGGGACGTGAGCCTGTCGCACAGGACCTGGCAGAAATGCCTTTTGACGCTCCTACGGCCCAGTGGAGGGGAAGAGGAAAGACGTGAGGTTGCAGGAACAAAGTCATCTTGTCTAATCCTGCCTCCTTAATGCTTTTGTTCCCACCTCTTTAAAGGAGTTGCAAAATTGGATCAGAGAGGATGCCAATATCAGCAGCTTGTACAGAAGTAGAAGGGCTTTTCCTTCTATTTTTCCCTTTATTTGTCCTCTTTTTCTTCTCCCATTTGCTTTCCTACCTCTCAAGTCAGTTACTTTCTACAGGATTAGGGACCTGTAAGCAGGGAAAACGTTGGGGGGTTGAATTATGGTAACCTCTGTACTGTGGGAAATGTCTGTTTTATTCCCCGCAAGATGCAGAAGCGGATTTTGCTGTCTCCTGCACTGGATTTTCTGTGTAGTTGGGGCCAGATCAGCATGCAGAGCCTCGCCAGACCCCAGTCCCCCTGCCTGGGGCAACGCAACAACCAGTTGCACCTTTTAGTGCTGTTCATTTTGAGCTGTTTTCCTGTCTAAATGTGACTGGAAAGAAGTGTCTGGGGAAGGAGACATGGGCGAAGTAGTATTGGGGATGGAAAAGGGTGAGGATTGGTACCCAGAGAAATTTTTGTCTTGCTACAGAACTTGGTTAATGAAACTGTTCTTTTCTTCCAGGGGCTTTTCCCACCAGGTCAAGGAGCCACGATTGGGGTTGACTTTATGATTAAAACCGTGGAGATCAATGGTGAAAAAGTAAAGGTAGGAGCCTGCTGATTCTCAGCTTAGACTCAGATAGCAGTACGATAGTTCAGGTCTCTCTCTGAAAGCAGCCGTCCTGCTGCTAGAAGGCCCATGGACACATACTGGTGCGTGAGGTTCTGCATCATGGCTCAGAAGATGCTGAGCATCACACTTAGTCTCCATGCCCCTCTTCCCAACTACCATCAGGATCATAATAGTGAACCTCCTCTAAAGAAGGAAATGAAAAGGGGAGGTTTTGCAAAACTCTGTTCTGGTTTATAAGGCGCCGAGATCTTGGCTGGTTGGGGTTATGGAAGTGCAAAGAACCATTTCAATGCAATCTCCATTTATTGCATTTCTGGTAAGCTGAAATCTGTTGCATTCCCCCTGGGATGTGCTCAGTGAGGATTTCCTCCTGCTGAGCTCCTGAGATTACTGGAGGAGGGCAGAGCAGATTTCTGGGCTTGGCGGGGGTGGGGGGGGGAGGGTTCTGCAAAACAAAGGCTCATTGTTAGCTTCTGCTGAGTTACGAGTTTGGGAGAAGTTGGGACTGTCGCAATACTGGCCCTTAAGTCAACAGGCCTAAGGGATAAAGGCAGCAATGACCCATGTCCACATTATTAACCCCTTTACCCTCCAAAATAGGGTGGTCCTATCCAGGCTGCCTGCTGGAAACTGTCCTTATCCTGTGCTAACTCTTGAACTGAGCCTGGATGTCATTTGGCAGAGAGCTAATTGACCCAGGCCAAAACATGCCAGAGCCCAGTCTAACAATTTAATGGGATACATGATTGGGTGCCAGTGCCCAGAGACGTTGGCTGGCACTGCTTAATTCATTAGTAGAAGTTTAGTCACAGCTAGCGTGGTGTTCGGGAGGTGGGAGAAGAGTATGATTATCTGAGCTTCTGGTGTCAAGAAGGTGTCCAGGGTCCTTGAGCTACTCTGGGAATTACTCTGCCTGTATTAACTCCAAGGGAATAGAAGTGAGAAACAGCTATTTTCTCTTTGCTACCTACACTAAATCTAATAGTGAGCAAGTGCACACAGTCCTGTGCAACGTGCTCTGGGTGACCCTGCTTGAGCAGGGGGGTTGGACTAGATGATCTCCAGAGGTCCCTTCCAACCTCAGCCATTCTGTGATTCTGTGAAGTGGAAGAACCTACAGCAGTGTGGCAGTGACTGGGTATGAGATCTGGACCCATTTTTAAGCTCTTGCAAGTGGTGGGATGGAAACAGTGGGCTTGTGCAGATTTTTAGTTCTGGGCTTTTTTTTTAATCCTCCACCCATTTTTCAGTGCAGTTTCTGAGGAGAAAATCAAGTGTTATGTTCATAAGTTTAGGAAAGATTGGAAAAGCCATGATAATGTCTGCAGGCTCCCACTCTGCTGTGTGAGGAGCTGTAGAAGCCCATGGCAAGTGATAGTCCTCGACCAAAAGACCAAACAGTTTAACCAGGTGAAGGACAGGAGGTATCAATACCTGCATAAGGATACGGACTGAGTTAATGTGCTGCCCATTGCTTTGCAAGTGGGATAGAGCAGCAGGCAGGAAAGCAGTGCTAGCCTGACAAATACAGATGGATCCCCAATAACTCAGCTTATATTTGAGGTCTATTTTTTTAGACAGTTGAAGTTAAGTGGAGTTACCCTCAGCAAGGACTTGTCTGTGTTTGACTTGTACCTGTGACATAATCCTTTTAGCACTGGTTTGGCCTGAGGGTACAAGCTCTTTAACGGAGAGAAGGTTGTGAGCACAGTTTTGCCAACATGGGTAACTCAGAGACAGGGACTGCGCAAGGAGTCTGTACAAGTTGAGTGTGGACTCGTTTGTATTATAAATCCCTGTTGCCCTCAAAACATCTGATAAATGCACAAGTAACCATCAGAGCAACTTTTTCTTTTTTTCTTAACCATTCTGGGGCTGGATTGTGTTTAACAGAGCAGTTGGCAAGTGCTAGTTGGTGAATATTCATATAGCAAATAGGAGTTGTTGTTAAGTCAAAGGCCCCCCTCTTCCATCAGTGGAGTAAGTTGGAGTCACCAGAGTTCAGCTCATGAACTGGTGTGCGAAGAAACTTAATACTATAAATTTACCCATTTGAATGATCCTTCCAAAGTCTGAAAGACAAAATGGTTTCTTTCCACCTCTCGCATGAGTGCAAACAGGCAGTGATTGGAAACTTCTTGAATAAACAGTGCTAGTAGGAATAAACACTTAATGGGTTAGTGGGAAAAACAGTATGACTCAGAGCACAGAGCAATAAAACCGACATCCCCCTCAAACTAAGCACTTTGTGGCTGTTAGCGCATTTAACAGTGCCCAAGTTGTGACTCCGCTTCCGTTCTGGGCAGCGTCTCCTGCACATCTATCAGGATCCAGGATTAGAGAGCAGCACTATTTACCAAAAAGGCTTTAAATTTTAAAAAGGAAAGATAGGTTTCTGGGAAGATCACTTTCTAGCTTTCAGAATTGCATTCCAAAGTGAGTGGAGAAGGATTTGCTAGCACAAGGGCTGTGCAAGCAGTTTTGGATGTGAGAATAGCTACTAACGCTCAATGACAGACCAACTGTAAAAAGAAAAAGAGAGCGTCTGCTTCCCTTCGTGTTCTTTACATACAATGTCGTGAAGCGTGTGAGACAGCGCTGTGCGGTTTAGAAGGGTTTTTGATCTGTCTGATCTTTTCTAACAGACCCAAAAATATACCCAGCATATGTACTAAGAGGCTGCACAAATTCGAGCCAAGTAGATGGCAATTGTAATGCTGGTCAGAGATAAACGTCCCCAGTGCTGCAAGCATAAGGCTGTGCTATATGCATCTGTGATCTTATTGTGCATGCAAAAATGTTCGTATGCATAAATCTTAACATGTATGCAAGTGTATCAGCTGGCTCCCAGAAAATTAACATCCAAATAACTTTGATTTCTGCAGGCTGAGTCAGGCACCAGCCTTTGGTAGCTCTGAGAAAACGATACGAGTGAAATGGCTGCTGTCAAATCTGTCGCTTGGCAGAAATAAATTGATCAGTGGGGTAAAGTGTGAGACATGCATTTTGTCTCAGAGTCGATTTTATCGGTGGTTGTGAGTTCTAGGGCTTTTCTTGTAATGTTGATAACAGGACCTTCTCCCCCAAAGCAGCCCAGTACAGTCCATTTTGATTTCAAAATCTGTTGTATTAAAGCAGTGGAAGAACATAGCCACATCAAAAGTCCTTATCAGCTCAGAGATCTTCTGAATAAATGCAGAGCATTTATAAACTTGTTAACCAGCAGACCAATCAATAGACTTTTTTCCTGAGAAACAGATGAACAACAAAAAAATTATCTGCGGTTTTTTTTTCCCATCTGCCAGAGTTTGAAGGCTGATTTGTTTTAAAGAGGACTTGGTTGCTATCTGAATTTCACATGCAAGTAATTTCACTTACAGTTTTGTGTACCTTAAATGCACGTGCCATGTTCAGCCATCTAAACACAGCTACGTCAAGGGATGAGGCAGCAAGTTGCTTAGGAGTTGTGAACCAGCCACAAATTATTTTCTTTGCAAAAATGTACTTTTCCAAAATGATACTCTATGTCTGAAAGCTGTTTATTGGGGGCTCTCATTTCAAAATAACATATTTATGTGATGTGGTTCGGCTTTGGAACTCAGCAAAAAGAAGGTTTGCTCTGTTATGGGCTGCGCAACATAAGGAAAAAATCCCAAATATTTTAACTTCTGCTGCCCAAAGTACACAAAATTCTGGCTGGAAATCAACCTTTCACATACTCCAGGGAGGGGCACTTTGAAAAATAACAGCTGAAGCAGAGAAATACTCTCTGAACCTGGAATATTTTAATTTTGGATATTTGCTTCTTTGCATTTTTGAAATATTGAAAAAAATGCATCAGATGGTCAAATTATAAAAATGAGAGGAGTTTGATTCATGCTGGGAAATGCCTTATATGTTGTCTTCCTGGCCCTGGAGAGCTTTACAAGCATCGGTTAAGCCTCATGACCTCTTTTGTATAGATACAGTGGTGTTAACCACTTCTACGTACTGGGAAGAAAGGCAGCGAGCAACTGGGTGATATGTCCCAAGTTATGTAGAGGAAATCAGCGTTCAGCTGCAAGTCTGAGCTCTCTGTTTACTCCTACGGTTTCCACCCCTTTGATACATCATTTCAATATAAATAAATAACTTTGGGAGCTAGAGGAGAGGCTTTCGTAACGCGTCTGTGATGGACACTCTTGCCAATGCAAAGCGCCTGTTGGACGTCTGGGGAAGGAGCACAAGAAGTGATTTTTCTCCCTCCAGCGCCTGCATTGTAATTCCACACCGGCAAAGCCAACTCTGTCCACAGCTGAGCGAAATGCCAAAAGTCACACGAAAGCTTGCAGACCCTCGGCTTCCCAGGGACATCAGCCGGAGTACCAGCCGAGTTTGTGCCTTGCATTTCAATCTCTAAATGCAGAAACGGAAACAAAAATTGTTGGGGGAAGGGGAAGCCAAAGCGGAGAAGAGCTAAGTGTTTTCCCAGCATTGCTTTTACCCTGAAGGCATTTAGGTCAAAAGGGTGCTGCTGTCAAATAAAGAATGTTAAATTTATTCTTTTTTTCTTTTCCCGCTCCCCCTCCTTATGCTAAAAGCTGCAGATCTGGGACACGGCAGGACAAGAGCGATTCCGGTCCATAACGCAGAGTTACTATCGCAGCGCCAACGCGTTAATACTGACCTATGACATAACCTGCGAGGAGTCCTTCCGATGTCTTCCCGAGTGGCTGAGAGAAATAGAGCAGTACGCCAGCAATAAGGTCATAACCGTGCTAGTCGGTAAGTGCCGGCCGTCCTTCGAAGGGTGGTTCTGCGGTGAGGTCACGAACCATGCGTGTCGGGAGCCTGCCGAGAGCCAAAGGCAGGTGGAGGTGTTAGCAGGGGGAAAATGCGGCGTCTGTGTTAACTGGTGGTGCAGGATTCCCAAATGGATACAGCAGTGCAGGATTCCCAGGTGGATACGGCAGTTCTTGTTGCCAGTCGGAGCTGTAACAGCCCATGGGCATAGGGTGCAGCCAGTCCCTTTGAACGAGACGACCCACTGCTTGGATGGTGCGGATGACCCCAGTGCCCTGATGATGATGTGCAGGACACCAACAGCTGCTTCTCAAAGGGTGGACTTCTCCCACGCTTAAGGTTTCTGCCTGCAGAGGTGGATGCTACCCACGGGTTGGTCCCATAAGGGACTAAAGTGGTGATTGTGCAGCTACCAATAAAGCTAACCACAGAGCCTTTCCCCTTGCAACTCCCAGCTCAGATCTCTACAAAGATACGAGGATCTGCTGAAGCTGGCAGTGCCTGCAGGTTGTTAAACCCCAATAGCTGTGGGACAACTAAAGTCTTGGCCGGAGTGGGTCAAGACCTGGGAAGCAGGACCCAATGGGTATGTGGATCCTAGCATTACAGGTGGGGCAGAGCTAGAAAACTAGATTTTTCCCATGGATTTTAGTGAAACTAAAGATAAATACTAGAAGCTAGGTTATCAGTAGCAGCTTCAACTCAAGCTAAAACAGACCTCATGCCATCTGTCTGCTACAAGCAAGGTGAAAGGTATTGTGCCTGCCTGTGCTTTGCTAGGCTCTCCTTTCAGAATCTGGCAGTCAGAACTTGACTTTTAAAAGCCCCAGAATATATGAAGAACAATAGAAAAATAACTTGGGAAAAGCCAAAAAGGTGGGGGTTTTTTTGTTTGTTTTTTTTTACTGCAGTGTCCTTTTCTCATTAATGGTTTGCCATTAAAAATAATAAAGTTCTTCAGGATGATCTAGTATCTTTATTACCAATTTCAATTTTAAAATATCTTTATGATATTTTTAAAAATCCTTTGAGCTTTACATGACCCAATGCTGTTGCACATAAACATTAGGATTTAAGGCACTTCCATATAAGAAACTCATTACACTGCGTAAGAAGAATATGGGACTTGTACAAATAGTGCAGAAATAATTAATAAATGACTAACAGATATATACATAGATTTTTATGGAACACTAAGTTTCTTATCAACAGTTACGGCATAAAATATAAATGCTAATAGCCACAGCGCACACTTTTGCAGATGGTAACAGCCATAGCCCACTTACATTAGCAAGTGGTTGCTAGTGATTGACAAGTGATGACCTACCCAGCTCGTGATAATCTGTTTATAAATGTAACTTTGGTGTATATACCGTGTCCAAGTAATTATCAGAAAAAAAAGGATATCTCAGATGAAAGGATGGCAGCAAGATCTGGCTTTCCAATGAAAGAGCATGAAAGAGCTTTTCCTCCTACTGATTCTCACAGCAGCCTTGGAGGACTTGCTGGTAGAAACTGGGTCGGGCAGGTTGCCTCTTGAACTTGCTGAGTCCCTGGACACAGTCCCCTGCTGTCACAGGTCTTGGTCTCTTATCTTTTTTGTGAGATTAATTTATGGTAAAAACAGCATGTTTAAAGTGAGGTGGCCAGTAATAGGGTATAATCTTAGCAGACGTTTGCTTGGGGCATTAATCAACTGCCTACTAAAGTGAGCACCCAAAGGAAAGGGCTGATTTCTTTCCCCGCCTTGTTCTGTGAGCACCCTTGAGCCCATCCATGTTCCAGGCTCCACAGCCAAATCACTCACAAGAATATTTAATTAAAACAGGAAAGCAGCCTTCTGTGCCGGGCTTGTTCTGAAGCTTATAATTACATGAAAAATATCACATTTAGCATCTCACGTTATAATTGACATTTTAAGTGCTCCTTAGAGCAAGAACAGGAGAATTTTCAATAGGTATTAAAATGAAAATCCTTTAATGTCAGTTGATTAGCTTTAATTTAGCACTAATGCATCTGTTTGCTAACTGACTTGTATGTTCACAGGGCATATTCCATTAAATGACCTGATATTAAATGAACTTGGTTGCACGAATCAGGGAATCCGTTCTTTGGAGGGCAGAGCTAGCACTAAGAATTTCCCATCAAAAGCCCTGTCCATACATACATACTGCACCAAGCACTTCTTCGTTGCTGATCCATTTCTGTTTCTTTTGTCTTGTAAGTCAAATTAATTCCTTTTCTAAAATCTTTTATTGATGCAGGTAATAAGATTGATTTAGCTGATAAGAGGGAAGTCTCCCAACAAAGAGCTGCAGAATTTTCCGAAGCGCAAGACATGTACTATCTGGAAACCTCTGCAAAAGAATCAGATAACGTGGAAAAACTCTTCCTGGACTTAGCTTGTCGGTTGATCAGTGAGGCACGACAGAACACCCTTGTGAACAATGTGGCATCCCCGTTACCAGGAGAGGGGAAAAGCATCAGCTATTTGACTTGCTGTAATTTTAATTAAAGAGCTGGCACGTGATTCCCCGTCCCCCATGGGCGAAGAGGATTTTTTGCTGGGATTCATCTCCTTGAAGGGAATTCCTGCCACTTTGACCCATCTGACTTATCCCCGAGTCAGGTTGCAGATCTAGAAGCATGGCAGGCTGACAGCTCCAGCTGCATGGCAACATAGCAGAATATGACATGGTTTAATTTTAATTTTTTTGCAGTCTCTGGAGTTGGTTAGGAAAAGAAGAGTTGCTTCATGTAATGGAGAACATGAGCTGTTGTATTTCCTTCTGTAGAAGACTAGAACAGCCTCTCTTGAAGAAGATACTGAAGAGTTCGAAATCTCTCTTACAGAACAATGTGTTTGGTCCTTTTTAAAAAAAGGAAGAAAAAAAAGAGCGCTGACCCTGGACTATACTGGCAATCTTCTGGGCTGCCAGCCAATGAGTTCTTAGGACATGTATATAGAGTCTGTCCACACGTCTTCATGGAGGACTCTGGTGTTTGAAACAGTGTTATGTCTCTCATCTACAGGCACTTTCATGATCATGAAATTAAAAAAAAAAAAAAGTTATATATATCAATGTTTCCAAACAATGGTTTGAGAAGAGATATGGATACAGCTCCCTTGCTCCCTTTGGTGCTAGCAGTTCAGCAAATATTCCATAGACCAAATGTAGTCTTACTACATTACTGTCCTCTGAATGTGTAACTTAGAATAATTAGGAAAAAGAACACTAATAAGCACTGTTCATTTAAAAAAAAAAAAACTCATTACCTCTTTTTCTAGCCTGAACATAGTGGGTAAGGACTGTGCTTTTTTGATATCCGACATAGGATGAAAAGACTTTCCATAAATAAAAAAAAAAGAATAACAAATCCTCCCCTTCCCTAATTAGTAATGTCCTTATGTGAAAAATTAGCTTTGGGAAATTTTATTGCTGGAGTTGGAAAAAATGCACCAGACCTGACCAAAATATTGTGTGTGCATTGATTGTGTATAAGGGTTCGAAGAGAGCACAGTTTTAAATGGCAGTCTGCAATATGTTTGAGTAAATATAAAGCTTGTAGATACCGTTCTTGTTGAAAAGCAGGCATACAATTTTGTAGAATTTTTTTACGCTAAGTGGAAATAGCAACAGGTTGCAAGTGGTATCATTCTGTGTCTAAGTCATCCAGCAGTCACCATATGGAACTGTACTCTGAGAAGCTCTTAAAGGTATCTTCTTGGCATCTGTTCTCTTTAGAGTAGCTTTCAGATTCAGGGCTGTAGAGTCATTTAATTTACTTGATGCTTTGTACTCTTACATCTCACACTGCAGTGTAAGTATGACTGTGTAGGCAATTTCTTTCTACAAAACCCCTGAAGTGGAAGCGTTATGGAATTTGTTATATTATTACACCTCTAGTGCCATATTCTAATAATGCATTGCAAATTTACATGTTGACATTAAAGCAAAATTGGAAGACAGGTGAATATGCACAGGAATAATGTTTTTTTTAAAGTTTGAGATCAGTTTAGCTAATCTGGATGAAACTCTCCTGGCAATTACATGGCTGTGATATGCTATAAATTAGAATTAATCGGCTTAATATCATTTGGCACTTACTGATGATTATAACTGAGCTTTTGTATTGACCTAAAAAGCTGCCAATAAGCACTTCTTGAAAATAAAAAAAACTAGCATTTTCAAATGCTTTTTTGCATTTTCCTAAAAAAAAAAAAAAACAAAAACTTTCTTTGGGCTATATCATATTGTGCCTTTGATCTTCAGTGGGAACTAACTGTATGTTTGTGTGTTTGAGAGAGAGGAGAGCAGCGTATAATGTGGCCATTTTAATGAATATTTTCTTGCTATTGTTTAGGTCACTTCCTTCTTTTATAAGTAGTGATCAAAATGAAATGTAGAAGTTGTGGTACAAAACTTGTTTGTCACTTAGGTAACATTTTGCAAACTGCTGCTCTAAGTGTTAGATGTTGGGGAAATGTCATCTGGCACACTGGCCTTTACTGGTTCTTTTCAGTCTCTGCTCATGCTGTAATCCAGAGGATTTAGAAATGTGTGGGACTTCCAACTCTGAAAGACCATCCAGCTCTGAAAGAGCTGATTCCCTACAGCTCTTAGCTATTTGTTTAAAGCAAGACTCATGAGGTTATATGTAAGATAATACTGGAGTTAGAAATCAGTATTACATGTATTTAATTTGTAAAAGTTCTTACTCTCCAGATGGTGGACTTGTCAGAAAGCATAAAACTTAATAACAAATAGGGCAGGGCTATCTGATCAAGTTAATCAAGGAGGAAAGAGGCTGCTCACTACAGCATATATGGGTGACCTGATTTCCAAAAGCATCAAAGTTTCAGGTAAAACTGTCCAACACCCTCTCCATCTACTCAATCTCCCAACACATTCCTCTGGGAAATTTTGAAGCTGTTGGCTGCTTTCAAGCTGACGTGATGGAGAGGTACCCATCACAGTGACAGGAAGTTTCTGTGCATTTTTGAAAGCTGGTGGTTAGGTAGGAGAGACAGAGCCGAATTTGTGCCCCGCTGAAGGAAAGATAGGGACAACTCAGCCTTTAACTGTTCGTTTTTCTGGACAGGCAGCATGTGCAGAAATAGCTCTGTGAGATATATATACCTTTATGGTACAGCTGTCATAACTGGATGACCTTTTTGCAGCTTAAAATCAGTGCTAATAAATTTGACATAAGCATCTGTTGCTAGTGAAAACTAGAATATTATAGAAATATTTTTGAGCATCACTGAAGGATCATGTTAAAACACCAGTGAGAGAGGAACAAATGGAAAGTGAATAATGATCATAAACTTGATTCTGATCTGGACAGGTACGTTTCATTCCTGCTGAGTACCATTATGAATGCATTTTAAAATGCTCCTTGCATCACCTCTGGAGGTTGAACCCTAATGCATCATCATGACTGAACAAGCTGAATTGATCAAATAGCAGAAATTGCTCACTTTATTTCCTTGAATATTCACTCTGAGGTTTCTAGAAGGCTAAGTCTCTTTTCCAGTGCTTTCCTACCCCTTAGCTGATGATTTTGTATACTAGCTGCCTGCCAGTTAGCAAGTGTCAGTTCTGTCGCTAGCAAATCTTTCAAGAACTCCATCTCCAGACAGTGATGTGCTGCTCCAGTGGAGTGAAGTGCTGCAACTGGATTGACGTAGCAATAAGGTAACTTCTCCAGGGACAAATCCGAAATCCTTCCTTTCAGAATTTATTCTGGGCCTGAGTGCTTTAACTCTTTTAGGAGTGCAGATTGTTCAGGGTTGAAAGGAAACTGGTTGCGTGTTCAGCATTTTATAAGGTCATAATCCAAAGTTGTAGTTTGAAACTTGCCTTTTTTTTTTCTTTTTTTCTTCCAGTTAACGAACACCAGCTGTTCAATAAGTGACATTTTGTCATGATAACTCCTTTGCAGGAGTTATTTTTATACACCTTCAAATTTTTATCTTTAGTGCATAGAACCCACTTCTGCTTGTGGGTTTGAGGGCAAATCTTCTCTTCTGCAGTCTGGTCCTCTGCTGGAGGCTTTACAGCCAGAAGAGGAGCTTTATCAACTGCAGACGACAATTTAACATTGTGGCACATCGGTCAAAGAGTTGAAAAATAGCAGGAGATTTAAAAAAAAAAAGTCCCAATTTTATGGCAATCATCCTTCCATCTATGGCAAACGCCTAGCTAGATAAATGGATTTTTGCAAGAGAACAGTAAGCAAAAAGTATGATGCTTGCTGGGTCAAGGGTCCAAAAGCTGGGCAGAATTTACATGATAGGGCCAAGTATGACTGGAAATGTTCCCTACTGACAGGAGTATAAGGTATTGGCTTTAGTGCAGTTGCTAGATTTTGATGCGTTTTTCAGGACAATATATTCACAATCATGGAGTAGTCTTATTTCTGGGTGAACATGAATTTTTATAGTAGTCCCACAATGACATCATCTGTTCTTTAAACCTCTTACCACAATGACTAGCTCCAAGGAGAAGCCAATATGGATGTTCAACAGATGTTTGCCTGCAGACATAGCAGACCTATTTGGAGAGATTAGTAAAGGCATCTTCTGAAAACTAGGTGATCTATACTTTGTTTTTCAGATCAGCCACTGATTTCATCAGACTGATCTTGGATAAATCACTACATGTTCGGTGCTTCAGATCACTATCTGTAAAGTGCTCTCACTAATATTTTGCATTGGCTGTTTACACTGCAAGTTTCTTGGGGCAAGCTGCAACTCCCTTCTGTTCCTAGTTGTATTTCCTGTAAGAGAGAGAGCACTGGGAAAAAGCTTCTCAACTCCTCTTCAGGAGAAAGACAAGGTCAAGAGTTATGATGGAAAAAGTGAAATTATGAGCCCTAAAAAGAACAGGACATTTTAAGTCTCTTCCTACCTCTCACGCTGAGGTTCTGATTTGATCTGCAGGTAAGTCATTGGAGCATGCAGTCAGTTACATGCTTGTGCTGAATGCTAAATGGCTTTGTGATCACTATTGAATAAAAACACATATGACAAATTATCAGACAGGATACTTGTGTTTTGCTGTAGAATGCATGAAACAACTCTTAATCCGTTAGCCTGTTAGTGCTGTTGGTCTCTGGAAATAGCTATGCCAGTTACAGTGGGCTCCTGTTAGTCTAGGTTGAGTGGTTAATGGCTATTGAATTCCTTCAGCATCAGCAATAATGGCAGCAGACTGAGATCCACACTGCAGACAGCGGTTTGAAAAGAGGGAAAGTGGAAATTAGTGATGCAGGAGCAGAGCGGGTGCACACATGTAGGACAACGGCCTTTCCTGAGCTTTTGCTGACAAGGGATGCAATTAGTTGTAGTCAAAACTACTGGGTTTTACACTGTTCATTATCCCTAAGGATGAAGAATAATGAACTGCTGTTTGTTCAGCTGCTTTTCCACTTGTCCTCTTTTCAGCATGAAGAACTGTCCATAAATCCTGCTGAGATATTAAGCTGGCAAAATTCTGTGTCAGAGACTGAATTCACTTAGAAAATGAGCAAAATTCTCAAGCTATTGAAATACCAGAGTGTACATGCAGGATACACTGCCCTGGGGGAGCTGTGGTGCCATCACGGTCAGATATGGCTGTGAACGCGAAAACAGCAACCCTCTCACAGCTAATTGCCAATTTTGCATGATTTTGATTGCTCTGGATTTTAATAAGAGATGCTTTGAATTTGACTTTCATCTGAGTTCTCTAGGATTCTGTTGCTTCCAATATCAGGGTATCCAATATCCCTCATAGGTGCTGCTCCTATAAATATATATCAAGCAGAAGAGCTTTTTGAATTTATTCAGTTAGAAAAGTTGGTTTTGGAGGAAGCCTTCTGAATTCCTAGTGAGCAAGTGGGAGATTGCCCTAAATATTGATGGTCATAGTTTAGGATTTGTCTTGGCTAGGAAAATAGGCAACAGGGTAATCACACAGATGTGCATTCATGATGCAAGACTCCCAGTGTAGCCTGCTGTGTTGATCTGACTTACCGTCTTAACCACCAGGCTGAACTGACCCAAAGCCTCCTTCTGCTACACTGCACTATATCTAGCTGAGACAGATTACCAGCTATCATCACTCATGGATGCAATCACACCATCATGTGAACGAGCTGCAACTAAAGCCAGAAGTAAAAGCTATGTATGCCATGTGAGTTAAGTTTTCTTAAAGCTCCATAGAAAAGCTCATCTCTGATGCATTCAGCTCCAAATACAGTCAACTTGGGGAAAGACAACCTGGATAAAGCAGCTGAGATGACAGAATGAGTGTAACTAGGGTCTCAATGTTGTCAGTGAAAGATTATCCTGGTTTTAAGAGGGTAGCCATGGTTAGCAGTTCAGCTCATCTGTCCATGGATAACAGGACTGGCTATGGTGTGTACTCTGAGTTTGTCTCTGTTTTGGCATTAATGACTAGTTATTTCCTGGATGTGATCCGTTTCTTTGAAGCTCACCTTTTCCAGCAAGGTTGGAAAATAATTTTAGCTCTGTTTAGTGACATTATCAAATAAATGACTCTCAGAGACTGAAGAAGCAGATACCACCTTTAGCACTGCCTTTGGCACCACTGCTTATCATGGGGCACCATTCACAAAGACATGCACACCTATGAGTGCATTGAGGCTGTGTCCCTGCCAAGCATCTTCTGAAGATCAGCCCTGGTGCACAGCTGCATAACATGGCCAAAACTTGTGTCAGTTACCACAGTTTCAGTTGCACTGGTGGAGCAGCACAGGTCTACCTGGGGAGAAGGAATGCTAGAAGTCTTATGTTGTCAGAGGCAGCAATCAAGGGCTCTGATGCGTCTGGTGTCATATGAATACCAACCTCAGAGCTCGTCAGAGCTGGGGAATCCCAACTCCTTCAGGACGTTTCATCCATGAATCTGTTCATTCCCAGTACTGCTTATGCCTTGTAATGGCGCTGGCATTATGGTAGCTCTGTGAGAAGGGGGAGCCAAAGTACTGTGGAGGTCTTAGACTGGAAATGGACCTGGCCGGCTGTGTAAACCACTAGATCTGACTCCTGCTTTAACTAGAAGGAGAAGCATCTGTTTATCTTCTGTGCTGTCTCAAATTTCTTAGTAAGACCACGTAAATCTGATTAGCCTGTTCTCAGCCAGTGTAGTCTATAAAGAATGTTTCCCTTTTTACGGGACCAACGTGAGAGATTCAGATGTTAAGAGCCATTGGTGGTTTGGGGCAAGTGAGTAAATTACCAATATGCAGGTGGACTCTGCTCTCAATCCAGTGAGATTTGCCAACCAATGTGAAGAGTCATTCTGAGCTGCTGCTTTCGTAGTGGTGTGAATATCTCTAAGGGTCTGGGCTACATCACTGGCACTAGTTTTAGTAAATGTAATGGTCTTAGTGTCCCCAGCAGCCAAACGTATGGGGGAAGTAGAGGAGAGGAGAATATTGTTTTGGTATTTTAATGGAGTGAGAGCAAAATAGTTGGTTTACGACAGGGAAAGCAGCAGTTAATTCAGGCACTGTTATTGCCTCAACTCTTGCAGACTATTTGGAAGAAAGCCTTACAATTGTCCTCCTCAGTCAGCACTGATGGAAAAAAATGAAAGCTGCTTAAGCCAACTTAAGCCAACATTTTTTTGGGGAAAAAAAGGCCATCTAATGAGACAACTGAGGAACACCAGAGCTTGTTGCTATATGGGTTTTGAGCTACAAGTCTATCTCTAAATATTAGAGAAACAGTTTAAAATGTGCCATGATTTTTTAGCATAACAAGATGCATTGCAGATAGATATGTCACATCCATTTCATTCCCCACAGCTGTTTACAAAAGAAAAAAAAAATCCTGAGACTGGAGCAGCTGCAGTCACTCAACTGTCAATACAGGACAAGGCTCTTTCTGCTCCTTTTCATTCCCACTTCACTCTGTTCTGCTGCACGTATTTGGCTGTTCTGTGAATTTGCAGATTATGAGATTTTTTTTCTGACTGCCTTTAATCTATGCAGACTTACCCAGCTCTCCTTTGAATTCATTAATACTTTGAGTAGGCATTTTAATTTTATGTTTACTGGCTTGTTCCCCTTTGTAATGTTACCTAATTGACAAGTTCTTCGTATTCTGTGTTACGTTCAGATTGTTGAGTCTAAAATGTTTCCTCTTTCCTGAGAGCTACAATAAATTTTAGAGATTTATAAAGGTATTTTTGTTTCCACAGAAAACTGATCTATCATCAGCTTTGATTACTAATAAATCAGTAATGAAGCATGTAATTTCTTTTACAGCATGAACTAAGTACATTTTACACCATCAGCTGTAGTTTGAATTGTAGTTTAAAAGCCTGCTTACAGACTAAAACCAGCATTCTGCTGTTTGCAACTCCATGCCAGTGAAGCCACAGGATTAAAGGAATTTCCTGGATTGGAGATTTTCCCACACATTCAGCTGTTCTGCAAAGATCTGCTGTTTTTTTTCCCCAACAATAGTGAATTCAGCACAATGTATAGAATTTTAGTAAGAACCCCGATTTGTTTAAATGTCCTAAACACATGGCCAGAAGGATGAGGAGATGACACATTTCTTGTTGATCAAGCACAACCATTTCAGTGGAGAAAATGCACTACATTTGGTCAGACCATTTACCTTCAGTTGCTGGAATAATACTGTCTTTGGAAAGACTATAGGTGTTAGCAAATTGCCAAACTGTGAATCATTAAACTGTCAGAAGCATTTGACTTGTCTGTTTTTTAACTTCTTCTTGTCAAGTGTGGTACAGTGGGGTTGAGAAAGGAATGTATTTTGGATGACCAGGATGACGAATGTATGAAGCTTAATGTTTATTTGTAATGTCCTTTTTATACTTAGGAATTGCTTACATATGTATCTGTATGTAAATAAATGTTTAATCCTTTCCACCTGCTGTTTTAAATGTCCAATTTGTTTGATCAAAATCTGCAAAGAAACGTTACCTTTAAAATGTATATAAGACAAACTGATTCACTTTAGGAGGACATGATTTAATATCAGATCAATAAATGAATGGCTGCTGAGGATTTTCTGCTTGGGTTCGGCATACCAAGACTCTCACAGCCTTGGGCTCTCTCAGCAAGAGCAAAGATAGAGCTGTTGTCCTTGGGAGCAATATCCCTCCCCACTAGAGCAAAAGAAAAAGTTGTGTTTAAACTCAGAGAGTTCATGGTGAAGTTTGAAATGCCAATAGCGATCACTAGAGGGTAGCATCTGACAGAGGCCAGATAGCATTTTCACTCATGGTCATTATGAACCTGTAGCTGGTTAAACTCCTCTCCTAGCAGGAAGCTAGGGTTGTTTGAACAGAGGTGATGTTTCAATATTTGAGTTGTTTTTTATTCATTGTCCCAGTGCCTTTGTTCTGTTCTAGTGCTTCTCTCCAGCCTTCAACTTGCTCTTTTCATGCTCACAGAAGACGACAGTTGTCTTCCAGTGGAGTTTCCTAATGACCTGCCCTTCTGGATGACTGGAATCATTTTGAAAATATCTCATTTAAAAAAGCGGAGGTCTCCTATCAGCCTGTAATCTTTTTGGTCAATATATAAAGTCTGTGCTCTGACTCATTCTGGGAATAGAATTTCCTCTCTGTGCTCTACTCCACATCAAGGATGACTTCTGCTCACACTCGTTTTGAGAAATGAGCTGTGAAGACTGAAGACCTCATGTGTCTTTTATTGCCTTCTCTACTGACCTTGAAGCTCCTTCCCTGGTAAGTGCCTGTGACATTGGGGCCGGACCATCTGCTACACGTTCCCCAGGAAGCTGGCAATTTGAATTGGCAATAATACAGAAGTATTTGGAGAGGAAAAGTCTCTGCATGCCTCTGGGTAGGAACTGGGTAAGGGGAGGGGAAGAAAAACATCCTTAAAAATCAAACAGTTTGTGAATTGACTATTCACTGAAAAAGACCAGGGCTGGAATGTGGTGCCTGTGAGGATGAAGGCTTCCTTCCTGGGGAAAAGTGAAGAGCAGCAGACCTGAGCTGTGGAGCAAACAAGTGTGTCCCAGGTGCCCAGCTGAATCAGCCTTATGCTGCAGGGTTTATGCGTGCTGCAGGCACGCATTGCTCTGTGCATGCATCTGCTTGGTGCTGAGAGGCTGCTCTTCCTTGCAAGAAGCATGTAATTTGTGGGATGTGCACCCTTCTCCTTGTTATTCAGTGGCTGAACAGCAATGTCATGCAGAAAGCCTTTGCTGTGGCAGGCCTTGGTGTGTGTAGATAGGACTGAAAACATTGTAGGAGCATGTAGACTCCCTGCAAAAAGGGAAGAACTTGCACAGGGAACAGATGCAAGACCACCAGGCTATGAAAGTGAAAACGATATAGCTTCCTTCCTCTTCTCCATCTTTTCTTGTACAAGCTCTTCCTATAGAGCACTCATGAAGCTCAGTGCAGAAAATACCAGCTAGCTGACAAGGGTGTTTCACACAACCATGCTTTTTGGTCTTGGTAAGAGTGTGCAGTCATCTCCCACGAAGCACAGGTGATGTGACTGCCCTGCATTAATTCCTATGGTATCTTATAGCTAGTCCTATCCGATTTAAAATCTAGTCTTGATTTAGAGTTTTCTAAGGACAGGGAATTGACCACACAGTTGGTATGCTGTTTCAGAGTTTATTACCTTGATTTAAACCTGCTAGGTTTTATTCTTTTTGCATACAAAAATTTAGAATTATATCATGTCAGCTTGCACCAAAGCTACCACTTACCTGTAGTATGTGGGCGAATTATCCACTGAGTAAAATCACTCATGCTGGATGCAAGATTTTATGTCAGGAAGCTGTCAGGTATACAATGTAGAAAGTCTGGCAATGTTTTAGTGCTAGCTGCATCAAATCTCTGGCATATTACTCAGGCTGAATTTAATCCCCACGATAAAGCAGATTCATCACAAAGAGAGTCCAGTTCATCACAAGGGAATCCTAAGAGCCAGTAATTCCATGGTCTTGCATGATGCGGAAGACTGTAGCAGAAAGCAACTAGTTTCAATCATACGCTTTGTTAGGGTGCTGATCTATTATGTACCCTTCAACATAGACTTCCCTGTTGCCAGTGATTTGAGAATGAGTAATGCTGTTCTTGACCTCCACTCTCTCCTTTTATTTGTTCTACATAAGATATAAATGCAGATTTACCAGGTAGGTTGAATTTCTTATTCCTTTTGACCCTTGTAGATTCATCAAGTAGGATTTTACTTGCAAATAAGAAATGCCTTTTTGGTTATCTTGTTTTCAGTGTCACTGTGTAGTTCAAAATGAATGCTTTCCATGAGGTCTTTTAGTAGCTGAAGTCTCTTGGTCTAATTAGCTTGTTCCATAGAAGATCAGATGGCTTTCTTTTGAAAAAGATCTGTATGGATCAGACAGATCTTATCCCCCTACATAAGACATCCTGGAATTCTGCAAAGCCCTAGCACATCACCTGGGGCCTTCCTCTCCCTCAGGGTCCCTCTGAATCCCTTGAAGTCATGGGCAATCTGTGAGGCAACCCTTGAAGCCACATCATTAATGTGCAACATTTCCGTCCCTTCCCCCCGCCCAGAGATTTTTTCCCCATATCTTTGAAAGCTAAGGCAATCTGAGTCATCACTTTGTTCCAGTGTAACAGGACTTAGTCCTGTCATTCACTTGTCTTTTGCATTTCTTCCCTAATCGTAGTACTGAGACCCTGACAACAATTGTGTTTTCTACACTAGCCGATCCTATTGGCAGAAAACTGTCTTGCAGCTTGACTGAACAGCCACGCATAGGTACAGCTTTCTGAGCACTCCTCACTCAGCTAAGTGGCTCCTCAGAGGTGTTCTCATATCCCTGACAAGTAAGTGTGTAATGCTTGGGTACCACTAGCAGTGTGGTGTTCCTCCTGGCAGTCAGTCTGCCTGTCCTTGTTAGTCCCTTCACTATAGAGTGTGTCAATGAGTTTATGTAAGTATAAAGTACAGTGACAGCATATAGTTCAGCTAGTGTGATCTGAACCCACTTTGTACACGCATGTGTCTTATTCAAGTGGTGTTTTTCTGATTTGCTATGAACTTACTGATGTTTAGCAAAACGCCACAGAAATTCAGGTATTAATTCATGCATTTGGCCACTTGGCAGATGTGTTTCAACCCGACCATGGTCAGACCTCCAGTAAACAACAGTGGACATCTCTGAGCAATGCGCAGCAAAAAGTTCTCTCCCCCTCTTGTGGTGCTGTGGCAGAATAAGGATACATTGTGGAAACCAAGGGCCAAATTATCTTCTATTATAAAGAATCACAGCCCCTGCTGAAGTGGTTTTGCATGCCCTCATCCTAAATATGTGTTTATAACATCTTCCCTTAAAGCAAACCCCAGGCTTTGGCAACATTCCCACAACGGTGCTGAAATGGAGAGATCACTGAAGCTGAAATGATTACTTCCATACCCTCTGGCTGCCTGCCTGAACAGTGAGTGGGAGTCTCTATTTCATGTGTTATGGTCGTATGTATTTCCAGGCACGTGTCTGAAGGTCGCACCCAACCGCACTGCCTGCCTGCTTGGCAGAGATGCCAGCTGGCAAAGATGACCTAGTTTGATACTCTAAACAACTTTTGAACAGACATAACATTGGCAAATGCAGGCACATGCACAGACCTAGGTTTGCTCACTTATGGCACACACTAGAGTATTGTGCTACTACTGTCACATCCCCCTGGCTGTGTCAAGAAGTCCTGTCCTGCACAGAGATCTGCATGTTTATCACTTATAGCATGTCATTGCTGTGCTGGTTTGGCACACATCACTGACACAGCACTTAACAAGTGACTCCACTCACAGGTAGGATGTTTGAAGTTACTTTAGACATCAAATTATGTTTAATTCTCCTTTTTTTTTTTTTTGGTATAACTGCACCTGTTTTTCTTGTGTTTATGCCTAGGATCCAGGGACTGCAGAGATCTAGGCTTTGACCTGTAGGTGAAACCCTCTTACAGAGGCCAGCCTCCTCCCACCACCACCTACTGTTCCAGCATCCTTTAACACTAGAAAGAACTTTTTGTCTGTGCTTCAGTAACTTGCTGAGTAGGACAGCAAGGAGAAAAGATGGCTTGCTGGCTAAGATCTTTCAGCAATAAGCAAGAACTAGGCTCCATGTTTGCTTAACATTGAGCAAGTCTCTGAACTTCTGAGCCTCAATTTCCTCAAATATAAGTAGTGAAAAAAAAACCCTGACTGCTATCAAACATCTTTATGAAGTGTATTTACCAATGCTGACCTGCTGCATATGCACGAGGCTATTTTCTTTGTTCAGCCTGCAGGAACACTTGCAGCATCAGCATACCTGTGCCCTTGGTAAGGGAGGGTGCATCTCATTAATACTCTGCTTCTTCTGCAGAAGAAACTCGTTTAACTTCAGACATCCTCCTCCACTCTCTCTCCCTCCCACTCCCACTGAGAAATGGGTTTGAATAGAAGGTGCAGAACTTATGGTAGAGACTGAGAAACTGAAAAGGCTTACCTGTAAGTTACACAACGGTGATTCATGCTAGAAGATAGTGCAGAACAAGGTGGTTCATACTTTCCTGAGTGTCCTGAAAATAATGAGCAGGGAAGTTATTAATTTTACAGAATAAAAATGTGAAAGTACAGAAAGAGTACAGCTCAAATTCCAAAGGTCTTTTTTTCATCCATTCAAAGTATGGTTTCCTTGGTGGTCTTAGGCAGATCCTGCCTCAACATGCTGGTTTGTGTGTACCCTGTGCACCAGTGAAGTACCTAACTCTCCTCACACATTGGGTAAGGAACAAGATGTAGTCCAGGGCTCCAGAGTCTTAATGTGAGACCAAGTGAGTGTAAGGTTAGAAAAGTCATACAGATTCCCAGTAAAAGGCCATCTAGCCCTGAATCCCAACAGTGACCAAGAACAGACGCTAAGAAAAATATACAGGAACAAGATTAGCACAAAATGATACATTCCCAAAATATTCTTCTAACTTCCAGCAACTTCTGATTCTTAGACTTGCTCAGCCAGAGGTCGCATCTGTACAGCTATCAGTATTGATAGTTTGTTCCTTGCAGAGACACAAGACTCTCCTGAATGAGCAATGAGCCTGGGTCTTAAATAGGTACATTAGAAATAACAAAGTGAGAGACCTCCAATAAATAAATAGATAATAAAATATAACTTGTAGCAGAGAATGAACTGAACAGAAATCTCCTGGCCTCCAGTCAAAACACGTACTACGATATAATGGTACATACTTATTTTATACTTATTTTATGCCTCAAAAAAAAATCACAGCAGATAATGCTGAGAAGCAGTACAAAAATTTTCAGACTGATGGGTTCCTGCGCTATCAGATTCCAACATCCTTCTGTGGGACATGTCCTACCAGTTTGCTGCAGCAGCCCCAAGATTTCTCTTCTCTACTCCAGGATCCCAAATGCAGCTGTTTTAGGTAGAGGATATGGAAGATCCCAAAGCAAGGAAGAAGAAAGACAATACCAGGAGTCTGCCCCAGCAGACTTTAACTTGAAAAAGCCTACAAGAAAGCTGGGACCTGTTACTAGCCTCTCAGTATAGCCTCTCCCCTCACAAGTCAACAGAATCCTCTATGCACCAAAATACAAGGCTCCTGCATGATATTTTTTGATGAATTCTTTGATGAAAACTTGGCCCCTCTACAGACATTCATCAAGTAAGAAACTGGAGTGTGTTATAGGTAAACGCGACAAATTGACAACCACTCGGGCTGGGTTGCATAAACTCCAATTTAATAGAATAATTGAGCAAGTCACAAGTAAGCAAAACAGCGCTGGGCGGCCGGGGAGTCTCCTGCTCCACCAACGGCGCGCACAATCCCCCGCTCACAGTCCCCTTATATGCCTGTAACTTCTGTGGTTGCGCCGGCTGGTGCTGGGGGGGGTCGGGATGAAAGCTGGCGTCTTCCTCTGCGTTGTACGTGGTGCCTTTCAGGTCACGCGCATACATTTCACAATACAATATCGTTCTGCTGACTCAGTACAATCATTGTGGTGATAGCCGGTACTTAGCGCCTAGTTTCATGATAAAATCACTTCACGAGTTGATGTAACAAATTATTACCTATCACAATCCCCCCTTTTTGTTTTGGTCCTTTTTAATTTGTTCATCAAATCGAACAACAGCCTCCTGTGCCAGGAGGAGCATAGGGTTATGCTTACTCTCATCTTCATTCAGTTGTTCATATTGACTTCTTATCAACAGTAGGTGGGCAGCTTCGAGTCTGCTTTTAGCTAAGTTAATTATTCTATTTACTATACACGGTCCAAAGGTCAACACAAGTACTAATAAAGCCAATGGACCCGCGATTGTAGACAATAGGGTTGTTAGCCAGGGAGAATGACTGAACCATGATTCATACCACCCTTGCTGGGCTTCTCTTTCCTTTTTACGTCTTTCAAGGCCCTCTCTCAGTTTCGCCATAGTATCCCTGACAACTCCTGTATGATCTGCATAAAAGCAACATTCTTCTCCTAGGGCTGCACACAATCCTCCCTGTTGTAAAAATAAAAGGTCCATCCCTCTTCTGTTCTGTAACACCACTTCTGATAGTGATGTTAACGACTTTTCTAAGGCGGTGATGGATTTTTCTATTCGTTCTAAGTCCTCGTCCACAGCCGCCCGTAGGGTGCTAAGGCTCTGCTGTTGTATCACTAAGGAGGAAATTCCGGTTCCCGCTCCCACTGCCCCGAGGCCCAGTAAGGTGGCTATAGTAATCGCGGTGATTGGTTCCCTCTTTACTCGGACCGGATGAGGGGTGTCCCAATGATCGTACATCACTTTTTCCGGATGGTACAAGATCCTGGGGACTACTTCTACTTGTATACAATATTCTCGGGACTCATTAAGCACCCTTAAGGAGACACAAGGAGTCAGGCCGGTTTTTGAGCATATCCATCTAGTTCCTTTGGTGGGAATAGCCCATCCATTTTTAGGGATGTGGTTTTGCAATGATATAGATCCACACAGCTTTTTCTTTGATTTTGGCACTTTGCCAATACACATTCCTATTCCTGTAACTTGCTCCATAGTCAATCCCTTCTTCTTATCTTCCCATTGACACTGTGAAGCTGGATCATTGCTTAAGGTATATGTCATATTTACTCCTATTGCTTCATAAAAAGGGGGTCTTATGTCGTAGCATAACCAGCAATGGGTAGTTATACTAGGGGTTGTAGCATTTAATACTTTGTAGGTTGCTTGCACAACCTTCCACAGAGGATTGTCTATCCTCTCTGTGGCTTTACTTTCTGAGGTTACAACAGTATCTTTCGAGGTGGGGTGATTCATAGGAATACTTGTCGAATTCATGATCGCACCCGTTGGTTGGATTCTTGATTCTACTCCCTTAACAACTAAATTCGGCCCTATTGCTTGAGGAGTAGGTCGCACACTTTCTTTCTTTATGAAAATTAATCCACCCCTATCGGTCCCGGTCTCCCAGTACCGGACTCCCCAGGTCTTTCCCAAGAACCATCCCGGATCTTCCGGACGGGTGATATTTATCATTAAATATTTACAAGTTCCCAGGGGGGTATAGTGGGGACTTCCCCGATACCCCAGCTGGAAATCCTCTTTAGGGGGGATACACCCAGAAGGCCCCCATTTTACTGATAAAAACTTATCTGATCCTGCTCCTGGAGTCCAATCAGAGGCTATAGTTTCACATCCCCAATAAGCACAATAATAAGAGTTTGGGTAGTTACAGTATCCTCGCCCAGGATTAGAACTAGGGCAAAAGTAAAACCCTTTTCCGTGCTCCTTTTGACTCAAACATGGCTCAATGGGTACCAATTCACACAAGGTAGGTGTGAATGTAGGGTTCCCGGGTACACTTTGTACTTGGATCACTTTTTGATCTTCCCATCTTATTAATGACCATTTAAAGGGTTGGTGTACATTATGTTCCCCTTGAATTCGTCTTCCTAATAAGCCTAGCACAATCATCTTCCAGAGGAGTAGTGGACCCATGGTTTGGTTAACAGATATTTATGAACTCCTAATGTCTTTGTGAGACGGCCCGTGATGCCAAGTGTCCTTGAGACTTTGAAGAGTCTGGGTCTTACAATTTTAGGTATTCCTGCTTAGGAGGTGGCTTATCGGCCTCAATCCCCACAGTTTCTATACGTCTCTGTCTCCTCTGCCTACTCTTTTGCTCAGAGCAGCAGGGTGTACCATCTTCTCGACAGCAGCCGTATTCTTCAGGGGAACCTCCTTTATGAGCCTTTCTGATTTTAAAGGCTTCCCAGTTCTTCGAGAGAGACACTCAACATACAGCACGGTCCACCTACAATTGGTGTTTTCAATTTTGGCCTTATGTGATCGGGGTGGTTGGTGTAGGTACAACCTTTCTCTGGTTGTACTCCTTTTAGCAAAAGCTTCCCACCATTCCACCGATCTTTTCTTGAGTTCCCTTTTTAATGTCAAATGGGTCAATTTGCCATAACAAAGGCGACAACTGCCGCTAGGGAGGTACCCGTGCTACCAATGAGTCCACTACTTCTCTTTACAAATCCTATATTTATAACACACAAAGGGATAACAAATACAATGTGAGGTTTTACAAAATGTGGTCTTACTTATCGAGGTTTCTAGGTTTCTTCTTAAAGGTTACTTTTAAATTGTCCGGGTTTCCAAAGGCTTCCCACGATGATTCTGAGATCGGCCCTTTAATTCTGCTGGCATGTGTCCATCCTCGCTCTGCGGTGCGAATAGCAGTGTCTGTGGTGAGCAAGACAAGGAAAGGTCCCTCCCAGTGGGGAGTCAAGGATGAGTCTTTCCAGGTTTTAATTAAAACCTTGTCTCCAGGGTTAACTCGGTGAATGGCTACATCTAGTGGAGGTCTCTGTACTATTAGTCCTTTCTTTATCAATTCTTGTCTTCTCTTCATAAGCTCTGTAATATATTTCTGTAATAATCTCTCTTCTACTTTAGGATGTTCTTTTGGTATTTCTAAATCATATGGCATCCCATATAACATTTCAAAAGGGGAGACTCCTGTGTCAGTTCTGGGCTGAGTTCGTATATTCAACAAGGCTAAGGGTAAACACTTGATCCAATTCATCTGGGTTTCCATCATTAGCTTCGTTAACTGTTTTTTTATTTCCCCGTTCATCCTTTCTACCTTTCCTGAACTTTGAGGATGCCAAGGAGTGTGATACTCCCACTTGATCCCTAAAGGATCCAATGTTTCTTTAATGACTTTGGATGTAAAATGTGGCCCCCTGTCTGAGTCTATGACCGATACATTCCCATACCGGGGTATGATATTTTCTAGCAATATCTTGGCTACCGATTTCACAGTAGCTTGGGCTACGGGAAAGGCTTCTATAAAGTAAGTTAAATGATCTACTATAACTAATAGGTATTTATACCTGCCCACTTTCGGGAGTTCTGTAAAGTCAACCTGTATTTTCTCAAATGGCCTCTTGGCTATTGATCGTCCCCCTGGGACTTTTTCTCTGAGGTGTTGCTTGTTAACCTTCTGACAGGTCAAACATTCTCCCACTAGTCTTTTTGCTATGTCATATATTCCAATGCACATATACTTGGTTCCAAACTGGTCTACTAATGCTTGCACTCCCCAATGAGTCTGTCGGTGGAATTCTTTCATGATTCTCCAAGCTACGCCTTTGGATACAATTTCTCTATCATCGGGCAACACCCATTTACCTTCTTTTTCTAGGGCTCCTATCTGTCGTAATTTATCTGTTTCCTGATTAGTAAAACTCATCCTGGTATCTAGCTTATCTTGGCCCTCTTTTCCTTCAGACAATAGGTGTAAAGCTGCCTTTCTTGCCTCTTCATCTGCTAGATTATTTCCCCTTATGTGGTAAGATGCGCCCTTTTGATGGCCCCTAACGTGTACTACCGCGATTCTCCGAGGTCCCCTCAGAGCTTCTAAAGTTTTTCTAATTAATTTTTCATGCACTAAATTCTTCCCTTGCGAATTAATCAGTCCTCTTTCTTCCCATATTTTCCCAAATGTATGTACTACTCCATAAGCGTATTTAGAGTCGGTGTATATAGTCCCTTTTTTGCCTTTTAAAATTTCTAAGGCTCTAAAAACCGCATACAATTCACAAGCCTGGGCCGACCAAGTTTTGTCTAGGGGCCCTGATTCTATTAACTCTAGAGACTTCCCATCTACAATAGCGTACCCTGATCTGCGTTTTCCTTCAACTACGCGGGAGGATCCGTCCACAAAGAATTTAGTCCCCTCTGGTAACTCTTCTTCTTCTAAATCTTCTCTTATTTTAGTTTGGTATTCTATTAGACGCATGCAATCATGTCTTAATTGACCACTGGGTTCCCCATACAGGAACTGGGCTGGATTCTGCAAGCTTGTAGTCTCAATTTCCAACTTTGGAGAATGGATTAAAATGCCCTCATATTTTAATAGCCTGGCATCGGTTATCCATTTTTCAGCTTTTTGTTGTAGTACTCCTCGTATATTATGAGGGGTATATACTTTTAATTCTCCTCCAAAGGTTATCTTTTTAGCCTCTTCTACTAATAAGGCTGTAGCTACAATGGCTTGTAAGCAAGTGGGCCATCCCCGACTGACGGGGTCTAACAATTTTGAAAGATACCCTATAGGTTTCTTTTTCCCTGCCCATTCCTGTGTTAGGACTCCAAAGGCTGTCCCTTCCTGTGTATTGATAAACATGTAGAAGGGTCTCTTAATATCTGGTAAACTCAAAACAGGCGCATTCACCAAGTCAGCCTTCAAATTTTCGAGGCTTTGATCATCGGTTTGAGTCCATTTTGTCAGCCCATCTACTATTAGTTTTTGATATAAAAATTTTACTTTATTGCTATAATTTTCAATCCATTGTCTGCAATACCCCAATAACCCCAGCAGTTGTCGGACCTGTCTTTTGCTCTTCGGGGGTCTTATTGACAGTATACCATTTACCCTTTCAGGGTCCAATTTTTTTGTGCCCTTGCTAAGCCAATGTCCCAAATACTTCACCTCTTCTTCTGTAAATTGCAACTTTGATTTTGATACTTTCGGTCCCTTTAAACTTAGGAAATTTAACAACTTAATACTCTCACGTCTAACTTCCTCCTGGGTTTTTCCTGCTAAAAGCAAATCATCCACATATTGTGTTAAAGTAATTTGAGGATTAGTCTCGTAAGTACTTAGGACCTGCTCCAGGGCTTGCCCAAACAAATTAGGGGATTCTGTAAACCCTTGTGGCAAAACGGTCCATCGGAGTTGCTGTTTCCTATGGGTATCTGGGTCCTCCCACTCGAAGGCAAAAAAGTCTCTACATTCTTCTTTAAGGGGGCATGCCCAAAATGCATCTTTCAGGTCTATAACCGTATACCATTTAGCCTCAGGTGACAGCTGACTAAGTATGGTATAGGGGTTAGCTACAATTGGGAACCTGGTAATTGTTCTTTTGTTTATTTCTCTTAAATCTTGTACCAATCTATAAGTACCGTCTGATTTCTTTACGGGTAGTATGGGGGTATTATGGGGAGACATACAAGGTTCCAGTAACTTTTGATTTATCAGCCTCTGGATTACTGGTTGGAGTCCTTGCCTCCCTTCCTGTGACATTGGATATTGCTTGACTCTAACAGGGATTTCTGGATTCTGTATATTCACTTCAAAAGGAGCAATATTTAGTTTCCCTACTGACTCTGGGGTATACCACACTTCAGGATTGATTTTGGCCTCATCTTCAATAGTAAGAGAGCATAATTTTATAACTAATTCTTGATTCTCTACTTCTAAATTGACTCCTAATTCAACCATCATATCTCGGCCCAGTAAATTATATTCAGCTTCGGGAACTAATAAAAAGGATCCAACACTTAATCGAGAGTCTGATTCTATTTCCACATTTTTAATTACTGGGACCTTAAAGGGTTCTCCCTTAGCTCCTATCACTTGCAATTTCTCTGAGGATGGTTTACACCCCCAGGGTACCGTTTGGACAGTAGATCTTTCTGCCCCAGAATCCACAAGGAATTCTACTTCTTGTCGCTGGGGACCCAATTTCAATTTTATCAAGGGCTCGGTTCCTTTATGAGTCCCCAGCAGATAGAGCCCCTGACCCCCCTAATCTTCTTGGAACATTTGCTCATCCTGCATTCGCTTCCTGCAATTCCTCTTCAGATGCCCTTTCTTCTGGCAATAAAAACACTCAACCTTCCTCAAGTCCCTCGTCACAACTTCTCTGGGTTGTCCTTCTTGGTGAGGTGGCTTTCTTTTAGGTCCATTATACGACCTAGGGGGTTGCGCCTGGGTCCCTCTCTGTCCTTCTCGGACTGCTGCCACCAGAATCTTTGCCTGCCACCGATGAGTTTCCTCTTCCCTTCGCACATGCACTTTCTGAGCTTCCCTCAGCAATTCGTCCAGTCCTCTATCTTGCCAATCATCTAACTTCTCTAACTTCCTCCTGATATCTGGAAAGGCCTTTGCCACAAACTGTGTTTTCAATAGAGCCTGTCCCACAGGGGTACTGGGGTCTACCCCGGAATAAAGTTGCAGGTTTTTCCTAAGTCTCTCGAGCCATTCTGTTGGTGTCTCGTCCCTTTTTTGTTGTTCCATGAAGGCCTTATTAATATTTTGCCCCCTGGGAACAGATTCCCTGATTCCCTGAACTATTATGGTTCTTAGATCGGACATATGTGTCCGATGCTCAGCATTCTGATTGTCCCAGTCCGGCCGTTGGGTGGGCCATTTAATATCTGCAGCGGGACCTTGTTGGTGCTGTTGATCCCAAATCTGCATCCCGGCCCTACGGATCATTTCCCTTTCTTCCACTGTAAATAATATGCTCAGGCTGGATTGTAATTCCTCCCATGTATAAAGGCTAGGACCTAGGAACTGATCTAATTTTTCAGCTACCCCTAAAGGGTCTTCTAATAAATTCCCCATTTCTTTCTTGAAATCCCGTACGTCCCCTGAACTCAGGGGCATGGACACAAAACCCATCCCTGGTTGCGGTCCTCCCATGGGGAGTTCTCGCAAGGGGTACAGCTGATCAGGTCGCCCACCTCCCCTCGTTTGACTCCTCGTGACCCTTCGGGTTTCTTCTGGGGAACTAGGAGGGTCTAGATCCCAGTCTGGGGTCGTTGGGGGGGGGCTGTGAGGAGGGGCTGGTATTGGGTTTTGAGCTGGAGCTGAGGGAATATAGGGGGGAGGAGAAACGGGAAGTTCCTCCAATATTTTGCTTTTCTTCCTCGAACCCTTCTCTTTCAGGGTAAATATCATAGTCCGAGTATCTGGTCTTATCCATAAACTAGCATACTCACTTTCTTCTAAACTAAAGGGCTCCTTTGAATTCACATATATATTTAGGGCCTGACATATCCAATTTTCAAAAGACCCGTATATTGGCCAATAAAGGGGGTCTCTTCTGATCTGCTTCCCACCCCATACTTGCATGCAGTAATGTACCATTTTCTCTTGACTTTTGCCTTTTCGGGAGGGCCAATCGTTCCAATACTTAATCATTAATCCTAAAGGGCTATCGGGCGGTATATCTGGTAACCGTACTGTAAAGCCCTCTATGGGATCAGAAGACTTGCTCTTTTTCTGTCCCATCTTCCGGAGCACACACACACACACGCTCAATCGCTCCCCTAGGTCGTGGCCCACGCCCTCGCGGACAATGGGAACCGCACTACTGTAGGGTCCGCACTCGCTTCGTCCCTTGGGGACGTCTCACTTAGACGTGCTCCGGGGATCCCACCCCAACCGAACGGAACCACTTACCAGTACTTTACTCAATCCTGAGTCTTCGTTCGGATCTTCGTGCACAAAATTTACGGGATACTGTAGTTCTTTTGCTTACTTGTCCGATTTAGGGTTCGGAAGTACAGGTTGTGGTAAGGGAACTACCCACTCAAGGGCCATCCGAAGATGGGGCGCCTCCCCTGAGTCAGAGTCCCGAAACCAGGGAAGCCTGCATCCGAGTCACGGCACCAAATTGTTATAGGTAAACGCGACAAATTGACAACCACTCGGGCTGGGTTGCATAAACTCCAATTTAATAGAATAATTGAGCAAGTCACAAGTAAGCAAAACAGCGCTGGGCGGCCGGGGAGTCTCCTGCTCCACCAACGGCGCGCACAATCCCCCGCTCACAGTCCCCTTATATGCCTGTAACTTCTGTGGTTGCGCCGGCTGGTGCTGGGGGGGGTCGGGATGAAAGCTGGCGTCTTCCTCTGCGTTGTACGTGGTGCCTTTCAGGTCACGCGCATACATTTCACAATACAATATCGTTCTGCTGACTCAGTACAATCATTGTGGTGATAGCCGGTACTTAGCGCCTAGTTTCATGATAAAATCACTTCACGAGTTGATGTAACAAATTACCTATCACAGTGGACATGGACTCCAGCGGTTCTACTTGTGAGGCAGAGACAACACTGAACCTTAGAAGACTTCACCTACCTGTACTTGAAAAAATGAGATTAAAAGCTCACACATTTACATAACCATTTATTCCATGTTTTAGAGTTAATCTACAGTAAAACAAAGCAACAGCAAATTCCATTTTACCCAACATCTCTGCAGTGCAAAACTCTGCAAATAAACATAACTCATCGTAGGAACACATATGTTAATAGGTGTATAAATAATTTATTTGGTTTTAAACAGCTCTTCTCTTCATCTGGCTCCCTTCCAAAGTATTAAAAATAATTACAAAGAAGACAGTATAAAAGCATCATTTTTTAGTATTTTGGCTTATGGAAAAAAGGGCTCTGGCTCCGGGCTTGGAAGAACAACTCGGGAGACCAGCCAGTTGTCCCTTGCAATATACCTCCGGAATAATTTGCACATGAGAGGTGATTCTTGCCTTCTGAAGCAGAACAACTTTCCAGGACTGTATCATTTGAAAACAAGGCCCTGGCAATACCTGCAGATACAGGAGTTGTTAGAATCCTGGCTGTATTCCCAGGGCTTAATTTCTCACTTCTGAAGCATGTATTTCCACTGTTGAATTTGCTTTCAGAAGTAGCGTTCCTGTCAGTGTACTTGCAGGTAGATTGCAAGTCAGTAGCTGAGTTAACTGTTTTAAACTTTAAAGATGCAGTTGGTTTCAATCTTTTGTTTGTAGATGGAGGGATCCACTCCTCAAAGTCATCCCCAGGCAGTCGGCTGTTGATAAGGGACTGCTGTGAAACAGAGCTATTACTTTCTTTGTCTTCCTTGTTACCTGGCCTTTTACGTTTCACTGATCTGCCAGTAAGTTGCTGCAGCAAAGTGTTTTGAAAGGAAGGCCTTGATTGTTTACACTTGGAACGGATTTTAGTAAGATTTTTAGGTGTGAATATAGTGATAAAAGAGCTTCTTTCCCCAATGGGACATATTTTTTGAAGAGGTTTTGCCACAGGAGTTGACTGTGAATAAGGAACAAAGTCTTGAGCACTAACTGAATTACATTCTGAATCACAAAAGGAGTAAGTTACCGGTGTACTGTGTTTACTAAAAGCAGGAGGGGACCTATGTAGGGATGATCTATGTTTTGAATTGTTACAGGGAACATCTACAGAATCAAGCACCAGTTCAGCTGTGCCCTTTTCTGTCAAAGCATCTTCCTGTAATGAAGAGTTGCGTGATTTATTTAAGAATTCTACTGTCTTTGCTAGTTCTCTTGCACTTGCATCAAAGAGATCAGCAGAGGCATTGTAGCTGCCTCCAGGGCAGCCACTGTTCCCCAGCATCTCTCTCTTATTTATACTTCTAAAGGTATTTTCTTGCAGTTCTGCCAGTGGCTTTAATTCTCTTTTATATGTCCTTTTTGTATTGTTGGGAGTTGCTGGATCAGAATCCCATGCCCCCAAGCATGTAAGATCTGTTTTTTGACTTGGTATGTAAGAATAATTTTCTTTATTCTCCCAATCAACCAAACAGCTATCATGTGCAGAATGTACACAGGCAGCTGTCTTGCTCCTTTGTAAACACAAGGTTCTTCTGTGTTCAACAGTACACTGTAGGCCAATGAAAGAACAAGCTGACTTTGAAATGCCAATATTTGCTTCTTTAGACTGCACAAATCTCCTCTTGGATGGAGAGGGCTCTGATGTAACTGCCAAGGACTGTGATGGAATCAGTTGGTGTGGGCTAGATATAAAGAGAGATGCTCCACATTCTTTGTTAGTTGAAGATAAAGCACTACAGAAAGACTCATATTGTGACACCTCATCTCGTGGAGGATTTGGATTTGACTGAAAGCAAGGAAAGGGTATGCTCTCCCAACTATCCTTTTCCACTGGTGACAAGAACTTCCCTAATATGCTCACTTCATGCAAATTACCAGCTACCAGGGTTTGCCTAGGAGATGATTCGACAATATTTGTATCCAACTTGCTACTTTCAACAAGGGCATGTTTGCCTATATCAAGATTGGGTGATGTTACAACACTCTTGTTGTCTTCTAGTCTGGCTAAAAATTCATTTAGACTTTCTGAGAATGGGAGCTCATCCCAAAGCATGGAATCTGTTGGAGACACTCCAGCTACATTTACATGATTAGAAGGTGAAGCGTGTTTCTTGTAAAAAAGGGAGTTGTGGGATTTTTCTGGATAGGAGTCATTTCCACTATTATTCTCTGGGTAAGTGTTTTTTATCCCAAATTCCAAGAGATTTTGTAATAACCTGGAACTATTATCAAATGAACACTCTGTCTTTGAAGAGGAAATTCTCTCAAGTTTGTCAGGTGCAGAGACATCGTTAGTCTGATTAGACTGTGAACTCAATTCATTATTCTCCTCTTTATTCCCTTTCCTCACAGAAGAGCTGCAAAACTGTGAATCCCAAAGAGTTTGATTGTTGAGGTTTACGGTGCATGATTCTGCAGAGACAGGCCTCTCCTCTTGTTCATTCTGTTCACTCATCAGCTTTTCCATTTCCAAAGATGAAAAGTCTGCTGTTACCCAAGCAACAGATGAAGTCAGGCTGAAGGACTGCTGCCAGGACCCTAAAAAACTTTCTCTGCCACTAGATTGAACAAAACAGGAGTTTCTGCTCAGACTAGACAAGCTGCTGAGCTCACTGACAGGCTGATCTGATGCAGCTGAAGATGCATCAGGTAAGTAAGAGCTGCTATTGCAGCTCCTGAATTTTGCAGACTGGAGGAGCCGATGGAAGTAGCTGATAACAGTAAAGCCAGTAACAGCAGTGTTTGGCAGGAAGATCTGGCAGGCTGTAAGGTTTTTTGTACCTCTGTTAATTCTAGAACAGTTTTGCAAGATGCTGCTGGCAACAGAATGTCCTCCATCTTGACTCACACAACCCTGCAGGTGGGGGAAAAAAATTAGTGCAATGCTTTGTTTTGAGACAAAAAATAAAGATTTTAAGGCATCACTTTAAAGTCAGGCTTAAATTTAGGTCTCACTTTTTGTCAGGATTTGCAGGGAAGAGAAGAGGAAATGGTCTGTCACAAACCAGTATTCTCTGGGAAATAAGCACGGGCAAGGGCTATAAAGGGCATCACAGCAAGAGGTGCTTTGCTTGTTGCAATGATGCAGAGGTTTTTTTAGATCTGGGAAAAACAACCAAGAATTTTAAGAAAGGACTCCACAGAAATTTTCTTCCCCCCATTAGGGCACCAAGGACTCTGGGGCTTCCTCCAGTGGTGTTCTGTGCAACTGGCTAGCTGCCTAATGTCCCCCCACCCCGTATAAATCTAGCAGGCACTGGGCAGTACTTGAAGCAAAGCGTTCTGGTACCAGATACCTGACTTGGCAGCTCAGCTGTCAAAGCCAGCATGATATTTCCTACACACTACCTCCATGAAAGGCAAATAAGCTCCAACCTTTACCTTCTCAGATTTACTTAGAGAGCAGTGTTTCAAAGGAGCTTCAGCTGTAATTCTTTATAGCATCTGCTTCTCACTACATGGAAATTTCAGGTGGAAAATGACATTTAAAAACAGAAGGAATTATCTAAAGCCTTGAGAAGTGGATAAACTCTTTCCCGTCCCCCTCAAGATCTGGCAATGCCAGAGGACAAAAGCAGATATAGCTGTCTTCAGATTCAGCAACCCCCTACTCCCCCAATCTATGCAGGGAGTAAAAGCTGAGGCTGAAGACTTAGCTGAGGACAACGCCCTTTTAGGCAAGTTTGGGGGGTAGGGGGGGAAACAACCCCAAATCCCCCACGTTATATTAATTCTGAGTTTTATTTGGGAGAGTGCAATTGTATGCATAGATTAATGCCCAAAGGCTGAGCAAATGATCTTTAAATGTATGCTTAGTCCTTGTGCGTCCATGAACAGCAGCAAGGCTGCTGGTATGCAGAAGGATTAGTTGTATTTCTAAATACATCAGACCTGGAGAGCTGGTGAATGATTCTGGTTAAATCAGATTAATCTAGCCCTCTAACTCTCATTACTTAGACATTGTGTACTAGGAAAAACCTCACATCAGATACAAACCTTGTGGTACCTGTTGGAAAGGAAAAACCTGTGCCAGATGGGATTTAGTTCACAGACTTCATAACATGAATGACTCACATAAGCCTCACTTGAGCAGAAGACAGTTTCTACTGGAATATTTGTTCTTAATATTTTCTAGTCTGTTAAACATATAAAAGAGCTACAGATGCTTATGCTGAACAGCTCTATTTTATCAACATTTTTAAACACTTTCTTAAATCCAGAAGCATCAAAATGCTGCAGGGTGCATGTGTGCACATTTGTGTCTCTCCCTACATTTCAGGCACCAGGAGACTAAGGAAAGTATGCAAGCGTGGAAAAGGTAAGGCAGTGCTTACAAAGACAGTCTTTGTTTCTTGAACTGTGTATTTTTTTATTTTTATTTTTTTTAGAACATACGGATTCAAAGCTGTTACTGACACACGCAGGAGTTAGGGTTGCTTTTCAGAGAGCTTGGGCAACCCTGACTGTCAAGTCAACTACTGCCATTCAAGATGGCTTTTGAATCCAATTAATTTAAAATAACCCAGCAGTCAGTAGGAGAAAAGAAATGGAATTCTTTCTATGTCCTAGCCCTAAGTTTTCTCCTCTGTATGCTGAAATTTCCAAAAGATATTGTATATGATTGTTTGCTAACTCAGTCTATGCTCCCACTTGGCTGCAAGCTAATGAAAAAAATCATTATAAGAGTGTAATGTGGATTAAAAGTTACCTTCACTCCAAATATAAATCTTTTTCCAATGAAACAGGTTTCAACTGCTTGAACTAACATTCCTGGAGATGCATCTTTGTTTGTTTCTCCTGACAGCTGATTAAAGTCTTGAATATACCTTGAATAAAAATGCATAGAAGTATTGCATCAACAGAGGAAGCCTTGCATAGCATTTCAGTTGTAATATAGGTAGGATATACTTATATAACACAGAGAAGACCCTGTGTTAGCTTGAACTAAACATGGAATGAAAGCTAGATGAGGGATGAACCTATAAATTAAATTGTCTAGTTTGCTTAATTTGTTAGTAAAATAGAAGTAAATAAAACCACTGTGAATAAGTTTAATGCACACACAATTTTCAGGGTTCTCTGTGTAGTTGTGAATTTTGTACCAATACAGACTTGTGTATTATAATGCTGGTATTGCTTACACATCCTGCCTGCAACTTTATAGCAACAGCAGCATCCATGTTAAGACATGCAAATAGTTGTTTTTCATAGTTTACAGTATTACAGTGGTCTAATACAGAATGCTTGCCATGAGAATGTTCAAAACAAACCAAAGACTATTTGTACCTTAACACTTTTCTTCTGAAATTATGAGGAAAAATTGCGTGGAAATGCCACCCTACATAGTAATTTGCCATTAGACAAACATTCATTCATCTCAAATAAGGGAAGAAGGATGCAAGGGAGAAGGCCAACTAAATTGCAAAGCTCACTTAGCATCTGGTAGCTGCCTTCAATAGACAGTGGAGGATCTCCTTCACAGAAGTAATCCAACTTGAGATTTGAAGATTTCAGGGGGTAGGGGTGGGGGTGGAGACATGGACACAACCCAAATCCTTTAGCCTTTTCTCAGGGTGAGGGCTAAAAAGGAAATTCTGGAAGGGACAGTTTTAACAGCTTCTTCCCACTTCTCTCACCACCATCCAAGCTCATCTCAATTTTTTAAGGCCGGGGGAGGAGGGAGAAGCAGTTATATAATTAAGAAGCAATCCATTCCTTACCTTTGCAAATTTCCAGCAGTGACTCCAAAGAAGGGATCTAAGCAGCCTCCAAACACAGTAATGTCAAACAGATCATTAGTGTCAGCAATCTTTAGGGACAATCTGTATCTGTAGCTTGCATCTTTAGCTTCACCTGTGCAGCCACATTTTAGACAGTTAAACCTGACAAAAGACAGTAGAAGTTAAAAAAGAAAAAAAAACGCCCTTAGAAATTACAGGATTCTTTCCTATTCTTTGCCCCTTGAGGCATTAATCCTACCATATATTTAGCAAAGCACCTTTAACACTGCTAAATACCTCTGGCTTCTTCTATAGAGCTATTAAACATTAGCCTGTTGTGAAGTTGGAGGGTTACACTGTGCTTTAAAGGACCTTTGGGGGAGTAACTTTGAATTTCTTGGCACTCCTGTTTATTTGCATTTTATTCTCCTCTGGAATTCTTCTTGTAGCTTTCGTAGAATACCTAGTTTACAAAAAAATCAGCAGGAAACAGTGCTATCTTATCTTCTAGTTTAGCACTTGAAACAACAGATAACCTTGCTTTGCAAAGCCAGCTCCTATTTAGTGCTGATATTCATTGATCTGGTGTTCTTCCCTGTGTGATAGATTTGACATGACAATGGGAGCAAAAAGGAAAGCCCATGTTTCTGGACACACAGTTAGTGGAACAGTCATACAGGATAATCTGATGTATTACACGTACATGATGCGGAGAAATCAAAAAAGGTTAGGAGCCTCTCAAAATCTAGTCCTAAATCAGCTTAGTTCAGTTACACTAACGGCCTTCCAACACAGGAACAGCACCGAAGAATTGGACTGCAGGGATTCAGTTGAAAGCCATTAACATACATCACTTGTTCTCCTAAACTGTCCTTCAGTATTGTATGGCACTTAACACAATAGAGTTCTTGATCCACAATGATCTTGAAACTGCTACAGGAATACAAAAGAAAAGAAATAGCGCTAATTACAGATATTTAGGCTATTTACAACTTATTTCTACTGTTGATGAATTTTCAGCCATTTCTGTTTTAGCTTCCTGCTCAGCTCCCAGAGAGCCCCAAGGCCACCCACAATTAACAGTTTGCAAAGCCCTAAACACAACATACCTCCTAGAATCCAGTATCAGCCTAGAAAAGCAGCTTTGGCAAGCAGGATAGATGAAGCAGGAGTTCTGGATGGAAATTACAGAGGCAGCCAAGAGTGCTCTCCCACCACTCATGAGCTCACAGCATCACCTGAAAGAGGTAACTCAAAATGGTTCAGTGAGTTCTCACTTTGTGAGATATTAACATGGACAGCTGCTGGTTGTTGTTGTTGAAAGGCAGCCTTCAGGAAATAGTGATTTCTGTTTGTAACAGTAGCCCAATTCAGTGAACTTCTATTATTCTATTATTATTATTCTATTATTCAGTGAACTTCTTAATTACTCCTTTAAAGGGAAAAAAAAAGCTGCTTGAAGATATGCATTAAAAAGCAAATGTTCATGTTTACAAAACATTTCAGATAAACCATACAAACCCCACTCATATTTTGAGAATCTTTATCAGAACTATCCTTGAATATAGTACTGAGCAAATCTGTTTGATTTTTTTTGCTTAAGCAACATGGGGTTAAAAGCAGAAATGACCCATGCATACAATTCTGCAAATACCTTCAGTTCCAACAGTTCTGAAAGGAGAGGATGCCCAGCAAATCTTATAAGGGCTTGCAATAACGATTATATTCCTGTCCTTTGAGGCAACGGGACAGATCTACAGTATGGTTTCAACAAAGAGGCCATGCATATCTGACAAATAATGGATTATATAATTAATTAAGCAATGAATTACTCAATGAATGACTCAATTTATATTATTTCAAATGTCCTTTGCCTCAAATAGAGTCACATTTTATTTACTTATGGGTTTTAAAAGCTAGGAACATATAATAGTTTCTAAATTAGTGACTTCAGTACTGCTTCTCCCCTTTCTCTTTCCCATAATTTTTTTGGTTTTCATGAGTGAATCACCACATTGTTTTAGGTGCAGATTACTAGACTGCAGAAATATAAATCTGTATCAAAGATTTTGTTCCAAAGTAATCAAATAAAAGCATCAGAGGATTTTGTTTAAATTATGCACTTCATTCAAAAATCACTTACAGTTTATCCAACACATAACTAAGATCAGTGTATAGATTTTTGACATTCTCACTAGAAAGCTGGTATAAATGACAAGGCCATTTGTTCATTCAGCCATTCAGATAATTTTTAATTAAGAGAATGTGGCAATGGGCATATTTAACCATGACGGCTCACACATTAAAAAATGGCATTCTTCTCAGTCAATTCAGTCTGACAGACATATTGGAGTACAGTGTAGCTCCATAAAATGACAGAAGAACCTGATCCCAAAACTTTTATCAAGATACAGGCAACAATACTCTGAAGTAATTCAAATTACAGTGTTTCAACTTAAATTACCAAACGATTTTAAACAGCTGAATTAAAGGAAGTCTTATAAATCCTCCCTTGCAAAAGCACTTCCATTGCAGTAATAACTAAATATACATCTCATTTCAAGTTAAGCTGCAGAATAAACTCAGAACAGAGAATCTCAGCTTCTATGTGTCCCAATAGGAAGTGAATACCACACCTTCATCCCATAGCTCCCTCAAGGAGACAGAATGTCAAGGAGACAAAGGAGACTCAAGTATGGCTTTTATGGGTTAAAAGCCATATATCATATAAACACAGGTATTTTGTGTATATTTTGCCACAAAAGAGTTTAAGTCACAGTCTATTCCACTTCACTTAGAGGCACTGTTCTCAGCAGTCTGGCAAAAAAAAGATCTGCAACATAACCATTAGAAAAAGATGAGTGACTAAATTTGTTATTCTGAGTAGTTCAAAGGAAAAAAAAATAAAACCAGACATCAAAATATTCCCTGTGGCAGAAAGGTCTGGAAAACAGATGCAGGAAGAGGAAAGAGCTTCACTAGAGAGCCAAGAAAAGTCTGTTTTTCAGAATACGTATTAATGACGATTCAATTGACCTAATGTATTCAAAGGTGCATGCTTTCAATTCTTGCCAAAAACAACTATTTTGTTTTAGTTATAGTAAAAGATATCAATAAATAGTGCAAGGAAAACATGTCAACGTACAAAAAAGAAGTAATAAAAATAAATCTGATTTGTAAGTTCCCCAAAAACATAGACTTGGAGAAATCAGCAGGTTTTTTATAATCCAACTAGTTTTCAACTCAAAACTATACAGTCAAAGTATACTGTTAGCTATTTGAATTTTTTAAATGAAATAAGCAGACGTATTCTGGAAAACTTACCAAGCATTTTAAGTATTTACTGAAATATGGGAGGTAAAGTGGAGTAGGTATTTCCAGAGGCTTCGTTATGAGTGCCCGTAAAAGTGACAGACTCAAGATCTACACGTCTATTTCTCTTGCATAGAAAAAGAGTGCTCATTATCTGGACATAAGTTCTTAAAAAAAGAGTACAAATAGAACTTATTATTATTATTTTTTAAATCTTTGGACCCAAATCCCCACCCAGGGGCCGCATAACACTTCACGCGCTCTCCACCCCCGAACTCCAAAGCGCTTTCCTCTTCAACAAGCACGGGTTTTTCCTTACTTCTCTCCTAGGTTTCGCTCAGTGGCTGGTGCCCTCTAGCGGGTTCGTCACTTCAAACGCTCCCTAAGAAAAACCAAACACAGACAGTTGCGACAGGCCTCACCCTGCAATTTTTAACCGTAACCAGCAGCCTCCTACCGCCCGAGCCCTGAGGCGCTCCCGCAGCCAGCCAGGCTCCGGCCCAGCACCAGGACCCGAACGCCAGACGGAGCCGCCGCGTTTCACGCCACCCCCCACCGCTCGCCCTCGCCGTTTAAGCGTTAGGTTACGCTCAGCACCCAGGAGCAAGTCGGTTACCGAAGCGCGTTGAGCCTAGCCCGACCGCGCCGCGCTTCAGCGCTGTTACACTCCGCGGCCAAGCGAAGTTGATACCCCCGGGCCTAGGGGCCTCGCTGGAGGGGGAACCGGGAGACGCTGCCCCGAAGCGAGGAGCAGAGGGCGGCAGGAGGCGCCGCCGGGAGCGCGGGGCCGGCTCGGGAGGGCTCGCGCGCTCGGGAGAGGCCGAGAGGCAGCTACCGCTACCGCTGCCGCTCCCGGCCCCCAGCCCCGGGACCCGCCATCCGCGGCGGCGCCAGGCCCCGTCGCTCGGCGCCCCCGGGCAGCGCGCAAGGACCCGGCGCTGAGCGGGACCCGGAAGGCGGAAGGGCGGAAGTGGGAGGTTGCTAGGGGCCGTTGCTGGGGGGCGGGGACAAGGCGGCGCTCACCCAATCGCGGTGCAAACCCGGAGGTAGGGGCCGTCCCACCCCTCCAATAAGAAGTGAGGGCGCCAGCCTCGCTCTCACGCGTCCCTCCCACAGCGCTGCGCCAAGCGTCCATCCGGGTGCGCGGTGCGTGAGTTAAACAGCCAATCGCTGCTTCCTTACAGGGCGCCCTGCGCGCGGCCCCGCCCCCTGCATGCACGCGACCAGCGGCGCGTCTCCCCGCCCCACCACCACCAAGCCAGAGCAGGGTGGCCAGCGCACCTTCCCGCTCATTGGCCAATGGGAGCGCCCGCTTAAGCAGCACCGCAGCCAACCGTGACCGCTGGCGCGAGCCATCCATAGCTCGCCAGCCAATCAAAAGGCCCATTATTTCGGTCCGCCCCCCCCCCCCGCCACGTGTGGGAATAGCCCCTCCCCCCAGGGTGGTTCTGAGCGAGCCCTCACAGTGGGAGGGCGCATGCGCAGCAGCCCCCCCCCCGCCCCGCCGCTGGGCCCCGCCGCCCCGGGCGGGCGCCGTGCCCCCACATGGCCGGCTCGGGGCAGCCCGCGGGGCGGGTGCAGGAGCGGGGCCGCTATAAGGGGGCGGGACGGCCGGCCTGCGCTCGTCCTGGCGATGCTGCGGCCGCCGCTCCTTCTCCTCCTCCTCCTCCTCAGCGCGCCCGGCGCCCTGGCCGCCCCCCGCGGCCGGGGCGCAGCGTCGCCCGCCGCCCCCTACCTCACCCGCTACCTCGCGCAGCAGGTAGGAGCCGGCCCGCGCCCTGCGGGGGGGGGGAGGAGGCGGCGCGTGCGGCGGCCGTTAACGGCTGCGGGCGCCTGTCCCGGCCGGACAAGGCGGCTCCTGCCTTTCCGAGCCGCCCCGCGCCTCAGCGAGGGGCTCTTTGGGGGGCACCTCAGCGGGGCGTGGCTCTCCGGCCCTGGATGTCGGTGCGGAGTGGGGTGCCGGGCCGTGAGCCTTGGGTCTTGTGCCTTGGCCGCGGGGAGATGCGGGCGGGCGAGGTATTTAATGCACGGGCAGCGATGTTAGGGGCGGGAACGCCTCCAGTGTCAGCTTTGTGGGAGGTGAGCAAAAAAAGAAGGAAAAAAGAATTTGGAAAAAAAAAAGAGCAAAATGGGGAGAGCGTGCTTTCAAGGGGAACAGACATAAAGGGAAGATGAGCCGTGTAGGCTTATTCTGAAGAGCTACAAAATAGTTGCAGAATCAAGCTCCCTGTCATTCGGGCTCTGAGAGGAGGGCTGGGAACAGTTTTTTTCAGAAATCCCTGTACTGAGAACACGACTGTTCCACAAACTGTTTCTGGGTTGGGAACTCTCCTCTTCCAGTGGTCTGTTTGCATAAATCATGGACTTCCTGTGTGTTAAAAGCCTCTCTATTTAGTATTCTTCAATCACTCAGGTAGTGATTTGAGATTTTGGTGCCCTCATTAGTTCTAGTGGCCCTTAAACTTCCTTTGATAACACACTGCAGAGATCTTCTGTAATTTGTGGCCTGTGTTGGACAGGATATCAGTCCTGTGGTAGTGTTGTAACTCTAAATGTGGCACCTGTCATTCTGGTGCATTTGTTGTCGATGCTGTCATAGTATCAGTGATACTAATTGTGTGCTCTGGTCTGAACCATACTTTGTCACTGCCCTATTATTCCTGCGTCCCCATTCCCTCTGAGTTGTTGTTTCATCTGGCTGTTCTCTTCAGGTGTCCGCAGAGAGCACAGGAGACAGAGGCAGACTGTTTCCTTCGTTTGCCAATGAAGTGGTAGAGCTGTTGTGTATCTGAGATCTGTGGGCTCTGGGAGATAGGTAGCTAGATGATGGGAGAAGGGAGGAAAGTGACAGTGGCACCCTGTGAAAGAGGATGCCACATCTTGCTCCCTGCATTCTGCTCCATGTTTCTCCTCCCCTCTCACCTCAAGCAAAATCATACTGGCTAAGAGTGACTGCTGTAGGAGAGAGGAGTCATATTCACAGGCCCTTAAAACTTTAGTTTCCTTGTCCAAAGGCATATTAGTATTGCAATACATGGTAGGAGACATTATATTCATGTATTTTTGAATTCATATCATCAGTGATCTGCATGCTGTTGTCTGCTACTTGAAAGATATAGGGCTAGCATAAAAGGTGTAATTACGTGAAGGTTATAAGACTTTTTTATCAGTAGCATAGCATGCAGAACTGACAGCTATATTCTTCAGCCCTCGTGAAATGTGTGCTTAGTGCTGATGTCTGGGAGCTTGTAATTACATTAGGATTCTGTAGTGGAACATAAATACCATAATGTTCTCACTAATGGGATTTCACTGGCCTTCTCCCCCCCCCCCCCCCCCCCCGGTCTTGAATCCCTCCTGTTACATTTTCTTTTCCTAAGAGCTGACATTTTAATTAAATGTCAGCACCGTAAACCTCAGAGTGAGGCTGCAGATCATCTCAAGTTCTAATGGCTAGAACTGAGGGGAACTAAGAGCCAGGCATCCTGTGTCTAGTCCCAGCCCACTACCAACTCACTGTTACCTCAGGCAAGTCCCAGTATCTCAGTTTAAACTGATCAACATATTAAATAGGGATTATGATACTTTGCTACCTCACATGACTAATTATTAACTTTAAAGATGCTTACAACATGAATCATTGCTTCTGTTCCCTGCTGATGATTCTTTTTCTTAGCTAAAGTTCTTGTTTTGATTCCTGTTTTTCCCTTTGATGATTTTTAACATAAATTTAAATTATTTTTATAAAATCATGCAATATAAAAAGACATTATAGTACAGCAATGTATTATGCTAAGTCACAAAGAAAACATGTTTTTTTTATGCCTGTTTGTATTAAAATTTCTTGAATAGAGGCTTTATATACTTAACACTTCAACAAAATCCAACTTTGAAAGGTTTAAATAGATTCCTTGCATGAGTTCTGTTCCTTAAGAGTTCTCTCTTGAGCACTATGAACAGTTCATTAACTTGGCACATTGAAGAACTTCAGCAGTTCAAAATTTTCATATATAAGTTAAGAAGGGATTGTTTAAACAGTTCTTTACAAAAGAAAAGTGGAATTGCAATGCTTAAAGGGAGCTTCTTGATACTAAGGCATATAGGCCTTCTGTAACATGGTTGTGGGTTTATTGTCAGTGAGAGGCAATGATATTTGTTTGTTTTTATGAAAATGGGGAAACAACAGAATTAGACATTTCATCTTGACACTAACTTACATTAAACTTCCTCTTCTTTACTATTTTAAGTGCCAAACACTTATTTCTCCATGTTCTATACTTTAGTCCTGTCAGCATAAGTCAGACAATGCCTGGGTCAGTGTGACTGGGATCTTTAGTTCGTGTGTCTTGCTTACTGGACCATGTATGTCCATGCTTGCAAATCTTATTTGCTGGATGTGTAGAATATAACTAATGAAGAGGTGTGGTTTGTCCTCATGTGAGCCCTTAATTCTTGCCATTTTTGCTTATTCACTTTTGGCCTTTAGAAGCTTCCCACCCCACACACCCTTTTCTTTAATACTTTATACATTTTATTATTTTAGCTTGGGGTTGTGACTTTTTTCCCCTTCATAAATAACTGGTAACTTTCAGCCCTCTAATTCTCCAAAGCCTGAATGAAATTACCCCAGTATAAAGTTAAATTAAGTTGACATAGATTATTTGACAGCCCTTTTAAGAAACTGTGCTAACACTCACATCTTTACATCAACAAATTACATCTGTCTTGGGGGAGTTGGTCTCCTTTTCAGCTCTCGTGCTGTAGTAGTGTCTTCTGTAGGTAAGACTATTCTTGCCTCTGCTTTGGTAGCTTGCTCACTAAAATAGTGCTTGTGGTTTGTGTGTTAAATTATTCCATTTAAAATTGAACTTTACAAAGAAAGAGATGATATAGAGCTGCAAGCAGAAGACCACTATCTGAATGGCTTCTTTTTGACCAGCTATGTCAGTGACCACAATGCAAATTCATTGGAAAGGCTTGGCATTCAAGAGCCATTTCCTTCTCTTTGCCCATGTAGTAGTAGTCTTTTTAGCATAGTGGGGAGGGTCAGGAGTTGGGTAGCTTTTCTCTCCTTTGGAGAGTCTTCCCTTGTACCTCTACATTTGTGTTTTCAACACACATAGCAGCGTTTTAAAAAAACCATAGCCTGAGAATTTATGATGCTTTATGTGCAATACTGCTGACAGAATGATGCCTTAAATTTTCTGATACTTGAATGCTTCTTGGGGATAAACTGTCTTTTCGGAAAAGAGTGAATGTGACTTGTCTTCACTCAGTTTCATAATTGATGGCTCTGGAGGACTTAATGTGCTGGTGTGTTCTTCACCACAATCATACTTTGTGATCGCATCACTTGTAAACTGCTATGAATTGGCCTAAGAACCAATGCAACATATGCAAATTAAACTTTGTTTAGCACGTTACAATTTCTCAAGCCTGTTTCTTCAATCAGATTCAGTCTTTCATATTAATATACACATCTCCAGAAGATGGGTTCTAGTTGCTTCTAATGAATTTCTAGTTTTCATACATATGGGAATATTTCATATCTTAGTCAAGCCATTTGCAACTCTTTTTGCTCTATAAGCATCTGCACTTCAAATTGTGCGTGCATAAAAGGAAGCTATGTTGACGCTCTTAAAGTTTCAGAAGCAGTGCATCTTGATCTTTTCCAGCTGTGTCAGGTGTCTTTAGTATCCTATTTCATGTTGCAGACTGAAGTTTGAGGCATAGAAAATGTAGGCCTTGGGATTAGAAGTGCAAAAATTAGAATGCAGGTTTCAAGGAAGAAAAGACAATTTGGGAAAGACTGATAGGGAGAAGAGAAGCTATATTTTTCTGACATGCTGCTTCTTGTCTTACAGGAATGGCCAATTTAGAGAAAGCTAGTGAATCTCAGAATTTTTCTGCTCCACCTGAAAACAGCTACTACAGCAACCCTCCCTCCCCCTACACACAATTCGACTTCAGTCAGATCAGTGTATAGATGAGGAGAATAAAAAGTGAAGTGAAGAGCCTTTTTTGATGACAAAGCTGTCTTAGTTTGGATTAAGATAAGAGTGCAGTTTTGTTTTTAAATGTTGCATCTGTTATACTCACAAGAATGAATCTTATAATTAAGGAACAAAATGTATTTAATCCAATTCTGCATTTTTTTCAGTCTTAGAAATTTTGAATGTTGCATGTAAATGAATGTTACTAAATATGTTTATATATACAACAGCACTGTGTATGGTGTTTTAGTACTAATGAAGTAATCCTCATCCGTGGGGCTCAAACTCCCTTATAAAGACAGACTGAGATTAGCACTTTTAATTCTGGTTAGCAATTTTATTGTGACTCAGGTTGGCCTCTCGGAATAGTAATAAATGTTGGGAACATTTAAGATGGATTTATTTTTTGTGTCTGGCAACATAACACAATAGCCCTTTTAACTTCTGGTGAAGGAAAAAACAAAGTGCTTTTTGCCTAGCCCCTAGGTACCAGTTAAAAGTAATGTCAGTGGTTACGGAAGAAGTGATGATGATGTTTGGTGAATTACTTAGATTGTATGTTTTACTCATCAAGTAGTACACAAGGACTTGGCAACTCTCACTCTGTGATTTCATAATGTGATTTTAAAAATGGAGCTGTAAGCTATAAACCAGGTCTATAAGCAGAAAACAATAGCTCTTGTTCAGTGGACAGGAAATCAAGGAAGTACTTGTTAAAGCTTGTTAGTGAACTTTTATTTTTATGCACTACTTATCTGCAGGTCACAATGCAGGCATCAGCTTCTCAAATTAAACAGGAAACACTTAATTTCCTCACAACTTGCAGTCCCTTTCTTCAAGGCAGCAGTTAATACGGAGACCCCAAAAAGTGTCAGTAATCACTCCTGTCTCTGAAAACAAGTATTTTTGTCTCTCAAGCAGCACTAGATTTAATCATTAAAAAGCCATAAGAAGTCACTGAACAATTCCTTGAACAAAGAAGGTTTAAAGGACTAAATAACAAATCGATGAAACTGCATATAGCTGAATTAGAAAGTTATTTATAAATACCTGACCTGCATGAGGTTTTCGGCAGAGATGAATGCTGTTAATTTCACTGAAGTTGTGCTGACTTGCACCAGTTGTCTTTGAGTTTCTAGTAGTTGAATTGAAACCTTGAATCTAAATTTCTCTTTGGTGTGTGTGTGTGAACTTCAAAGTGGAATTTGATATTAATGGTTTGATTGGTTTCATCATCTCATTTGAAGAGATCAAGACCATCCAACAGCATAGAAAGTCACTGTGGACTATGCAGATAACTTGTAACATATGCCAATTTGGTGAGAGACAGTAGGCTGCATGTTAGATTTATTTTTAAATCTTCAAAACCGGAAGTATCTTATTTTTCTTATATGTCATACATCTAATTTAATGTTATATTTGAAAAGTGTTCTTTAGAGTTTTTTTTCCCTTTCCTTTTGTATTATCGCATAGTAAGGACTCTCTTGTCCTTGTTTTCATAGATTTTCTGGATGGACAGTTTGTAGGGAAGTTAAACCATGGTGCTCTTCTGTATTTCTGAACTGTAAACCCATGGGCGGGGATTCTGCCGTTCTTTGTTCAGGATCTGGCAACCTGGGCCTTTTATCTCAGCTGGCCATTAGATAATGGCGTAGTAAGGTGTTGGGTTTTGCACTTTTGTTCTCTCTGGATTCTTGCATATACTAAGCTGTGGTTCTGGAACTTGCAGAAACACAGAAGATTTCCTGCTCCTTGGCTGTAAACGTTGCTATTCTGTAAATGCTGTTTTGTCCGCTAATCAACTTTTGTCTAAGACAACAGATAACTGATCAATATTTTTTCTCATTTTAGGACTAAACGAAACTAATACTAAGATTAAAATTTCCAATTCTGGAATATGTAGATTTTATATCTAAAGCAGTGAAACTCAGAAGTTTAATGGGAAAACCAGAGTGCACTCAGTGCAGATGTTTGCAAAATGATTAATCTGTTTATTTCCAGGTATGTGAAGTCAGAGAAATAAGGACTGGAGAATAGGAACTGCATTTCTTTTCAGCACAGTTCAATAGATAATGTCCTCCTTTTCTTGGTGTATGGGGTTTTAACATTTTTTATTTAAAACTTAGATGCTTTCTCCCATGCTTTATTTTAGTTCAGCCCTGACATGCATGGAATGCTTTCTGGTACTTGTTGTTGTTACATGGCTACGACAAAGTGGCACTGTCGGTTGTCCTGTGGTCTGGTTGCTGTTCTCTAAACATGCATAGTGAGCAACTTCAAAGAACAAAACTTCTGATACTTGTGGTCTGCTCTTTCTATCCTTAAGTTGACAGAACAGCTTTTTCTCTCTCTCATAAACTTTGTATCTTGTCTCTATGTAAGCTGATTGTCAAGCTTAAGGTGAGAGTGATTAGTGGAAGATGACCTGGGAAAGGTTTTTGTAGAGTAAGATCCAAGAAGCATCTCTCTTTTTAGAAGAGAGTGTTCACTGAAAGGCCTGTCTGCATGGAATGTGAATATATGGTGAGTAAAGATAAGGACTTACTGTGCACGGCCTTCTCCCTCTGGCTGCTCACATGGGCACACTCGGTGCACTTGCTTTCTGTTCTGCTTAATTTATTCTGCTCCCAAAGAGAGTAAGCTTCCTTGCATTGTGAAGTAAAAAACCTTCCTAAAGGCATCCACAAAGAGAGTTAGTGTGAGAAAGCTAGTCAGAGGTAGGCTTGCATGGTGATTTCCATGCAGTAGCTTCCTGTTAAGACAACAGGAACAGAAAGTGATGGGCTTCGGGCCCTTTGACTTCAGTGGGGCTTGGACTGAGTCCAGCTTGAACTACAGGAAGTGAATGAAGGCAAAACTAGCATTAACAAAAATGTTTGATTTATGCCTCAAATAGTAGCTAATTTTTCCTTACTGTCTGATTCCCTGAAAATGGGGTCTTCCACAAAAGCTGTTCAAAACCATGTGCTGTTCTGGAGATGCTGGCTTTCCTATTGTATTTTCTACGCAGTGATAAGTGGCCGCCTGCAAGTGTAGAGTTTTCATTCCTGCAAGTCACAGTTACTATGGTGGAACCCAAGATTCCTTCAGCTCCTAAGCAGGAACTCGCTGTTCTACACGCTGATGGCAAATCACTATTAGCAAAGTCTGTGGAGTGATTCGGAATCTGTTCTGAACAGATTCAGAACTAGTCTATAACAATATGTTCTTGCCTGTTTTGAAGCAGAAAGAGAAAAATAGGGAAAAAAAATCTTTTCAGATAAAAATCTGAGATTTTTATAAGGGAAAACTGTTGCTTTGCAATGAGAAGAAAAGCATCTGTGGCCCAACTCAGTTCTGGGTGTTAATTGCACTGGTATAAAGACTCGTTGTGTATCTGTGTGTTCGTTAGAGCTTTTCAGCTGCTGGAGAGCTTTTGCAATGGTCATGGCAACAAACCTGGATGTTTCTGCTTTAGAGCAATCTGTAGAAAAGCTTATCAGTGGCAGAGATCCAAGCGTATTATTTCCCCAAATACTACTATCTCCTTACTATCTGGTCTACCAATGTCGCAAAGCCCTGCAAGTAGATAGTTGTTTTTTGCTGTTTGTATGTTGCAAACATCCCAGAGTAGCAGCTGGTGTGGGATTATGGTTTTTTTGCTGTTGCATAAGGCCTGTATGAGTAGTTGCTTCTTCCCTGTTTTGTTTTCTGAAATGTTTTTCCCCCTTCTCCCATAAATGCTTAACGAAATTGGCAGCTGTTAAATAAATGATCCACAGTGGCATGTGTAAAATCCTTAGCACTTAGCCCTAAGTAAGTATTGTTAAGTGTCTTTTCATACAAATAAACAGACATCCCTGCACTGAAATGTTATCTTGCCTGTGCTTTGTTTAATTAGAACAGCTGGATGGACGACAGGACAGTTTTCCTGTTCATTTTCACGTTGTCTTGTCTGTTTTCTTCTATGGATTCCCCTGGCATGCCTAGGATTATCTGTAGAAAATAAAATACAAATAATAGTGGTGAACTAGAGCTGGGAAAATAATGGAATGGAGCAACTTTGCTTGTAGCTCTGAAAACCTGGGAAATAAAGCAGTTGTAAAAGTTGAAACTTTAAACAATTTTTGGAGGGATAGAGGTGGCTTAAAATATTTAATTTGTACAAATCAAAATATTTTGTCCCACTTCTGAAATGCTTTCTTTCCCCAGGCCCATGTTTAAAGAAGGCTGAGAAAGCCTTTCAAATGAAAACAGTTTTGATCAGGGAAAATAAAATTTTGGAAAGTTTTGTTTAACTAATTAGTCTTTTTCAAAGCTTCAGGACTATCTCAGCAAAACTAGAATAGATGTGTTTTGTTTTGTTTTTTTATACAGCTTCATCTGTGACAAATTGAAGCTTCATGGACAAATTTGTTCTCTACTCTGGAGTAAATGTTCCAAGTGTTCCAAAATCTTCCAAGTGTTGATTGATTTGTAATTCAGTCTGGAAGGAAGATGGAAAAAAGTCACAGGCCTTTGTCTGTTCTGGGACTGAGACTTTTCACAAGAGTGACTTTATTTTTGCTGGTGTTTTGCATCTGCTCACTGCTTATTTCAGCCTTATGGACCAGTGTGCCTGGAGTAATCTATCTCTGAGCTGTTGGTTCCCTACTCCTTGCCCCTTTCCTTGTCCCATGGAAGCGTCTCATTGAGATAATGCCTTGAACTGAAACATTAATGACGTGAACATTCAATGTATTTATTGCCATAGTAATTTGTTCCAAATTTGCATAGTCAGTTGATTCTCAGGAACACAAGCCCACCCATTGCTTGGAGAAGAACAGGGTAGCAATGAAATTGAAAACTGTTTATGGCAGTGTCAGCAGTAAAGCTGATTGAAATGATTCTTGTCATCTCCTGATTTGATCACGCATGTTCTCCCTTTAACTGGAGCTTTGCCACCCTCACCTGCGGGGCAGAAAATTTTGGGAGGGCTGGAACCTTTGACAGTCCTTCCAACTGGAGAAATTGTAATAAGGAGTTATGGCCTTACTGTGACTACTGGAGGATTTTTTGCTTAAGTTTTAAAGTCCACAGGCACGTTGAGCTTTATCTTACATGATAAGGAAAATCTGGAGTTTCAGTTACAGCACAAAACTGTTAATAGCTTGGCCTTCAAAAACAACTTGTTCTTCCTATTCACCTTAGTTGTTTAGATTTTCAAAATAGAAATAACCTTTCTTCGTATACTGGTTGGGAAGGGACTTGTTTCTAACAAGGCCTGGCATGACTAGAGCCTGCTGCTATCCTACAACATAGCTGTTCAAACATTTTTCAGTCTTTTTCTTTGAAATGCCTTGACCAAACTGTATGATACACAGCAATAGTAGAGATCATGTCTGAGGTTTCCTTGTCAGTGCTTTTTAATCACTGCAGTAATAGAGTGCTAAAAACAGACTTCCTTAAATGGTTACAGCCTCCTTAGAGCAGATGACATGGTTTCTGCAGCATAAAAGAAGCTTCAGTAAAAACATGAAGCATGATTATAGTGGAAGGCCAATGTGCTCGTGAAAACATAGTCATGAGGTGCTTTCATGATGAGACACTTAAGCCTGCATTCATTTTGGTGCAAACTTGTAAGCTTGTTCAGGGAGCTCATTTGGCAGCTGGGGAAAAGTTGGTAACTGTTGTTCTAGAGCATCACCAGTTGGATGGAAGTTAGTATCAATTAATATATAAAAAAGCACGTATTGTTGTGTTGGTGTATTTTGTTAAACATGACGAATTAATGAAGTAAATTTAATGATCAAAACCTTTGAATTGCCCCGTTGTTATGAGGAGTTTAAAACTTTTCAATGACATCAAGATTCTGTCCTTGAATTCAATTTTTTCCTTTCTACTTTGGTGTAGGACTTTCAAGGTAGTGAGTTCATGTAGCCAAGTGCAGCAAGATATAGTTTACATCTCCCTCCTCTTCCATAAAGTATCAAATGATTATGTATTTCTATTGTCCCATGCACAAGTACCAGCTTCTCAAGAAAAGAATAGAGAATCCAACTGATAAATACCTTGCAGAATACCTAATTCCATGCATTTAAAATGGAAAAGATGGAAAGCATAGCTAACCTTCATATTTAAGCCAGTAAATTGTCAGGTACAAACTGAGAGAATATTTGCAGCTGTCAGTGAGATGAAACAAAAGATCAGTCCTGGGAGGCTGTAATACACACGTGTGCAAGAGGGAGAAATGCAGGAACAGGGATAATGTCAGGGAGGGAGGCTCTTTTTTTTTTTTTTTTTTTTTTAAATCAGCTGTATTTAGCTTTCATTTCTGATTCCATGTATCTGCTGCCACAAAGAGGTAAATAGCACGTGAAATCACTACTGAAGTGATTTTTATGAACTTGAATGTTTAATAATTTATAGTAGTACTCTTAACAAATTTGGGACCTCGTTGAATATTGTGCTGTACAGGGGTAGCAAGGCAGGCTCTGCCCTCATAAGCTTACAACTTAAACAGAAGAAACAAAGATTTTAAGAGGAAACAAAAATGACAGGGCCAACTAATTGGACTGGAGTCCTACAGCCTGTTAAGAGGAAAGCCAGGAATAGAGACACATCGCTGAAATCCCAAAGAGGCTGGTGCCCCCACTGCTGTTCATGGCCGGAGGATATCCTCAGACTATCCTGTATCTTCCTATCCTGAGGAAATAATTCAGACAGGATGAGCACTCAAAACAACTCCGTGAACGCTTGGAGGGTAGAAATCTCCTAAAATCCGCTGGCTTCTCGCTGGTAAACAACTAAGTGACTCGATTTTGCATAGAATATCCAAGCTTGTGAAAACAGAGCTATTAGAGAACTGGAAAACAAGACCTGACAGAAGGGCTTTCAGAAGCTTGCAATTTTGCCAGAAACTCAGGAGTGTGTGTGTTGGGGGAATTACCACAGCTTTTTGTTAGAAGCTATCCTATGAAGTGTTATCTCCTTTGGAGGAAGCTTAGCTTAACTGTCCTGCCTCTGTGGTCCTTAATGATCTTAAGGTGCTGCTGAGGAGGAAGTGCTTCTTTTAGCCCCCTTGTCCTGTTTTGTCTTTATGCTTTACTCAGTCCCGTAGTTTCTGAATGCTTCCAGGAGTATATTAAGCAGATTAACATCTGTACATTAACATCTGTTGTGCATTTGTTTTTTCATTTGCTCCCTGGGGGAGAAGCGTGTAGCAGAGCAGCTGGTTTGGGAAGTCCATTTAAAAGAAAACAAAAAAACACACAAAAAAACCCCACAGAGACAAATTATCATTGACAGCTTAGCATAAGCACATGATACGCATGTACATATAAGGTAAAGTCAAAGAAATGTGGCTTGTTTTTAGAGCGGAAGGCGATGAGGTATGCTGCGGCCCTTCCTTCCGATGGGAGTTTGCTCAGTGGACCAGTCCAGAGAAAGCTCCTCATCCTGAGCAAATGAGCTGTACTTCATTATAGAAAGTTCCTCTGGGCTAGAAGAGCAAAGCTGCTGACTTGGACCTCGGGTCTGGAGCTCATCAGCCTCTCAGACAAAATGACTTGTGCTGCCTACCTGTGTTTTTAATCAAGTTCAGTGCACGCAGTTCTCGGCAGCTGTGGCAGCGCTTTGTTAAGTGGCTGCAGTCTTCCATCTGGAGTTGGCTGCCTCCCGAGCAATCTGTTGTTTATACGTAGGTATTTTCCCCAAACACTTTGCGAGACTTTTGAGTTGAAGCTATAGGCAAAAAGAAAAGATGACCCCTTTTCTTGTACATGGGACAGAGTTTGTTGCTTGCTTCCTTTGTCTTAGGGCTGCAGCTCTCCAAACTATTCCTATCCTGCCCATCTCAGTTTAGAAAAGTGTGCCTTAAACTTATTTATAACTTCTTACTTCCAGTACCCCTTCTTTTCTTATATTTGTCCTCCCTTTTAGAATGGTACTGTCAAAATTATGAATGACTGAATCTGTATCAGAGCTACTGTTGTGTGTGCATCATAGTTGCATTTCTAAAGTGCTGCTATAGTTCTGAGGTTATGGTTTGTATTGCTGCGGCTGATCGTATTCTTATTTCTAACCAGTTTGCTAGGTAGCACTGTTTATGGAAGCTTAAAAATTTGCGGCTGTGTAACTGCTTTAGATTAATCTTAGAATATTACAGTTTGGAAGGGACCTCTGCATGTCATCTGGTCTAACCTCCCACTCAAAGGCCAGCTGGCCCAGGACCTTGCATCTGCTATTGACATGTAATCTCATCCTGGTAGTAATTGTAATTATGGAACACCTTATATATGCTAATATGCTTTTACCAGTGTTACTCTTAACCAGCACTTAAGGTATTGTAATATGCATTAAACTGTTTTCTTTTGCTGTTAGTCTGATCTATCTCATTAGTGGGTTTGGTTGCAAAAGTAGGTGTTCTTGTCTTGCTGCTTTTGCATAAGAGTGGAAAAGAAATTTTCTGGTTCAACTTCTTAATAAAATCTGATTTAAAAAAAAACCTAAAATCTGAGTGACTTGAATTGTAAAATGTAGTTCAACACATGATGGCATTTACTTGTGTATCCATTCTATAACACATAGCAAAAGAAACCACTTGTTGAATGAGAACAGGTAGCTCCCCTGTGGGAGCCATGTAGGTTCCTGCAGAGCAGTTTGGCTAGATGACAGCTCCATCTGCTGTTCTTGGACTACAGCTTTCCCTTTGTATCAAAACGTTTCACTTTACAATTTTATGTTGGTTCTTGTGATTATTCAGTCTGTCTTCACACATTTTCAAACATATCTCCTCTTGTGAAGAGATATGCCTTGGGACACTTCCAGACTGCATATTGATCCTCCAGATTCAGAAATTCTTTGGGTTTCTTCTCAGTAATTGGTACCCAGGACATCTTTCTCTCTCTCTCTCTGCTTACAAACATTAGGTTTTATTTTCTAGTCATGTTATGTGTCTTACCCTTGCAAAGACAAGTTGCTACAGGATAAGAAACTGCATCATCCTGCAATAAAGTTCTTGCTCTTCTGTTAAGTAATAGGTTTTTTGTGGGGGGGGCTTCTGAGCAGAAGTTTGGATGTGAGGTCTCAGTAGTGTATTTTCTTTTACGTGTCCATGATTTGATGTGAATAGGATGAGCAGAGGCAGTTTAGCTGCCAGAGACTATGCAAATTTTACAGGTTGAGGGAGGAATGGGAGAGAAGAAAGAAGTGACTGATGGCAATGAGTGAGCCTGCAGCATGTGCCATGTAATCAAGGGGTGGAATCATGCCACTTTAGTCAACTTGGCCAGTAAAACTGACAAAGGAAAACTTAAATTCCTGTTCTTTACTCCCTGTTGTTGCTGAGAGACCCTCGCTAGAACATTGGGGTTTTGGTCTTCTCTGTTTAGTGGGAATAGACAGACAGATCATAGCAGAAGAAGACTGTAGTAAATCAAATATTTAAAAAGAGAATAAGCCATAATTCAGGAAAAATACATACATACTTGAATTTTACTGTCCTAATTTTCCAATTTCATGGGAACTGGAAGAATAAGGTGGGCTTTAGAATCTGTTCTGTACAATACCCCTTTGAATAACCTTGGCCTGGTGTCAAAACGGTGCTTATGCATTGACCTACTGTGGTTCCCCCCCCCCCCCCACAGTTTTTTGGCTATTACATTTTAAGCCATCTGCACTGTGAAGATTTTGATACCTAACTTTGTAGGCCAGGAAAGGTGAATACTTTTTGTGGTACAGTCTGCTAGCTAGAACTCTGACTTCAGATATGAAGGCTGCAGAATCAAGTTTTTGGGTTAAATGGTTAATTTTAGATGCTTCCACATCAGGCAGACAAGACACTTGAGCCTAAGTTTTTTTTGCCATCTCTGGCCAGCAGCAGCCTAACCAGAAAGGTTACATAGAGAAAGATACTTCTCTACCTTATGAACAGACCTGAAACACCTGGATGTATTAGGTGTGCTTTCTAATAGTATTGAAGTTTATTAAACTGCATTTTAATTTTTTATTACATGTGCTCTAATAAGTACATCTAATCTTTCTTTAATTGCCCCAAAGTCTTACGACCAAAAATTTTTCAGATGCTGAGCTTGTTCTGCCTTGCTAGGAATCACGCTCGATTATGCTTAATGTAAAAGGTGAAACTAAAACTAATAATGGCTGTGCAATTGAAAAAGGACCAAGGTAGTTATCCATGTAAAATGAACCCAGCATATGTTGTCAAGACCTGAATTCAGTGAAAAAGCCTCTAAGTATGTGCACAATAACATTGCCATGTGCTTCTGAGTAAGTAGTAAATTGTCCCACTGAGCAAAAATGTAGAATGTGCATAAAATAGTTTTAGTTAGGTTTGGAAGTAGTCAATGAGGTTAGCTTATTCAGGACAAGGACCTTGTGTCTTATATGTATATCAAGATAACGCACAGGCCTTCAACTGTTTCTGCTATTCAGATAGCAGTGAGCTACAACACACACCTGTCTCCTCGCTTTGGTCTGATTAAGTCTGATCCTTAGGCCCAAGAATGGGTAAGCTTTGAGACAGTTTGGAAAAAACGGTTTGCAGCAGTGTATATTATAAATAAATTCCTACACTCTTTGGCCCAAAGTAGGCATAGACATGTTGTGTAGAGTAGCTGGATCCTGCAGGTCAAGAGTCAGGCTCCCTTTCCTGAGCTGGAGAAATCTTCCCAGCAGCTAGTTTACTACTCTGGCAGCTAGTGCTTGGATTTGATGTGATTTGCTTCTTTTTAAATGTTAACCTACAGATGCTCTCAAAACAGACGAAATTCGAAAAGCTGGTTCCTAGGGCAGCCAAGGGATTTGGCAGAGTCTGGCGTAAAGGCAGACGGACGAGCAGAGATGTTCAAGCCAGCAGATGTCAGGCTCTTACCACCGGCAGCCCTGACGTGTGCAGTCAGATGGATTCAGCCAGCACAAAACAGTATAGAAAGAAGAGATGATGCTTCGTGCGGATAGAAGTCAAAATTGAGAAATCACAGGTCGTCCTCAACTGATGAGCAAAAGTAGTGATGCTTTGGGATTTGGGAATACATGAAAATTAACAAGCATAGCTCTTCTGGAATAGCTTTTTTCAGTAAAAACTTGTGTGGGTGTTTTGATTCCAGAAGAAGATTGTGCCCATGCAGGAAGTTGCCCTGTAAAAGCAATTTTGATAAACTTTCCAGTATAGCTAAACAATTGGAGAAGGGTCAACAGGGATAGTACATACAAACCAGTATGAATGAAAGCTGAAAAATTGACCTTAGGAATTGAAAGTGCATCTCTAATGAGGCAATAAAGCTAACACTATGGGGTTTGGGGTTTTTAAATGATGTCTAAAGGCTTAGAATACTTCTAAAAGTGGTAGGGAGGTGGAAAAGGGGAGTTCTGGAGAGATGTGAACTAATGAAAACTGCCAGGAGAGGAGAAGAAGCACTTGACAAAACTATCTACAAAATCTGTCAATAACATAGGAACTGCAGAGAATTAGAGTTTTCTCCCCCTAAGAGTTAAACAAAAAAAAACCCAAAAAGCAAACACAGTATTCTGACATGAATCTGTTTAAATTTCAACCTTATGCCAAAAGCAAGAGAGAAGGGATTTCTTTTTTTTAAATGCTAAGGTTAGTCAGGAATTTTTCTAAGACTATAAATGTTGGAGGACAATGGCTCTCTTTACTCATTGGTACAGTCTCATATTAGAATACTGCGTGATCCCTCAGCAGATCTGTCTGCTTTCCTGAATACATTTAGAACATCTCCATCTCATATAATACTGTAAAAAGGGTATGTGTATCTTGTACCTGAAAATACACTTCTCCTTTAATGTATAGACCTATAATTCTGGTTTGTTTCCTTTCATAAGGCAGAGGAAAGCAGATTTTGATGCATTAGGAATCCAAGAATATAAATGAATTTAGTTTTAGATTTTCTGATCTTAGTAAAACTTTTCACTTTATTTTTCCTCTGCAAAGTGACTGCCACCACTTGCAGTTCACTGCATGATCTATTTTAGCTTTCTGAAGATATTGTTATTTCTTGCTCTGGCAGATTGATCACTTTGGATTTGATGAAAATCTTACATTCCAGCAGCGATATCTAATAGCAGATCAACACTGGAAGAAAGACAATGGACCAATACTATTTTATACAGGCAATGAAGGAGACATCACATGGTTCTGCAATAACACAGTATGTATAAAACAAATTCTTGCTGAGTTACAATCCTTGCTTTTCAGTAGTGATTTACTGAAAAATATGGAAGAGCAAGGAAACAGCATCAGAATATCATTTAAAGTGAAAGTTTGCAATGATGGTTATGATTACAGAAGGAGAAGTAAGCCAAAAGAAAGCACAGAAGAAGTTTTAGGGGGTTCATGGTCATATTCAAAGTCCATAGAAATCAAAATAGTGTGTGGGGGGGGTTGTCCCTTTTTATTTTTATTTTTCTATGAGTTAAGCCTGTGCCATAGGAGTTCTGGCAGGATTGTCTGAGTGTATCCTCACAAAACAATGCTGCTTACTGTTTTGTTGCATTTTTGTTTATACATATACCTTTGCATGTCTCCAGGTGGATATCTGCCTTGTGTATTTTCTTACTTCAATGATACCATAAAACCAAATTGCATTCTGTCTTTCTAGTTGTATTTTGATAGTGATATTTCCTAATCAAAGAATGTGTGTTCAGTTAAACTAGATTGAAAGTAGACCTTTCGAACTAATTCACTCTCAACTTGTTAAAATGTCTTTTTTCCTCTTACCAGGGTTTTATGTGGGATGTGGCTGAAGAACTTAGTGCCATGTTAGTATTTGCTGAACATAGATATTATGGAGAATCTTTGCCCTTTGGAAATGAATCTTTCAGTGTAAGTGTCTTATTTCTTTTCCTCTTTAGATGTGGTCTATATTAAAATAATTCTGCTTATTATAATTCTTGCCAGTGAAACAACTGCTTGCCTGAGGAAGTTGAATAAGACTTAGATGTGCTAGAAGCACATGACTATCCAATTTTTTAACTCTTAATTCTAGGATGTTTAAAAAAAAAAGTCTGGTATTTTATAGCATTTCAAGAAACACCTGAAAAGAATATTTCATTTTTTATCAGGCACAGATTTAGAACTCACTAGCTCCTACGAGGAGAAGGGCTTCTTTTGGAAGTCTTTCCCGTGTTGCATATGACCTGCTTTCTTTGCCTCAGGATTCCAAGCATCTGAATTACCTGACATCAGAACAAGCTCTGGCAGACTTTGCGGTACTAATTGAGTACTTAAAGGAGAATATTGTAGGAGCCCGTTTTAGTCCGGTCATTGCTATTGGAGGCTCTTATGGAGGAATGCTTGCGGCCTGGTTTAGAATGAAGTACCCCCACGTGGTAGTTGGGTGAGTGTGCTTGTCCTGCTTGAACACAGAGCAGTCATTATTCTGGGCATTTGTAGCTTCAGTGCTATAAATATTATGGCACTGGGACAAGTACCATAATTCAAGCTGCCCTGAATTTTTCACCTTTGGGAGGAGGAGTTAAGTCACTTTGAATTTGGGAAGAGGTACTTCTTTCTTATAAAGGCAACTGTAGATCAGCAAGTACTAGCTGGTGTGTCTTTTCAGATCTGTTTGTTAGTTTTATAAAAACAGTCACTATGAACACTGAATTTGTAAGTGACTTCTTTAGTTTCCTTTGATTTCTGCCTCTCCACCACCCTCCTACCCCCTTGGTATTATGTTGGACTGTATTCAGTATCATTGCAAAATGTTCTTGTGACACCAGACTCCAGAGTCTGGTGTTGAATTCTTAATTCAGTAATAGACTTCCTGGTGACTTGAGGCAGGTCTTCAATCTCTTTAGCGCCTCAGTTGCCCCCCTGGGAAACAAGAATAATAATCCCCCCCTTGTCTTTTAGAGAATAGGTTCTTGTGGGCAGGGACTCTCACTTTAGTTGAGTTTGTTCAAGGCCTAGTGTGAAAGCCCTAGATGCTAGATGAGAATGAAATATGAAGTAAGCAAACTCTGAATTTCTACTTTATGTATTAACTGATATCTCTGTGTTAGCATCTGAGACTGGTAACCTTCAATAGCCTTTGCATGCAGACCTGTGGAATAGCTTTGCAACGTTACGGTTAGTTCAGCTAGGGGTGAGTGTCTGAGCAGAATTATAAATGCTACTTAGCTAGTGGCTGTGGGGAGGGTATTGCCCAAAGGAGGGGAGATCGCTTTGCAGAGGTTCAGGATGCATGTGTTTCACCAGACAATCTCCTCTGTGCATTTGCAGAGCTCTGGCAGCCTCTGCTCCAATCTGGCAGTTTGGTAATTTGGTTCCTTGTGGCACTTACTTCAGTATAGTGACTAATGATTTCAAAAAGAGTGGGAAGGGCTGCTCAGAAAGCATCCGGAATTCCTGGAGTGCCATTAACCGTCTTTCCTCAACAGGTAAGACCTCACCAATACTTTTTTCCATGGATAACTATGTTCAGGATTATATTATAATTTCATAAAATCAGTAAACTTGCATTATGACTTGCACTTGTATATATATTGTGGGTTTTTTTTTTTTTGAGACTATACTTAGTCATACAAAACTGTGAAATGGACTCAGTGTTATTTTTTTAAAATCAGTCTGTCTTGTTGGATCAGTTGCTTCATTTATATGTGATGTGATTCAGAATCCAGGTCCAAACATCTCCAAGATCAGATAGGAGCTGACTGCAGGTCAGAACTTCAAGGCTCATATTCCTTTCTGGCAAAGTTGAATGAATGGTGTCTTTATTCTAAAAAGTAGTTTAAACAGGAACTGAGGCAATTGGAAATAGAAAATCACAGCAGTTCTTATAGTTTTGGTGCTTGGATGAATTTATCAGCTGGGATCGCTGTACAGCACAGGAATTAAACAAACAAAAAAAACCCCAAAACACACAACCCCCACTTCTCTAGCTACTTCAGTTCAGAATCCTACAGGAGAAAGCCTAGTATCACCAGGTAGCTGATTAGTATGGGAAGCCGAACTGGAGGAATTCTAGATCAGATAAAAATAGTGGAAGAAAAGGCAAACAGATTCCTGGGAGATCAAACAAGAGGCCTTGCATTTTGAACCGACTGGTTTGATGTTTTTCCTTCCTCAGAGGATGTTACTTCCTGTCATAAAATGCCAAATGTCTTGTAAATTTGTGGGGGGGGGGGATTTTTGTTTGTTTTTGTTTTTTGGTTTTTTAGATAATATTGTCTTACATAATGTTAAATCTTAACTGTGACGTACAATCTGTACACTTCAGCATATGGATATTTCCTTTCACTGAAATAGATGCTAAATAAATTTTAGTCTGTGATGCTTGTGAGTATGCGGAATGATTTCACTAGATTAGTTAAGCTAAGGGAAATATTTTTTTTTAAACAGCAATACAGCTGGCCTATGTGTGATCGACACAGATGCATTAAACATTAATTCTGCTTTTTTTATTTAAGATGCAGGTTTACAGTGGCTTTCCAGCACATTTCACTTGTGCAGCCCATTAAAAAATCTTCGGGATGCAGCTATGTTGAAGAACTGGCTGAGTGAAACATGGATAAACTTGGCTATGGTGGACTATCCCTACAAAGCTGACTTTTTACAGCCTCTGCCAGCTTGGCCTATACAGGTAACTGAGTGCCTGTATCCTCTAGACCTGACTTAAGCTTGGGCTGTTGAAGTCCTTTTTGCTTGGTCTTATTGCTGAAGGAGTTTAACTAATTCTCCCCTTCTGCATGCACCTTTTTTCTTTATTTTTGGCTCTGTAAAGCCAACATGGCTGAAAAAGAACCAGGGGCAATATCTTCTTGTGTATCAGCTGGTTTGCTGACCAACTGCTGTTTGTGGGGCTAATGGATTACATCAAGATCCCAGAGAAAGAAAAGTGGCAGGGATGACTGAAAAATCTCAGCTGGCCTGCAGAGTTACTCTCAAGGAGCAATGCTGCACAAAAAAAGCATATGCCATTAGAGATTCTGATGCCAAGCTCAGCTGGCAGCACTTGCAAAGGGAAAGTTTCTAAGCTATGTCCCTTTTGATGTGAGAAAACTAATGAGAGAGGAAATGCAGATCCCCACAAGTGTATTCCTTGCAGGGTCACTTTTCACATCTGCAAACCTTCATCTGTGAAGCTTTGTTTATCTGTAGTGCTTTATCCAGTATTTCTGTTTTCTTGGAGTTTGTTCTTGTTAGTCCCTGACTGAATTTCCCTGCATGTCTTTGGGTTACTGTGTATGGCAGGTGAGACGGATAAAATGGCACTTAGTATTTTTGCTGCTAAATTGTAGTTGTTACAAGTAAAATGAAGATATTGAATTCCTCTTGTTTAGAGCTGGCTAATGAAGAAGGGGATGGACATTCATCTGTCCTGTGTGGCTGTCTGCAGAGGACAGTATGAATGCCTTCAGATAATTTCTGCTTTCTTATCAACCTAATGCAACATAAGAAATGTGCTTACCTTCACCACTGTTTACTCTATTTCTGTTTGAGATATAACTCAGTAAAACCTAAAATAGAAAAGGCTTCTGCTTTTCTGGACAATATTAATGTATGAAATCTGGATGATACAAGCTGTGCAGGTACTTTCTCTGAACCAGGACCTCTAATCTGACTGAGGGTGAAAAAGGGGCAAAAGTATGTTAGAGTAGTTGAATATATATCACTTAATCAGTTCTCTAGTGCTGGCCGCCTGTGTTCTCTCACAAGTATTGATCTCTGCTTCACAACACCATCTGAGTTTCAGATACAGGGCTGTCTGCAGCCCTCTGTACTATTATCTGTCTGCAGTGTGTATTTGCATGAGAGAGTGAGCTTTCCAAACCATTAATTGCTGAGTTCAGAACAGATAGCTGAGCTAGCCAAACCACAAAACACACTTGGGATGGCAAAATACGAAAGTTGTGCATTGGCCTTGTCTGTTGGGAAGAAGGGAGGGATCAGTTCCTGAGCTTCCACAACAAAAATGAGGGAAAATATTAAATGGGGAGGATGGATAATAAGTTCATTTCTTGGAAGAGGCACAGTTTGCTACTTAATTTCCTGTAATGGTCTGTTAATAACCTGTAGGAATCCTGTAAGTTGTCCATGTGTGCATATAACCCTGTACTTGAACAGCTCTAGAGTTGCAGTGCATCCTTTGCTCCTTGCAGGAATAATTTTGGATTCTGCTGATGGGCTAGGAACTCAAATACACAGCCTTTGCTCTTCATTGTCCTTGTGTTTGTCACAACCCTATGAGAGCAGGGTAAGGAGAAAGCCCTGCCAGGAAGCATATTGTCTCTTTTACGTTTTGTGAGCTGAAAAATCTTTCTGGTGCAGTGGTTTCTGGGTTTTCTGGTTTTTTTTTTTTTCACTCTAGTGTGATCTGTCCCCAGTTAAAATTCTGAATTTAACTTTACCTGAGGGTGCTCTTGATTCTTCAGCAACAAAACGGTTTCCCATTATACCACCTTATATTTTCCAAACATGAAGAAGCAAGAATATTGTAATGCTGCTATATAATAGCACTTAAAAAAAAAATTAAAAATTTCCTGACATAGATGCTTCCATTTATACTATGGCAAATTGCAGACAACCCAAATTTGGGCCTGGAGCTTCATTGTCATATATTTACATGTAATAGCTTTCATTCCAGGAGAGCCACATATTCCTTATTAAGCATCCTCTATTTTAAAGAATGGGAATTGGGTTGAAAAGCTAAGTTAATGGAATATTAAGGTTGTACTCTTTAAATTCTAAATCAGGAAACAAAGTTTCAGGTTCTTCAGAGTAGAATGCACTGCAAAATGGAATACTGTAATTTTTTTTATGATAATGCTTAGGGTATATAATTGCATAGAAAGACACTGTCTGGAGGTACAGAAGACTGTACTTTCAAAAGAAACTGATATCCCATCAGGTATAGTGTTTTAATCCTTATCTCTTCAGATTGAGATTCCCATCTTCCGTCTTTTTAATAGGTAGTCTGCAAGTTCTTGACGGATCCCAGTCTTCTGGACAAACCATTGCTGCAGAATGTTTTCCAGGCAGTAAATGTCTACTACAACTACTCAGGAGAAGCCTCATGCTTTGACATGTCTCAGACTGCAACAAAGAATCTGGGCCAGATGGGTTGGTACTATCAGGTAAGTGATCCATCATCTCTAAATTCAACTCCTTGAGGTTTTTTGGGCCAGAGCTCATGGGAATTGTCAAGTCATTTAACTGTCAACATGTTGGGCCAGATGTAAATTGATGGAGCTACAGTAGAGTTGCTACTCTGTGCTTTTTTATATATAGCTTTAAACACAACCCAAGCCTTCAAAATCAGGCTGGATTTAGAAGTGAAAATGAATGAGGTTATGGTCAATTTTCATAGACAATTTCATGGTCAGTTTGTGGTGTTAGATGTTCTCCAAACAATTGCAAGCTGTGTATATTTTTCTCTTTGGCTTAGAACTTGAACACTTCAAGCTTGTTTATAAGAGTAACGATAACACTATGCAATGCTCTCATTGTAGAAAATAGGGTTACCTGTTGATTTTTGATACTAACTTCTGTCCTGTAGAAAACATACAGGGAAAAAATAAGGACTACTATAATGAAGTAACTTATCTAGTGAAGAAAAATGTGAACATGAAGCTAGTATGGTTGTAGTAAGGGGGAGGGCAGGGCACAAGAAAAACAACTTCCCCAGAAGGTTCATGTTGTCTTTTGTTATCTGCCTGACTGAGTTTCAGCTCTATATATTGACTGGAAAATGATGCACAGAAGCAGCATCTTAGTCATCTTCTCCCCTCACACCCCTCAATTTGTGTATGCAAATATGCCAGGATATGTTGATACTGATTTCTTTCAAATAAAGCTATTTATGCTGTAGCTCCCTGAGACCCCTCCTTTCCTGTCAAGTAGGCAACAAAAATGTGCATCTCTATAGTAAAGGGTCCAAGGCATTCTCTTCTCCCTGTCTCAGTTATGGAGCATGTGCAACTCCTTCATATACAACCTCCCTTCTGAGCAAAAGGGCAGCTGCTTCCACAACCAAGCTGTTTGAATTGGTTTTCAGGCTGTGACGGTCTGCACCTGGCTGTTTCCTCCTGTTTTTTGCTTCTGGCAGCCCCAGGAAATGTGCAGATTTCATAAGTTGTTCTCTGAGGAACTTAGGGCTGTGTTGCCTTCCCCACCACATGGGTAATGAAGAATATGGCAGCTGGGCTCATCAAAACCACTCCTCCAATCTTCAGCTTGTTTCCTGTCTACTTCTGAAGGCACCTGGAAAAGAAGGCAAGCAAGAACGGACTGTGTAGTTGCCCTGGTGGGCAGTATGAGGCCTCCAGGCTATATATATATATATATATTTTTTTTTTTTCCTTCCCCCCCTTTTCCAGTTACAACCACTAAGGTCAGGGAATGGTTTGTGGCTGAAAAATAAAGCTTTTGCTTTATCTGTGTTCTGATAGTTTGGTAATTACTGATTGAATCCTGTCTGAGCTTTTTCATTTAAATATTGCACTTGCAGTTATTGGACAGTCTCCCATGAATACATCTTGTTGCCCTGCTCTTTCTTTCAGGTTTGCACTGAGATGGTGATGCCCATGTGCACAGATGGTGTCAATGACATGTTTGAGCCTCAGAAATGGGACTTTGATGCACTTTCGGAAGAGTGTTTCAGACTGTGGGGAGTGAGGCCTCGCCCCTCTTGGGTTCTTTCTATGTATGGAGGGAAAAACATCAGTTCACACAGCAACATTGTGTTCAGGTGAGCCTCGCTTCAGCTTCTAGAGTAGCTTCTTCCACCAGTTTGGGCTGTCAGTGCAGACAGCCTGCTCTGAGTAGCAAGGCATCTGTTTCCAGCATTCCAGCTGAATAAATGATGGTGGTGCTTTTTGTTTCACTTGAGAGTAAAATGGTCAGTCTGCAGTGACCAAAGAAGCAAACTGTTCTGTCATTGCTTGTGTTTCTCTAAAAAGAAGAGTTTAGCTTGGGATTTTGCCAAATGTAATTTTCTTCCCATGTGGATTCCTGCTTATCTTGTGGCCAAAGTCCAGGTTTCTCATGCTGGTAAATCTGTCTAGCTTTTATGAAGCCAAAGCACTGTCTCTTCCACATGAAAGGAAAGTCTAAACAAGCTCTAGCTATAAGACAAGATCTTGATGACTAAAATTGTTGCTCTGGGTGATAGTCTTGCAGAGGGTTGGTGTGACGTTCCTCTTTCTCTTTGATACAGGAAAGAGGGAAGTAGTGTGAGGGGCTTTCCTACCACTACTAATTGTCCCCTTATTTTAATGGTAATTGGGTTAAGTTTCAACAAAATTGTTTAAGACCCAATTACGAAGAGATGTTTCCATTCTAGCAAGGCATACCAGTAATGTAACAGAAGTTGGTCTGAAACACCTTCCTATATGGATGAAAAGTGAAACAAATAAACTTCAGTCAGATACAAAAACTAATGCACACTGCTTGCTCTCTACTCAGCCTTCACTTTCCTTATTTCTAATGAGGTTAAATTCTGTTCTGCTTTCTTTAAAGGGAGGTTTATGTTGCTCTACTTTGCTGCGAGGTGATATGAATTTTGAACAGCTAAGAACTGGCTGTTCGTTAGGTTGCTACATGGTAGGGAGGCATTTAATAAACCCATTTTCTGCACAATTGGAGCCTGTGCCCTCAGGAGTTGTGACTCTCTCTACTGATTGCCCACTGTGGGCAGCTCCTAGATGTACCCCTCTTCTCTTGTTCAAATTGTGCAAGGCCTTTTCAAAAACAAACTTCCTTAAACAAAAATCAGAATTAGTCTTTTGGACTTGCTAAATAGCTGTGTATTTTAAAAGTAAAAAGTCCTGGCTTGAATTGGGGATTATTCTCTGGATTTCAGCCGTTAAGATTGGTCTGTTTGGCTCCAAAGGCCTATTGCTTTCCTCTCATTTGTCTCTTGCTGTTTCTGCCCCAGCGGGATGTCTGCTCTAAAGTGAGAAATTCCACAGTTTTTAATAGGAAAAAATTATTGATCTAACTTAATTTCTGCAAACTGTTGCTTATTTCCAAGGTTCCACAGCTCTGTACACTAGAATTCTGCATTGTAAGCAATAGACAAACAAATCTAAGTGTTTAAGAATTTATGCCAGCTGAAAGAACTTGAAATGAGAAAAGCTTGAAAGCAACCAAATGAGTGAAAAAGAAGTAAGTGCTGTACACACAAAGCTTTGGATCTCAAGCTGAGTTGTTTCTCTTCAAACAAACACATTGTCAACACCGTACATTTATATAAGAGCCTTTTATCCACAAACACCACAGAGTGCTTTGCGCAAAAAAAAAAAACAAAACAACCCCCCCCACACACACACATCTACCAGGGGATATGGGCTCCCCTGTGGGGTAAAAAGCACTGTGTAAAAGTGTCAAGCAACTTGCACAACAGTTTAGAGCAGGAAAGGAGGAATACTTCATCTAAACAGAACTGCTGTAGGGTGGATTTATCCAGCCACTACAGGATTTAGTCAGGATGCTGAAACTCATGTTGCTACTTCTCTGTCTGCTAGCAGCATATCACCCTGCAGATTCCACACTGGAACTCTATGGAGTTCTCAGGTGTTGACTTGGGAATTCCCAGTGCCTCTTTGGTAGCTTTTCAGAGGTATCTTACTAAGCTTTTCTTAGTGTGTGGGTATTAGACTACAGGCAGAAGTTTCCTGCCTGTCCTGAGATGTGCACCTTTATTAAAACACTAGTTTGAGGAGATTAGGGGTTTCAGTACTGCTTTGTCTCTTTCAGCAATTTCCACTCCTGATATTCATATTGGAATATGTTCTGTAGTTGGCATAGAAATACACTGTGGTGGAAACTATCTGCGCTTTAATGCCCTCAGTGTGTATGGCAGCAGAAAGCTTGTAGCAACTGGTAGTGTCTTGTCACCTACATACAGTGGTAGTCAAAATCAGCCCGGTGTAAATGGGAATTTAAGTTGAAATTGTTGGAATTGTTGGCATAAAAGAAGAGAATGGAACAAAAGAGAAGGCAGAACAATGCCTGGTAGAAGAAAAGGGGAGAAAAGTTTAGAAAATGAATCTGGGCAGTTGTGGAGGGAGTAGACTTTTTTAAAAAGAAAAAATAGGATACACAAACAGTGCTGCTAGGTGTGTAAAATTGTGCTTGTTCTGGACAGGATTGAAGGGCAGAGGAGGCTCTAAAGAGACAAAGAAAAGGGAATATTTTGCTGTGCAAATGACAAAATTTTATTTATACTGTCTTGGAAGTATGATGAACTGAAAATGGAATTAGAGAATGGTATACTGAGAAATCCAATCATGGAAGTCTCATTTGATCTTCCTGGCTGATATTTTGCATTGAAATTTGTTATTTCTGAAGCCCTACTTGCCTTGCCATTGCTAGAAAGGAATGGCTGATTTTTATGTTTTCTTTTGTGTTTTATTTACTTGTTACTTCTGTTTATACTGGGAAACTTCCCTCCTCTAGGATGACAACTGAGCACTTCAAGTGCCTGCTTAGCTTTAGCATGTAAATAATCCATTCTAGTCATTACTGAATTCTTATCCTGTAAAACTGTTAAGCATTGGGATTCTTCTGTGGTGAGGCCCCCCTAACAAGTATCACTTCTCAAACTGCATCAATGCCTCTGGTGCCATCACTTGGCAGGAGCGTCGGAGGACGCAGCCAGCAGCTCCCAGAAAAGCCAGAGACGTGTTCTTTTCTTGTGGCATGCTTAATTTCCACATGACTAGGACCAAAAGATCCAAGTCCATGTACATCTTGGGTCTCTCAGCAACTCATCTCCCTGTTGCCAAGGTGCTATGCTGATTCAGATGACCTTTTAAATCAAATGTGTCTTGCTTATTGGGCAGCTCTCTGTGCGTTTTGTTTTGCAGATACAAAATGTTTCTTAATCTCAGTCACATTTAGAACCATTGAAAATAAAGAATTATAGAAATTCAAGATATGTTTTATCAATGCAGAAACATATTCAAAATATTAGCTCCAACTGCATATGGTTTTTACTTTTAGTCATTTCTATAAACACTTTTTACTCATTATCTCTGTGGTTCTTGGTGCTGTCATTGTGGTGTTTTTCTAGCTGCTTGTCCTAGAAGACTACTGTATATTAGTGTAAACTACCTCTACTGTTTTCTTATGTGGGCAGGTCTAGTGTTTTAAGTGGAGAATAGATCTAGATTTGTGTGGTTGCATAAATATATGGATGTTGGCTATTTCATGCAGGAAGATGGACCCACATTTGGTAAGAACAGTGTGATAAAGGAAGATAAGAGGCAGTAGGGATTGCTAGGTTGATTCCAAAACTAAGAACGAGAGATGCAAAGCTCTAATCCCAATTCAGCGTTTGGTTTACTCCATGGACCAGGCATTATCTGGAGGCTGATATAAGGTCCCTGGAATATGTTCATTGACTGGGGGGAGGAGTAAATCGCTTTAGACTGCCCCATCACAGCGAAAGAGTCATTGGAGACAGATTCCTGTGGAGTAAAAGCTTGTTTTGATGTGGTTGTTAAGAGAAGTAAGGGGAGTAACAAAAGGTCCAAGCATTTATGTGCAAAAAACAAAAACAAAAAACAACAGGCTGGTACCTGACTGAGACAGCATAAGGTAGAACTTCCTGAAAGTTCAGGCCCTAAAGGGTCGAGCTGGCTATTAGCTTATGACAGACTGGAAGAAGGAAAGCAAGGAGCTTTGGCTTTGGAATTTGAGTGTATTTTGGTACAGGGGAACCTGATCCTCTTCTCAGGACAATGGTGGGGCAACAGATTTTTCTCCAGAGGCTGCGGCGCTATTACAGATTATTACCTGAATCAGCAGATAATCCTTGATGGCAGGATAGCCTTGCTTAAGCTACTAGTAGTTGCATACCTCTGTCAAGAAAGCCCATCGAGGAAGAGGGGTGGGCACAGGCCATTGACACAGGGCTGAGGTCTGTTTCTGTCAGTACCTATCCATGTTGACTTTCAACTAGTTTTGCATATGTTTGTGAGCTGTAGCTTCCCCGCTGGCTGTGCAGATGTACCCTAATAAGGTATTATTTCCCTTATAGCAATGGTGGCCTGGATCCGTGGTCTGCCGGGGGGGTGACCCAGAACATCTCTGATTCCCTCGTGGCAATTGTGATCCCAGATGGAGCTCATCACCTGGACCTACGCAGCCGCAACCCTTGCGACCCCAAATCTGTGCAGCAAGCTCGAGCCTTGGAAATCCATTACATGAAGCAGTGGATTGAGAAGGCCAGGCATAACCACTGAAGTGGTACTGTAACAACTGTGGCTGTTATACCTCCGTTGGCTTTGCTAGGAGCAGGGCCAGGCCTTATCACGCAGTTGTCTTAATATCTCACTCCTGCTTCCTCACCTCCTTTGCAATGCTAACCACTGATGCTTGTGCCCAGGAAAGGAGAAGGGACAGACAGATGGAGAGCATTCTCCAGTAACCCGCTTGGGTTAATAAAGTGCATGGATTGAGCTGCCTGCTCTGGCTTGCTTTCCTATTCTGCTGTTCTCAAATGCTGCACCTTATGGTAGAGTTCCTGTTCTAGGCTTGATGCCTTTCTGACCGCATTAGATTATTGTCTTGGGTGCTGGGAGAGCGTATATATGGATTAAATGGCAGTCCTGTTAATGTCCACGGCTCCTGCTGCCTTCAGTGGGACTGAATTTCAGACATCCTCAGCTGGAATAAACTGTCATGGCAGGGGTATGGAGAGAATGAGAGAAACAAAAATCACCTCTCTGATGTTTGTTGGAGAGGTGAAGAAGGGAAGGGGGAATTGGCTGTGCAGTTTATTTAAAAACAAACAACTGCCCCCCAACCTTTAAAAAAAAAAAACAAAAAAAACAAAAAAAACCCCTAAAACAGCCCCTACCTTTAGGGATAAATGCTGGAAAACAAGTAAATACTTCTTCCTTAGTTTTCTGGCAGCTTATTAATCAAAGCTGCCTTAAGTGGCTTTTCCATTCTACTCTGTACTGTATGATCAGGGCTGGTCCCTAACTCTTTGATGATAGCTTGCTGAGCATGCACAATTTACACCAGGATTTTATTTCTTCCATTGCTGTTTGTCCTAACCCTGGAATATCTGTCACAGTGATAACAGTAGTCAAAAAGAAACTCTGGCTATATTTTGTGTCTGTGTGTGTGTCCATGTGTATGTATGTGTGTATGTCCTCTGCACAAACACTTAGCTCTTTCAAATCAGGAAGCTTTCTCAGCTATTCTCTTGAAGAGCAAATGTGACACTTGTGCTGGCTAGATCTTATGAAGAGACAAATAATAGGGGCTGTGCCTTGTGTGGAGTCCCCCTCCCCCCCATTCTGTGTATTGTTGAAATTCTGCATGATCTGTTTGCTGATAGCTCTTTAATAAAAGCCTTTTTTTTAAAAAAAAAAAAAAAAAAGTTTGCGGGACAAACTATTCAAAACACAGAATGCAGCTATCCTCTTGGATCAGCCTAAAGCATGATGCTGAGCTCAACAAGCCAGGTGCACTAGGGCTCTCTGCAAAGCTTCCAAAACAGACAAACTGCCCTGATTCATGAGACTGCATATTTGATGTTAATAAATGGCTGGGGCAGTCGCCTCGTTTTCCAGCTTTGGCTTCATTCACACCGAAGCCCTCCTTCAGAAAGGATTCTTCGCAGTTGTAAGGACAATTCCATTTCAGAAAGATGCGGGCAAGGCTTGTTGGGCTGAGGCTCTTAAAACTCCAATTCTGTTGAAAAGATTCTCAGCTTTGATAGTTGAGTATTTTCCTAAGACACCAGGTGGCCTTTTTTGTTTCCACTCTCCCCCCATTCTCTGGGAACAAAGCATACCTAACACTGAAATTTTATCTTTTAATAAACTCCTGTGAATCCTATTCTCCTTCTGATAGTTCCTGGCATAGTAATCTTGCTCTAGTGTTCTAGAAACAGGTGTTTTAAAGAAGGCATTTATGTTCAAATGCAGCGATCTGAAGCTCTCCTGCTCTGTCTTGAGCAAGATTATTACTTCAGAGCATATAGAGAGCAAGACCAGAGAAGAATCATAGGGGTGAAAGGAAGAGCTATTCAGAACTTGCCTAAAACCTGTTGACTGAAAGCTGCTGGCAGTCCCTTTTCCAATAGGTCCGTTTTTTTTCTGGTATCATGATGTAAATATACTCCCATCTCTTGCTCATGTACTTTATAATGATGTGTTGGCCTTGAATTTTTTAAAACCAAAAAAATTAATGTTTTCTAATCAACTGTGAGTTACAAGTCAAATTTTTTTAAAAAAATACCATTGTATCTTAAGCATTTATTACTTTATGGTAATAACCTGTTTTACTGAAAGGCAAGGAATGGAATTTAGAAGCATAAATATAGATTTTAGGATCACAAATGGATTGTAACTGAACAAGCAAGAGCCTGGTCCAGCTCTCACTAACTGCACAGAGTGTTGTTCTGAGTGTATGTTCTCAGAATAAACGCTGTAATGTTGTATGGAGATGGATGTGGGGAGATTCATGCAGTGGGCTGTTAACAGTCCAAATTAACAGCCACTGTATATCATAACTGCCTTATGTCTCCTCCTCCTCCTCCTCCCTTACTGGCTAACTTATTCTTTCTCAGGAAACAACTTGTTTAGTGTTTGGAAAACGCCATTAGTTTCAAGCAAAGTAATTGAAACTTTCATTCCTTTTTTTTCTTTCCCTTTATTTTTTTCCTCTTTTCATTAGCAGAAAAAATTGCCTTTAAGGAAACTTAAACTCTGCCATTTTCAATTTTGAATTTTGAGGAATTGTATTTAAAAGCAAAACTGTTCATCTTAAAATCTGTGTACCCATTTATATATGCTAGCGAGAGACTATCTGTGTTGTTTGGCTACCTCATCTAAATGTTAGCTCTGCCTGCTTGTTTCATGCAGGTGAGAACAGAAGGGATCTTTGGAAATTGCTGTCTTCCCCCTTCCCTCCCCAATCATATAACGATGAGCCATATTTCCTCTCAGGCTTATGCGTGCCCTTGGTATGTGTCATGAATGATTTGAATTAAAATGCACGTTTCCTATGGATCAGAAAAATGCAAAAGGAAAAAAGAATTAATGATAACTCTACCCAAAGCATGAATCTTACTGCTAAAACTGCAGTTTGTATCAACAGAAATGTGAGCTTCTGGAACTGGATTTTATTTTGTAAGGACATAAATTTTTGTCTCCAGGCAGATTTGAAGTTCTGCAAACATATAAGTATTGTCTTGTTTATGCCTGGCTCAGAGTGGGAAGGCGACAATATTTGAGCTAATACTCAGTTATGCACACAACAGTTAAGATAACAGGTTTTGAGTTTCTACACTCATTTGGTAGTTTCCTATTTGAGAGGTTTAGCTAACTAGTGAGGAGCAGATGTATTAACTGGTTGCCCTCATTTTGGAAGCTTATTCCAGTCCCAGCCAAACAACACTTCCTGCATGTGAGTGACAATGAAGGTTGTGTGGACAGACTTAACAGTCCGTCACACCAACCCACCGACCTGGCCAGTGGAGGTTTGACTGGGCTGTGTAGCCTGAAATGTTTATCAGGGAGGGCTAAGGCTGCAGGTTGTTGCGAAGAAGCTACATAGCTTCTGCCTGCACCTTGATGTGTTTGTAGGTAATTTTAACCTTGAAAATAATCAAATACTGCATTGTCAAAGGAGGCTACAGAAAAGAAAGCCCCTCTGGGAACCTGGAACATGATTCTCAAATCACAGGAAAAGTACATGCAAAGTGAGAATGAAGGGCAAGTTTTGCATCCCATACTGTCTGTACACCAGATGTGTTGCAGACAAATGTCAGTGTGCTTTAAATAAAAGAAATTTTTACTACATCTGCTCTTAAAGAGAGTATTTTAGCTGTCGTGAATCTAACCTCCATGGAGTTGGAAGGAAACATCAATAACCTAAAGAGTTTTCTGTATGTTAAAAGCTTTTCACATTGACAGTTGATGTATCAGCATCTTCCAGGACAAATGGTAGAATAATGTCTTTCTGACAATCAGGAGGATGGTATGAAAGACTCATAAAAATAGGGTTGAAAGAGCTCAGGGGATCGTATACTCCAAGCCTACCTCAAGAAAGGACCAGCTGTGTCTAAGCTGTTCTTGATAGGCAATGGGTGCAAGATTTCAGCTCTCCTGTGATTCAGGAGAACACCATATCTGTGCTGTCTTCAGCCAATGTAACGGGTAGCATGCGTTTTGTGAAACCATGTGTTTAGAGGAAAAAAATGAAACAATTTTATGGTTGCTTGAGTTGAAAGCAAAAATAATATCTACCTGATACTGCTCACATTTGTAACCTGAATACTTGCCCTTGCAGCCTTGGCAAAGCTGAAGGAGTTGCTTGTACTGGAATAGGACTGCTGTGGGGACAGATTTGTGCTGTTGGAACAGTAAAACAGGTGCTCACAGAGCTGGATGAGTAACACACTTGCCATATGGTTCTGAAGTAAACTGCTGAATGGATGTTCCATAAAATATAAATCTTTCTGAAGTTGAAACTATGCATGTGATATTTTAGTCCCTAATAACACTTTATAAATGATTGTTTAGATGGCTTTATTTGAATCCTATTTTCTATCTCTGTCATTTTCTATGATAGTGTCATCAGTGTTAATGTATGGCATATTATTGTGTGTTGCTACTGTTGTCTCTATATTTTTTATAATCTAGCCTTGTCTTTGTTTGCTCATGTGTTTTTAAAATAAAGTCATTGTTTTACAAAAATGATTCATTCTTTACGAAACAAACTTTAAGACTATCCATGTTAAAAGGCCAAATTGTTTGCTTTGGCCAGTGCAGTTTAACAGAATCTGTCTATATTGTATTACAATAATTACAATAATATTGAGCATTGAAGGCGAAAGATTTGAAATGAGGATGATATCAGGGATAAATTTACAGTTCTTAAGTGCTTGTCAAGATTCTCCTTTGATTCTTTGAAGAAAAATGTGGGTTTTTTTGTTTTTCAATTTAAAGATGCTGAGCATCTGCTTGCAGCCTCCACTGATATCAATAGATTTGTACTCTTAAGTCATTTTGATTCTGCAGCCCTGCCTTTAGGCTTCCACATTCGTATCTTACTACCTAAAGTCAGCCTTTATTTATTCCCCCCCCCCCCCAAGCAAACAAATTTTTAACGTCAAATCTTAAGCTGGATGTGCTATGGACTCTCTTGACTCACCAGCACACAGATGTGGGGACAGGCTGCTTTGCACTGGAGATTTACCCCGTCCTCTGACATGATGCAGGGACAGGCTGCTCAGAGCAACCAAGGCACACGGGCCTTTTGCGTGGCTACCACGTACGCATCCCCCAAAGCAGAAATAACTATGGTAGTTGTCGGTTATCTTGCAGTTGGGTTTCAGTCCCAGGTCAACCAGCTGACTGACAGGATGCTCCGGTTATGATGTTGAGAGAGATACGGGATATCTCTAACTGTGAATGTGTTTGCTGTAGGCATCTGTTATAACAGGGCGATACCTCAGTGGGGAGCAAGTGCTCCTCCGACGGGGCCCTGTTCTCTCATCTGTAACCGCAGGGGCTCCCTTCCTGGGGCCTTGGCGGCGGGAAGAGGGGCCGGCTGCTGCCTGGCTCTCTGGTGCTTTCCCCTCTGCTGATAATTTGCAAAATCTTTTAGTTCAATCCCCCAGTTTAGAAAGTAGGTGCAGTGAAACACTAAGACCAGGAATAGCAAATCCCTTCCGTTTGTCTTGTTGTTTTCTAATGTATGCGACCTCTCTGGGTGGTTTAAGCGGTTTAGGTACTTTCTATAAAAGGGATCTTTTAATGACAAAACTAATGTGATTATCTTACTGAGTGTGAGAGGCGTATTCAAGGTTTAAAGAAAATCTGTTAGAATAGCTGAATGTATCTGCTTAATCCTTTCTCTAATGTGGAGGGACAATGCTCTGGGAAGCAATTGGTCTTTCTTTCTTAGAGTAAATGCCTGGTCTCCAGAGGTAGGAACTGTTTGCAGCTTTTTATACCCTTACGCTTCACCTTCTAGAGAACACAAAGGCACAGGAGAGAGGCAGAGAGCTTTGAGAGGCCAAGTTTTTCCTCAAATAGCTGGGGGTGTAACCAATACCAGACCAATTCCGGCAAGCTGTTGAGCACCCTCAGCTCCCTTTGACAGTGATGTGAATAAAGGGCCCTCCACATCATGCAAAATCACGTCCCTGGAACGTGAAATACAGCAGCACTTTCTCCTCTCTGAATGGTGCGTGCCGAGTGCGTGGGGATCTCGGTTACTTGGATGGCCGGATCGTTGTCCCTGTTAGAGATTGCTGAGTGACTGCTCTCCAACACAGGGATCTGCCTGTGTTTATGCATTGGCAAAGTAGCGCTTCCTATGCAGAATCATGTCTTTGTACGTTTGGGAGAGGTTGCCAGGAAGAGTAATTTGGGGAATTCTCCAGAGGTCACATTTTTTGTATCAACCCTTTGGAAAGGTTTGGACTTGCTAACAAGTTATCATGGAGTGAAGCCTGAGCAGGGATGGCCACAGCCATGCTCGAAAAGGGAGGATAGCAGAGAAAGGTGATGTTGTGTGATGCAGGAGTGCATGCCAAACTAGCAGTGCTAATGGGGTAGCTATGGCGGGGCCCTGGCTGTTATATGAACCTGGTACTCGCAGCTGCTCCATAGGCATGCCCACCTTCAGTCTGTTACCTTCTAGTTAATGAAAGCAACTTGATTGTCATTCCCACAATCAGGACAAGAAAATGGAGTTGGGAAATTACCATGGACCAGCTGATGTGCTGCAGGTTCATGCCTCTGTTATCCCACAGTAACAAGTTCATAGGTCTGTGTCCTGCTTTTGAATGATTTGATTTCTAGATGTCCATTTGGAAACACAGGGAGCATCCATGTCTAGAGAAATATTAGGAAATCCTGTAGTGCTTTCTTAGCAGTTAGTACTGTACATAGGACCCCCACCTTTTCTAAGTATGTATCAAAGCAAATACGGGCGGGTGATAAGCATAAGCAGAGAAGCTTCCACCCAGCTTGAATTTCAGCCTTTGGTTGTGATTGCCTCCTGCCTGGAACCTTTTACAGCATATGGGTTTGGCTGTATAGCCGAAGCAAACAGGTTGCCTTTTGTAATCTGTTGTCCAAACATCCCAGGAACAGAGGAACAGCACATAAGGAGGAAAAAGATAATGAGCTGCTGCCTTTTCCAGTTTTACGGAGTTAAATGAGCTGTCTCCTCTCACCACTCACGACAGAAATGAGGAGAAAAGAGGTTCCTCAAAATCAGTTTATCCCCATCATGGAGATGGGCATGGAGCTAACCCTACAAACTGGTCTGACTACCACAGGCCATGGAGTTACTGCGCTTAGACTCTCTTTTGTGAAGAGAGACAGCATTCAAAGATTAAGTGCAAAATCTGAAAACAAGTCCCAGGACGAGGCCTTGGGATCTCCCCACCAGACTGCTGTACAATCAGTAATCATAGGTTGGGAAGGACCTCAGGAGGTCTCTAGTCCAACCTCCTGCTCACAGGCAGGGTCAGCTAAAAGGTCAGACCAGGTTGCTCAGGGCTTTATCTATTCGTGTCTTGAAAATCTCTAAGGACAGAGCCTGCACAATCATTCTGGGTAACCTGTTCTAGTGCTTAACTGTCCTCATGGAGGAAAAATTTTACATCTAGTCTGAACCTCTCAGTTTACATGTGTTGTTTCTTATCTTCCCACCATGCACCACAGTGAAGATCCTGTCTCCATCTTCTTGATGACCCCCGTAGGCACTGGGGGGCTGTTGTTGGGTGCCCCTGAAGCCAACCCTTTTCCATGCTGAACAAGCCCAGCTTGCTCAGTCTCTCCTCACAGGGTAAGTGCTCCAGCTCCGACTGTCCTGGTTGCCCTCTGCTGACCTCCCTCCAATTAATAAATGTTTTTTACTGGGAGGCCCCAAACTGGGTGCAGTATTTGACGTGTGGTCCAACGAGTGCTGAACATAGGCATATGTTTGCTTCCCTGGATCTGCTTCTCTGCTCCTGTTCATCCAGCCCAGGAGGCTGTTGGCCTCTTTGCTGCCAGGGCACATGGCTGGCTCATGCTCAGCTTGCCGTCCACCAGGACCCCAGGACATTTTCTGCAGAGCTGCTCCCGGCCCATCAGTGCCCAGCCTGTGTTGTTGCCAGGGGCTCTTCCTGCCCAGGTGCAGGACTTTACATTTGTCCTTGCTGAATTTCATGAGGTTCCTGTTGGCACCTTCCTCCAGCCTGTCTAGGTCTCTCTGGATGGCAGTCCTTTCCTTGAGCATATTGACTGGTCCCTTCAGGATGGTGTCATCTGCAAGACTAAGAAACAACAAGGAAGAACTTGGAACCTGAGAACAACACGGTTTCTTTTCTATTTTTGTTCTAGAAGATATGCGCGGACTAGTCTTAAAAGCAATTGTTCTCTGAAGTCTTTTGAGAACTGAAAGGATGCTGTATGACATCTTTTCTGACTATATCCTTGCTGACTGCATCCCACTATCAGCTCTGACAATGGATGAAAGCTGAAATCTTTCCAGCTGCCAGAACAAGTGACAAATGCTCCACACCGCTCTGCTATCAGAAGCCCTGATGTACAGCAGTCATACTAATGAATTTTAAAAGTGTCATTCAATTACCACAATCTCAGTGCTTTGGTAAAACAGAGCCCAGTCGTTTTCGCTAGGGACTGTGGAAGAGCTTTAATGGTTAGGCACTGTCCAAAAAACTGGGATGGGGGGAAGAGTTGCTTGGGCTACCTCCTTCCCAGCAGCAGTGCAAACACTGTAGCAAAGGCTAGCTTTTTGGAGGATGTGTCATAGGTTCAAAGGACTTTTTGGAGAACTATGCACTGGATCACCATTATCATGTCACGGATACTATATCACTGTTTTGTAAGTGAAGAATTTGGACCAGAATAAGACCAGAGAGGTCCTGTCTGTTTTCTTGTTTTTGTTTTTGTCTTTTTTGAGGAGGAGGACTTATAAACATTCTTGCATTATATGACTGCCCAGATCTTGACAGGTGGTGCAAGGCTGCTCACTGCTCCCAAGCAAGCTGGCCACTATGTCTGGGCAGATGCTGGAGGATTTTCAAGACTGATGGCAGGTACAGTTCAAAGGGTCATTATTTCTAATGCTAGGCTTCTTTGAGCACCCAAAACTCTGCTTCCAGGCCTGCGTATGCCTCAGTTTGATAGGAAATCAACTCAATGCCCCATGTCTATCACCTGTTGGTGTTCCTCTGAGCATCCTACAGATCCACTGCTTGCCTTTAGCTTCCTAGCTGAGGGGGGCTCTGGGTGATGTGGAGTCACATTCCTTCAGCTGGAGAGGGGAACGGTGGTCCCACCTCTGGGTGAGAGCACGAGGTGTGTATGTGTGTATGAATATGCATAGGGATCTTCCTTCTTCAGAAAGAAAAGACTGTCTGTCTCTTTCCCCTAGCTGTCTTTTCAAAGAAAGGGCTTTTTAGGTGGTCTGCTCCAGGGGAAGAGTTTAGGGATGTGAATACTAACTGGTCCCCTAGGAAGCCTGCATTAAGACACTGAAGTCTTGCAAGGTTTGATGCACCTCACACCCATCAGGGCCTTCTGTTGTGTAGCTTACACAGCGCTCTGCTCATGCTGCTGGCTTGCCCGGGGGAGAGGGAGGGGAGAAAGGCCTTACGTAGATGTTTTGGCTACTGAGAGGTCACTCCAGGTCCGCATTGCAGATCTACCCCTGTGATGTATCTCAGGCCACCCCAGGATTCACAACGGGGCTGTGACTTGGAGTCCTTCCTCCTGAGGCCTGCCTGGACCTCCGTGGTTGCTGATGCATGCAACTCTGCGCTCTGGGCTCCTTGACTACCCTCTAACACTTTGCCATTTGCCTCAGAGGATGGGGGAGGAAGCGAAGCATGTTATTTCCTTGCAAAGACCTGTTCCCTATTCTCCATCACTGCAAACAGGGCCACTAGAAAAGGCCAGGCCCTCCCAGGTCAAGCTGGAAGAGAGGGATGGCTCCCACCTTTCCCTCCCAGTGGATGAAGTCAGTACTTGCCACGCAAACTAGACTAATAAATGTCAGGGCAGCAGGAGGTGAGTGCAATCAAGTGAGAGAGCCTGAGTTATAGCGGTAACCTGCTGAATTCCTAGGTCACAAAGTAATTTACAGAACAACCCTAATGTCATTCAATAATTATTCAGACAGGCCAGACCCCAGGGGGCACAGCCTCCTGCTGGTTATATTATTAATACCATCAACAAACAGCAGGATGTTGGTGTGAAGAAAAGAACCACAACACAAGCGTGTGAACCTAAGGAACAAATGGAAACCAGTACTAACAGGATATTGTACCAGTCCCTAATGAGTAAAAAAATCTATCTATCTACCTACCTATCTATCTATCCTGTCCCAGCAAGTCATTCAGCAAAGTATGGCTGAGTGTGTATCCTTCTACCAACAGTGAAAACTGCTCACCGCAGTTTGAAGGAGAAGGGGAGGAAGGCTGGTGTGTCAGTGCCTGGCCATTTATATCAACCAGCCTCTGCGATAGTCCCCATGGAGACTGACGGGGGGAGATGGTTTCCAAGCGCCCCAGAATAATTTAAATTAATATCCAGCGAACAATGTAAACCTTTTCTTTGACGTGGCGTGGGAATAAGCAGTCACACCGCTCAGACTGGGTCAGCTGAAAAAGAAGGTAATGCCAGCACCTCAGGATCTGATCAGCAGAGTATGCCAGGGTCTTGACCTCTGCTATCTCAGTCACTCCTTTCTCTCCTCACCCCCATCCTCCAAAACATCTAAAAATGGCAGCAAATTCCCTTCAGAAATTTGTCTTTGTAAATTGAGACTTCCTGGATAAAAAGGATGTATATGTAACCTGAGAGTGGGTGTCCAAGGCAACCTCTTCTGCAGTGGGTGCACTGACTCCAGGCACGTGGGTGCCACTGTTCATGCACGCAGCTGCATATGTAGCTGTACTTATTTGGAGTAAACTCTGAGTTGTTTCTCAGTTGGGAAATGACAGCTGAGAGCTGCTTATTACAGCGCTTTTATGTGTTATTCAACCACTAATAAACAGACGAGCAAAAACTCCCTGATTCTTCTTCATGCAGAGGAGCACACGGTGTATTTAAACATGAAGTTAAATAACGAGGTGTCTCGAGGGCTTTTAAAAGATAGGGAGAGGCTTCCTTGCCATTATCTCAGGGTTCAATAGCAGATGTTGGTTTGTAACAGAAGAGATTCTGCCCCAGAGCTATTACTGTGAAACAATAACAAATCTGGGCTGTTTTCGCAAGCACTCCCTGAGGTTGTAGACCCATGCGTGCGTGGGAGAGAGGTCACTGCTGGCGACTGTTGCCCTGGGGTACCTTCCTCCACACCACACTGTGCTTGGTGCCTTCCTGGAGCATTGCTCTAGCCAAAGACTGAGGTCATTACAGGAGTAGTTGGATCAAAACTTTGGCTTGGGGCATGTGATGAAATCAGTGGTTCTGTTTGGTCCTTAAAAGTGTAAAATTAGTCAGTATCTACAAAATAGTGCAGCAAGAAGAAGCTGACCATGTGGAGCTGCCCGGCGGTAGGCAGTGCTCTGGACCAGTTCATTCTTCCTTTAAACGCTGGGCATGCAAGGAGGGAACACAGATGTATCTGCACAACTATCCGAGTCCACCATCCAGCAGAGCACTTACGTCTCTAACTGGACTTTGCTGATTCAAACAAATTATAATTGCATTACTGGATCGGGGGCTGCCAAAGCACAGTCTGAAGGGCTCTCATCCCCACGAACAAGGACAGAAAAGAGTAGTGCCTTGAACTGGTCTTCATGTTTCCTACTGAACAAAAAAAATGAAGTGCATAGCATGGCTCTCATTCTTCTGTGTTGCTGGCAGCATGAGATCCTTCCCTGCTTTTTCTGAAGAAACATCCAAGTGTTGTTTCTTGCCCATTTGACTGGTGCTGGGATGTGACCAGGTCCTGTCCATGCTCTCTGTTGTGGTTGCCTGGCAGTGCAGTGAGGTCCCTGCGGAAGGATGCTCTTCACCTGAGGCAAAGGCTATGGAGGTGCAGGGTCTAAAAAAATCAGTCACCATTTTGGCTATTTCACAAGTTATTTATGGCAGGTTTCCCCATGGTCAGGAAGCCAAACAAATCATAAACCAGGGCATTTAATTAGAAGGGAACACAACAAAGGTCCGACTCTTGCCCCTGAAATGTGAATGCACTGACATTAGACCAGCCTGTGGCTTTCCTCATCAGACATAATCTACCAGTGCCAGCTCTTCATGTGGGATACCTGGTACATTTGCCATGAGGACACTTTTGGATGGGGGGGGAGGGGGAGGGGAGACGTTACAGGGCCATTCTCCCTTGGGGCAAATAATACCTGGAATTATGCTCTTCCACTTTGACTGCTAGACTAGTGAGCAAAAGATGGGTTGTACCAGCACAAAATTTTGGGGGACTTAAATAGACTTCAGGTGACTGTTAACCTAAATTAGAATCACAGCAGCAATCTAGCAGCTAATACATGTCCATCTGCCCAGGACAGCCTCTGACCCTGCAAGGGAAATACAACTGAGAGACCAAAATACTCTGAAAACCATTAGGAAGGCTCTTAATGTATTTAGGAATCTACTGGCATAGGCAGTCCTGGAGCACAGCCCGACTGGATCTCAGTTTGGGAATTGAGTGGGATCTAGGCTCCTATATTCTAAGCTACTTGGGATTTAAGTGCACTGCAGCTGTTGTAATAAAAAAGTGTGAGAACAAATTTAGTCTTAGTGAAATGATGCTTAGAAGAAAGCAGAGAAAAAAAAAAAAAGATTGCTGCCTCCTGGTGGAGACTTGGAAGACAGAAGAAGCAACGCCCAAGCACTACATTCAACATGTGTGTCCTAACTCCATGGTGAGAAGCCACAACCAGAGGGTTAAGAAGCAGCTCAGCCATGCAAAATGTTTCATTGGCTGCAAACGACTCATCTTCGTTTTATGGCCTTTTCCAAGGTTTGGGCAATGCTCTTCTTCAGCAACACATTTTTTTCCCAGTATCCAGCCCTTTTCTCTATATCATTTGCCCAAAGCTGCTCCCATTTTGGCTTGAATATGTACACAGATGATAGGGAAAAGTCCTGGGTAGTTGGGGACTATCAGAGAGAGGGACCAACAGTGTCAGGGAACACCACGGGGCTGCCGGATTTTATCACCAAGATGGGGGAACGCCATAAGGTCAAGTCTCCTCATTCGTGCCAGGCTGTACCACACTAACTCCTTGAGCTGGCTCCTGACAGTCAGAGGGGTTTTTTTTGGTTTTGCTTTGCTTTTCTGCTGCCAGTGCTCAGCAGGCAGCCAGGAAGACTTCCTCAGGCATTGGCCACAAGAGATACAGAGGACTTCAATGTTAATTTTATACTTCGGGCCCTTCATCTTGTTCTTGGTTTAGAAATAAATCAGTAGTGACATCTATCCCCCATCTAACCTCCCTCCTTGACTCCCCTCTCCGACACACCCCCACCACCTCCAAAAGCGACTGTAATTTTGTGCCTGTGCTGCTTTTCTTCCTGGTGGGACCGAGGAGGAAAGGGGGAGAGATGCATTGGTCTGATGTTATCACTGTAACTGCCTAAGAGCAGGATCACTGAAATACTTCTATTTCCCCTTTTGTGTTTATGCACAGATGTTGCTGCCGATATTCCCTGAATTCCACTGAAATATAAAGAGTGTTTTATCAGTATTCCCCAAGTGTCCAATACAAATGCAAATCAGCTCTGGGCGCTAAACGTTGGCTTGTTTTTTTCCTGGCTGCCCAGCACTAACTGGCTGATCTTTTCTCACTTTTTTCTCTCCCTTTCCTTTAACCCATGTGTCTGAAGTGAGCTCTCTCCAAGGCGCAGAAACCTGCTCCGTTCCCACACCTCTGCCCTCCTGTTGGCTGATGCCCTTATTTAAAGTGTGTTTGTTTATTAACCCTTTAAAAGGTTTCCCCCGTGAGCAGAGAGATCAGAAGGGCTTAAAGTAAACCAGCACTCCTTCAAATTCCCTAAAGCAATGGTTAAAAGCGGGCCACAACCATTCAAAAAATGAGAACAATTTGGCATTTTATTTTACTGCTTTGCTGCTTATCTGCTGTGCAGGGATCGTCCCGCAGACAAAATCAAATAGTTCATCACTCCAGTGATCTGCAAAGAGTGACATTCAGAGGAAGGAAGGTGGCTGTGAACTTGCCCTTCACTTTAAATAGGTTGTGTTTTTCAGGTAATAAAATACCTAAATGGGGGATTCCTAAATCCCCCATTAGTGGGATTTTAGCAGGTGGGATTTTGACCATCGCGCAGCGAGGCTAGTGAGGGTAACTAGTGCTCTAAACCTTTAGGCCAAAGTAGGTGTCCAGTCACTTAGAAAATTCAGCCACTCTTTTTTTAAAAAGCCAAAACAGAGGTGTTGGTAGGTAGATTAGGCTGACAGGTTAAAACTGTGCCTGCTGTTTCTTCTGCCAGAGCTGGCACGTTGTCTTACATGCCCAAATTTCGAAAACACACGGATTCTCTGTGCTCTCAGTGTACTTTGACTCTTTTTTTTTTTTAAATAAAAGGTTCTCAGTTGTATTTAAATCCACAACTGAACAAATATGCAGATGATATCAAATGCATACTGAATTATGGAGGAGTTTAAAACAAGACCTGCACTTAAATACCAAAATCTGGCTCTAACAATCCAGTAAAATTCAGCCTACGGACATGATCTTCTGAGCCCGTACTGAGCCCTGCTGCCAAACACAGCCTCTGGGCTCTTTTAGGATCAGGCACTTCCTTAACATCGCTTTCAGCTCAACAAAGCTCTTAGATATGCCCTTAACTTTAAGCGTGTGAATAATTTCCACTTCCCGAAATGTTTTAGCAATGGGTTAGGCATCCGGTGGGATGCGCTCCCTCTGGATGCGGCTCTGAGTAGAGGGATTAGGACTTAATGGATCTTGGGAGCCGTTCCTCGGCCCTTCGCCCCGCAGAGAGCCGCGCCGAGGTCCGACGGCGCCGGCCCTTTCTGTCGCCCGTGTGGCTTCAGCCCCTTCTCCCATCTGGCTGCCGCCGATACTGAGCAACTTGTTCTGCAGTGAATGCCGCAGCTGAGTCGGCTCCTAAAAAAGACCTCAGAGAGAAAAAATTCATTTGTGTGGGGTTTTCTGGTTCTTTTCATCTTCTTTCCTGCTGCTATTCATTTAGCATGAAATAACCTTCCAAATCAATCCGGAAGAGATCATTCGAAACTGTTGCTATTTTCCCATTGCTAATTACGAGTTTGAAATCCCATTCGAATTGCTCTGAATGCACATAGTCTGATGTTCCTCAGCTAAGTGCCTACCAGGTATTTTCCCTGACAGTCTTTTCTTTCCCTGCAAAAAACAATCCTGGCTAGCTAGTTAGCTTTTAATGAGACAATAGTGTCTACATAGTACGTCTTGTTTCCGAAGCGGAGCTGTGTTTTGGCAGGAATCTCACATTGCAAATTTTCACAGGGCTGACGGCACAGTTTGGTGTTCGCAGCCCCAGAAATGAAGCAGTTAATTGCCCTACTGGGAAGGAGGAAATTTCTTGTAAAAAATCCCGAATCTGGTTGAACAATGTGGCCTTTTATTTTTCAGCCTTGGAATCAAGCCTGGCTGCCCTTGTAAACAAAGAAAGGAAAGAATCACTGAAGCAACCCAATGCATAAAAACTGACCATGTCTGTCTTTGAAGTTCCCTTTATGTTGTTTGGAAAACTTAGGATTATAGAGGTTTTTTTTCCCCCCTTTTTTTAAGAAAAAGAGGAATGGGAGTTAAGGGAAACTTCTTCTTAAGCAGAGCAGAAGTCATTAATTAAGTACCCCATTCATCGCGCAGGCACCGGCTCATCAATCAGATTTCTTATTAGCATTCTGATGACCCGTATGACCCCCCGTCTCTGCACTGTCTGCATGACGACACGCAAAACCAGACCACACACCGCACGGAGGAGGATTATGCTACGCTCTTCCTTACTCGGGGAGGGGGGGCTGAGCTGGGAAGAGAGATGATGACCGAAGTTGTTGTTTTGGGTCGAGGCGAGTTAATAAGCAGCTCCTAAAGGAAACAGGCATGAGAACTTCAGAGGGCGACGGGCGTCGTATCCTCGCTGGTTCGCTGCTCTCAGTGCTGGGAAATGAGGCTGAGCACCGGCGTGGTGCCATCACAGGGTCCTTCTGCGACTGTGAAGGTCTCAGCAGGACCCGCTATGGTCACCTGAAGGTTGGGTAAACGGAGACAGTGGGAATCCCGAACTGCTCTGGATAGCAAAGAATAGGATTTTAGTGCAGCAGTCGCTGTGCTCTTACCCCTGGGTAACCCTGGTCGGGAAACGACTGGCTCCTAAAAATGTGCTGCGACTTCGTGTCCTCAAGAGGGGTAAGGATCACACATCCAACAGTCCTCTCACCACTCTCCTTCCAGGTTATTCCAGCCCCAAGTAATTAGCCGCTTCAATCTTTACACAGCTGGTTTTGAACAAGCTATTTCATTGAAAAAAAGAGGGCAGCACGCAGCACACACGCACAGAGCGAGCAGCCAAGGATGACAGTAAATGAGGGAGTGCTGGTAGCGGAGGGAGGTGGCAGGGGACATCACGAGCTGCTCCCTGTGACAGCTGAAGGGAGGTTATGTGGAGACGCATGTTGGGGAGGAAGCACTCAGATGCGGATGATGTGCCTGTGTGACTGCCGCAATTATGGAAACAAGAATATGGCTCTGCTCTCAGCACAGTTTGTTACCAAGAACTGGCTGACATTTCTAAATGAGATGATTGTTTTACCAAAAGCGTTCTATTCAAAATAAAAACTTTCTGACTTTTTTTTTAAACTGGGGAGACTTTTTTCCTGCCAAGACAGAAAATAATTTGTTTTACCATTTCCTTCTTTTGCTTCTTTATTCTTCTTTCTCTTATTTTTTTCTCTTTTTTCAACAGCAGAAGAATAACAATTATGTGGCAGATGGGAAAAAAGGAAACTGGAAAATGTGGTTAAAATAGCAGAAAGTGTCTAAAGCATTTGAGGGTTTTAATTTTTTTTAACTTCTTTCTTCTTTTTGATCTGATTTAGTTGGAAGGGGTTATACGTTCTGAACAAGTGTTACATGTTCTCCCTCAAGTCTTGCAGTGCTGGATGCTGTTACCATCACAGCTCATCTCTGAATTTAGGCAGTATTCCCTGAGTCACACCTGAAATTGGTGGACATCAGGCACCTTTAGGGGTCTGAGCTTCAGCGTTTGGCCCAACATTAAACAAGAAATGTCCCTCTGGGCAGGAAGTTAAATCTGATTTCCAGCTGAAACCCCAATGAATAAAATGTTCTTCTTTTGGGGGCTCATCCTCAAGGCAGAAGGTTCCTGTCCCTCTGTCAGCAACAGCTGAGGGGGAACAGGGACATCAACCCCAGGACATCGTGAAGGTATCTGGTGTGGGAAGCAGCTACAAAGAAAGCCCAGTCATTGCTGAAAGAGGAGAAAACAGGGAGAGTGGAAGTGAGAGGGGAGGCAGTGCGGTCTTTCATGTAAAATACCAGAATGGCTCTGGGATACCAGATGCCAGATATGTAGATACCAGAACCCAGGTCGTCTCTTCCCACGTAAGCGTCTCTGTCACTAGGCTGCAGGAACATGTCCGCTCTTTGGTCAGTGAATCTTATATTATTTGTCACAAGAGGTGGCATATAAGTCAACTTCTTTTGCATCATATTCTTGAATTATCATTTTATATTCCTTCTAATTATATTCTGCTGTGGAGCAGAGTTTGCTGCACTTCATAGCATCATCTGAGCATTTTACTCAATGAATTCCCTGCTCCTGCAGGTGCCCAGACACTGGTGTTTGGGGTTTCTCCATCTATCTTGAGGCACATTGCAGATGTTGATCTTATCTTGTGCTAGATGTTATTTCCAGGCCCATGGTGTGTGGTGGTGTGTGAAATGGTTGCTCTGCAGACCCTTCTGCACTACACATCTAATGTAGTTGGGAATTTCCTTTAATCATCAGTCTCCTTCCCTGGAGGTGCCTGGGAAGAGCCATAAGGATGGAGTAAGTGCAGCGCAATGCTTCCCCAAGCTCTCCCCATCCTCCTGCCATTTGTGGCTCAGAGACTTCTGGTTGCAGAGTGGTCTACTGGGCTCTGTGGTCCACAGCGTGTCTTCTGGGCCTGTGTAAATCATGGAAATTGCAGCATGTAATTGTAACGTAGAAACAAAGCCTAAGGCAATGTCTGTCAAAACAATTTTTACCTCATCTGCAGTTTTTAACTGTTAATTTTTTTGATGGTGTCCTGATTTGCATGGTAGCCCCACAGGGAGTCACTAGTTCAGGACATCCTCACGGGTTCACTTCTTCCCTCAGCTCCCTTCTCCCCATAATCTGGAATAGTCATAAGAAAGTGGGGGTTAACCTCTTGGGGTTACTGTGGGATCCTTCTGCATGTTGCAACAGGAGTGGCCTTTCTGCCATGGTCCAAATCGTGGACCGTGGACTTCAGCCTGCGCGGTCCAACTCCTTGTCATGTCAGTGCTTGCTCTGGCCTTGCTGTGGTGCAATGCCCAGGGTGCTGAGGCTGAACTTCCCTATCCTTCTTTGCAGTCATAGAGGGTCCAAAAAATCATTGCAGGTCCCTGGCATGTATTTTGCAGTTGAGGAACACAGAAAGGAATTAAACATCTGACATAATGAAATGATGAGAGTGTGTTTTAGATACCTACAATTAAGTCTAGTTTTCATGGTCCTTGTTAACTAATGTAGATTCAATCTGGTTCCTCCCTGAGGTATGCTGCTATGTCCTGTGACTGTCAGTTGTCTTTGTGTGCTGTGCCATGCTATTCACTAGTCCGTGTATTTTTGAATTTAGATCAGCTAAAATGTCAGATATTTCCCTGATGATGTCATTTTTTTCCCAACAAAGTGGCCTGGGAAGCAGCAAATAAAAAAAAAACAGAACAGGAGGAGAAGAATGTGGTGTATTAGGTAGATAATGTCACAAAAGAGATTGGATGGGGAGAAACTTGCTATGTGGAAGACCTAAAAAATGCACAAAGGGTTCAGAGAAAGAAGAGTCAAAACTCTTCCATTTCTTTCCAGTGCAGCAAATTTTGAGGTGAGTTTGTCTGGATACGAGTTTGGAGGCTGCTGATTTGGTGCCTGACCATCTGACACAGTGATCAGATGTTGTTTGCAAAGCCTGCATAAATTAAATTCCATGTACATGGAAAAAAAAATTAAACAGGATCCCTGGTGCCAGCAGCTCCTCTTATCACTTTGTAGCCTGTTTGCATTCCCTGGCAGATAATCACCATGACTAACATTTATCTGACACAGCCAATTTTGCTACCAAAATCTGTTTCCTGACCTTAACAGATTACTTGCAGAAATGACAGCCCCCCAAAAGAGTATAAAAAAAATCCCTCAAACCTTCCTACAAAATAGATGGGTTCTGGGGACATTTTGTGAAGTAAAACCAAGATGCAGTGCTCCAGGAAGCTGAAGGGAACAGCTGAGGGCCTTTTATTTCTCTTTCTTAGTATTTGTGGCAGTTTCCCTCATCTCATTTATTTCTTTTGCCGTTTTATGTTGTATCTTCAAATGCAGAAAGACTTTGTGCAATTGGATCACCATTTTGGAGAAGGAGATGTCGACCGAGCTCTTCATGCTGGCTTGACTTCTGTTCTTTCTTTCTGTGCTGTTTTCTAATCTGTATTTTCAAGAGGTCTATAGAGTAGGAAAAGCTGGTACGAGCGTTCATATGGCCATGCAGTGAAGCGGATTGGAGAACTGATCTGGACTCAAATGGACCTAGCAGGATCGAAAAAGGAGAGTTTAAGCTTTGATTAGTTCCTTGGGCTGGCTCACCATAAGGCCGCACAGGTGCTGTTGCTGGCTCCAGAAAAGGGTGGTGGGAACTGGGACCAAGACAGTGGAAGGAGGATAGGACAGGGGCAGTCGCACACTGGTCTGTTGGTGGCTAGTAAGCCTCTCTTCAGGAGATTTCTAATCTAACAGATTAGAAAGACAGATCTAACAGATCTGTCTGCCCAACCCAATACCCTTTTTCTGACCCATGTTTCCATAGATCGCTATTCCAGTCATGTGCACTGTAAGTCCTTCGTTTATCCTCTTTGGAGACAGACTGGGTGGGAGGGCAAGGAGCGCTCACTGGCTGGATATAGAAACATTTTAGCCACGAGGATTTTTTTAAGCACTTGAGAGTAACATATCTTTCTCAAGAACTGAATTCTTGAGGTGGAGCCACCTATCCCTTCCAAAGGTCGGTTTCATTTTTCTTTGAGTCCTTCTGCCTTCTTTCTCCTTCTGATTCTTCCTACGTGAAGCCTATATCACCCTGCTTCTAAGGAAAATCCACCTCTAAATAATGCATCTTGCTTTGCGTCATGTGTTCACTCTGCAGTGGTCCAGCCGTAGTGGTCTCATCTGAAGCACAGCAACAGCTGAAGGCCCAGACTGCAGAGTGATGGCTTAGAGATGGTACTTTACAAAAAAACACCCCCAAAACCAAAAAAACCAACATACTTTCTCCAAGCAGGACTAAATAAACACTTTCTGGGCAGACTTGAGTGCTCAAGAGTTTGCATTTCTGCATCTTGTGTGTCTGGCTGTTTGTGAGGAATGTCAGGCCCAGAACTGTCTCAACTCATTGGCAAAATAGGCAGCTGTCTAGGATGGCAGCCTGCCAGTAGTGGCCAAGTGCCTGTCCTGCCTGTGTCTGAGGAGAGACGGCTCGCTCTGCTAGCCTGAGTGTCCTCACCCCTTTCCCTACTGGTACAGCCCCTCACTCCTCCTGCGGCGGAGGGCCAGGTTGCAGATGGAGGTGTCACTGCCTCCAATGAAGTCACCTTGACTCAGCAGCAGAAGCTGCTGCCCCCAGACTCCGCCTTGACCACAGCCTTGGGGCTTCCTTCTCCTTCACCTCTCCTCTGCCTGCCTGTATGATCCTGCCCTGTAAAAGGAAACCCCCACCCTGCCCCAACCCCTTCCTCTTCCAGCATCAGAAACGCTGGAGGTGCTGGTGGAAGGAGCAGGACATCTCTCGGTGGATGGCAGCAGGTGGCTGCTTGGATGGGGATGGGAAGCCCTGTGGAGGCAAGAGAGGCTGAGGTGTGGATCCAGCTTGCCGCTGAATAGGGTGAGCAAGAGGAGGAGGTAGGCTGGGGAAGGGAAGGGAGAGAGGGACATCTGCCTTCCCTACAGGCCTCCAATGCCTTCCACATCCCATAATTCCTTGAGCTTGCTGAGGATTCTCCCAAAACTCTTCTTGCGCTCCCCCAGTCAGACTTCCCAGTGGCTTCTCTTCTCCCTCTTCCTGATATCACCAAAAGACTTAATTTTGCCTATGTTGATGGCTCTCCCCACCAAGTCAAATGAATTTGCCATATTCTCATTCAATTCTCATTGCCAAATTCGCTCTTAAAAGTCCCTTTCATAGGCCCAGAAGAAATAATTTAAAGCCCTGACCCAGAGAAGATATTGTCCTTCCTTACCTTCGTTCCACTTAGTGTATCCAGCCACGTGGACAGTGATTACCAGATTTGCAGCTTTCAAAGGCAACTATTTGCCTTAGCGCCTGCACATTCTTGGCATGAGGCTAATCATAGATATCCTGAGGTCTTATCGGAGTTAAGCTTAAAAATGGGAGGATGAGGGATTAGACAACTTGGACACTAAGTAATGAGATGCACTTCATTTTCTCTTTACAGTTTTGGTCCCTGTCCAGTTCAAACCTGTAATGAACAGGAAGAGTTACTAGCTGAGAGTTTGCCTCCCCCAAAATGAATGTGGTGATCTCTGAATCACTAAAACACATTTTCAGGACATATTAGTTAACTGTCTTGCACTATCAAGGCACCTGTAGCTCCAAAGGACGTCTGGCAGAGTTCACAGACGCCCCGAGCTGTTGAATATCAGGGTGCGATTAGTTTGCTTAGGTTCCTCGTGAGGGCTCCCTTCCCAGTCGGTGGAGGAAACAGGCAATCGTAGGGCATAATTCAGCCCTAAGGTAGGTGACTAAAATAGGGCAGAGAAGTTACTCTGGAGCCGCCTGTTTCTCTCCATCAACACGAGAAGCTGAGGGTGAGAAGCTCACGTGATGTCTTCAGCAGCCACGATCGGTGGCTTTTCAGGTGTTTTCTAATTGCTTGCCAGGGTCTGAATTTGGCAATCCAGCGTGCAGGTCACTTCACAGTCCTTTCTCTGACAGACCCTCCGTCCCTGGGGACGGCTGTGCCCGAGCGCAGCCTGCAAGAGCTGCTCCCTTTCCAAGGCTCCCCGTGGAGAGAGACTGAGGCCACTGAACCCGGCTGCCAGTGTCGCCCGAAGGAGGGTGGGCAGTGCAGAAACACCTCCGTCCTCCGGCCAGGAACCTCTCGCGAGCGCCCGCCTTGCAAGGGAAGACGCAAACCTTAAGCCGTAAAAAGGAAAAGCTTGAAAGCCCTGATTGAAATCCAAGCCTCGGGAAGGGCACTGCCAAAATCACACGCGCAGCGTCCCGCAGGAGCCTTGCGCCGCCGGCAAAGCTCGCTGGTGGCGGCAGCCCCCGACACGCGTGCCGACATCCACGCGAGAGGGGCCGCGTTCCCACCGCCGGGCGCGCGGCGGTCCGGGAGCGCGCCAAAGGAGCCGTAGGGGCTGCGGGGAAAAAACTCCTGGCATAGAATTCAAAATGCGCTCTAACCTTTTCTGCAAACTGAAAGCAAGAAAAATGCTCATAAAACTACTCTTTGTGCGCAGAAAGAAGTCCGTTTTTACACTGTTGCTAAGTTCCTTATTGTTTTCTGGCTGTTTTTTGTGTTTCTGTGGCAGCCTTTTCTGTGGGCCTCTTTCAGTGACTTAGCTATATTGGCCTGCAGATAATTAGATCAGTGCTATCATTTTCACTGTCCTTTTTCCTCCGGGGTTATTTACATAATAATGGCAGTTTGTGCTCAGTCTCGCTCTCTCTTTTAACAAGCCACCATTTCTAAACATGAAATAATTCAGGGAACAATCTATGAGTGGCTCTGTTCAGAAAAGCCTGAAAACATCTGGCTACGAAAATATTTTTGGTATTTGAAACGTAAATATTTTTAGTTGCTGTGGCTTTCCAGATGAATTCTTTTTTTTTTACAGTATTTTCGGTCCATACATATTTCCTGTATGTAAAACTCCTAATAGTAGAAAGCTCCCACTCTGTATAATGTATATCAGGTTTACGTGTATATACTCATTATATATACATTATATATACATATATACACATACATTAGAGTATGTGTATATAATGATTTTAATTTCTTTATCTAGATATTTTACAGACAAGTAAGGTGCTAGAATTTCTGGCTTAGACTCTAAATGAATCCAATGAACATTTAAAAGGTGGCCGTGCGCCACAGGCTGGTATTGAACACTTCTTGCTGTGAACGAAGGCTTCCGTTCAGCAGGACATGCTTAAATTTAAGAATGCGAGTAATCCCACTGAAGTCAAGCGGTTGACTTGGGTGGCTGCTGTTAGGTACGTACACACTTGCATTGTGCTGCTTTCAGGCCTGGGCTTTCTGTGAGGAATGTCTTCGGAGCCAGGGTGGCCCACAGAAACACGCTGTGTGCAGGCGAGGGCGGATGGCCATCCCCCAGCCCACCTCAGCCTCTTCTTGCTGGAGACGCATCGTGCCCCGCTCCTGCAATGCGCCACACTGCCGTCGGGATTATTTTTGCTGTAAAAGAGGGAACTTGGGACCGTTTCCTTTCCCTGAAGGGATTAAACTCTCTGCGGATGTGTTTCACCAGGGGGAAAAAAGAGTGAAAAATTAAATGGTGAAAAAATAAAGGAAATTATTAGAACTGGTGCTGGGTGGTTCCACGATGTGGGCTCCTACTATCTTCTTTACGCTAAGATGCTTCGAATTGTTTCCTGCCTGGTTAGTGGGTTAAATCAGGTCAGTGAAGGTGCCAGGGCTGAGAGGAGGTGGAGGGACCGTCGGACGGGGAGCCATGGCCACTAATATTGGGAAATCACAGAGGTCGTTTTAGTCAAGACAGCTCTGTGAATGAGGCAGGGCACCAATGCACGGCATTTTCATCTGGGTCCGTTACCTGCCATCTGCAATGCATACATTATTCTATATGTTGTATGTTGGATTAAAAGAACATTGTGCAATTAGCAGAAGTCTAAACACATTGTGCCATGCATTTAAATGGCATTGCAGCGAATATTAACTTGGGCTGGAAAGCAGTCTCCATGCACAGCTCTTTTTCTTGCAGGGAGGAGACCAGCCCTGTCACTAGGAGCTCTGGCTACTTCCACATCCCTGCTGAGGAGCTGTGTGTCACCTCCAGCCCACAAGACATGGTATCTTCCCACTGTGACCCAGCCCACGGCACAACAGCTACTTCTCGGCGCTGGGACCCAGGCTGCCCACCAGCAAGGTGCAGCAGCTGTCCCGTTCTCGAGGAATATGTGTGGTGACATGCATATGTCAGATCTTCATGCCACCCTCGCAAGATGTGTTCATGGTCTAGCTCCAGATCTTGGAGTCCTCTTTGCAGCAGTCCAGCGCTGCAGGGGTTGGGGCATGAGGCTGGGAATAGAAAAACACACTTGGCTGTTTAGCTAAGCTTGTAAGAAATGTTTGAATGAGGGCTTTTTGTTGAAAAAAATGACCTTTACAAATGGACAATTTTCACCAGGCAAAACTGGTAACAGTTCTGATAGAGTTTTCAAAAAAAAAGAATGATTAAAAAAAAGGGTTAAAACATTCCACAAACATACTTTTTTTGGAAAGAAAAATACTCTTGGAAAGAAAAATAGTGTTGAAGTATTAAACACTGGGACAGCGTTGACTATCATTTAAAGACGATCCTGTAACACAAATACCTCGCAATAGCTGTAACATGCCAACGCTGATTTTCCTCTAAGTAAACTGAGCACTCATACTGCCTATCATTGAGTTATACGGCTCCTATTATTTCAGTATCTGAGCTTCAGCTTGCTCCCTAGGGAAGACGTACACATCGTAGTGAATGTGCAGTGGCAAGAAGCGAGCCTGCAAGGCTGAGCGCACCAGCGCCCCGGGCTGCGTCCCTGCCTGCGTCCCTGCCTGCGTCCCTGCCTGCCCCGGGGCTAGACGTGGGATCCCCTCTGCCCCTCACCTCCCTGACGGATACAGGCTGCCTTCCCTGGGATGGCATCCGGGCCACAGGGGGATTTGGGGTTGGGGTTTCCTGGCTCAAGCAAATTGGTTACCCCGGAGTAGAGGGTGAAGAGCCAGGGAACGGCCCACCAAATTCATGGGAGGAGCTGACGCTTAGCAATTCTGAAAATTAGGTCTGTTAATTAGGCTTATCCGTCACTCAGTGAAGTCAACAGAAATGGCTTCATTGGGAGCTGGATTGGGTCCTTATTTAGATGTCTAAATAATGAATGAGAAGATTATTTTCGAAACACTGACACCAGGCTGTGTATGACAGTGGGGCGTTGTGCTCAAAACAAGCAGCCCTCCTAGGTTCTCCTCCGTCCTACGGAGGGCACACGTCCAAGCCTCTGAGATGCACTTTGGTGCCTTTGGTTTCAGTGACCAGTTTGTGGTACGTGAAGACAATTTTTGCAGGAGCTACCACATCCTCACCGTTTGCACTAGATGAAATTTGAGGAGCTTCTTCCCCAAACTGTGCAGCACCTACTGGGAAAGACCATCAGCGAATCATGAGGTGACATAAATTGGTTTCTGTCATGCAAACAGAGGTTAGCAAAGGGTTAGTGTACCGCGAACAAGCTGATGTTTAATATTAGTTGTTCTGTGTTTTCATTTAACATTTCACACCAAAATATTTCCAAGCAGCACCCAGCACAAACAGTGGCAATAAAGGAACAAATTTGACCTCAAAACCCCCACATTTACTTGCAGAAATGTCTGCGAGTGAAGATAAAATACTATGGATTCCACAGAGTGTGTAGGGGCTGAGGAAGAAAAGGTCTCTCAATAATATATATAAAATAATTCTTTCTGTTTTCAAATATCTGTAAATGTTTCCTCAATGCATATTATACCAGTAGCTTAATGCAGGACTCTAAGTAGGACATAATAAAATGAAATAAAAACTCCAACCCCTCAAAACTCTTTTCTGAAGAGGCAAATGGTGTTTTTCCATAGCTCTTTAGCGATGACAGAGACCCAGTGCATCAGTTCTGCATTCAAGAAAACAGCCCGCAAAAGTTACCAAATGCAGTATTTCCATGGCAGGCAAAAAAGTCCATGGTTTTGTGACTTTTGTGGCATTGCACATTTATAAAGTCAAGAGTAATCATGTGAAATCTAGGTGGAAGATTGATACGATAAAGCTAATATTCTCCCTGAATTCATGTTTTCAGATAGTACGAAAAAATGTTTAACTCACTAAAGGCAGCTCCAGTGGAGAGCTGTAAGCCTGCTGCAAGCACCTTTAAAATGACGTGGTGGATCTGAACAAAAGTCACCATACTCTGAGGAAAATGAGCATGAATGTATCTGAAAAGAAATGCTGCTCTCCGAATAGGAAGTGTATATAATGAAAAAACAGCTACAACCTGTAGCAGTGCAAGCAACACAAAGCCGAGGCTGATTCTGAGGCTGAGGGTTGCTTTTGGACAAACCGCCTCAGGAAATGGATGTGGATATGCTTTCTTCCCCCTTGTATGCTTCTTTTGATCTTTTTCTCCTGAAGTGTCCAGTCTGCCTTCCCAAAGATAGATTCCATTCACGCTGAACGTATATAAAGTATGGGACAATATTTATGGCTGTTGGGATGAAGGAGAATGACGTGCCTATGATGGAAGAGCTCATTCACCACTAAGTAACCCCAGTTTTATGCTGGAGTAACCGCACCGAAATAAGGAATTCCACTTGTTTGAAACTGGGAGGTGAGTCAGGCTCAGCTGAATGATGGTTTTTTCTATTCATCCGTAAGATTAAATATATTCCCTTGAAGTGTGGGCCATGTGTTAGCTATGTCCTGCACTCCTTACTTGGGCAAAACTGCTGTTGCCTTATAAGCAACATGTTCCTCGATTAGGGCGCTGCAGGATTGGACTGCATAAACCCCAAATATTTCAGAAAACACTGGCAAGCGGGGAATAAACCCCCCCACTGCCGAATTTATGAACTTGATTCCAGCGCAAATGTTGGATGTGCAGAGTCAATTGGATGAGGGCCTGAAGTGACTCACTATTTCTTTTTCGGTTATAATCCCTATACTTTTTTTTTCCTGCTTGATTGAAATGGATAAATAAAAAGCCTTAGGTGAAATGTCTACAGCTGGCCTCTGACACCCTTATTTAGCCCAGCAGTACTTTGCTGAAACCCGGAAGTCTCCTGCGGCATTTCAGAGTTCAGGCCAGCCCAAGCGATGGTCAGCACAGCCTCTGCAGCTCTTCCTGATGGAGCGCTGATTCCCTAAAAAAGGACAACACGACCTTGTGCCTTGTCCTTGCCCGGCTCTTTCCAAAGCGATGCGCTGCTTACAAACACACGTCACCCCGTCAGCAGTGCCAGCGGGGCCACCGAGCACCTCCGTGCCCTTTCTTCGGGGAGGAATATATTCTAGGAGAACACGAAATGGGCAATGGGACTAAAAAAGGGAAAGGGAAACTGAGACAACGGCATCCAGGGAGTGCGGCAGGAAAACAGTGCTCGTCTGCAGGTCGCCAGTTCTGCACTCCCATGTCCGCTCGTAATTTCATTCTAATAAAACAGCGTCTTACGAAGCTGAGACCCTAAAAGAAGGAACCATATACCTGCTGCATTTTGACTGAGTCATTCCAGGTGGTCTGTAGTGATTTAAAGCAGGTGGGGACTGGATCTGCATGAGCTACATAACCTTCTGTCTATACAGATATACTAAATTTAGATGGATATTCATGCTTCCTGGCTTAAATTGAATATGCCCTTCCTCCCTATTGCTGAATTTGCTGAAAATTTTATTGTCAGTTTTTCTTTCTTTGTTAACGGGGAAGCAAACTGGGATGTTTTAAATTTCTCCAACTACTGTGAGTAGAAACTTCCTGAAAATTTTAGACTGTTTGCAGAGATGCAGGAAAATGAAGATTTTTTTAGGTCAACATTTTCTTCTGGCAGACTGAGCCTGAAGTGCACTTTATTTCCCTTTAATTTAACAGCTCCAGCAGCTTTTCCAGTTAAATCGACTGTTCATTATTGAGCCCATTTATGAAGGGCTGTGCAGTGCAGTTTAATGAATCCCTGGCACAAAGCTCCCTTTCAGTGCAGGGAAAGAATAGCAGCCTATTTAGGTCCTGTAGGGCTGTATGTCAAAGGCTGCCTATAATACTTGTCAGGGAAGGGCAGAAATTCCCACTGATATAAGAATGTGCAAGAAATCAACTTTCACAACCAACTAGCAGATTAAGACACGATCAGGAAATGAGACTGTATGTTTCGAACAGTGACACCTGTTCGGGCAGAGAGATTTTCCCATAACTCGATAACCATATGGGCCCATACAATGGGGCGGGGGGGGGAAAAAAAAGGCCTCCCTCCCCTGCCACAGAGATTTTCTTACTTTTCACGCTGCCTTCCCGACGCCTTGGGGAAAGGCAAACAAGTGCTGGGAACTGGGAGGACCGAGCTCCGCGTCGCGCCTGGAGCGGGCTTCGCTGGGAGAAGGCGCTGCTAGTGACGGGCCGAAGCCTGAGATGTTTCCTTCAGGCTGGATCCCGCTGCCGTGTCTTGCGTTGCGCAGGATCGACTCCGCTGCCGGAGCGAGGCGAACGGTCCGCTGAGGTCGGGAGGACGCACGCTGCGACTGCCTAGAGCCAGGAGCTGCTCCACCAAAGTAATGACACCAAAAGGCAGCCCTAAGCCATGCCGGGCATCCTTGCTTGCTCGCTAACGCCTCTGCTGCGCAGGACAACCTCTCTTTTCTGCTCAGCTCAGGCTGTACGGATAACAAATTGTTTGTGTCCATAAGGGCTTGACTGTGCGGCTGAGAGCTCAGTTTGTGGCCTGCGTAAACCATTAGCCAGGTCCCTGCTCTCTGCAGCTCGCGGCGTGAACGTGCTGTGGTCCCACCTCCCAAAGCTGAGTCCGGAGCCGCGGGCGTATTTCTGGAAAGCCTTGCTTTTAACCGCAGAGCAGGTCAAGCTGCTGCCGCTTCCTGTGTGAAGATAAGCAATAAGATAAACAAAACCAGATACATTTCCTACACAAAAGAAAGCAAGAAAATATAGCAGAGACGCTAGTGCCCCTTACCCAGAGCCCTGAGTGCTGCCCCGTGGGAGGGAGGCGCGGGAGGCAGGAACGCCGCTGCTGGGTCATCCAGCCCGTTTTGGTGTTGGGAAGAGACTGGAGGGATCGTGACGTCTAATCCAAACATTTGTGAGGGGTTCTGGTTGTTCCGGCGCTGCGATCCCAACCCGCAGAGCGAGTGTTACCCCTTCCCCAACAGCAGACCTTGGCATGAGTCGGACGGGATTGCTGGCTGCGCGGGAGACCCACCGCGCTCGGGCTGAGCTATCCAGAGCAATCCCGAAAGAAGCACAGGCGTAAGACAGGCGCTGGCTTGTATAACCGCTGGGAAAGAGAGACATTTTGCAGGAATGACCAAACTGTGATTTCCTTGAAAAAAATTAGCTCCTTGCAAGTTGTTGACATCATGTGGCTAAGCAAATTTCCCTCCAGGCATTGCTCAACTTGGGGTAATCAGCTCTGCTTGAAAGAACACGGAGAATGAGCATGTTTAATGCAATTATGAAGGCTTTCTAAAACTCTAAATCTGGCCTAGAATATGTAAATGTGGCTGCTTAGCACAACTGAATGCAAACTTTGGTTTGCAGGCCTGACAATTGTTTTAATACTCTCCAATTTTTAGGAGGTAATAAAGTCTCCCGCTAAAGCGTATCTGAGCTCTCAAAGCTGTTTAATTGAATGAATTCAGCCTTATAGAATAGAAGCCAGGGCTTCCAGCTTTTTTCTCTAAGCCACCGGATATTTAGCCACTCTGCATATAATGCCACCCAGACTCATTAACAACCCCCTTTCGAGAGGCTATGAAATATCGCTAAGGCAGCTACTAACTTTACAACTGCGGTGCCTGCAGTATTTCAGAATGGTTTCGTGTTGGTCAAATAAGAAACGGTCCCAAGACAGCTGCACTTCCAGCGACAGGGCGCGAGGCTCATCTTCCAGGGCCTCATGCAACTCAGAGTGGCCTCAGAGGGAATGCAAAACTATCTGGGAATATATAAGTTTTCCTTTACGTTTTCACATCAAGAGAAGTCGGAGCAGGCTGCAAGGCTTGACAGGGCATCACGGGACCCACGGGTAAAAGCTCGGGTAGATAACCACCGTCAGCTGTACTCGAGCTAAATAGTTTAAATCCACCTCTTGGGGAGAAACTTCATTCTTATATGGCTAGGTATCCGAATTTCCCATAGCCTGCTGCCTGCCAGGCTTTTGCTTCAATTACACGGTGGTGCTTGGAGTAAATCCCCAAAGGAGATGCTGGGAGGGTTCCAGGAGAGCACGGACGGCACCACGAACCCCAGGCGCGATGTGTCCCGCGTGTGCAGGCACCGAGGCCAGGACTGTGACAGGGACAGCGAGGTGCTGCCTGCCACCGTCACCCTTTGACTACTGCTGTGACTTGTACATGCAAATCAGGTCACACGCAGGTGAAATCCCTTGTAAAACCTCCTATTTGTGTTTTCTTTCTGCTTTTTCCTTCTGATGTGATACTACTGTGCTTCTAATGAATCAGTGCTGACCAAGAAAACTCACTTAGTATTTATTTCAAACAGAACCAGATGTGTCTTTATTCATATTTGGGCATATAAAATCATTAAAAATAAATCTGGAGCTCAAAGGGTTGAGATCAGTGCTGTTCTGTATTAGCAGAAATACATGTAAAAGTTTTCTAAGGGAAAAGTAACCATTTTTTTCCCCCAAAAGAGGCAGGATAGTTCCTTCAGGAGCTGTTATCAGCAGTATTCAGTAGTAAGGAGGTAATTTTTCTACCTCCCATGTGGAAGATTTGTACATCTGCTTTGCTAAACACAGGCAGATAGTTCAGTTAAAATCTCTGCTGGGTTACAGTGTTGGATTTTCTCAGGACCTGACTGGACTAGGAAAATACAATATCCGAAGTACTGTGCATAAGCATGCACTTGGAAGAAGAAGTTACTGCAAATGGAGACTCGCGCTGCGCTCCCGTGCTGGTTGCTGCCTTTCCGTGGTCCTCGTGGTGAGATCCACGCAGCACATCTGGCGCCACCGGATTTGATCCGGACACGGGAGGTTTTGGGAACCGCACAGGCTGCCGTGCCAGCTTGCTGCGCGGGGAGCGGGTCGAGGCCGGGTCCGGCAGCACACTGGTGACGGGGTCGCGCCGTGCCCGGCCCGGGGGCCGGTGCCTGCTCCGCGGGCTGCGGATCCGGCTTAGGGCGCAGGGCGGCCGCCCGACTGGTGCGGGGGGGGCTGTGTGCCCGAGCCGGCGGGTGGGAAGCGATCTGCGCCGGCGGCTGGGACGCGGTCCCGGAGGGCTGCGGTCCCGGAGAGCCACCTGGCTTGCGGGGGCTATGTATCGAGTCCAGGTGTGGCTGCACATCTGGCCCGGGGGGGGGGGCTGTGTATCCAGCGCGGGGGGTTATGTGGCAGGTCTGGACGGGCTGGGATCCGGCACCCGCGCCGGGGGGGGGGTGCGGGGAGCGCAGCGGAGCGGAGGGGAGCGGAGCGGAGGCTCCCCTCCCGGCGGGGAGGCGGGGAGGGCCGGTGGGGGCCAGCCCCGCGGCTGAGCCCTCCTCCTCCTCCTCCTCCTCCTCCGCCCCCGCCCCCGCCCGCCGCCTTTTCCCCGCCGCCGCCGCCCGCCCCGCGCAGCCCTGCGGAGCCCCTCGGAGCTCGGCGCCGGCGGCGCCCGGCCGCCGGCCATGGCGGTGCCAGCGGCGCTGCTGAGCCCGCACCACCTGCTCTCGCTCTGCTTCCCGGCCGCCGGCGGCCTCCTGGGCTATGCCGAGCTGGAGAAGGGCTGCGCGGCGGCGGGCGGCGGCGAGGCGGCCGACCTGAAGGAAGCCGCGCGGGACCTGCTCAGCTTCATGGACTCGGCCTCCAGCAACATCAAGCTGGCGCTGGACAAGCCGGGGAAGTCCAGGCGGAAGGTGAACCACAGGAAGTACCTGCAGAAGCAGATCAAGCGCTGCACCGGCATCGTCGCCGCGCCGCCCGCCGCCGCCGAGGCCGCCCGAGGCCGCCCCGCGCCCGCCGCGGCGCCCGCGCCCTGCCCCGGCGGCCCCGGCAAGGCGGCGGCGCGGCGGGAGGCGGCGCAGGCGGCCAGCAGCCTGCAGAGCCGCAGCCTCGCCGCCCTCTTCGACTCGCTGCACCAGGCGGGCGGCGGGGCGCGGCGCGGCGCGGCGGGCGGCGGCGCCGAGGGCGGCGGCGGCGGGGCGGCGCGGAAGGTGCCGCTGCGGGACCGCAACCTGCCGCCCTCCTTCTTCACGGAGCCGGCGCTGCCCGCCGCCGCCCGCGCCCCGCCGCCCCCGCCGCCGCCGGGCCCCAAGGAGCCGGAGAAGGGCGGCGGCGCGGAGGCGGCCGAGTTCCTGGAGCTGCTGGGCGCCGAGTACGGCGCGCTGCTGCCCGAGCACGCCGCCGCGCAGGACGCCTTCGCCGGCCGCCTGCCCGCCGAGCTGGGCCTCGAGCACGGCCTCTACGAGGCGGCGGCGGCGGCGCTGCCCGCCGCCCCCCACCCGCTGCTCGGCGGGCTGCTCTACCCCGAGCCGCCCTGGAGCCCCCACAAGAAGGCGCCGCCCGAGGCGCTGCGCCCGCTGCCCGCCGCCGCCGCGCCGCCGCTCTACGCGGCCGCCGAGCCGCCGCCCCCCGCCGCCGCCGCCGCGGAGGAGCCGGGCGGGCACCTGGCGGCCGCCTTCGGCCCCTTCTTCCCCGAGTGCCCCCTGCCGCCGCCGCAGGGGCCCTACGACTACGGCGCCGGCTACCACCGCGCGGCCTACTCGGGCCTGTAGGGCCTCGGCGCCCGCGGCGGGCGGCAGGGAGCCCCCGGGTCCCGCCGGCGCTGAGGCGCCCTGCGCGGCGCCCCCGCGGCCCGCGACGCCCGAATGAAAGCGTGACCCGCCGCCGGCCGCGGGTGCTGTCACAGCGCCCGGCGACCGCCCCGCGCCGCCCGCCGGGGCCCGGCGGCGTGTTCCGGCCGCGGGGGCGCTGACCGGGGGGCTGCGCTGCCTCGGGGCGGCCCTGGCCGCCCGCGGACGTCGGGCGCTTTGAGCGGCGCGGCTCACGCCGGCTCTCGCGGCGTGCTTAAAACCTTCCCCACGCTTGCGTGCGTCGCGAGCGCTGGTGGATTTTTCAGCTGAGGACACAAAACCGAGGAAGGAAAAAAAAAAAAAGTGAAGCAAAATTAAAAAAAAAAAGGCTGCTACCAAATCTTAGTGTCCTGAGATTTAACAGTGTCTTGCGGGATATTGCGAAGAGCAATTTACAGTGATGAATAAGTTAATTGACGGCATAAGTTCTGGATGAAATGTACTGTAGCAACTCCAGCAATGTGATTCCTACAGACTGTTGGATTTCTTTCAGGAATGTGTCAGAGCTTGGGAAGCGATGCGGCTCAGTTTCATTGTGTACAGGAGATTATTTGATAATCATTTAAGTTATGTAAAAGAGTCTATGATAGGCCCTATAAAATAAAGCTACACAATAGATTTAAGCTCTGTGGTTATTGCTACTGCTGAAGTGCAGCGTGCTAGTGTTTTTCCCCATGTCTTCATCCTCTGTAATCGTTTCTTGGCAGAAGTTAAGACAGGCCAGTGGTTATTGTCTTTTTTTCCTAAATCTTTTGAGATGCTGTGTTTTATCCGCAATGACCGACTGTTCTTGTTTTCTTGCCTTCGTTTGTACTGGCTGTTTCTTTAACTTATTAGAAAGAAGGGACTGATAATACACTACAGAGGCAACGGATGAAAATGGTTACGTTTATGAAAACAGATCAAAACACTCCGAGGTTTCCTATTGAGATGCGAGGCTTAAAAGGCAATCCTGCACTCTGGCTTCTGGCCAATCCCAGTCGGATTGTTTGTTTTTAAAACGGGATTCACATATGGACAAGTGTGAGTTTTTGCCCTTGGCGACAACAAATCCTTGTGCCTTCTATCGTTTAAAAGAAATGTAAAAAAATAAAACACTTTTCTTTTCATTGATGAACTCAGATTTAAGAGACTTGAGGTCAAGAAATGGAGATGTATGGAGAGGAGGAAAAAAAGATATTTTGGAAATAAACCACGAGTTAATTCTTTCTGCAGTTGGCTTAATATTACTCTTTAACAACAAAAGCTGTAACTTACACTGCGTCTTTCCTCCCGAGGTTGCCCAAGCACTCGACAAACTGTACGGAAAGGAGTCATGACTGACAAACAGCCACAATAGTCTGATAGCTGAACACTGCCGAGCTGTTATGTTGTTACAGAAATGCACTTTTGAAGTATAATTTTGCTGTAGTTTATTTAACTAAGCTTAAAGAGCGCCTGTATAAGGAACAATGGGCAGCCAGTCCAGCCAAGGTAGCTACAAATTAGGTTAATCCTGACCCACTGTTCATTTAGATGACTGTACAATGTCCTACTTTGTGAACTCATTCCTGCGTCCCTCGCTTTGGCAAATCTCCCAGTGAATAGAGTGGGAGTTTTGCATTTGTAAGGAGCGTTTTGCCGGGTCCAAGTGTAGTGTATGCCTAACTAAATTTTAGATTATCTAGACAAGACCGGCTTCAGGATTATTTCGGTTGGTGAGTTTTTTTCTTTTGTCCAGTAACTGCTTCACGCATGTGAAATCTGTAGCACGTATTGACAGCTGCTCGGGATATTTCAGAGGGATGGTTTGGCGCTAAGGCACCTAGCATAACGATACTTTATCACTTTATACTTTCTCACCTGAGCCGTGCTCATGAAGTCTGCATGCTTTCAGCACTCTGAGCGACCGAAGGGGGAAGTTTATAATGCCAGAATAACGTAGCGGCAGGCTTTAATTTCTCAGTTAAGAGAAAAACAACCTGTTCTCACTTACAATTTTGCTAAGCAATTTGTTTCACAAGCTCAATACGCAAATTTATATTAACCAGGGATACAATCTTGATTGCTGCAGGTGACCTTACTGTCAAGTGACCATTCTGTCAGCTGTCTTACTGACTTCAGTGCAATTTTGCCTGAAAAACGTCTAAAAGAGGTCTCCAGGAAGAGACTCTGGAAAAGACTGTGTACAAATTACAACCCTGAGCGGTTTGGTTCTGCGCAGGCCAGACCCTTTTATTCAAAGCAGCTGTAACGTGCCACAAATCCGGCCCAGTGCAGTTTTTCATTAGTTGGGTGCTCTGCTCCCTTGTAAAGGGTGACCCACGGTGCACAGAGGCACAGAATCAGTCTTTTGGGGGCTGGATTTGATCTCATACCGGTGGGAGAGGCAGTTCTGTGGAAGTCGGTGGAGCGGGGCTGGTATAAAAGCAGTGTAGCAGCTTGGTCCCGTCTCTGCCCAGGCGAGGACAGGTCTTCTGCGGACATAACCGGAGCTGGGGCAGGCTCCATGTGCCAGGAGTCAGGCTGGGTGAGCAACGGCTGCAGATGTCTTGCTTCGCCTCCAGCTTAGTCTGTACTCTGGCAAAAGGTCCAAGGCCTTAAATGGGAATTTTTGGTTTACAGGAGCTTACGTAGGAAAAAAAAACAAAAACAAAAACCCCACAACATCAGTATTCCTCGAAGGACCACTGTATTTCTGCGAGAAGACGTATTTGGAGAGTACCTAGCGTGGACAGTCTGCTGACACCAGAAGCAAGCTCACAATGGCTGGGTTGATCTAAACAGCTTTTCCCGCAGCGCGAGCCAACAAAGAGCTTCTGTGCGACGTCTGAGAAGCGCCGTGGGCTCCGCTGCGCGTCGTGGGCCGGAGGCGAGGGCTCCTTTTCCAGACCGAGGGATGCCACCCGGTGGAGCTGGATCTTTCGTGCTCTTTGCGTGTGGGGGCTCTTTTTGCTGCGGTTGGAGTTTTCCCCCACTTTAATCATGTAAGCACATGAAATGTTGCCTAAAAGCCTCACTTGCAAAAGTTCTTGGGAAAACGCTTTCTCCAATGAAACCCTGAAAGTGTCATCTTGAGCATCTGTAAGAATAAAAAATTTTGTAATTGAGCAGGATATTCTGGTTTATCTGGTGCGCTTTTACAAGGAGTCTGTCTGTAAGAACTAAAGCTGAGCCTTTTTAGCTTTTATTTCTTGAAAGACGTGAATGAAAGTGGGTTCTGTTTTCTTGGATCAATGTCAGACTATCAAAATATTTAGTTTTACAAAGTCTTCACCCAGTTCCTCAGATAAACTAAATTCCATTTTGTTGCTGGTGTATTTTACACGTATTATCTGATTTTGTTGGAGTCTTTGGTGGAAAGACATACACAGCTCTGTACAATATTTCATATGCAGTCAAAGGTGATAAAGTATGTGTTGAAGAACAAGAACCTTTTGCTCTCTTTAAGCAAGGGAATCTTACCTTTCTTTAAGGGTGATGTACTGATGAATATCAAAGGGTTCACAGCAAATAGCTACTACTACATTTCAATATTCTGTGATTTAAACAGTTTGGGCCTTTCCCAAAGCCCCTTCAGGAAAGTAGAAAGATTCTCTCATTTTTTGGATGGGCTTTTGAAACAGGCTCACTAACTTTTTAATGACCTGAGCTTGGGATTGCACTAATAACAGTCTGACCATCAGTGATAATGAGTCATCTTTGATGATCTTTAGGTGTACGAACAACATTAGCAAAAAAGATGCAGACCTCTATTGTAAACTCTTTGTTTTCTGATTTTTTTGAATAAGCTGCTTTTGGCAACAGTGCACAAACTGAAGGTCATTCTGCAGTTATTGGCAACAGTAGGGGAAAAGGTAGTGGAGCAACTCTGTAGTGATTTGCTTGTAGTACAAGCAAATAAGGTGGAAATGTGAGGAGTTCAAGCCTACAGCTGTGACGAACTGAAATGTGAGTTGGGAATGTTTTTAGGCTAGTGTTATGTCATCGGAAGAGTTGACTGCAGTCTGCCTTTCCTACACTAAGCTGATGGTTCTCAAATTTTTAAGATTGGTGAGCACTTGTTTAAAATCCAACTTTTTTGGTAACCCATTTATATAAAAGAGTAAAAAAAAAAATTGTGAATAGTGATTACCCCCCCCCCCCCCACACACACATAATTTGTGTGTGTAGAGATTGTCAGAGGGTTGCTGAGGGGAGAGATTATGAGGATGAGAGGGGAGAACACTGTAATTTCTGTGCTTTGTAATACTGTTTTCAAAACCTTCCTTTGCGACTCCCCTCCCTCCCGGGTGGGGAATCACTTCACTAACCCAGAGGTTCTTAGCCTTTATGCTTTGTGGACTCCTGCCTATGAAACGAGAATTTACTGTCAAAGCCTTGTTTTTCATAGTTATCTCATGGACCTCGCAGCATCAAAATCACACCATTGCTGTCCACTGAAACCATTTGAAAGGCTTGAATTGGCAAATGTAGCAAGATGGGGGGCCCTGTAAGATTTTGAGGCACATGCATCATTTCTCTTAGGTGATCCCCCACCTCTCCTTCTCTGAGATGGGGGATCATGTTTTAGTTATTAAATCTCTGTGACGCCCCCCCAGAGGCAGCTGAAACTACACTCTTTGCCCTGCCCTCCCTCCATGTCCACCTCTCTCCTGACAGTGTCGGACACATATGAAAATATGGATTGATTTGTGAAAAGGAAAGAAGGGTGAGATTCAAGCTATATAGTACTATGCTCTGGTGCCCCTGTAAGTGCATGTTTTGTGTGTCCGGATGTCTCATATTGGTGTTTTAAATGGCCATTCCCTGGTCTTAGTATTCAGCATTTAATTACTATTCTGTTTTGGGGTTCTAATGAGTAAATTCTGGCAAATCCTGCTGTGGTACATCAAGAGGCGACTCTGCCCGTTCTGCCTCAATTACTCCTGCCTGTGGTCATAGCCCAAGTCCATCTTCAGCTATAGTTTGGGGTGGTATGGATCATCCAGGAATGGCCTGAGTTCAGTTCATCCATGTTCAGGCTAAGCTCAGCTCACCAAATGATCCTGTAGGCTGGGCTGCAGCACATGTAGCCCGTACCGGTCTGTCCTAAGGCAATGAGATGACTAGGGTGCCATTCCCCGCCCAGAAATTTGTATGGCTAGTCCACCTACAGCAACAAGTAACGGATCCCCTGCCTAAAACAGCACAGCAGTAGAAACTCTTACGAAAAATCACCCCCACGCCTCCCCACCAGGCTGGGGAGTAGTAAAGGGAAGACTGATGGACTTTACGTCTCCCCTTCTGCGGTCAGGTAAGCAGCTTGTCTGCCTTTTGCTCAGGGCATCCTGTAGGATGCTGAACACCTGGAATTTGTGGCCGAATGGGCGTCTGCAACCAGTCACCTTCCTGAGCTGACATATCAGAGTGCCATGCTATTTAAACAAGCATGTGTTTATTTTAATGTGCTGCCGAGGAAGTCCTAGCATGATGATGGGCAATGTACGAAGGCCTAGATGCAAACAGCGAGTTAAACCTGGGATGCTGGGTGACAGCAATCTTTATGAGTAGCTGCAGACAGGCAACACAGTCTACTTTCTGTTTCTTGAGTAGAAGCTCGGCGTAATCATTACTGATTCATTTTGTTCAGCTTTATAAAAGATACAGGCCCACTGCTTGAGCCCTCTGTGTGGCTGCACAGTGGAGAAAATGCAGTGAGTTATTTTTAATTTGATGTTGCCAAGACATTCTTCAAATGTAAAGAATTCACGTCTGAGACAGGCACGTCTGGGCTGGGGTGAGCAGCACAGAAGAGGCAGCGACCAAGGCTTTACCTCGTTCCTCATTTTCTTAACTGCTGAACGTGAGATGGTCTCTGTTACACTATAAAATAAAGAAGGAATTTATATGAACTGAGTCCTGTGATCTCTACATCTCCTGGTTCAGCTCTTCTGCTGAGACCTTGCTGTCCACACTTCCTAGGTAGAGCCAAAGTGCAGGGATCTGCTCGTGCTGGGCTGTAGCAGACATGGCAGTGAGTGTGTTGGTCTCTGCTTTGGGTTCGGGCTGAGACAACACTTCAGGGTGGCCTTGAGAGCTATCCTGGATCCTCCGTTACTATGACATACGTAATAATATTTCCTTCTCTTCCCATGTCTTTTTGATTTGTTCAAACCATAAGCTATCGAGTGCTGCTTCGGGGATGTGGCTAGGTTAAGGCCTTCATGATATCATCTTTAATAAGATGTACACTCAACTAAAACTGAGAGCAACATCTTCAAAAACTGGTGCCCACCTTGAAAAGCGCTCTTTTTCTTAAACGGTTAAAAGCAGGGCTCATACTGAACTAGTGAACTGCTTCTCAAGAGATTCCCAGAGCAAATCTGCAGGGTTTACAGACAAAAATACAATTTACTATTCTGATTGCTGACTATATGAATTCAGGGTGACTGTGAGTCCAGCTGGACTCAGACAAATGTCTTTTTTGAATGTTATCAGACAGTGTTTACAATTTTATAAATTTTGCAGATAAAGTCCCCTCCCTCCTGTTCCAGCAGTCTCTTCCTTGTCAGTGGTTTGACAGCTAAATTCATTAGGTCTGGAGTAAACATGCATATTGTTCTGAATATACACAATGAAGATATCAAATAGGTAAAATTCAGTGGAAATTCTAAATAAAAGGGAAATTCCATCCTCCTAACATCATTTTTTCATCACCGGATAGCTAATAAGAAATCTTTTTTTTGCATAGTTACATTTCACAGGGGAACTAGGCTTTAAAGATTAGCTGTAATTGCTTCTATGCACTCAGATAATTGAATATAAATCAATTACCAGCATTTTAGTTATTTTAACGACCAAGCCTGCTCTGTGAAGAAAAAAAACATTCTTTTCTGTTTAATAGCTAGACCTTTAGCTTCTTTGTTTATCCACGTATCTGGGACAAGTGATTCAAAGTCAGTCATTAATTAGTGATTTTACCAATATTTTCTTTTCAGGACTGAAAGGTCAAGCATATCCTTGAAGTGCTAGCAAAAGAAATGCCTCAGATTTGTGCATTAAGTCAAGGCTTGTGACTAAGATGCTTCAGAAAATGGTTTAAAGGGTGGAGGTTTAATATGGGGTGGCTGTTTGTAAGAACACCCAGTGGGCACAAAGGTGATGGCTAGATAGCCTGAATTTCATCCAAAACTCTGTGCTTAACATCTCTTATTGGCTAGATGGCTCTTAAGGCCTAGAGTCACAAGGGCTTAAGTAGAAGTTAGGGCAGATGAGTGTTGCCCTGACACATTTTATTACGGCTGTATTGCTCAGAGACCCTGTGGTTATCAGAGCCCCTTTACTGACCGTCCAGTGTCAGTGAGCGTTGTCACTGCGAAGCTGGGGAGTCGCTGGTCATGCAGCCCACCATGGCGCAGGGTGCTCCAAACAAGACCCCGGCTTTGCTGTTAGGTTGGCCCTGTCAAGCAAGGAAGATCGCATTATCCTATGGGAAAAGCTCCTCTACCTGACTAAATCCATACTAGCTGGAATTACAAATAAGATGCAGTTTTGTTAAACAAGAGGAGAGCCAAGACTAACTAAACACAAAGGGAAGTGAAGGGTTTTTCCTGGCAGATATACTTCAGGTATCAATCAATTGCTAGGCTCAGTATCCCGTTAGGATGCCACAGTGATCCTTTCTGGGCTTGAAATAGATATTAATATTGCCATATTAATATCTGTATTAATATCTTTTCCTTGTATATTTATACTACTTTTACCACTAGTTTCAAATCACCTCATGAATTTTTTAAAGAAAAGGATGAACTTAGGAGTAAAGAGCATTTTCTGTTACTGAGAAAAAAAGGGGGAGCAAAACAGAGAGATACAAAATCATCAGCTGTACACAGGAAGCCTATAAATATCCTTACTTTAATTAGAACACAAAATACAAATAGCCAGCAACTCAAAGTCCCACAATATTCAACTTGCATTCTTCCCTGGCAGATCTAATCTCTTTGACTTGTTAATGTGGCCCACAGGGCAGCCACATAGCCATTTCAGATTTTGGTAAATTCTAGATCTACAGGAGGTTTTTCTTGTATGGGACTGGGCAAGAAAAAAAAATCCATGGCACTGCTTAAGTCTCTGGCAAAATGTGATATACCCCTGACAGGACAGTGTCAGCCAGGCAAGCACTGCAGGTGAAAGTCCTCTAGAGCCCTCAAGTGGTTCACTCGCAATCCTGCACACCCTCGATTTACTGCAAATCTTCCAAATTTAGGTGGAAGCTGGCTTCTCTTGGGAAACCAGAGTGGTTCAGCTGAGTGGCTTGCCTTAGTTATCTGGTAGTGAAAATCAAAATCTCACCCTTAACCTGCAATTTCTCCCTGTCTATTACAGTCCTCACCGGAAACCATTTGCAGCCTGTTACACCATGCCACCACATACTAAAACTTGGCTTGTGGCAAGATGAATACTGCGATTTTTATGGTACTTGCTTAATGTGATAAACAGACTAAAAGTCATACATGGACATAAAGGCTCTGTTCTTGGACTGAAAGGCTGACAGGGACCATTGCACTAACCTATGAGACCACTCCTATAACATGAACCATTGGGTGCCTCTGTACTCATTACTGCATATCAGAAAAATGCACAAGCTTTGATCACTTCAAAATTTCCAGTGATGAAGAATATGCTGCAGCTCTTAGTCAGATGTTCCAGAGTTTAATCATCTTTGCTATTACAAAATGTGCCTTGCTTCCATTTCCAAGCACTGATCTTCTGTCCGGCAGACATCGAGATTAAATTTTTGCTCTCTGTACAAGTTTTTACAGACTGTAATCAATTAACTTTTCTGAAATTCACTGAAGGCATTAAATCAGAAATCTCTGCACATGCTGCTTTAGAAAGCTTGAATTGTTCACTTTAAGAGCAGTGCTGAGGCAAGTTAGTTTAAAATTACAAAATAAAACTTTTACTTTTCTGTGACTGTTGCTTTGTTAAGTAGATGTTAGGTATCTGTTATACCAGTAGATCGCCTGCTTTATCAGGTTGGACCTCTTCTGGGAAAGACAGCATATACATGTATTTTTAAGGATGTGCTTACATCGTATTGATATATAAGCTTTCCTGAAGTATGTGTTATTTAATAGCTTCTTGGGCTACACTCAGAGAAAAGCTGCCTTAAGCTTTACGATGTATTTTCCCTTTGTGACATACTGCCTCTTCTAACTTTGGGGAGACCATTCTGAAGTCCATTACTAGGACAATGTTAAAAGATGTCTAGATGATACTAGGTGTTACATGGTGCCTAACTGAGGTCCCTGGGAAGACTGTGGAGCAAATTCTCCTAAAAACTACAGCTAATCACATGAAGGACAAGAAGTTGTTTGGGAACAGCCTGTATGGATTTACCAAAGGCGAACCATGCCTGACCAACCTGTTTGCCTTCTATAATAAGCGATGGATGAGGAGAGAGCAGCACATTTACCCTGACTTTAGCAGGGTCTTAGACATTATCTCCGATAGTACTGTTGTAACCAAGCTGAAGAGATACAGACTGGACAAGTGGACTACACGGTGGATGGAAAACTGGCTGGACTATCGGTATTATGGTTACCAGTTCAAAGCCAAGCTGGTAGCTGATTATTAGTGGCTCTCCTTTATGGGCTGATAGCTGGGGCCAAAACCCAGCCTCCAGCTACTGCTAGGAGCTGCTATCTCTCTAGATTCTTAGGCTAATCTAGGTCCTGCTTCTTTGGTTTTTAAAGCCAGAATTTGTTAAGGTTCAGTCCTAGTTTGGCTTAACAGTCTACTGCTGATTTTTTCAGATTTATATGGGCCTGGAGCTATAGCTCTTCCCTCATGCAGATGAGCTGTTAAACAGACCTTGCATGCCTGCCTTTAAAATATAGCCAGTGGGAAACTGATCTTGATGTGGATTTGCTGAAACAATTTTCTTATGAAATGTACTTGAATGGACTTTCTTTTTAACCTCTTAACTGAAAATTTCCTTGGTGTTATCAAACTGCATGTGCAAGTTAAAATGTTTTACGTGTCCTTTCCCCACTAAAAAATTCCACTGAGATTCTGCAAAAATCTCCACAGAGGGAGGACGAAACCAACTGTTGATCAGGAACTGTCCTTCCTTTGCTAACGCTTGCATTTCTTTTTCAGCAACTAATATTTACTGAGCCAGATGCTGGCTACTATCACATTCGTAATGTTTCATGTAAGTGCTTTTTATCAGCTCAGCCATATTGTGAAAATCTACCATTAAGGCTGGGATTTACAGTGATCTAGGTGGATGTTGTGACTCTAAGGGGGTACTCTCTAAAGCTTAGGCTGCTAAAAGCAGAAAAACTTGCAAGACTCCAGACTGCCATTCCATACAAGCCTGGGGGAGGGGACTATGACGGGTCATCTTTTAGGTGGCACCCGATATGGAACCTTTTCTCTCCCACGGTTCATTTACTCACAGAGACATTCAAAAGGGATCGGTACGATGCACTGAAGTTTGAGAGTCAGAACGCACCAGCTCACTCTGTTGTTTTTTTCAGCATCACAGCTATTGCGGGTGCTTTCAGGGAGAAGATTTTGAATGACGTGGCAGCGTTCAGTGAGATGCTCATAGTGTTTGACCTGCGTAACCCAACAAGAAAAGCAGAATGCATGGCAGAGCAGTGCCATTGCCTCACCAAGGTACCTGATTTCAGCACGATGAGCCTGGACTCTAGGGCATGCTTCGCCATGACTAGTAGTGGACGAAGCCATCTTTAAACAACTCAAGCAAGTCTCTGAATCACAGGTTATCCTTCTCATCAGGGACTTCAACCTCCACAATATCTGCTGGAAGAACAACACAGTGGGACAGAAGCCGTCAAGGAGATTTCTGCAGTGTGTCAGGTTCTGGACTGGACAATCAGCAGTGACACACAGCTGGATCTGCTACTTAGTAACAAGGAAGAACTGGTTGGGGATGCGATAATCCATGGCACCTCTGCCCGTACGGCCCATGAGGTAATGGAGTTCAAGATCCTGAGGGAGTGAGGAAGGAGAGTAGCAGAGCACAGATCCTGCAGTTCAAGTGAGCAGACTGCAGCTTGTTCAGGGAACTGGTAGCTGAGATCGTATGGGAGGCAGCTTTGAAGGCCCAAGGAGCTTAAGGAAGCTGGCAGGTCCTTTAAGGACAACATTCTCCATGCACAAGAATGATCCTTCCCAGTACCCAAGGAAGACAAGCAAATGTTTCAGGAGTCCAGCTTAGTTAAGCGGGGGACTCTTGGCAGAGCTCCAAGGGAAAAAGGTGATATGCAAGACATGGAAACAGGGATGGGCAACAAAGGTGGCATTCACAAAAATTGACCAGGAATGGAACTTCATCATTTTATAAGAGAAATTCTAGAACGTGGTAATCATCAGTAGACTCCAAGCCCTGCTGGCAGCACAACCCAGGGAGGGGACCAGCATGTGCACAGCAGAAGCTCTGAATGGAAATCCTGTGGCACCTTGTGGCAGGCCACACTGAAATGTCCTGACTGCTCACCCTGCCTGCAGCTCATAAGCAACCAGCGCTGCCTACTGCCCCTGCTTGCTGCTCCTCCATGGACAGACAGCCTGGGCATGTGCATTTCCTCACAAGAGGGCTTCTAAGGAGCAGGACACCCCATTGCTGGGGTTCCCCTGCCTGTTCCATGGCCATCTGGGTAGCAATCCCATAGGCCTGGCAAGGAATTTTTCAGGCTGGAATACCATTTCTTCCCAGAAAAAGGATCTTACAGAACTTGCTTCTCTTTCCTCCATCTTCCTTTTCCATGTCCGCAAGCCTCAGAGGTAATGCACAGTCTTTCTGGACTCTCAGCTTGTCAGGCTGCATTTTCCACTCCAGGGCAAGGAAAACCACAGAACGCGTTTTAGATGGAGGGGCAAGCACAGAAGCCATCACTTAGCAGCACAGAAGGCCTCCCACTGCGGTTTCCCCGTGCTCAGGGCAGTCCCCTTGCAGTTGCCTTTTCCCTAAGGAAGTCAGCGTGAAAGGCTTCAGCCCTCGGCCTCGGCGGCCAAAGGGAAGAATGCTTTTGCTGCTCTGGGCTTGGCAGGGTAAGACCTGCCTCTTCATGTACAAAAACCAGACGCACAAGGAGCAGGTTTAACTCTCAGAGAGCAGCTTTCTGGTGAAGGTAACACAGGGAAAAAGTGCATCTGAAGCTCACCTGGGGTGAGGGAAACCTGAACGTCTGGAGTGTTTTGAAGTGCTTGCCCTGCCTGGGCCCCCTGTCTCTCTCATTCCTTTCCCTCCGAGCCTGGTACTCTGGTACACCTGTGTGCTCTTCCTCCTTTTCCTTCTTCAGCCTCTCCTCCACCAGAGATGCCCAGAGATTTCTTTCATACCACTGAAAGACGAGCTTGAACCAGTCGTACACAGATGTCCCAGAGCTCCAGGTGGGCACGCTCTTTGCTAGGCCAGGGTGAGCATCATCAGAAGTCATATTCTGAAGAATATCTCATGCCTGTGTAATTATAATTGCTCTAACGGAGAAAAAAGGAACTCTGGCTGCATTGGCCAAGGCACAAAGCATTTCATGCTCACTGTGTTTGGAAAAGATGACTGTTGGGGTGGCTGTCAAGAGAATGGCTGTACACCCATTGAAGCTGCACATCTCTGTGAGAACCACCACTTGTCTCTTTTCTGTGCTCAGACCCAATGAGGATGCTGCAACCCCAAGCCATACCACTCAGCTGCAGCGCCAGCGTCTCTAGGCTGAGCTCAGGCACCAGATCCAGAGCCTCCCACCAAAGAAGGGAGGGAGAAACCTTGTCCCTCGCCACACCCTGAACCCTTCTCTCTGCAGAATCAGTGAGCAGGTTCCTTCACAGCTACAGAGAAGGAGAAAACAACTCCAGCCTTCTGCAGCCAGCATCTGCTCCCTGACACATGCTTGCATGAATCTGGCTTTGGAGACCCCTTCTGAGAAATGCTCTTTGTGAAACAGCCCACACACCAGAAATGGCAGCAGCTTCCCTTTCTTGCAGTTTTGTTGCAATTCACCAAAGGCAAAGAGAATGGGCATGGCAAACTGGGTGGGAAGCATTGCTGAAAGACCTCTCAATGCCATGTGCTTGTGGAAAAAATGCTCCCTGGTTCCCCATGGAAAAAAGTCTGACTGCTGCCACTGTGGGAGGGGAGCTCCTGCAAGAAGGAAGAAGAAGGCAAGCCCAGGCGCCTTTCTAAAACCAGGGCCCAGGCAGATGTCCCTGTCTGTGATGGTCATAAGAGAGCAGGACAGGTACTCTCTATGCATCTGTGTCACTACTGTGCCATACTACTGTGCCACTGCTGAAAACCACAGCCCTAAGGCTACTGACCCTTAAAAGGTCCTGTGGCAAGTATTCATATTGAATGGCTTCTTCTGGAGCTTACTTGAAAATTTCTTGTACCTCATGTCTTCTTTCCTGCCTTCTTCACAGCCACTTTCTCATGTCAGCCAGAAGATGGTGTTGGCGGTGTGGTGGGGAGAAATATTCAAAGGAGCTGAGCCTCGTGCTGCTGCTGTTGCTTTTCTGTGGCCTTGCAGGAAATATGTTACCTCTGCATGCAGCAGGAGCAAAGAAAGCTCCAGACCCTCTTGGCTGAAGAGGCACGACAGAAAGAAGAGGAGGAGGAGCGCCTCTGGACTGATTATCAGGCTCGGAGGACAAAATCTGACAAGGAGAGGGCTCAGGTATGTACTTGGAGACATCCTCCAAAAGAGCTGTTCTCTCCCCCAGGAGAGTGGAGGGTTGAAGGTATCCAAGTCCCAGGGCTATCGTTGCCTCTAAAGAGCCAAGAGGGACAGTTGTCTCTCTGGCTTGCCTTGTCCCTGTGAGGAGGGAGAAGCTCTCAGGCAGACTTGGAGGGCAAAAGGAGGCTGCTGCTGTGGTGAGGGCATGGCTTGAGCCTCTCTTCCTTCAACTCAGGCAACCTTGGCATTTGGGGCCTGCCCTGGGGGTGGACCCCAGGGGAGGGACAAGCTTGAACCAGTCATACCCAGACACCCCAAGGGGCCGAGCTCCATGTGGGCTTGCTACTTGCTAGGCCAAGATGAGCTTGAGTAGAACTGTTATGCTGAGGAATAAACAGTGTTTATGCAACTTTCTAGTTTCTGTAATGGAAGAATTAGGCCTCTGGAGCTCATGGACAAAGCAAAGTCTTTCCTTGGGCTTCCTTGGCCAAGGGATGAAGCCTCTAATGCTTGCTGTGCTTGAAAAGGAAGACTGTTGGGGTGACTGTCGTGAGAAGGGCTGTGCACTCATAGATGTTTCCAGGCTGTCCAGGAAAGTTTCCTCTGCTCATCCCTCCACCTAAAAGGCATTCTCTTCTTCTATCCTTGCCTAATAGCTGAGAAGTCAGGCACAGAACCCAAATGCCCAGAAAGTTCAAGCATTTAACCAGGCTGTGGCAGAGGTGAAGAGGAAGGAGAAGAGTGAATAGACGAGAAAAAGCTATGTAAGAACCTTTTTGAAAAGAATGTCATTCCCACCCTGGTACCTTCCCTGTCAAAGCCAGGGAGGGTTTTTTTCCAGACTCCATGTAACAAGCAAAGAAACCTCAGGAATGGGGTCTCGTGCTCAAGAAGGGGTAGCATTTTTTAGCTTCTCTCTCTGGACCTAACACTTGATGCCTTTTTTTTTTTCTTTTCACTCCTTAGCCCTGGTGCGAAGACACACCTACGGGACCCATGTGAACGGTCCCAGCATAAAAGCCGTGCAGCTGAGACAAGATGCAGTAGCACATCAGTGATGCAAGATACCTCTCTGGCGCTCAGCCCATGCTCTGCAGAAACAGCCTCCGCCTCATCATGGCATTGTGTTGCTCTGGGCTCCAGCGTCTGTGATGGGACCGGTCCTCCAAGGACATGTTGGCTTCCTCCTGCAGGCAGGCTGTGGTGGGCAGTTTCCTGCAGGGCTGGCCAGGCCCAGGGCACGGCACCACCAGGTCCCCATGGAGGGCTGTGCATGGAGACGCTGCCAGGGTTGGGGTCAGCATTGCCCCCTTGCAGCGGCTGAACTTTCAGCACAGGGATGAGATGTGTTTGCCAGTGCAGAAACCCACTTAAAGATGCTAAATAAAAGCTGATGTTACCACTGGAGTAGCCGATTGGGCCTTACAATGTATTAGCCTTTCAGAACTGGATTAGTGAAGAGCTGCTAGAATTCCCCTCTCTTATTTCACAGTTATGGCCAGGATCACCATAATCCCACTGTGACAGCGTTGAGGAGGCAGTGAGAATCACTGAGGGTTATCTGAGGCCTCCTTGTGGCTGTGTGAAAAAGGGAGACCCTCAGAGTGGTCCTTTGGCTGGCTGCAGCACTTCCTTGGCAGTGCCCAGCAGAGAATGCAACGATGGCATGGAGCGTGCGTGTGGGGTGTCCGTACATGGTGGGCGCCGGAGTGTCCTGGGCTTTCGCTCGTGGGCCTGAGCCTACCGCTGCTCTGGTGTCCTCTGGGAGCAGTTTGGGCAACAGAGCAGCTGGAGAACTTTTGTCCCCGTGGGGAGAAAGGAGGTTTCATGGGTTTATTTTCAATTTGGGGTAATGGCAAGGTGCCTGGCTCCCTGCCTGGCCCTGTGCTTCCACAGTGCCTTTTGCCTGGATACTGGCCTGACTAGGCTGAGCACTTTTGCCTGCTGGCTGCAGGAGGGGTGCCGAGGGCCTAGCGGGGTGGCCTTTGCGGGGGCTGAGCCACCCCAACGCCCCTTGGCAGGCGGTGCTGGCGTTGCGGCTCCAGCTGCCAAGACTTGAGGGGCCACACGGGTGAAATCCCATTACCTAGGACACGTAGCGCAGGGATTTTTCATTCTTTTTTGCACACTGGAAGAATGAGCTGGAGATGAATTTCAAAACAAAGCTTTATTGGCTTCTGCAGCTGAAATGTACCCTGTGTAAGGCCATCGTTGCGGTACGAAAACAGAGCTCGTGCAGGCAGGTAGCGGCTCTACCGCCTTACACTAATGCTTGGTAATGAAATGCTCAGGCTGTTCAGCTGGTCCAGAAGCTGCGTGAAACATTCCTAAGCCTCGAGGCGCCACAGTTGCAGATGGTGCATGTGGGAGCTGTGGGCCTGCGCAGGGAAGAGCCACCGCTTTGGAGCTTAGCTGGTCCCTGTAGCACCTGTGCTGTGGAGAGGGGAAGAAGGGTGGATGAGGCCTGCAGGGGTCCAGAAGGCCTGTGTAGGTTGGCCGGAGGAGCTGGCCTCTCCCCTGGCCTTCTTCAGTAGTGGAGCTCAGGAGGCAGCTTCTGAGCACTGTCAAGTTGCTTGGGGTGGGATGGTAACTCCTTGACAGCAAAGCACGTGCCAAGCAGGCCACGAGCAGGGCTGCCAATGTGTCCAGCTCTCCTGGGGCAATGGCTGCACTTCTCACAGTGTCCATAAGCCCACAGGCAAGGAATGGCAAGTGTGTGCAAGGGACTGTCAGACGCACACTGCTGCCACCACAGAGGTGGGGCTCTGAGCTCCCTGCACATGCACTCCCCTGGGAACGGGACACTTGGCTTCTGGGCCAGCCCCAGGTGGCTTCTCTTGAGGCAGCTGAGGACAGCTGAGCTGAGAGTGAGGAAGTGAGGTTAAACGGGCACCTCTCGAGCTGGGCTGAACTGGCCTTTGGAGCTGCCCGTGGACTGCACAGGGGCTCCTATGCAGAAGACCCATGAGGAGCCCAAAGGCTGCTCAGGTGGCAACCTGGGCCTGAAGGACAGCCACCTGCAGTGCTTGATTGGACACCCCCATCCCGTCCAGCATGCAGCTTCACGGATAGCTTGGGCTGACAGCAAGGCCTCCAAGCCAGCCCAGACAGGACCGGTGTCTTTCAGTAAGCTGGGGACCTCCCTCCATTAGGATTCAAACTGTGGAGATGTAGCAGGTTTGTTTGATTCTAATACTTGCCGGAAAAGGAAACAAAAGGCTTTGAGCAGCGTGATTCAAGCCTCTGGCAAAGAGGCATTTTTGTGGGCCGTCAGTTCAGTGTAGCAGGGGTGCAAGGCAAGCTGTTGGCTGCTAAGGCCTTGGAGAGGACGCAGTATTTACCCAGTCTAATTAACCCGCACTGCCCTTCTTCCCCTCCACCCCCTGCCCATCACAGCTCTGTGCGTCTGTATGGTTCAGAATATCTTGTGTCCTGTCTCCTTGCAGCTGCACACGTTTGTGGCTGTTTTGGTGACAAATATTTTGTAACACTTCACAAGAGACCAACCCTGTGTTCTGTTTCAGTGCCTTAACAACTAGCTTGACAGTAGCCAGAGGCTCATCCCACGCCATACCTGGCGGATTTGGTAAGCCAAGCCTTGTCAATTTAGAACCTGCATTTAACAAGCAGAATAAACTTTTCAGTTTTGTTTAATGATCACAATGCTTTGAGGAGTGTTTTTCTGATCAGTGGGAAAAAAAAATCCATAAAAAACCTACAAGTGGAAATCCTACTGCTATTCCCTGAGAACATTCATGGCGTATTGGTACCAGGTAAGGAAAGGCTGTTGGAATAAGCCCGTATATCCTGGGCTTGCCGTTTGAGTGTGATAGTTACAAGAATAAGCCTTACAATTACAGATCGCTGTCACAACCTCCAGGGGTTTCTCTAAAAGAAGTTTCTGTTTGAATTCCAGCTGTGTTCGTGTTACTTACCGAAGGATTTTGGTGAGGCTCTGAAAGTGTGAGGGGAGAGATAACTCAGCAGTAACTACAGCTGTGGGGAGGCTACTCTCAGCGTGGCAGGTTTTTGAGAGGATGCCCTGTAAGTTGCCAGTGGCTTCAGGAGTGGCAGCTACTCCTGGCTTATATGAGCGTTACTGGCTGGGGACTGGAGTGCTAGAAAATATGACGATGCCGTATTAGACTCATGGTTTTGATAAGAAGTCACTGAGCCTCTTTTTTCGAGAAAATGAACCCTATGAATATATTTTCAGCTAGATGCCTATCTTTGGAGGACTCCTGTCACTTGCGAGGGCTCTCTGCCTCCCTCTCTACCTGCTGTTCTACAGCCTAGAGGTCATGTTTTCAAATGAAGGAAGGAGACTGCAAAGGGGACAGCATTGTTCATGGAGGCTACAGCGCTTTATATGATGGCAAAACCTGCAGTGCAGACTGACCATGGCAGGCTGCAGCTATAGTCTCTCTCTCTCCTTAGAGTACCGAGTGCCCAGTGTTGGCTCTGTTTTATTCCTTATTGATGTGCTTCCACAGAGAAAAGGCAGCAGAAAGTAAAAAAAGGACTTGGACTCAGTTACATTTATCATTCTGCAACCCTGGAGGTGCATTTATGTCAGCAATGATATGAACCATGGGAGCTGATGGAAAAAAGGAAAACAGTTCTCACAAAAACTTATACATCTTGCGTTTGCATGGCTGCGGCGGGCCACCTGTAATCGTCAATAACAAACGAATCGTAATCAGGACTGTAAATGAGTCGTCTCACAAAGGCTTCCTTGTCTGCTGGCTCGGGGTACCAAGAAGCAAGATCATGCTTGTAGGCCCAGTCAACAACCTGCAAAAAGATAAGCAAAATAAGGTGAGGAAATAATGTTGACACGTTTATTCTCGTGTACAGTTGAAAACAACCGCAGTTCAGCCTTAGCCATATTTTCCCTCTTTTTTTTCTTCAAAATTGTGACTTGTTTTGCTCATTTCTTTGTGCAATCCCCTGAGACAGTTGCGCTTCATTCCTCCGGTGAAAGAATAAAAACTGCCTGTAGTTAGTTATTAGCGGCTTAAAAATGCACTCTCCTGCCCCAGTGAAATTAAAGGAGGTGAAGAGCCTTTCACCACCACCACCACCACTCACAGCCTTAGCTGCTCATCTCTCAGCATCTCTCAGCAACTCCCACCAAGGCCAATGTGATTCTCAGAGGGTGCTCTACCCCCTTGGAAGCATGTTACTTTTTTGGAGGCCTGAATAGGAATTATGAATTAGGTGTATACAGGACAGAAATCCCCAAATTGGACAAGCAAGCCCAGATCCAAAATTGTATTTAGGTGCTTAGATCCCTATCAAATTCAAAAGGAGGAGAGGTTTCACAACAGCAGTTTGGAGCCTAAAACCTTCTGGCAAGTTGCTCCATATTTGATGTTAACCCTAAACCTGATTTCTGGAAGTCCTGAGCAATCACAGCTCCAAGTGATAAAGCAGAGCTTTGTGAGACACCCAGAATCAGGAGGTATTTTTCAAATTTGGCGTTTAATGATAAGAGAAATGGAAGCAGCAATTCTGGCATGAACACAGAAGGATTCCCGAGAATCACTGCTTTAGGCTACAGTATAAGCAGAAATAAAAATGACAAAACAAGATGGGCAGTTCCTGCCCTCTCTGCCACAGAAAGTGGAAATAAATGAGTTCTTACTTTCACAGCGATTTTGAAAGACACCTCTCTGATACTGTCCAAGGGGGGATATAGTCTTCCTTCAGCAAGGTTCTGCTCTGTGACCTCAGCCGCAATAGACTAGAAGAAGAGGAAGGTAGTTACAATGATGGTTTTAAGCATGTACCACAATCACTAGGATTAAACACTGAGACCTCAGTAGTGATGGAGTCAGGAGTAACTCTCAATACAAACTGCTGAATCATTCAAAATGCATGTGTGTAGGATTTCATTCCAGACTTAAAACTGGAGCCAGGACAACGGAAGTGCTCTGCTTAGGCAGGTCCTGAACACGGGTATAAAGGATGGCAGTCATGTAGAATAAAGGGAGCCCTGTCGCAGCTTCTGCAAGCACCTTTGTAGCCACAATGGAAACATGAGCCTTCCCTGAGAGTGGAAAAAGCTACAGCCTTTTGCTGAGACTGTGCAATTTCCACTCAACAGGTTCTAGAAAATGCCTCAAGTAGGTGCATGTGCACCTTATCTTTTTTTTAGAAACAATAGTTAAATGCCCCTTGAAAACCTCTGCTGTGGTGAGGAAGATATCATCAGAGATGTGCCGGACCCCACAAGCAATGACTCCCAGCGCCACTCCTGGAAAGACGTAGGCGTTGTTTCCCTGGCCAGGGAAGAAGGTCTGTCCGTTGGGCAGGGTTACCTTCGAGAACGGACTCCCGCTTGCAAATATTCCCCGGCCCTGATCAAAGAGAGAGAAAGAGGCATCCAAATGTGGAAGAGATGTTTTACATTTCTGCTGCTCTCCACAATCTGTTCTCAGGGGACCAAGTGGCCAATTCTGCAGCCAATCAGCAAGAAGTGTCTCCATCAGAGCCAGCTCTAGGTGATATTCCTTGAGGGCCTGGTCACCAGAGCCGTGCAGAATAGGGCTGCCAAGCACTGAGCGGGTGTTTGCGCTGCCCAACTGCGGGTGCTCTGAACCTGCTGAGAAGTCGTCTCTCTTCCTCCCTGTTGACTGTCTCTGGAGTGCAGAGAGGCTCCTAAAGCATGGGGTAAAGGCCTGGGGGCTGTGTAACTGTCCCAGACAGCGGCACTATGACAGGGAAGCAGGAGATGGGGGCAAAGTGGAGAGTGAGCCAAGGCCTCCTCACTCCCCCAGGTCAATGCATATGACAGTAATTCTTGACTGACATTGGGTCTGAGTTGGGTGACAAAACTGTTACACAAACTACTAGGGCAGCAAAACATAGGGGAGAGTAACTTGGGAGGGTGCGGTATCTCAAGCAGACAGCAGCGGGCAAGGGAAGCAACTGCTGGCTTTATAGGATCACAAAGTAATTCAGGTTGGAAGGGGCCCTCAGGAGGTCTCTAGTCGAAACTCTTGCATAAAGCAGGGTCAGCTCTGAGGTCAGACCAAGTTGCTCAGGGCTTTATCCAGTGGGGTACTGAAAGACTTCCAGGACAGTGACTGCATAACCTCTCTGGGCCCCTGCTCCACTGCCAGACTATCCTCAGAGTGTAAACATCTTTCTTTACAACCAGCGTGAATCCCTCATTTCAAATTATGCCCATTGTCTCTTGCCCTCCCACCATGCACCACTGTGCTGTCCTTGGTATGGTCAGGGCCACAGCATGCCATGAGCTCCCAGCTTCACTCTGCTGAGACCAAGTACCTCGGTGAGGCGATAGCACTGCTCCGCTGTGCACTCTGCTTTACTTGTGGGGTTGCTCAGGGCAAAAATGATGGGCCGCTCATTGAACGCTGCCATGTCCTTTAAAATCTTCTCGGTGAAAGCACCTGCAATGGCTGCAACACCTAAAACAATAACAGCAGAGTGAGCAGGTGCTTTCTGACTCTCTGACTTTAGTGCATTGGACTGATCCCTCTTGAATGCTAACAGAACTGCAGGAGGGAAAAGGCTCCATCTCTGAAGATGCAGGTAGGAATGTTTCATTGTCATGCTAAGACGAGATTAAAAGTCCTGTCTCAAAATAAAGCCCTCTGTTCCACCATGGAAGGATGGAGATCAGTGTCTGGGATGGCCTGGTTGCAGTGCTTAGCATTTGCCCTCCCAAAGTCTGTGGTACTTGTCATCAGCCTTGTCCTGCCTGGGCTGCCTGCACCGTGCTCGGTGCTGAGATCCCCAGATCCTGCCTTGCCTTGACAACTCCCTCTGCAGCCCTGTCTGTGAGTGCTTCTACAGGTCCAACAGAGAAGAAGTGTGTGCCTCACAGTCTAAGGGAAAAGGATGTGGAGAATTCAGCTGACAAAATGGGGGCAAAGAAAGCTCAATGTGTATTGACTGGGAGAACAAAAGGAGGCCCTGCAAGAAAGACAGAAATTCTCCTAAGATCTGAGCAGTCGTAGAAAAGTCACATTAAGGGAGCTCCACCTATAATTGCTGTAGGCTTCACTTTCTGCACAACCTCCTCCAGCGTGTTCACACTGGGGTGGTCCTGGGCAAACATTTCCTTCTCATGGTTCAGGTGGCTCCTTCCCTGTGAGGGAAAAGAAGGAGTCAAATTTAGGGCTGTTGACAAAAGCTGGAGACACAAATAGCAACTCATCAGTTCATTCCTTCTCCCAGCCCTGTTCTTCAACCAGGCTCCTCAGAGCAGCCTCTCAGCACCAACCAGCCAGGCACTGAGTAGCTGATACAATGTCATGTGGGGCTGGCCTCTGCTTTTATGCCCCCCACCAAAATACATTGCTTGTGTAGAGGAAGGATTTGGCTGGCAAAGCAGAGAAGGTGTGCAAGTAACACAAATCTTCTTGAGTCTGGGGAGGACAAGGGCAGAGGCCCTGAGGACCCAGGGAGTGCAGAGTAGAGCTCAGCCAGGCTGGAAGACAAAGTCGGGCGCAACATTGCTGTTGTAATACCCTGTATGGCACTTAATACTTCTGGCACTGCTTGATAATCAGGGCCACCTAGCAGTACAAAACTACTGAGACAGCAGAGTATCCCTCTGCTTTACTAAGAGGCCCAGCCCAAAGTGTTGCCTTTAGGATAGTCGGTGGTACACCGTCGTACTCACGAGACCCAGCCCTGCTGAGAGCAGGAACAGCCCTGTTAACCCTGGTAGAACTGCAGCCCTTACTGCAGGGCTGAGCAGGGTCCGAGGCACCTGCCTGCTCTGGCCTCGCTCGAGCCTGTGGGAGGTGCAGGGGAGTGGAGCTAAGTATTAGAGACAGATTTACCTTGACAATCAGACCCTTTGAGTCCACCATCCAAATTTTTCTGATGGCATCTTCTTGTGAAATTCCTTCCTTTTCCATGGCCATGATGATGAGATGAGCTATGCCCATCGCAGCCTGGAACACAGAGGCAGTAAATAAACACCCCACTGGGGCAGCAATGTCTTTTGGAGAAAGTTTTTAAATAGGGGATGTGTTGGGTCACTGCTCTGCCGAAAGCAGGGAGGCTTTTTGCTCTGTGGTTCTACAGTGTCCTGGCATGAGGGAGATTTTAGCATTGCAGGTGCTACCATAAATCAAAAAACAGTTGTCCAGCAGAGCAGGCTGCCCATTTGAATGGGACTGGGCTAGCCTGAAGAGTAAGGGCTGACTTCCTCAAACGCCGTGGGCTTCTCCAAGAGGCTGAGGCTGGAGCGGTGGAGCTGGTACCTTGACAGGGAAAGGCTGTCTCTATCATTCATCTGGCTGCTGCAGGAGAGGGAAGGGGGCATACACTGAACAGGAAGACATTGGTGATGATGCCAGCACAGAGGAACTCAAAGCAGAAGTGGGAGTGCCGCATCTGAAGGACTGCCGAGGGAAGAATCCCCTTTTCTCCCACTCCTGCCTGAGGGAACAGGCAGTCCTGGACAGGCTTACAGTCCTTTGAGTGCAAATCATTTTAACTCTGTTGCTAAAGAGGATCTGATTTCCCCTAAATACCAACCCTGAGGACCCGAACCAGCCTCCTTGAAGCTAGTGCAGCACCCTGCCTCATAAGGGACTTTCCTCAAGTCGCATTAAAGCCCCGCTGATATATGGGCAGCCTCATAGTATCCAGGAGGCCTGCCCAGGACTCACAGGCTAAGACATCACTGAAAGATTGTTGGCAATTTCTATGCAACAATAAGATCCACCTGTGGGGCCCTCTCCTGCCCGGTGACAAGTGACCTGCTTCTGTGGTTTGTCTTCGTGAAGCTAAGCCTTACAAAAAGGTTCATGGTTAATTTTTCTCTAAATTTGAATTTAGGTGATATTTAGGAACAAACTCAAGAACATTCCTACCTCTCCAGCCCCCTGGAAAACAAACTTATGGTCAGAGAGCTTGTTCTTCGTGATCCTTAAGGCTGCAAGGATGCCAGCTACTGCAACGGATGCAGTGCCTGAAAAGAGAGAAACATTGTGAGATGGTCATCCTGGCAAAGAGATAGTCTACCCTACCGGTACGCTGTTAGAAACCTTGCGGTAGGAGCCCTTCTCTTAGGCCCTGTCACTACAGAATCTGAGTGCCTTCCCTACTTTGAAATATTTATCCTCAGAAGATAACCCAAACCCTTTTAGGTTAAGAAGCCTCCAACATTTCCTATTTTCTTGTCTGTCCAGATGAGCAGGGTTTTAATCAGCCAGTGCACCACAGCCCAGGGTGCTGCCAGGCGTCAGCAAACGTACCAGCGAGCTAAATGGGAGCAGTTTATAGCCAAAGCATGACCATGAACAGTGAAACCAGTAGATGGTGCTGCTACATATGTCAAGGACGTGGAAAATAAACTGAGCTTTACCTGCTCCTTTTCTTTAGTGCAAAAGCCACAGCTAAACTAGAAACCTCTGGGTATATCATGGCATCAGGGAATGATTTTCTCTCTTGCTAAACAGAAAACCTAGTATGAGCAATTATTCTGGCAGAGAAATACTGTTACTGAGATGGCTTATTTGGCTTAGGGAACTGATATAAGCTACTCCGACAAAAAGAATCTTTATTCAAACCAAAAATGATTGTCAGTACCATCATGTCACCAAAGTTTTGCTTTTGTAACTCAGATTCATTTAGTTCTGGTCTAACTCCCCAAATGAATAATTAGTGCCACCTAACAGAGACTCTGGTTTAGCAAAAGTGGCAATGGCCACATTCCTGAAGCAAATGTTTGTGCCGCAGTGACACAACAGCGTCATTTAATACTTGTGATGGCACTGCAAGCATCTGTCTCTTAGGCATAAAATGGACTAGACTAACAATTTAATATCACAGATTATGGTTTCTTAAGCCTCTTTCTTGCAAGGAATCACTTGAGATGCACGCTTCAGTACCGAGGATGTATTCCCTTCATTGGCTCAGAAAACAGTTTGTATCAGTTTATTACCAGATACAGGATATCTGAAGGACAGATACAGGACAACTGAAGGATATATGTGAAGAATTTCCTCTTGCTTCTCCTGTACTAAATCTCTGTCTTTTTAAGTCATATTTAGAGTAATATATTTACCTGGCAAAAGGCCATGCCATCTGACTAGAAAGACTACAGAGGAAGATAATGAAAATCCAAGGAATCTATAGAAACCCCAGAAAATTGCTTAATTTTTAGATTTTGCTTTTTACAGATGTCACATACCTATTTCATGCTCATTCTCCACATTTCAGTAAGTCTACAATCAGCAGGACTGCTTGGTTTGCTGCCATACTGGCTCCTAAAGATAGGACTCCTCTGAACAAACACGTATGATTCTGCTCATCCTAAAGCAGATATCTGAATTAGGTCAAGTGAAATGTGCCCTACAAGCGTCTCTTTACCACCACCATTCTTTAACGGAGCCAGGATAACTGGCTGACATGTAGCCACTTCTTACACTGCAGTCACCTAAAGTTTGGAGAGAGGTATCCCACCCTAGCAGGCTGAACTGCAAAGAAGTGGGGAAGAGATCAAGGTCCTACAGTCGTCAGCGATGCCATGCTTGTGACATGCAGTGGAAAGACCGTGACCACCTACGCATATGCACATGCACAGTGGGGCACTATCTCTCCATGCTTACTGTGGCTGTGTCCACATCCCTGCATGGGTGGGACTGGGTGACTGATCAGAGGAAAAAATCTGAAAGTGGAACAACTACAGCAGGACAGTGTTAGTCTTGAGACAGGTCACAGCATTAGTGGCAATATATGCCTGGAAAGTATTTAAAAGAAGAAATGTAACTGGAGAAATACTTGCTTCTCTTGGTTCTCTCCCAGGCAAAATTGCTTTATACCCTGTGATTGTCGAGGAGTCTGATGGGACAAATGCTGGTTTCTGTCTGGATCTGCAAACCCATTTAAACAAGTGGAAAATGTCTGTGGAACATTCTGCAGAGGTACTCTGAGTCCTTTTAAACATGTTACGAGCAAGTACTTGAGGAGTGGGGTGTACAGAAGGAAAGGGTGTGTGGACTTAAGTCTGCAGCGTGATACGCGTTTAGCTTAGTGGAAGCCTGCGGGACAGGGTGTGCCGTTACTCATCTCCCTGTGCTTGCATTACAGATCTAAGTAACAGCAGGACTCTGTTCAGCTCTGCCATTCCTAATAATACTCCTCTCTCTCAGCAATGTGTTTCTAATCCTTCCATGTCTCCCAAACTGCATCTCACCCCCATTACTCAAGCAACAAAGTTACTGTACCTTGGCCTCAGCTCAATATTTTTCTTTGATAATTACAATTTCAGAGCGTGGAACAATAGAGTATCTCTATGGAGGAGAGTTTCCAGCTGGTTTGTATAAGGAATTGGCTAATCAGTGTGCTTCAATTCTAAAAAGACCACAAAATGAGATGGGGAAAAAAAAGCTGTCACCATGAGTTGTGGCAAGAAAAAAACAACCACCCTTCGACAAGTTAATCTCTCTGTTTTTCAAAGAGATTGAATGCCATTATTGCAGATAACTACTTCCTTAAGTAATTAGCAAGAGCCAACTTGGCTGGTCTGTATCTGAGGTGGGGAGGAGATACAGAGGGGCACAGAGAGAAGAAAGGAAAATGCTCACAAATCATCTCGTTCTTTCAAGACTCAAAGTGAATGCTCAAGATAATATCACAAAATAGCAAGCAGGTCTCAGGATTGTCTCCAGGGAGTCCAGAGAAGCAGGACTAGCAAAGAAAAGAGGCATTTAAAATTAAGGTACCCTCAGGAAAAATGGCAACCCCAGCAAGAATTAATCTGTAAGACTAAGGCACATTTGGAATATTGTGAACATTCAGAAAAAACCCTGAGACTGATTTTCTACTTACACTAGTGTAAGTCAGAACAAGCCCCATAGATGTCAGTGGAGTTACACTGGAGCAAAACCAGGGAGAAAGGATCTGCTTCACAACTTCAAGACACAGCACGAATGGTAAAGGCTCCAGCCCAGCTGCACCCATATCTGAGGACCGCTATCCTAATTTCAGAGTGGGGAGAGCAGACACAGAGAGATGAACAGCCCTGCATATCGAGTCAGAGGCAGCCCTGGCACAAGTGCTACAGAGAAAGCCTGGCCCAGTGCCGACGTCAAGGTTGTACCACATTTGAAAGCATTCAGTGGCTAAGGGGACATGGGTGGAAACAGGGACACTGGGCATGTTTGGGAACAGGATTTTCCCCAAGCTGAGTGCTGGTGCTTCCCTGTCCCTGCCAACCCATGTCCTGGCTCAGTGGAGCAGAGTATCTGCCATAGCATGGTGAGGAGAGAGCTGTGTGGCATGGGAGAGCGAGAGGAGAAGAACTTTCCAACAGCCGTGAATTGTTCAGGACCTAGAACCAACATCTGGGCTGAGCCGATTCTTTCCAACAGCAGCAGCGACGGGAGCATGCACCCACACAGATGCCCGTTTCTTTATACAATGCCCATGCAGGTGATTCCTCCTTCAACACAGCACAATGGAGGAAGAGATGGCCAAATTCAAACCCACCTTCTAATTTTTACCCTTGCCCCTCCTCCTTATGCTTTACCCCGTCAAAATCATGCCAAAGTTAGGGCCCAGGGAATAGCAAACACCAATTTAACAGTTCCAGTAAAGGGCAGCCAAGAAAATATATCTAAATTTATGGATGAAGAGCAAGCATAGAGCTTTTCCAAATCCTGGTTCACATTAACTCCCTGCAGCAGTTGCCATTCAGCTTGTTACTGGAAAGCAAAGTGGACCTTGTCCAGATGCACTCCAAATACATCATCAAAGTCAAATACAACAAAGCTGAAGCAAAGAGCTGCTAAAGTGTTTGCAGCTCAAGGTCTTCACCTCCATGGCTGTGGGCTATTGTTATCCTTCCCCCAAGGGGCCTCAGTAAGACATTAAGAAAGTAAACCTAGAAATGGTGCGGACCATGTGAAGGAAAACAGCGGTGACAAGGCATCAGTGCTCAGGGAAGGAATTCACTTTTTCCAGTAACAGGTTTAGGAACACTGGTGACCCAGAAGATGTTCCCTGGAGGTGGTGGTGTGATGAAGAGCTGTCTGACAGTGGAGATGCAGATCTCAACCTAAAGTAGATGCCTAATGAAGATCAAACGAAAGTCATCTCTAGGTGCCTGTTTTTCTCTTTGGACTGTAAAGTGCTTGGACTGTAAACTGCACTGCCTTAAAATTATGTCACAACCTTGACCAGTATTATTACCTTCAAATGGAGGTACAGCTGAAGCAGGGCCATTCTGCACAGACTGCCAGACAGCACATATGGTGACTGTGGGTTTGCAACACACTGCGCTGTGCCAACAGACTGAACCCACACGTTCATAAAGGCAGACGACATCAGGCAGCTTCCAGCACTTCTCAAGAAAGCATCCCCTGCCCCATCACAGCAGTGGAAGCTCTGTTATTGCTTTATAGCAATGAGGTAATCCAGAAGCTCAGAGCACAGCCTTATTATGGTCATTTTGCCTCCTTATCCCAGACTTTGCCTGAAGATCACAGAAATCTTTATACAGAGGTATTTTATGATGTTCTTTACTGCAAAGAAGTTTGCAATGGCATTTAGTGAACAAGAAAAACAGTGAACAAGAAAAGCAGGAGAGGAAAGGGGACCAAATGTAACCATCCTGAACTGACAGAACACATGGACCATATCTTTCTGGCACTGCACCAATAAACTCAAGACAGTGAGGCTGGGCCGTTCTGACATGGTTTGTTTAGCAGTCAATGAGTGATTTAGATATGAGCTTAGGAGCTGACCCTTAAATAGTTAACTGTAATACTATCAAGGGAAAATGCAGAAGCCTCTTTTGCCGCTGGGCACAACAGGTCCAAAAGGGTCTTGTAATGGTGAATCCCTACAGGACTGAGAACATCTATCTTCAGCCAGGGTAAATCCCCACAGGGAAAGCGTGCTGTTCAGGAGCTGCCTGGCAGGACATAGCCTGCTTTGTTCTGCAGCACGATATCTTCCAGTGCTCCCTTCCTATTGTGCTCCTCTCTCCCCCCCTGCCCCCCCTTAGCTTCCTGTGATAATTACTGATGCATTTTCCACGCCAGCTGAAACAACAAAATAAGATACTGTACCATTTTAATCTGCTGAAATTACTCAATGTGTTGCCAAAAACTAGGCCTGCTCCTCAAAGCACATGGAAATGTGTCTGCAAAATGGGCCACGTTTGCACAGGATTGCTTTCCAACCACTCAAATGTTTGAAGCCATTTGGATTTGTGGTTCTGGAGTCTGGCTGTTCTTAACCCCTACTAAGACCTGGGAGCAGTACTCTTCCAGGCTAAAACACTGTTTCCTAAAGTGTCCTGGAAGGGTTATGGAAAGGTTATCTGTTAGGATAATGATAAGGGTGCTTAGTGGTTCAAGAGACATTATGAAACTCTGCAGTAGTCAAGAAACCAACAAAAAAAGAGGAACCATTGCTCTAAGGACTATGAGAAGACTCAGAGAGGTTCTGTGGAAAGGAACTGTCCCTGTGCATAGTTCATAGCTCACTTTAGTTGCGGAGGGACTATGGAAATATGAAAGTCAGAGCTTTTTTAAAGTAGCTAGTGATTAAGGTTTCCCATCTTGAGGTGCCCTGAAGAAGTCTCATTTGCAGGATGCAGGTGTTCAGCCTATTTTAGAAATCAAGCCTATTCATAGAATCTCAAGCTGGATATGGAGAAATCTAAAACACTCAAAATCAGTGGTCAAAGCTATCAATGCATCAGATCTAGTTCTACGAGACTGCCAAAGATGCCCAGAGTCAGGAGATACCAGGGTTTATGCTTCTGTGCATTATTCTTTCTGCCCTGTCTATATATATGAAAGGCTTTTGAATGATACGATCAGATACAATTAATTAAATAACACATAAGAGATTTCTTTTCTTCATTTTCTTGCAATTCTGACTAAACTTGCAGAACAACTTTTGCTGTTCAGTATTAGGCAGACATCTGAGCCTGAAGAATTCATGTTTGATATGTGAGTGAATATAGAGGGTAACACATTGATGAACCAGGAGCATGAACCTTCCATAGAAAAATTAAGGCTGGCAAAGATGTCTGGAGGTCATCTAGTCCAGAACTGCTTAAAGCAGGGCTAGCCTAAAAGTTAGATTAAGTTGCTTAGGGCCTTGTCCAAGGATAGACATCCCAGAGCCTCTTTGGACAACCTGTCCCAGTGTTCAACCCCTTTCATTATGAATAACTTTTTTGTTATGTTCACTCAGATATCTGAGTCTGTAATACTGAAGGATCTCTGTTGAAGCATAAAGATTTCAGCTCAGCAAGCCAAGTAGTCCAATCTCAAACACAGGCCTGATCCCACTTCTGCTCAGCCCAGGCACAGATTCCTACTGATTCTTGTGGGCATGCCTTACACATCTTGGAAGATTGAGCTAGAATTAGATGGGCCCTTTACCACAAAGACAGTGAGGCATGTGTACATAGAGACCTACTGCCATTCTGAGAACTTAAAGAGATCTGCAAATATACAAGCCTGTGAATTCCTGCCTAATTCAGCAGGAATTATTCAACAGATAAAAGTCCACAGGACCTGATGAGATGCATCTGATGATGCTGAGGGATCTGGCCAGTGTCATTACAAGGTCATTCTCTGAGAAGCTGTGGTGATCACAGGAAGTTCCTGACGACTGGAAAAAGAAAAATGTTACATCCAACTTCAAGAAGGGCCAGAAGGAGGATCTAGGGAATTACAGATCAGTCAGCCTAATCTCAGTCCCTGGGAAGATTATGAAGCAAATCCTCCTGGATGGTATGTCTTAGCACATGAAGGACAAGACAATGATTGAAAACAGCATGGATTTCCTAAGGCAAATCATGCCTAACCTAGGTGACTGCCTTCTATGGTGAGATAACTGGCTATGTGGACAAGGAGAAGGTGGCAAGTGTTGCTTACCTTGACCTGCGCAAGACCTTTGAAGTGATCTTCCATAGCAAACTTGCTGCCAAATTGAAGAGATACAAACTGAGTAAGTGGACTGTAAGGTGGATGAAAAATTGGCTAAACTGTTGAGCTCAATGGGTTGCGGTGAGTGGTATAAAGTGCAAATGGCAGCTGGTTACGAGAGTTCCTCAGAGGTTAATACTGAGGCCGGTACTATTAACAACCTGGATGATAAAACAGAGCACACCCAAGAAAGCTCATGGATGGTGACAAATTGGTGATAATAGTTGAAATGGCTGCCACTCAGAAGGACCTCAACAGCCTGGAGAAATAGGCTCACAGGAATCTCATGAAAGTCAGCAAAGGCAAATGCAAAGTTCTGTACCTGGGAAGGAAAAATCCCATGAAATAGCACAGACTGGTGGATGACTGATGGAAAAGCTTTGCAGAAGAGGACCCAGGGGTCCTGATGGACAGCAAGTTGAAGATAAGCCAGCAGTACAGGCAGTCAACAACATCATGGGCTGCATCAGTAGAAGTGTAGGCAGCAGGTCGATGGAAGCGATTATTTCTATTTCAGCACTTTTGAGGTCATATCTAGAGTACCATATCCAGTTTGGGGCTCTACGTACAAGGGATACATTGACAAACCGGAGTGAGTTCAGAGGCGGGCCATCAACATAACTAGGGTGGTGGGGTACATGGTGTACGCGGTGGGCTGAGGGACCTGGGCTTGATTAGGCTAGAGAAGGTTAAGAGGGCATCTAATTGCTGTCTACAACTACTGGAACCAATGAAGATTCACTTTTTGACTTAAGACTTGATTCTGAGGGTTGCAGAGAAGACGGTGCCAGATTCTTCTCAGAAGTGTACAGCAAAAGGATGAGGGGCAATGAACATAAGATGCATGTAGGGAAATTCCTATTAGATGTTAGGAAAAACAATCACAAGGAAGATGAACAAACATTGAAACAGGTAGCCGAAAGGGGTTGTGATTCTCCATCCTTGGAGATATTCAAAATTACTTGGCTGGAAAAAGGTCCCGAGGAACCTGATTTAAGGTGAAAGTTGAATCTAACATTGAAATTAGTGAGGGGGTTTGACCAGGTGGTCCAGAGGTTCCTTCCAACGTAACTTCTCACTGCTTGTATGAATTTTCTTGTATGAAACAGGAATCCAAGGACGTCTGTGTCAGGGGTTCACAAGAGTTTACACTTTTGTAAAACTTTTCAGTTGTCTACTTTCTTTTCATCACTGTGTATAGTTAAGTGGAGCAAAGTTATAGTAGGAAGAGCAGGATCGAAGGCATTCTCATATCCCTCCAGTTTCACATTTGCTGCACTGCCCTGGTACTTTACTGGGAAACAGGGAGAAGTGACAATCAGTTTTCTCCCTTACAGCCGAAACTGAAGCTCTTGCCCGTTGTATGAACCCAGACAGAGCTGGGAAAGGAGTGATGTCATCACCCCATAGAGGAAGGAGAAGCACTCCCTTAAGGGGGAACTCCCACACGGCGGGCGCTGGGAGCCGGTTCCTGCTAGCTCCCAGGCTAATGAGCTTCATAATAAGAGCAATCGCCTCACCCTGGTTTGTGGTACCTGGCAGGCTTCCCGCTCAGCATCAGCAGGCTGGCTGCAACTAGAAGGGGTCTGAGTCATTTTAACTCTGGTGGGGTAGGACAGATTTGGCAATACAGTAATTTGTGTGACAAAAGAAAGGAGGCATTAATATTTAAAAGTGCTGTTTGTGTAGGCACTGGGGCAGCAAGAGGGAGGCCTAAAGGAGATTAAGTCGAGCACTTTACACTTTCTTCCCATACCTCCTCTGCGTGTGTGTGCGTGCATGTGTTAAGCCAATGTGGGCTCTCTTGCATTCATAGTCCCACTAAGCAATGGGCAATAAGTTTAAATGAGTACAGCTCAGGCCTGACCTAACTTGCACTGTTTTGTGCCTAGGATGTGTTTTTAAATCAATATTCTTAAATCAATGCCAGCTCTGAAGCTGAGATCATTCAGGCTTCTGGAGGTCTGTTCCTGCTTGACCTGAGTAAAACGAATCAGGAGTGTTTACACAGGGTTCTGTATAATTTCCACTAATGATTTAAAACACATTGAACTCTCCCACTTTTTTAAATAGGCAAGTCACAAACAGCATGTTAGGAAAGAGAGAACCTGAAGGAAAAACAAACAGGAGGGTGTAAGCTAGCGAATGGCACTTCCTACCTTTCTCATATAATCTGGGGATAGAGAGGAATATATCAGGGTGGGTAAATTAGACTACTCATCCCGATTTAGACTCCATTAAACTCTGACATGATTCTAAGACAGAGTTAAACTAAGCAGATGCAAGCTACATCAGCCCGCAAATATCCCCCAAACTCGTTCCTGACTAGGACCTGACTTGGAATCCCCTTTTCTTTCTGATAGTTACATACAAAAGCCTGAAAAAGTGGCTTGTTTCTCTTAACTCATCACATGTCTGCTCAAAAGATTAGCAGGATTTCTTTCCTTAGCTGCTACCATGCAACCAGCACTAGCTAGATGCTTTATTTGTGATTATAAGGGAGTTTAGTAAGAGGTAAAACCCTGTTGTTTTAACAAGTAGGGACTTTGCAGAATTTTCAGGGGGCTCAACCTGTGCTATCCACCACGACAAACATCTAACTGGGAAAAGGTAGCCAACGTCCATTTTATGGCAGTGCCATGCATGGTCATGTTCACATCCTGGATGTGGATTGCCCCTCTGGGCAAGTCATTTTCAGGAACTGAGGCATTCGGCTATGACCTATTACCAAAAAGAGACTACAAAAAATACAATCTCCTGCTTCCCAAACTCAGAAGCTTCAGTTTTGCTTTAATATTATCTTACTCTTCTCTTTGTGAATCTAAGAAACCTTTCCAATTCTCACTAATTCCCTCAAGAAAAATCACAGAATCACAGAATGGTTGAGGTTGGAAGGGACCTCTGGAGATCATCTAGTCCAACCCCCCTGCTCAAGCATGGTCACCTAGAGCACATTGCACAGGATTGCATCCAGGCAGGTTTTGAATATCTCCAGAGAAGGAAACTCCACAACCTCTCTGGGCAACCTGGTCCAGTGCTCTGTCACCCTCACAGTGAAGAAGTTTCTCCTCATGTTCAGATGGAAGTGTCTGTGTTTCAGTTTGTGCCTGTTGCCTCGCGTCCTGTCGCTGGGCACCACTGAAAAGAGTCTGGTCCCATCCTCTCGACACCCTCCCTTCAGATACTTGTACACGTTGATAAGATCTCCTCTCAGCCTTCTCTTCTCCAAGCTAAACAGGCCCAGCTCTCTCAGCCTTTCCTCATAAGAGAGATGCTCCAGTCCCCTAATCATCTTTGTAGCCCTTCGCTGGACTTGCTCCAGTAGTGCCACATCCCTCTTGTCCTGGGGAGCCCAGAACTGGACGCAGTACTCCAGATGTGGCCTCACCAGGGCTGAGGAGAGGGGGAGGATCACCTCCCTCCACCTGCTGACTGGCAACACTCTTCCTGATGCACCCCAGGATACCATTGGCCTTTTTGGCCACAAGGGCACATTGCTGCCTCATGCTTAACTTGGTGTCCACCAGCACTCCCAGGTCCTTCTCCGCAGAGCTGCTTTCCAGCAGGTCAACCCCCAACCTGTACTGCTGCATGGGGTTATTCCTCCCCAGGTGCAGGACCCTGCACTTCCCTTTGTTGAACTTCATGAGGTTCCTCTCTGCCCACCTCTCCAGCCTGTCCAGGTCTCTCTGAATGGCAGCACAGCGCTCTGGCGTATCGGCCACTCCTCCCAGTTTGGTATCGTCAGCAAACTTGCTGAGGGTGCACTCTGTGCCTTCATCCAGGTCATTGATGAAGAAGTTGAACAAGACTGGACCCAGTACTGACCCCTGGGGGACACCGCTAGCTACAGGCCTCCAACTAGACTCTGCACTGCTGATCACAACTCTCTGAGCTCTGCCATTCAGCCAGTTCTCAATCCACCTCACTGTCCACTGATCTAACCCACAAAAAACCCTCATTCAGGCCCACAGATCTTCTGCCATATCACCTGGTCTCTTTCCCTTTGGGCTGCTGAATTCTCTTCTATTTGCAGAGAGACCAACCAATACAAAAGAAATCAGCTGTTTCTTATCCTTCATAGGCTTCATATCTCCATCTTCAGGGAAGTTTGAGTTCTTGGTTCTTGCACTCAAGACTACAAAACCTAGCCCCTGTGCTCTCCTTTTCTGTGCTCCTCTCTTCACCAAAGGTTTTGTGGGTGGAAAGAACACCTAAAAAGATTTCTTTTACAAGAACATATATCTCACCTTCTCTGAAATGCCTTAAGCTCCTCTGCTTCTAAAACCTCTTCATGAAAGTGTCTTCAAGTAGGATCATGCATCTCATCACACCAACTGTATTCCCACAAGCTAGGGTCTTACTTGTTTTGGGCCATGACAGATACGAATAATCTGTTGCACAGCACTGCCAAACATTGCTAGACGGGTAATAGATACAGAAATACTGCTGGAAAGACTGCTCACAAAAGAGCTAGCAGTGCGTGAAAAATGACATTGGCATTTCTTTCAGCCTCTTTCAAGTACAAGTGAGGATGAGTCCAACTGACTGCATGTAATTAAATCAACAAACCTCTGAAATTCCTGCATATGCCAAGCAGGAACAGAAAAAAGAAGAAAGGGTGAAAGAACTAGTAGGAGAAGCACGGGTTATTTTTAATGAGTTGGGAAGATCCTGTCCCTAATGGATGGGCAAACTTTGCTTCCAACGGTTTAGAGCAAAGTCAGTGCAAGATCAGGGTGCCATCAATATGAAGCTTGCTTCCCTTTGTGCTTTTAAGCAAGTCTGCTGACAATTGAGTCTCACAGGGCCTGGGAGACGTGCTGGGTTCTAACCCCAGCTTTGCCTGTATCATTATTTTTTGGCACTGGAGGAGTTATGTTAACCACTCTTGGGGGAGAACATATCTGTTCTCAGATTACCCTGGAGTTAGCATCCACAGAGAGGAAAAATCTGGTTTACCTTATCATTTGTCCATGTAATAGGGAGGATAACAACAGAGGGGCATTGCCAGGATCAGTTAATGACCCCATGGGTCATGAAAACCTTGCACAACTGTTAAAAGTCAGCATTGTTCAGCATTGTCTTAGCTAGATTATAGAAAATTAATGGAACTCTCTAAATTACCTTAATAATCTAAAGCACATGATCCATTTTCTCTCTTGAACAACACTGCTGTAAAGAACAGTCAAATTACTGGAAACAATGGAGGCTGACTTTTTGACTTAAGACTGCTGTGCTTTTGTTTATATTTTTAAACGCTTATGTATAAACTCTAAAGTTCATCACACATCTGAGTATTGTATAATAAACAGTCTTGTGATCTTAATCACCTTTCCTCATGAGAAGGTGAAGGTTAAGTTTGCATTTTCCTAAATGTACTTACCCTGAATATCATCATTAAATGTACAGTATTTGTTGCGGTATTTATTGAGGAGACGAAAAGCATTAGCATTAGCAAAATCTTCAAACTGGATTAGACAATTCATGCCGTACCTGCAAGTCAAAGGGTAATTAAAAATGGATAAAAATATTTCCACAACATAGGATAATATGTACATCTTTTATCAGGACAATGAGGCCAGAGACCCTATTACTAACGTAACAGTATCGTGAACAGAATTGCATCACAGTAGCACCAAACAAGAACATGCACTTCTCAAGGTTCATACACTCAAAAATGTGGAATCTCTAAATAAGAATAAACTGTATTCATAATTCATCTAGTCAGGGGGCACAAAGGGATATGAATATATACACCTATGTACCTACATATAGGTATACATTTTTGGACTATTGATAAGAGAAATTTTCAGAGCGGTATTTACTGATGAGCTTCTCAAACTGAAGTAGATGTGCTAGAAGCAGATGCAATCAATGTTGCAACTGTCATGTCACAATATAGCAGATCTGACTGCAAAGGAAACCTCAGCTAAAGGGACACCATCAAGTGTCCATTTCAGCCTCAGGTGACTGAAAGATGACTAAGAAACTGCTTGTACAATCACACGGACTTGACTGCTTCCACATGTGATTTCACAGCTACATTTCTGTGCTTTGGAAACACACTTCTCTCTACCAAGTTGCTTTGCAGGAGATGAGCACACAATGACTGCTAGTAACGAGTATTGAGGAAAGGCAGGAAATAATTGTAAACTTTCCCCAATTATCCAGTAATAGTCAGGACAAGTATGTAGTTTTCCCAAAACTGGGTAATTTACAGATTGATCTGTATCTGTCCACTTTCAGCACTTGTCTGACTCGAGGCTGCATTAGAGTTTTGCTAACAAAATCTGAAAGGGCCATGAATACTCTTTTACATTAACACGATGAACAGTGGGAGAAGCACAGGGAATGAGTAATGCAACTATTAGCAACGTCTAAATAGCTGCACTGTAATGGAGACATGAGTCTCTCTGGGACTGTAAGCAGTGCAAAGGCAGCATCGCCTTACATACCTCCCATTCAGACTGCCCTCCTTTGCCACTGAAATTTGAGGTAGGGGACACCCATGCTTTAAACTAGAAATTGATACTAGATAAAATACGCTCCATTTAAGAACTGTGGTTCCAGTCATGAAAAGTTCTTTTCATGGCACTTGTAGTGTGGGCAGTCAGCTCTCCTGGCAAGACCCAGAATTTTTTTCTTATTATTTTTCATTTCAGGCACATCTGTCAGCAAGGAGACAACGATAAGCACATGCATTGTGCTCCTTTATTCATCTGTCATGAGAAACTCATGCTTTATAAACCCTCTGGCCTCAAAAAGGGAAAAGGGTTGGCTTTTATACTTTCCTCATGTTCCCTGTGTTTGCCTCTTGGAAAAGTGCCACAATGATTTTAGAGTTGTGTCTGACTCTAAAAGTGATTTAGATGCAAAAAGCTCAGATTCAGCAGAGGAATGACTATGACTGCAGAGAGGGTGACATATTCCCCCACTTACTATACAGCTGCAGTTTCCATACTTATTCTCAGTATGGGGACAAACCTCGATGTTCCCAGGAAGCTGGGAGGGGGAAGCTGGCAACTGTAGAAAGTGATGTGGGTTTGTCCTATAACTCCCCACTCCATTATTTGTAATTTATCACTTTGGTTGAGCAAGAACGTGGTGCTGTATCCATCCTTGCTCCTGAGGACCTTTTGGATCTCTTCAGCTTCTCCTCTGGTGACTTTGGTGACTTGGTGGCACATCCATATGGAAGAACCCGACAAGGCAGGTCCAATGACCACAGGCAACTTCTCTCATCTCATGTGCAGTCATGATGTCCCTGAACAGCCTCCTCCCTCTCATACACATGTAACTGTTACCTCCTGGTTCATGCTAAGGCATGTGTGTGCGGGGGGACCTTAACATATGTAGACAATGCTTTCTTTGTCAGGCCCACCAGTCACTCCCTTCCCACAGATTTTAAACTCAGACAGAATTTTAAACCATCTAATCTGACCTTTTTAGTATCACAAGCCATCATGTTTCCCTCTGTTAACCAAGCGCTGGAATAGTTTGTGCCTGCTAATCCACAACTTCTGGGAGGCTTCTCAGGTTTGACTCAAAGACATGAAGAGACAAAGAATCTATCATCTCCTGTGGTAGTTTCTTCCAGTAGTTACTCAGCCTCACTGCTCAAGGTCTGCGTCTCACTTGTAAACAGCATGTACCTGTAACCACCAGCAACTACCTGTAACCACCAGCAACTGTTTTCTTGTTCTACTTTTCTGCTTTACTGGTGCTTACATACCAGATAATTCTGCCTATGATGGTGCTGCAATCAAGTTGCTTCTCAACCTTCTTCTAGAGATGATACAAGAGACTAAAATAAGTCTTTCTGTGCAAGAGGCATTTTTTAGCCCTTAGATTTTAGGCAACTGGTCTGATTTTTTAACATCTCTTAGAAATGCAGGTGTCTGAAAAACACACAATATTGGTTTCACCAGCACAGTAGAAGCACAGAGATAAAAATCATGCCCCTCTTCCTCCTCATCACCTGCTCATCTATTCAGCTCTGAAACATTTCCCTGGGACCTCATGTTCAGTTGATTACTCACTTAGCCCCCTAATGCCAGTCTGGGTACCATTTCTGCTATCTGGGTAACATCAGAGATGGACCACCATGTCCAGTCCCCACAGTATGGGGCTCTTCCCTCTCTCCTGAAGGAGAGTAAGGGATGTGAGGGGGCGGGATGTTTAAAAATTGCTTTCAACTTTAGGCTATTTTTATTGTGTGCCATAGCTCCTACTTTGTGAAGTACACTTACCTCATGCTTTGCAATATCAGATTTCAGTAAGCCCTCTCTGAGTAGACATGTTGGCCAGCAAGGCAGCAACTTCTCATTTTGTTTACTGTGCTGTAAGGAGCAACAGCAGAGCACTGTGCAATAACTCTGTTGCAGTTACACTACCCCTCACACCCGGGACTTGGAGATTTAGGCATGGATTTTCCAGGGCACCAACAGGCTTTGTAATTCAGCAGGTTCTGGATGCTCAAATGGGGAAATACCAGCTTGCCGTACTTTAAGGGGAAAAAACTAGGCTTCATATTATTTAGAAGGAGGACAAATTATTTCCTTCACCCTGTATGGCAGGACATGTACAAGGCTAAACAGCAAGTGGCTTCTATTGAAATTTCTCACTGGTTTTTCTAAGATGCTTGTAAATTGTCATCAGTGTGCTGCTAACTATTTAAAAGTTATACAGAGTCTTTCAGGGAAAGATCACTTATGTACCTTAACCCTCCACACTGCAGATCTTGGCAGTTATTAAGGAGACATGCAGTATCAAAATCGCCTCTGAAATGCTGAGGAACACTCTGAAAAGCAATACATGAAGATTCTTAGGCCTCTTTCTCTTTGTAAATGATTGGAAGTCAAAAGGAACACTTTGGATTTCCAAGGAATATGTGCAAAGAAAGAATACAAAAAGTATCTGGGAAAATCAGTTTTCTAATGGATGATCCTCTTATTAAGATTTTGAATGTGTAAGGAAAACATGACTAACCAAGAGATGATACACCATTCATAACATCTGCTAACATCTCACAGAAAAGAATTAGCAAATCTTTAAACAACTTTAGTTGCTATAGAGACTTTTTCTCTAACACCAGTCTTACTATTTATTTGTATCACTGAGGAAGTAAAATTACTGACTTGCTTAATAAAATCAATGATCTCAGTCAGCATTAATGTATGAGACCAGCATTTCTAATAGCATAAAGGTGGGCGGATTTCCCTGACTACAGGGTAAAATTTGCAGGAGTATTAATTAACCTGAACAATTTTTTTTCTTTTTTAAGCAGAGAATTCTCTCCTCATTGTACACACATGATCTGCAGCATGAGACAGTGCACACCTACTTTATTTTTATCCTTGATCATTTTGTATTGAGCAGAGCACAAGGAAAGTAAGGTGGCCCATAAACAATTCTTTTCTCTTTGTGCTCCTCAGTAAGACAGGACAGTGATGGAATGAAAAACCTTTTCACTGAGCTATTTTTCAAAAATTATTTTCTTTTACTCTGCCATATGGCCTCTGAGCCTGTTAAAGTATGAGCAAATCACATTTTTGACATTTTGTCATGACAAGTGCCTAAGATCTGATGCTTTAAATGAAAGAACAAAATAGCCAGGACTCAGTAAAATTGCAGGTGGGAATCTTGGGATCGTGTTCAAGATTCTAGTCCTCAGGGACTACCCATTTTACTGGGGTTCTGAGAAGATTTTAAAGAACTTGTATAGCTCAAACTCATGGAAACTAAACAGGAATTAGGCAGCTGACTTACTGAGCCCTGTCTTGGAAACCCACCTATTAATTCTTCCTGCTCTTTCCTAACAGTACGCTGGTGGTTGTGTGCAATCAGCCTATCCTAGTATGACCTGGTCAGCCTCAGGATGAACTTAGCAAGGAGTATGAGCAAAACAACTGTTGGGGCCATTTGCAGTAACATCCTTGTGAGTATCAACATGATGAGTCAGTTCTGCTGTTCTTTGTCCACAACACAGTAACTCAAGATTTGTGTAACCTGTTTCATCCCAAAGGAATTCAGAGCACTCTACAAAGAGCATTTGAGTAGCATCCAAAAGGAAAATGTAGCCAACTTGGGACTTGAACACAGAAGTACTTTAATATGCAACAATGCTAAAAAAAATCCAGCTTAGGACAGAAAGTGGAGGATACTTATTAATGCAAAGGGAAGGAGTGGTCAGATTGCCTCTACTTGGAATTCAGCCAACAAAAAGCAGCATGGAATGGGATTCCTTTCACTACCTTTATATATCTCAAAATTGTCTGTCTGATGCTGAACTACACAACTCTGACTGTCTTCTCAGACACTGGAAAGAGGCACATCCAGTGGCAAGTTCTTTGAACCAGTCTACATAGAAAATGGAAGTACGTAACACCCCTGGAGGTGCCTCTTTCTCCACAGTTGCTGTGAAAACAGCCTAAGATGACTAACTTAGATTTAGATGTCTAACTTTAGACAACTAATTTAGGAGAGAGAATCCCCACCTCCCAAGTTATCTAATTACCACAGCTGTCCATGAAGATCTTAAGAATGTGTCATGTGCCCTAAGTCACTGGCTTATCATCCTTTCAACTGCAATGTTATACTTTCCTTCAAAATCTAGATTTCTTTTTTGATCTTCTCTACAGAATTTGCCCTGCTCCACCCCACGTGTAAGTTATCCAAGCGCTCCCCAATGATGGTACATGGAAATATTCCAGAATGGAGTGAAATATATTGGCCAGTTTCCCCCCTATCATTGCTTTTCAAAAATAACACTAGATTTTGATGAAATTAATTTTGTAAAATTATCAGACTTCACTGGAAAAAATGGTGTTTCTATTAAGAAACCATAAATTATGATTTTTTGTTGGAGGAATTATTTTTAGTAAAGCGTGCCTTTGTCTAACCAGCTAAGAAATTTTGCTCTGTTTAACTTGTGAGATCTGATATGAACGCAGCCCCAGCTGGTACCTACCTAAGCATTTACAGCGTGCTTACTGTTTATAGGTGCAAGGTGCCTCTCTATAGAAAAAGTGACTGAAAAATTAGTATTTAAATACAGATTTCTGAAGATCCACTCCACCCCATTTCAGTATCCTTAAATTTGTAGTAACCATTGAGGGTGGCCATGCAAAGACATCTTGCAAACTTCTCTGGCAGGAAGAGGATCCTGAGGTCAGTCTACTTGGCATGTTGCCAGTTCTCATGAGCTCTTCCATGCTTCTACCAACCCATGTGACTCATCTCCTAGCTTCCAGCTCAGAGCCTGAAGGAGAATCTGAAGCCAACAGCAGTAGGTCACATCAGGACTGAATGTTTTCCAGTCCAGGAAAGGCATGGCCAACTAGGATTGGCTCCTTCCAGTAATCTCATCCTGATTCTTAGTGACTCATCTCTAGAGCATACTTTCCTTTCCTTGGCATCCAGGACATAAACAGTTAAACACCCAGGCTTTATCTGAAAGCAAGGCTCCAATATAGACTATTGGGACATTAGAATGACAAGGTAGCTTGAAACAGAGCAAAGGCCAACCTCTGCTTTGCTTTCTCTCACCCCTCACTTCTTTTCCCCCCCTTTCAAAAAAGGAAGGTTTGTTTTTTGACCTCCTGATTTTGGATTCTGATGTGTTTCCCTTTCTCTTGGGCACATTGAAGTGTGCGTTTCTTGGGATCGCTGCAGACCTATGTCTCCTTATGGTAATGGTTATTTCCAGTTAGCATGAGTAATTCTTATGTTTGCTAGCTGTGGAAAAGGAAGCTTGGAAGGTTAATTTCTGCACCTGTCAGACAGAGGTGGTTTTGAAGGAATTCACACATGCTGGATAGAAATGGAGAGATAATATAACAGCAAAATGTTTTACAGACACTAAGTATTATCCAAGTTAATGTCTTAACTCCCCTCCACTACACATACACACTTTTCAGCAAAAGTGAGACCTTTTGGAGTTACAAGGTAAACTCTGCTGTACCTGCTGCTGAGCCTTTGCTCAAAGTTCTGTGTGTTTTTTCAGCTATAACATTCAGTCTAATTTCTCTAAAAACAGTACCTCACTTCTGTCCTCACTCTATCATCACAGCTACACTAGCATTAATACTGAAACTTGCAACTGGTCACATTACAAGAGTCATGATTTAATACAGTTACCACATCTCCTGGTTCACTGTTGGCTGCCAGACCACAGCCTGGGGATCCCTGTTCTCTACCACCTCCAAATTTGTTTAGCCATTTTTTTTACAATTGGAAACAAACATTTCAAATATACTGTCTTAGTTATTTTTCCTCATGAAAAAAATCACAAGTCTTTCAAGGTAGGGATTAAGTTGCTGTCTTGTTACTCTGCATCAGCACCTTTCTGGGTTCTGTGCCATAAATAACTATGACCCAAGTTCTGACATTCTTTCTCATACCTTGCAATAACATTCCTGCACAAATAGCCTTTAATGATACCATGGTTTATAGAATGGTTCCATACACTCATTTTAGTGTATAATCTCTGAACCTCACTAAGCAAATTTTGCATAAACAGGATTTTTTATGAAATAATATGCTATTCAGCAGAATAACAGTGTAAGACTGTCACCCTAGTAAAGGATGAATCTAGGAGCTAAACATGTACAATAGTATGAAACTGTTGTAAAAATTACTAATTAAAAATCTTTATCAGGAAATTATTCCGTTTCTTGGAAAACAAACAAGCAAGGATTCATGCTTTGTTTATCACTGTACTGTTGTCTTGTTACTGCTATGATTAACCTAGAGCTACGCTGAATCTCTGTGCTAAGCTAACGAGAAAGATGCTGTCAGCAAAGTCTGTATCCTCTGCAGAAGATACATCTCTCTTGGATGAGCACAAAGCGAGGAACAAAAGATGCCTGAATCCCAGAAGTGGGAGGCAGATGTTTTCCTGATGACATTGCTTTTAGCCTCACCATTTAAGACACTTCTTAATTGCCTGAACAATCTGATTATGCAACATGTTTCTTTCATTCTCATTTGTACGTACCTCTTCAAGTTCATCCAGCTTCATTATAAGTCATGAGGTCACAGAGGAAAAAAATCATGAGGCAGCAGTTAAAATTTGAGAAGCATCTGACTGAATAGCACAAGTTAGGACTTCAAGGGTGGCCTGGGGACCTGTGCAGAGCCCTTGCTGACCAATACTAAAAGGGCATTTTTGTTCACTGTGAATAGGGACTATAAAGCATTCCTGTGTGTATGGAAAAAATTATTTTTGGAAGAAAGTCCAATGGACTTCTTTTCTTTAAGGAAAGAGTCACAGGAAGGGGGTTCCAATCCCTCTATGAATTTACCATTTTATAGTGCTGCTTCCACCCATTCATGATGTAAGGAATCTACTTTGATGCACTGCTACTCCTACTCATTGCGTAAAACTCATCGAGTCTTTCATAAAACTAGGCAAAGAGCAAAAACATCTTTGTCTTTGTTCTTGACATTTTCTTGTTGCTGCTTGATACACTGGTAACCAAAGTTCTGATTTCTGGTATTACAGTAAAGGAGCCTGTCATCAGAAAAAAATAATGCTTGGCAAGTGATCAGCATTCAGGACTGGAAAACCAAAGACTATGTCCACTGTAGCAAATTAAACAATACCAGCACCTGAGTCTGGGCACGGTCCTGAGACCATTCTTACCATAAAATTGTAAGTGTGACTCTTGGCATGCTTTTGGCCAGGCCAGCTAGTACTTTACTATACAATTCCTGATCACACTTTCAGGATAAGTTTGGACCAAGCACCTATTCAAGAGACAATTTGCCTGTGGCTTTAGAGTCATAAGAGAGCTAAGCAGTATGGGTATGAGCAGCCATAACTATGCCATTTGGCCTTAGGACCAGAAAACAGGCTCTGACCTCTCTTGCTTACCGGGACAGATGTAGCTAGAAAAGAAATAACCTAGAAGTGAGCAAAGCACTTTCCACATGACTCCATTCAGCTATAGCCAGGCTCTAGCTTTGCCACTGGAGATGAAGGCAGTGACTTAAAAATCTGCATTTTCCTTGTGTATGAAAGGCAAAGTGCCTCTGCACATGGGCAGTGTTATGGAGGCATGGCTGAGTATGTCCCAGGCTGGCAGAAAAGGGGACTGTGTCCAGCTGGGGCATTCTGAGAGACAAAAAAGCAAGGCATTTCCACAAGGTCTTTGCAAACTGAGTCTTCACAAACAAAGGTGAATAAAACTAGAATATTGGCCCATCTCATGCCAAAGTTGACTCAAGGCATGAAACAAGATATTTTTATCTACATTAGAAACAGAGCCAGAGACAACAATCCAAAATAAGCAAACACTGAGGCCAAGCTCAGAAGAGGCTTAGAGATAAAAAATAGCATTGTTCATCCCATGTAAACAGGGCGCAATGTCCAGGCTCATTGTTGCTTCTGGAGATCCACTTCCTTCCCACATCTAATTCTGTTGAAAGTCCCTTAAGCAGCAGCTCTCGTGTGGTTCTTGGGCTCTTTGTAATAGGCAGGGTTACACAGAGAGGATCAGCCAAAAGCATAAGCGTTTCCTAGAAGGCTAAGCTTTTCCTATTCTCATTCATGTCTGCAAAACATCACTTGAGGATCGCACTGTCTGCACATTTGTATGTGTTTCTGGCCAACAAGATATGTAAAGAGTCAACAGAGAGACAAGTTTACTACCTGGAGGGCACAGGGCCAGGCAAGTGGACTATTGTTTGCAGAGAGAGCTTGCAACATTTGTTTGCTTATAGGCTGCAGACAGATGTTACGCTTAACATCAGAAAAAGCCTTTCATTGTTATGACTTCCACATAGCTGAGAGGCAGGCAGGTTTTCCCTTAAAAACTGACAACTAGAATGAAATTTTTGGTAAATTCAATACAAAATATTTCATTTAAATTTTGATTTCATTTCAACTTCAATACAAAATATTGGTAAACTCAATACAAAGATGTGATTAAATAGCATTATTTATATCACTGATTAAATAGTCTAATAGTGTTAAAAGGAGAGATGAAGAGATAAGCCAGACAACACGATCATACCTGTTAATTTCTTTTGAAACAGCAATGACATGAGTCAGGGTCATGGATTGCCAGGTTAATCATACCATAGTGAAAGCTGGACCCAAGGATCCACATGAGAAGTCATGACTGTTATAGCAGATGTAGCAGTTATGACAGTGGTCATGAGTGAGACAAAAATGCAGTCGTTCATGCTAGAATGTGAGATTGTAAGCCAAAGAAGGGAGCTTTCTACAACCAGAGTATCAGTTGCAGCCAATCTAAAATTTATTGCTCTAAGTCCTAGGTTTAGAAATCACACGCCAGGGAGCTGCGTCATGAACCCAACAGGAACTGCTGTCTGCCTCACCATCTTCTTAGGCTGCAGAATATTTCTAACATTGGATAGGAGTCTGGCTAGGTTCATGCCAACACAAACACAGCCACCACGCTCTGAGGCATAAAGCCTGCTATAGATTCAGTGAGAGTTAAATCAATGAAAGTGACCCCTGAAGCACAAAGATAGCAGGAAATCCCTGAATCTCAGGTTACTGGAACCTGGGGTGTACGCCAAGGAAGTATTATTGTATGCGTGCCTGTTCTTAGTTGTATCACTGGGCACCTGCTGCCAGCTACTGCTAGGAACAGGATACAAGATCGAGCCAAGATTAATCGCAAAGTTCTTGGAGAAAAAAAATGTTGAAAAATCATAGTCAGCCTTCATTATAATTCTTAGAGCAGCAAAAAAAAAAGCCCTTTTGCCCAACATGTCTCATGAGTTCTGAGCACTAAGTCTAGCACTAATGGCTGATATGGCCATTCTTGCATTTTTACTCAGAGTGATTTCATCCTCCTTGCACTGTGTCTGAGAAAGGCTCTAGCTGGAGGTATAAGGTTTCTTGGGAGTAGGGCACAAGCAGGGGATGCAACTGTGTTAGTGCTAACCCTCAGATGTAGCCTTGAGCTACCCTCCAACAGACAAGGAATGGAGCCTCACCACCTGCCTTCCATCCAAGCAGATCTTCTCCAGCTACATTTTCCTAGGCCAACTGTGGTAAATCTGGCTTAGGTGGAAAACCACAGACAGAAAGCCTGGGGCAGAAGGCTTCCCAGCATCTGTAACATGGCTGTATCCCAAAGGAGTGGCATTTACAGGGAAGGTATGAAAGTCCATTACCACAGGGATCCTGTAGCAGCACATCTGGAGCTCAGTCATTCATCAGTAGCAGAAAATCAAGCTAATAAAGCCTAAATACTGTCCTTTAACATTAAACATCATCTGCTGGCTGAAAGCAGATCCCAGGAGCTGGCTGATGAGCTCAGATCTTTCACTGTATCACAGAAATCACACAAAGAAGGTCACTGGGAAGCTGACAGATGCTCTTCTGCTTCAGATACCACCACATCTTTTCCTGCTCTCAGTCATTAATTACAAAGCATCATTTTAGATGGCACAGGTTTGCAGGTTTTCTAAACTTCTTCACCCCTGCCTGAGATTGGTAAGAGGAACTTCTAGTTCTCAGGCCCATGGAAAGAGAAATGGAGAAAAAATAACTAGTTCTCTTGGTAAACTTTGTTAACAGAAATGGAAATTAAGTGAAGCCAACCTCTGTTCGGGGTCTTACTGCCAACATCAAATGTGGACTTAATTACTACACAAGGTCCACATGCGATGGTCACAAATGTCTTTGCCATCTGTCTTAAGAGCATGGGTAGTGGTGGGTACTACAACCCATCAGCGGAACCATGCCAACAGCCACTGCCATTGACACTTGTGACTTCTTGCTCTGTGCCAAGTGGCAGAACAACACTTGGAAATGGCTTGCATTGCTGCTCAGGAACTTATTTAGCCTTATGTTGGGGGAAAGGTAGAGACACATCCATCTTTCTCAGGATCAGGAGGAGATACCTCTCTCCTAGAGTTAGGCACCTGAAGCCTATAAATTAAAAGAAAAGAAAAAGAAAAAAGATCTTATTTTTAAAGATTGTGAGAAGATGAAGGAGAAGGAAAAGATGCTGCTGTTTCCACCGATATTGTGGCTTAGTGGGGAGAGCACTCAACAGGGCAGGGGAAATCTAGGTTCTTGCTCCAAAAGAGAGTTCTTCTATGAAACCAGAGCAGTCTCCAACAAGGTGGAACAGGGAGAGCATCTCCCCAGAGCAACTCAGAGACAACTGACTGGAGCTGAGAGAGAAGCTGAGAGAGCAGCAAGCTGGAATATTGGACAGAAGGGGTGGCTTTTCCCATCCCCATCACTTCTCCCTTCTAGATCGTGTCAGAGTCCCTATGGATGCGGCGATTAGCAGAGGTGGGCAAGGAGAATATCTGTCTTGTATTCCCATGAAGACTGGTGTAGATCTAAACCACCAGCAGTTCAGCCCTGCCAGGGCACTAGTGACAGTGTGCAGGCCTACTCACAGACACACAGATGCTGAGGGACTTTAGATGTTAGCAGGATTATGCAAGGGCTTTGTGGATGCCAGTGATGCCTAGACACTTAAGTCTAGCCTTTCTGGATCAATTTACCAGTTAACTTGAATAACATCTGAATAAATAACACGGGGGCAACTGTACTGGTGATTTTGTTTCAGAAAGGTGCTGCTGAATTTGTGAGCCGCACCACTGGAGAACTGCTGAAACAGAGGCGGCTTGTTGGGGAACAGGCTCTGCTTGTTGGAGAGCACACGGGACCTGATCTGCAGCTGCTTGGTATGCTTGTGGGTAAATCACTGGGAAGGGATTAGGCAAACAGAAATCAGGTATAAAACAAACACAAGAAAAAAACTCAGCAGGGCTACTTTTCCTCTTCTACCATTTTGAATAATTGAGCGTTGATCTCCCGTTGTCTTCTGTGCTCTGCCATATGGCACAGGCTGATAAAAGAGAAAACTTCTGTTTCCCCAGTCACCCTGTTAATAAGCGGTGATGGGAGAGGAAATGGGGGTGAAATTATGACAGCTTGATGCGGCTTCTGCGACATGGTTTGCCGGCGTGTGGAAGGGCCTCTCCCAGAGTCTCAGGCTGCGTGCTCAGCGCCTGTCAGCAAGCGAGCGAGGCCAGCGTTCAAAACGGAGGCTGGAGCTCTGGGACAGGCCATCCGTCAACACCTCCGGCCATTTGGAGCCTCTGAGCTGCTTTGTTACTGTATGATGAGGCCATAAAAGGAGTGAATGGAGTGAGACCGAGGGTCTTTTATAAGTAACTGGTCCAGTTGTTTATATGGTTATACATGATATAACTCCAATACCAGTTTAGGAGAAAGCGAGAAGGAAGAAAGAAACCTGCAATGGTAGTTTGCTTTGAAAGAGAGTCTGAGGATTAAAGAACATTGTTACTGTAGAGACTAGACCTCATCACCGCGTCAGAGGACTGGATGCTCTGCAGTGCACAGAGAATATATGCCAGCACAACAGCCTCTCCCATGGCTCTTTTGATTTCAAAATTAATTTGCTCCTATATGCAGGCCCCGGAAATTCTGTGGGTTATTCTAATATGATCCTTGGACGCTTTAGGTGAGTATTCCAGCCTACAAAAATATACCAATTCAAGAATAAAACTGGCTGACTTGCCCTTTACCCTTTTAAATGGGGAGAGGGAAAACACGATAATTTCATTTTCCCATCACAAAGTGTATTACTCATTGTGAGAAAACAGCAATTTGCCAGGCTTCTTCATTCTGTCATAGGCTAAGCTCAATGGGCCAAATTTTGAATGTGGTTGCCTCCCAAGAGGAGCAAAGTGCAGGACTGGGAACTCTTGTTAGGAAGTCATTTTATGTATTTTAGGTGAAAGAGTAATGAATGGAGGTTTAAGCACCATGAAAATGCAGATATTTCATCCAGATGTTCAAGGAAGGGCTTTTTTTAATTATTTGACCTAAAAATGCCCAGAAGTCACACACTATTTCTAAATACTTTAAGTGCTAACTCTGAAGCCTCTGACGCACTCCTAGTTCCATTATGAGGTGGCTATTATGGGACCAGGAGCCCTTTCCATTGACTGCAGGGGTCTCCCGCTATAGAAATTTGACATCTGCTTGATATTATTTTTCCATTAGAACTGTAAATCTTCACTCTACTGGCTTTCCTGTGGGCTCTGACACATTCCAATTTAGTGACAAATGTCCCTTGAGCCAGCAGCTATTTTACAGGCTGGGAGGTGCTCCTGCAAAGGAACTGACAAATGGTTTCCATGAGTAATTGAAGTACCCTCAGGAAGTAGGCAGAGTTTCTGCATGAACATCAAGCTGAAAAAGAACCCCCCAAATTCCAAGAGATTTGTGACAATCCAAAAGCTTCCTCCACAGATATGTGAATTCCCATGTGACGTTATACATTTGCACATGAAATCAGAGCAGACTGAAGATCACACCATTTCATACTCACAGGTTTCCTCAAACAAGGAAGCAGGCTACAATAAAGTAGCACGTTCTTGCCCTTCTGAACCATTGCTGCTTCCTTTTGTAACAGAAGTGAGAATTCCTACTGGGTTGTATCCAGTCATTCCACTGGAAATTTGAGACCAAATGAATCTGCTGCATGTAAGTTTGCCAAACCCAGGCTGATAGCAGAAATAGTCCCCAGTCCAGAGCTCCTACATGATCATACTCCAACAACTCTTGAAAGTATGCTGGTGGTCATGATAATAATACAAGGTAATGGCTCCTTTCACTCAAGGATCTCCAAACATTTTACAGATGTGAATGGAGAATTATGAAGTGGAATTTTCCAGCCCCACTTTTTAGAGAACTTTTCTGGGCCTTACTGTGTTCAAGCAATTCATCCTGGCTGAGAGAAATACAAAAACTTGGACAGAGACCCCTGGGAACTTGATTCCCAGTACTTGGATTAAAGCATTAGACATGACATCACCTTCTCACAAGATAGGAGCTCATTGTTTGGTGGCTGAGTGTCTTCCTCCTTCAGTGTGGAGATTAGCTCATGTAAACTAAACATAGGAAAATAACAGCCAATCCTTTCCCTCCAGTGGCAAGCACAGAAAAGGCAAATTGTCTTTCTAGGTGTCACTGATATCACAAGAGTAGTGGGCGCAACGGGCTCTGCATTTAACACCCCAAACATACGTCCCAGAGCCGAATTTATGATGGCTGAGACCATGATCTAGGTTCTCATTCCAAATCTATCATAAATACTGACACTGGAATATCTCTGTGGTCTCCTGGCCAAAAGGAAACAGGACAGTTTTCTTGAAGAATTAATTAGTGATTACAGTCAAAACAAAAAAAAACAAACACAAGTCAACCCTGACAACTCTTAAATCATTTGTACAATTTGTAGATTCTCTTCTGATTTCTTAGTTGTGTTTTACTAGTTTTCTAGTCCCTAAGAAATTTCCCCCCTTAGAATAACCCACAAGTTTCTAATGTAAAACTATGCTGCAGTGAACTAACATTTGGGTCAAGCTGTCTTATCCAATACAGAGAAGCACAAACCGGCACACAAACACAAAATTCTCTCCTCTGCAGTCACCTTTAGGTATTTTTGGTCCTTCGCTCAGGGCAGCATTACTATGTTCATGTTTACAGATACAGGAGTTACACCACTGACTGAAAACAAGTACCTTTGTGCAGTAGGTGGGAAACTGCAGCTTGAAGGGGTAACGTACTGACCTACATCATATGGGACGTGTCTACATCATGCTGCTGAAGAGCAAAAGAGAGAGTCCTGTCCTACAGGCAGCATTGTACATGTACAGTGTGCTGTACAAAGCTGCAGAGACACCACATCAACAGATGTCGAAGTTCTCCATGATGCCCTCATCCCTCTCAAAACTTGGTTCATCAATTGTGATCGAACAGTCCTCAGCATTTCAGCCCTTATTTCCTACATCCCTCCACCCATAGCCAGCTGGGTAGTCAGGCCAAACATAAAGACAAGCTTCTCAGAGGAAGGGTAGGTGTTGCCATTAGCCATTGGGCATTATGTCTCCTACCTCAAGGGAGACATAATGAACTGATTGCTGATGACACACGTACTACCCATTCCCTCCCATTTCTGCATAAACACACACAGCCACACACAGCCACACACAGCCACACACAGACACAGAGCCTGGAGACAGAAAAAAAGAGGAATGATCAAACATGGCTCCTTCAGCTCCTACAACCTACAGACATGCAGCACCCATTAATCAGGCACAGATGACAGCTCTCTGCCATTCCTGATCCATATCATCTGTTGCTTTAGGAATGCCAGAAAATGCTTTTTTCCATAAAGAGGAAATAAATGCAGTGCAAGAAGTGCACAGACAGCACTGAAATGCAATTCCCAGCTCTGTCCGTAGCAAGACTCCCTGGTACATCAGAGATCATCTGTCTCAGCCAGCCAGTGAGAATGGGAACATGCATTCAGTCTGTCCCACGATTAAAAAGATGATGGTTGTAACCCTGGCCTTCTCATTCCACAGGCTTCAATGCCAGCAGGGAGACTTGTATTTTTACAGAGTAAGTGACAGATAAGCTTTCTGCAGACTCAGGCAGACAACATCATGCTATTTCCATTTAGAAGATTTTCTTCACAATAGTGAATGACAGAAACTTTCTTTACAAAATGTAAACAAAATAAAGTTTAGATTTTGCCTATGCTGAATGAGTCCCATAAATGCATGATGGAGGCCAGATACAGCCTACAGGGCATATGCTTGACACCTCTGACCTGTATGGACAGGAAATGGATATAAATAGTTAGCCCCATTTTGGTCCCCTGAAGATATAAATAATCTTGACACAGAGTGCTCAAGCACAAAGAGTCACTTGTAGACCACCCAGGAGACTTGCATTTAAATGACCTTTCTTTGCTTGGACAATCAATTAGACTAATGTTTATTTCAAGGGTTGCAACATTTGTTCTTAAATAGAAGCAGCTCAGAGGAGGCATGTATACAATCCCACTTACTTGTTGGTAACTGCCTGCATAAACTCATCAATCAGTTCATCGTATTGTTTCCCACGAACCCTCTTGTGTTTCAGTCCAATATAGAGTGGATCATTCAGGAGAGCCTAGGATACAAAGGAATTCTGTTGACAGTGTCTCTTCCATGGCTGGAGGGAGATTTATGTCCTAGCCTCCCAAAATGTTTGTCTGTTTTAGCCATATTAGTTTCACTCATTATACAGTGAACACCACTTTACACAGCTCTTCCAGATCACAAGGCAGATCCATGACAAGTTAACTTATGCTATGGACTATCTTTTTGTGGAGACACAGTTGGAGGAACTTAGTGTTTGTTGGACTCCAATCTGAAATGGAGCTCTGCATCCTCAGAACAGAAACAGTCCACCAAGACACTCTACCAAGGTGTCTCTCTCACTCCTCGTGAATAAAGATGACCTTGTGTAGGGAGCGTTTACTGCTCAATCAGTTCTTGATTTCTCACTGAAGGGAAAGGTGTTGACCAAACAGTGCTTTGAGCAATGAAGCTCACCTGCAGTAACCTGAAATGACCCGTCATTTAGGCCTTTAGGAGCTAGCCCAGAGCTGACCAGAACCAGTAATCAGCTGCCAGAAGGTTCCCATGCCCTTTAGCTAGCACTCAGCACTAGTTATCTGCAGTTGTCACGGCAGAATATTTTCTTACCACAGATCAGTTTATTTTTTAGCTCCTGCTGTAAACATAAAAAAGGGCCGTTCCTCCAGCCACCTCCACACCAGGTGTTAAGTTAGGATCCATATGTCAAAGGGCTGGCTCAGCATGGAAACAGCAATAACTTGGGGAAAATCACAGGACAGACAGTGGCAGGAGACAGGTGGGCCAACACCTCAGTGAGTCACTACAAAGCAACTAGAGTTCCCTCCTGATTTCAGGAACTGAATCATCAATATAAGAAGAGGACAACCCATCACCAGCCTATTGTCCTGTAGCCATATGGGCTCAAAATGTTGGCAGAACTAAAATTAGATCTGTTTTTCTGGCCACAGCTGTTTTCCTTTAGCAGGAAAGATGAAAGAGGTTTTTGTTTGAGTTCAAAACACTAACTCTTCGGGGCATGAAACAGAAAGCAGACTCATTTGTATTAATTCACTAGTTGTTCATATAGCTCTAGGTGCTTCGTGGAATATAAAATTCTCTCATAGGTGAGCTCAGAAATGCCAAGCTTTGAAAAAAGACTGATTTGCTGAAAGGGTACACGAGAGTATTCTAGACTGTCAGAAAGACAAGGTGGGAAGTGTTGTTAAAAATATAATAAAACTGTTATATTTACTCCATTCTATCTGAGATGCCCTTATTAGCAGCACAGTTACCCTAGGCTCACCATATATTAACAGGTAGAGATGGATAGGATGAGTGCCTATTGGAGGTATCCTTCTGTGGACTGACAAAATGGTGATGTTAGAATGAGTTCACACCCGGGGCAGGATGCTTCTGGCGTGTGCTTAGGGTTGGGTGAAGCTGGATTTATGCACATGAGAAAGCCATTTAATTAATTAATTAATTGTATTGTGAGGGAGGCTCATGGTCAAAACACAGGTCTGGAAACTGTGCTACTCCTGTATCTTAATCCCACCTCTGGAAACTGCTTCCACAGAGAAACTCCTGGACACATAAACTACACGGGAACTTGGACAGAATGAAAGTGTCCAAACCTTGGAGACTGATCTTGGGAGTCCCTTTCTCTGATAGCAGCTACCCTTGAAGATACCTAAAAACCACCCAGTGTGCTGCTCTGGATTGTAGTGTCCCTCTGCATACTGAGGTAGAAACAGATGGTCATGCATGTTCAGCAGTGGGTGGGGAAGCATCTGCACCCAGGTGCCTCATAGACTGGCCACTGCACCAAAGGGATACAAGAAGTCTGGGACCAGAGACAGAAGAGGTGATTGGGAACCTCATGCTAGATGTTATCTATGGTCACTGATTTTGCTTGCTTTCTTTTCAAGTGTCCGGTATGAGAGACCTGGGGCTTCCGTGAAAAAGGTGCTGAAAATGTAGCTTTCCAAAGAGTGTCTGAAAATGTCAGGCACTCATGGAAGCATATGTCCTCATACACAAGCTCAACGCTTTTATACCCCAGATTTGTCATTTCTCTCAAGAAACACATTTGGTTTATTTAGGGTCAAGTGAGACACAAGTACATTTTACAGCCATGGACAAGCCCTGGCCATCACAAATAACTATAAGATATTCATTAAAAAAAAAAAAAAAAAAAGACATCCTCACAGATGTCCATTCTGGCATTGCTAAAATGCTGCCTTTCAGAGCCAGAGGCATAAGGCAAAAATCTGCGAACAGATGGAGTCCTCCTGTCTGGTTATCATGGTCAGTAAAGTGTGCAATCTGACAAAACACTGAAATTAATCATTCACAAACTACCCACCAGGGATTCTCCATTTGCTGGAACACAGTCACCTCCACACAGACACGGGCATCTGTCTGTTTCCTCACAATTACCACAGGAAGAATAAATCTGGATCATCCTGGCTGAAATCTTTTAACTCACCTTGCCATGCTGAAAGATGGAGCTGACCTGTCAGCTCCAACTGGCAATGCTCTGAGTCTTCTCACCAGGGGACCAGGAGGTTATTCAGTGTTTATTTCAGTTCCCCATAAGAACAAAAGCTTCTTGACCATTAAACAGGAATGCAACCTGGCCACTTCCCTGCAGTGCTGGTCTAGCCATCGTCTGATCTTGGATGTCTCTGGCTTTGCCTCCACATTTAGGGACCTGGCCTCAGAGTTAAGCATCAATCTCAACAATTCCTCCCCCTGTCAGATTCATGAAAAACTGTAAGTCTTACCTCATTGTCTGTGCCGACATCCAGCAGGACAGGGAGACACTGTTGTGGGTGAACTCCACCACAAGCCGTGTACAAAGCAAGCTTCCCCACTGGGATACCCATGCCATAACTTCCTAGATCTCCTAATCCGAGAATCCTCTCTCCATCTGTCACCACGATAGCCTAGGAGGATCAAAAGAGACCACTGCATGGTGTTGCCAAGGCTCTAGCAGCAAAACCAGCTCCACTGTCTTCATACCAATGACATTTTGCAGTTGCATTGTGCAATGGATGTTTGTTCCTTCTACATGATGCCACGTTAATTAGCTATTGATGATACAGGGCTGTTCATTTCGGGGAGGAGATAATGTGACCGATGGGTAAGCTGCACTCAGTGTGGGAGTACAGCAGTTCTGCTCGCCAACATTACAATTGTGTTGTAGCAGAACCCAACAAGCATTACTCTTTGTGCACTCTCAGCTGTACAGTCAGAAGCTGCATAAAAGAGATCTGGCTCTGATTTTTCCTCTCTTTTGTCACTGGACTACTAGAAAAAGAGTTTTGTGCAAAAACACCTTTGCTCATGTGTGGAAGTAACCAGCTCATGTCTTCACACTCTTGTAGAGTAGCTGTAGAGTGGTCAACATCAGAAAATCAAAGCAAAACTCATTATAACTGGGTCCTCTGGCTTCTGGTGTCTCTGACAGCAGTAGTGAGATAGCACTGAGTTTGCAAGAGACATGACCCAAAATGGGGAGGGGAATAAGGAAAGCACAGAGACATTCAGAAGGGTAGAAGAAAGGAACAGAAGCAAAAAGAGTAGAGGGGGAATTGGTCAATGGTCACTTAGGAGATGTCTACACTGCAGCAGACTTGTGACTGCAAGGCAGGCAGACAGAAGTCGTTTGCACTGTTAGCAGCATGGGCTGCAGAGGGGCTGTACAAACCTGCTGGAGGCATATGCACCAGGATGTCAGTCCATGCACTCCCCTCTCATCTAGACAAGTTCATTTAAAGCCCTTGGTCAGGTCTCTTCTCACCAAACACAGTCATTTACGCTGGAAGTGTCTTCACCTGAGCAAGTTATCCTGCGCTCCCTTTACAGTCAGTAGAGAGAAGCAGAAACTATTAAGGCACAACTCTACTCATCTCTATGTCAACACCTAAAACAGACTAGATTCACCCTGTCTCAGAAGTACCTGTTTCACTCTATCGACTATAAAGGGGGCTGAGGGAATCTTGTTCACATGCAGGGGCCATAGATATCTCCAGTTAGTGGAGAGGTCTCCTACACTATATATTAAATCTTTTTCCCACCTAACTGGGAGTTAAACAATTGCCATTTAACTTTGTGCAATTGGCCTTCTGCATTTCAGCAATACTGTGATGTGCCACCTCACCCAAATCTCTGTTCTATAACTCCCTGCTTTTCTCTTTACTGTATCTTTTCCTTGTGACAAGAAAGGAAATAAAAGCCTGCTTAACATTGTTCAAATTAGAAGTCCAAAGTTGAGCTATGCAACCCACACTTTACATCATCCAGACTTTAGGAGGCAAAGGAACAAGACGCTCTGACTAATGTTCACATATTGTAGGTTAACTACTATGTATGTCAGTTTTGTCCCCAGGGTCAGGCACTCTTGTGCGCAGCTCTGAAACCCAGTAAGAACAGGAAGATATTGGAGTCCATTCCCACTGTGGGAGAAAAGCTGTAAATACAATAACAAACCTCAACTTTCAATGCTGTCACAGCACTTCAGAGAACACAGCGCTCACATCAAATGCATTACTGGACTGCGGGTGACTCAAAAGCACAGTCTAGTTTGGATTTCAAAGGAGAAGACTGTGGAGAAGTTCTTTATTTGCTGATGTGCAAAGTTAACGCCAAACTTAGGACACACACATGCGTGTGCTTCAGCAAGAAGTAAAGAGAATGAGGGATCAGAAGCTCACCAGTACATTTCACCAAATGTACTTTCTTTTTGTGAGGGATAATAAAGATATGTTGGTTTATTGCTAGGATGAAGATGTATTTCCTTGTTTGGGAATGGAATAAACCTCTTTCTCCATTTTCCTAATTCAGTGTCCTTTCCTGCCTATTTCAGATGATTAAAGGGAGAAACTGTGAAAGGACTTAAACTTTTGCACTATGGCTTCATGATGAGCAGTCAGATGCTTTTATTCAACATAAACTATATACATCTCCCAAGGATATTTTCTGCCTTAACTTAACCTATTGTGTGTAATGGGAGAAAAGAATTACATTACATTACATTGCATAGTTCAGGATTAAGCCTGAGGAAAAATAAAAGATACACAGGGCACATATGCATCTATTTTGCCTTTTACATCTATTTTGCCTTTTAGCAAAAAGACAAAACAAAACAAAACAAAACTCTGGTAGTTTTAGGGTGGTAATGTGCATGATATATTCCAGGGTTGTAATGCACATAATAATAGTGATAATCTATATGTAACAGGCATTATTTTGAAACAGTCCTGCTATATTTAGAATATTTGTTGTTGTGCTGTTGCCAGTTTCTTGTCACTAGGAGTTAGAATTCCCTTAAAGCGAACCTTCAGTGAAAAAACTATTTAAACTAAAAGGACTCTACACCTATTCTTAGGCTAGAGGTTGAACATGCCCTTCTGGCGGAGATTCATAACCATGACAATAATACCCTTATTCTCCTCCATTTTGGGATATTTTCTTATTTGTTTTTCCTTCTGAGTCAATGAGAAGTGTTAGCCAGCGATGGGAAAGTCTCTTTTTTGGGTTGGCTCCATCTGTTTCTGGGTGTGCACTCACTTCTTCTCCACACCCAGAGGATGCAATTGGGACTGGAAGGCAGTAATTGGAATATGGAAAACAGCGAGTGCATACACTGAGACTGGTTTATCCTGAAACTGATGCAAAAAAAAGTCAAAATTCTAACTATGTAGAGAATATTTTTTGAAAAAGAGTTAAGTACAGCCTGAAAACTTCTCAATAGCACTTGTAAACCTATCAGAGAGAGTACCTTTCTTCAGTCTTAGAAGTGTCGCACTGTATAGGTACCAAAGCTCTCCAAGGTACAGAACATTTGAAGAATACAGGAAAGCAGAAAATAGAGCATGAAAGACATTTGCTGCTGTGTATATTGGAGGGAGGAACTTGGATTCATATTTGTTTATAGTTCTTTGGATTCAAAAAAATAAAAAGCAAAGTTTCATTGGGCACCTGACTGGCAAGCACATTAGAATAATGTTTTTAATCAATCAATCACCACCACATGATCAACACTCAACAACCAGGACATTAATCTCTGATCGAGGAGGAGAAACCCTTCTAACTGAACCACTGGCTTAACAGTTAAGAACCTGTTTTCTACCTCCTTCTGTGCTACAAACTTTCTTGATGACTCTGGTCAAGTCTTTGCCTAAAAGTTAGGTGTGCAGTTTAAGCCAATCACCTAACCAATTTCTAAGATTCTTTGATAGCTGATGGGGAGGGACAGAAATCTCCACGGAGTGTCTTCTCCATCCAACACCTGTTTTGGTAAGGGATGAAAGATGTTATCTCTCTTTGAAGATGCTCATCTTCCTCTTCACTGATCACTGAAGTAGTATTAACAAGATGAGATTAGGCATTGAGTCTTTAGACAGCTAACATTAACTGAGATGAATCTGGACCATAGGCTGTATTCAGTCACGTGCTGTAGGTAAGTAGCTCAGTACTTCCGTGCCTAAGGAGGAGCCATCTAGCCCAGCAGAGTGATCCAGAGCACTAAGCTCATCTCCAAGCTCCATGGGCAATGAAAAGAGGTAAGTGTCTTTGTTATTATTCCCACCTCTCCATACTGATCACACAAGCTCAAGCTTTCTAGGAGGAATTGATGCTCTGCCTTGAGCCCACCAACAGAAAACAGTATGTTCAAGGACAAGTCTGAATGGCTCTATCTGCCTGAGATTCAAAATACTGAGTGCACTTCTCAGGATAAGCATCCTGTTGAGGGAGGGAGGGTAGGCAGGCCAATCCCATAGCCTGCAGGGTAGCACACTTATCTATGAACAGGAGATACGGCTTCTAGACTCTCATCAGCTTGAGGTGACAGCTCCCATTCCCCAGGACAGTGCCTTACCACAAAGCTATCCTACATGAACCTCTGCATCCCTCCCACTGTAGCTGGGCCACAGTGCAGAAAAGAGAACAAGATTAAGGAATGAGAGAGAAAATTAGCGAGAGGGAGGCAGTGATGAGGACTGTGTGCATTTTATCCAATGTCCCTTCATGGCAGGATTCATTAGCAACTCTGGAATAGACATACAAAAATAGGCTGCCACATGAATATGCTCAGAAATGGCCTCCTCCTTGCTTGTTCTACTTCTGGCACTGTGATTCTTTCAGAGCCGTCACATCAGAGCTTGGCTGAGGGTTTGCTAACCTCGGCAGATCACTCTTCCAGCCCTTCCAGGCAGAGGACTCAGGCCTACGACCCAGCTTTCCCATTTCCATGGCAAGTGCTGTTGCCTTGAGGCTCTAAGGAGCCATGAAGCAAAATGTGGGGCAGCATCTCCAGGTATTTCTTTACTGTCTTTAATGGCACTTACTGCTGTCAGTGTCCAATGTGTTCTGAGCCTGTCTAAAAAACTAAGTTCCTTCAGGGACTTAGGTTCAGTTCAGGTGCCTCCCTACTTATCTCAAAATCACAACAGTGCTCAAGTACCTACCAGTTCAGGCATGGAGAATTCTGTGTACAAACATATATGGAAACCTGCAGTCCAAAACAGAAATACTGATGAAATTAGTTGCCTCTGTGGTCTGGCAGACTGGGAAAGTAGATAGTTTGAATCTCTTCCATGGATCACTGCACTTCCTACGGTCTGTTTTGGGTGCCAGAGGGGGCTGTCTCAATAACAGTGTTTAACCTTTCTGTGCCAGGTTCCCCAACTGCAAAAACATCTCTCTCAGCCATAAGGAGTTCTGCTAACAATCCTGAGTCAGAAAGAACTGGAAATACTGAGATCTTTGGACAGAGCAAGGACAAAATATCTAGTCTGCATTTGTTCTCCCTGGTTCCAAAGGCAAGGTTACAGGAATATGATTACTTCTTCTGGAAACATGTTAAATACTGTTTCTTTTTCTTAGAAATGGAAAATGTTTGCAGGTTTTCTCGGCTTTGTTCCTGGGAGAAACCGCTGAGTGATATGAGATTGAAGCTCTGTCCACAGCCAGGGGAATTCCCAGGCACACATATTTTCAAACTGATGAAGGAGGTGATTGGCATGACCTGTCTTTAGTGTTGACTTTATTTCATGCCAGGGACTTGCCTGCCCCTGAGCTCTAGTGAAAAACATTTCAAAAGATTGCTTTTTGGGTGGGGTGTAAGTAGCTTTTTCGGCTGCTGGATATCAAACATTATCTGGAAAGTTGCCAGTGTTCTGGAGGCTGCATGACTCACTGGATTTGGGAATGAGTTCTACAAGCAAGTTAGCTACACAGATATCTTAAGAGCCTTGGTATATCAAAAAAAGTCGCAAGTTAGCCACAGAATTCTTCAGTATCTTAGGTCTTGGCCAGGGCCCGTCCTGCAAAAAATTTATTACAATGAACACTCTTTTTATTGACCAAGGTCCTGCTACCTTTGATAAAGATGTTTTTGAGCTCATACATGTTAGAGTCTTTGAGGTGCAACTGCTGGCCTGGAAACTCTTTGAGGGAGGGAATATTTCTTATCTTGTCCTTTTAAATAGCAATTCTGCAATAATGTCAAGCAGTCCCATTCAATATCGTATTTTGCACCCAACTCCCTATAGTTTCCCCATCCACAGAGGACATGACACATACCTTAATATTTTCTTCGGGCCAAGAGTTTAGCATTGTTGCAATATGTCCTTTGTCATGAATGGTGATAAACAACCCCCTAGGAAGGAAAAAGAAAAAGAAACCTTGTAATAAAATCAGTAACTCTAAGATAAAATAAAACAAGTAAAACTTGAAAATGCAGGGAAATAAGCTACTGAGCACAAACACAGGCTGTTCACTGGCATGTAAACAAGACCTCTGGGGATAGCTAATACCAAGTTCAGTTTTCATTTCAGAACACCAAGGCTCAAGATCCTTAATGGCAACTTCATTCAACAGTCAGGTGTTGCACATTCCACCTTTGTGAAATTTCTTTGTTTTGGGGAGCAAACTTAGACTTACCCCAAAAGAACTTTCTTGTTAAAATAATTCTGCTAAATGTAGGGGAGGCTGATGATTTTACTTAAAGTCTTCTTACAAACTCTTTCATGAAAAGCTCATTGCTGGCAGTTCAAACAATGAAAGTGAGATTCTTCTCATCCACATAATGATGTTAACCATGAGGATGGTTACTTCAGAGCTAGTCATTCCTCCCTAGTCAAAAGAACTTTGAACGTTTCTAAGCCCTTCCAGAATTTGATCATCGGACCTGTTTTAAAGGTCTACTCAGAATGAGCTGAATCATGTTCCAGAAACACCTGTTTCAACAGATTATATAGGGAGTCTAGACAACTTCTTTTGATATTAACAACTATACTGTGGAGAGCTAAAGTTAGATCCAACCTGAGCAGGTTCCTGACAAGGTGGAGTAGCCTCATGAGCAGGACACTACTCTGCGACTGAGGAGGGCTGGGTTCTTGTCAAGCCTTTGCCATGCTATGCCAGGTGATCTCAGAGAAGACTGTTTAGATTCTTAAAACTATCTATCTCCCCTTTTGCTCTTTGTCTCCAGGGACTATAAACATTTCAAGGGAAGCTTGTCTCACTCTGTTCATCTAGCCTGGGCTCTACAAATAGCTGTGGCCTTGGGACTACATCTGCAGATACCCTTACAAGGATGTAAGATATGGAGACACTGGCTGTCCACCACATGGGCTTGATATGCATATGCAGCTTCATTCAGTAACTCAATACCATACCTCACTTGGCAGTAAAATCAGCATTGACTAGTGCAAAGGATTCCCTATGTGTGCCCCTTGTAATATGAGCATTTGGATCAATATTTGCCATGGCATTTGCCTTGACCAGTTCAAACTTGCCTTTATAACACTTTTTTTTACCTGACCACATCTTTTTGACACCTGCATTTGCCTAATGAAAAACACCAAAAATTATGAGAAGTGAAACAGAAAATTAAATGTTTGGATGAAACCTCAGTATGAGGTATTTGCAGTAACAATAGTATACCTGACTGCATTAAGACTAAACTTTTTTCAAAACAAAGGTCATCACTGTTTAAGGAAAATGCCATGTTTTTAATAAAATTAGGGCCTGGAAGACAGCATACTTGGAATGTGGTTTAGACCAGCAGCTTATTTTTCTCCTCTTTGCTGTTATAATCAAAAATAGTATCCTTACCATGGATACTTCCAGTCTCAGGATCATATTATTCACATTGACTAATCTCTGCTCAGATATTTTGGCATTTTAAGCTCCATTTCAGTAGGGTTGACCTCAAAGCAGCAGCCACCTCCATATGTGTCTCATGGTAAATTGCTTATGTTGTTCATAGTATCCTCTAATCAGCAGAAATCAAGGGCCCTAACTTGATGACTCCACCTGGGAGGCAGAGGCACCCACTTTCCTTGCCTTGTTATCTGATCAGAAATGCAGGAGTTATGCCAATGATTACTATTGTGTTGGAAAGCAGCTGGAACACCAGAGAAATGAGTGTTTGATGCTTACATGTCCCTACTGTTGCTCAGCCCCAGTAAGTTCAGATCAGGTCATGGTCCAGGGTTGTAATGCGAAATGTTAGCTAGAAAAAAGCTCATTTTTAGAGGAGTCTGAAAACAACTTCCATTATAAGTCCATACTAGTAATGAATAAGCAAACAAAATCAGGCTTCTCTCTCTGGCGAGGATTTCCCTCATATGATTCTTCTAGGAGGGCAAATATCTTCCCACAGTCAACTGTGGGATCTTAATGAAAAAGCTCAACTTTGAAAACAAGAAAAATAAAACAGTGATGGCTTCTACAGTAATGAAGTCTCAATCACACAGAAAGATCAGAAATGCAAGAAAAGGGAAGTACTGGTCCATGTATTCAGCATAATTCTTTAAAACTGTGCCCAGTAACCAACAAGTTAATCACATACACATGGCCTAACTCAAAGGCGTTATTCACAGACGTTAATCTCCATAAAAAGGAGGTACTGTACTGTTGCCTTCTACATTCAGAAAGAACTCAATAACCAGGAATTGAAAGCACAAATTAGTAACATCATTGAAGATATTTCAAATTACAACATGTTTTTAAAAAGAATGCTACTGCTTTAATGTAGTATTTTCTGAATATAATAAAGATGCCTATTACTTAAGCGTCTAAGATGTATGCTTCACCTATTCAAATGTCTTTAGTGCTGAGAGGAACCCGTCAGCTATTTAACCTCTGAAAGATATCCAGTGCTTGCAGCAGAAACTGAAAGCCAGCTCTCTACCCATCACCTGTCCTGTTGCTTGGTGAATATCTAGTTGTTTCATACAAAGCACAAAGGACGAATACCCACTCCCTCAAAAGAGCTCCTGGCTCCAGAGGGCAGTGGGCTGCTTTCCAACCTCTGCTCCAGATCTGTGAGAAGAGAGATTTCAGTCTGGGTCTTCCAAAATCTGATGACAGCTCTCATTGTGTTGCTTGGGAGAAGGACCCTTACTACTATCACCATAATATGTTTTGCCTGAGAACGGACTGGCTTGGCTTAAAATAGCCAAATCCAAGTTGGCAGCTGATAAGCAAGCAAAAAGAGACACCCCTCTCAGAATTTGTGGTCCCTTTAACATTATTTTTATTTGATATTAATTTAATATTATTTTTATTTGATATTTATCTCCCATCGAATAAGGTGACTTCTGTCCTTTTCTGAAAAGAGACTGGCTATGGACATACATTTGCTCTCTAATCAGGCCATACCATGGACAGGGTTCCCAGTCCTAGCACCTTATCTCTGCTGTCGCATGTATGGAGGAATTTAGGTGAAAAATGGCTCCCTGCTTTACTCCAGGCAAAATCAGATAGCTTAATTCAGACGAACAAGTAACACACTAATGGCACTTCCAGCTTTGGAAGGGAAACACTGATTTGGCCATTGTGTATCTTTACCCCCCACAGAGAAGAAGCTATGTTCACAGTTAGCTGGAAGCCAAACACACAAGCAAAGGGATAAAAATACTCATAAGAAATAGAGCTTAGTAAAAATTAACTACCCTACCAATGTCAAACCAGGATGTACACACTGTACCACTACTTCTGGCTAAACAATAACCTTGAGAGAGCTGTTACCTTTGCAGGGGGTAATACGGAGCAGGGAGTGCTCCAACCTGCATTCATTGGTGGTTTCAGAGCTTTGGCCTCCTATCCATGCCTTTAAAATCACTGGTTTCACTACAGACTTCTTTAGTTATGGTAGAAGTTAGACTAGATTTTAATGTGCCACTTAGCATGTCTATAAGGATCCAGAGAATTTCAAGGAGTGTTACAGCTTCTTAGTTTGTCACTGGCTCAGTGTTTCTGTGTGGATTTCAGCAACTCAGTCAGTCTGTCCGAAATGGACTGCAGGATCTGGCAGATTGTAGATCATGACTGCAGAATCTGCCAGAGGGGTTGGATATGTTCACCTAGACCCCACGAGACCATTTCCCATCCCTAAGCCAGGGCCATTTTCTTTTTCTTTCTGGTTTTGTTCCAGTTGAATTCATGGAAGTGTTCCAGGAATAAGTTACCAAGCTACACAGCTTATCGCATGAGCCACTGGAAAAATCCTGTGCTTGTGCTCAGTACCCGTTAAATCTTGGCCACGCTGATGGCATTATAAAAGACCCAAAATGAAGACAATCCCAGAACTGCAATGCTCATATTAGAGAGAATTCAGAGACAAGGGAGACTGAGGAGGAGATGCCCAGAGGAGAAAATGACAGATGATGGTAATGGCTTTTAGGAATAATGCTCGTTTCTTTGTAGGCATTTGGGAAGGAGCAAGTTTTAACATGTCTTAGGTGTTAGGAAACAAAAATATTCTTGTATGCTTTCATTCAATGAGAGGCTGCTTCTCCAAAAAGGGAAAGTAGCATTCCCTTTTCTGATCTCCATGGTTAGCAGTGCCGCCTTGTGAGCTACCTCCATTCAGGAGAAACAATGTATGATGGAGACAGGTGTGTTTATTTACCGAGGGAGACACTAGTGTTTATTTACCAAGAATGTGCAAAACCTCATTTCCCCAAACACACAGGGCAACAAGGAAAGATTATGCAATTTCATTCCTCACAGCCCCAAATTTCTTGTCACTTCCTTCGTACCCAAAAATCTCTCTCTCCCTAACAGCTTTTCCTTGGTGTCACAATTACCAGTACTTCTGTGGCTGTGCTTGCAACCCTCCTGGGTACTATCTCTACCCGCTTTTCTAGCCTGCTGTTTCCTCTGGCATGCAACCAAACAGGAATCCAATGCAAGCAATGCCTTAGCCTCTATGTTTGCTTTATCAGGCTCCAGGAAAACTTCTTTGACCACAGTGCTGTGGTCTTCTTACAGTCTTGCCTTGTGCTGTGGTTTGGGGCAGCAAACCCCAAACTTCAGTTGCCTGGTTACATCCAGTCACTTAATGGCCTCTTTACACTTACCAGGTGCGAATGACAGGCAGCAAATATATCCACCAGCTTTACCAACCTGGCTGAGAGCCACAGAAGAGCAGAACAGATGATAGCACTGGTCCAGTGATTTGTACACTAGCATGAAGAAAAAGGACCCTAGTCCTTGCTTCACATTAATTTCCCTCAGTGGATCAGATATAGAACCATATCTGTATGATACTACACCCTTGTAGAGGAAAAGGACCTGCTAGAAGAATCTCAAAAGATCCTAAGTTGACAGGTGTTGAAAAGCACAACAAACACTCATCCAATCCAGTTTCACCTTTCTTCCCCTCCCTCGCTCCTCTGAGAGGACTATTTTCAGAAGACAAAGATGTTTGTTCAGTGAGGGAAGCAGGTATTTGTATGGTATCATCCGATATTTACATATATTGTAATGGTCAGGCTTGCTCAGGCTTTGGTATCTAGCATGAAGAACACAAAAATTCAGCTGAAAATTCCAAGTGCTTTCTGCACAGAAATCGGTCCATCAGCCTGGGTTACAGCATCTCAAAAAAGAGACATCAAAAATATTTTGTTTAATTGCCTACCAGCCTTCATTTTATATAGCAGCTTGTTCCTGTGTAGAGGGAATGACAAAGGGAAGTAGATGAAAATGGTAGCAAAGGTCCCTGATGCTCTAAATACTTGCTCATTGCTTGCCACCCAGGACAGGAGAGGGACCTTTGCAACCAGTCTGGCTCCACGTGTGTGTGCTGCCTTACCACTGTGCAATGACTTGCAAGACTAAATCAGGAATATGGCAACAAAAAATCAGGCTTTTGTTTTCTTTTCTTTCCATTCTGTAACTTCTAGTCTGGGTGCTATGAGGAGAACTTGCTCCACAAGTGAGGAGAAGATAGAGTACCAGGTCGGGTAGCATTAAGGAAAATGAACGTACTTACACTACTGTGACTTGGATCAGATTGGTGGGATTGTAATTCAGTGCTTCTGTCCAAATGGGAAAAGCTCATTCTCAGAACAAAAATGTTCAGGAGTAAAGGTTAAGCATCCCAACTCACAACCTGAGGATGATGAAATCCTGGCCACATTTAAGTCCCTAGCTCTTTTGACTTAGTAGCACCAGTACTTCGTTCAGAATGTGTAGGAAATCCGTGGGAAACCATTACTTAAAAAAAACCAAAACAACAAACCAAAGTGATGAGTCAGATCTTTGACAACATCTGAGCCTGCACAGGGCTGCTGAGGAGTGTGCTGAAAAAGTGGTGAGACAGAGGTCAGAAACCTACACCGAGATACCACATGCGGCAAAGGGCAGGGCTTTGACTGGCATGGCACAAGCTGAACTTCTGCAGTGATCACAACCATTGCCTTACCTAAAGGCTTGGTATTGCTGAAAAGCTTTGAACAAGATTGTCTCAGAGTAATGTCAAAGGTCACCTGGTAAAATTATCTTCACACTCAGAATCAAAAAGACAAGTTGGCTTGTCACTGCGAAAGGATGCTGACTGCTGATGCCAGCCACTCTGTGCTCTTTTGAGTCTGGCAAAGTTATGCCCCAAGTCCAGCTGATCCATAGGCTGCCCATGGCTGCAAAGGGGACATGCACTAGCTAGGGATCAGCTGATGGTCCTGACTCTTGTTATATACTAACCATGAAAAATCGCCAGTGTTTTGCCAGAAAATATGTTGGAGGACCCACTCTGTGGATGCAAGGCCAGTTTGTGCTACAGATGAAGTAAAAAGTGGTTTCAGCAAAGCCCCACATTTGGTTTTTATTTATTTTCACTTTCAAGATGCATACACAAAACTGACAGGTTGAGCAATGTGAGCCTCTAGAGACATTTCCACCAGCTGCACTCCTATCGTTGATTTTTTGCGTTCTGATCTCTGCCAGAACAGGATAAGAGGCTTTGAAATAACAAAACAAACTTTGAAAATTATTTGGCTCTTTTAGGGAGTTTGAGCTTCTAAATGCCTATGAGTTACAGCCTTTGGAGAGAAAGTATGTTCTAGCATGCATTGATTTGTCTAAATACAGTACAATTAATCATCACATTGGACAAGATCACTGTGTTGATTCATCAGCTGTATTTACAGATTTGTTTATAACAAAAGCCAAGAACTTTTTGTTGTGTTATATAATTTTCTTTGTAAATTGTAGAATACTGAACAGTTCACTGAGGTACTGATGAAAAAGTAACAGAAACCAAGCACAATCATCAATTAATGAAATCTATACAGAGATTTGTAAGGCAGAATCCTGTAATTTCAGTATACTATGAGATTTAATTTAAAATAATCTGTGAGATGAATGATTGCTTTAGTGTCACAAATGCTCTCAAGACTGTCATCACATATTTTAGGCAGGAAAACCAAAATTCATTGTGGAAGCCAGAAGACGCAGGTTCCAAGGCGCGATAATGAAACATTCACCATACACAAATGCCCAAATTCACACAGTGAAATCTCTGTGATCCTAAGGGACTCAGCGCAGCTAAGCTGTAGGAAACTGCCAAAGATCAGGAACAGAGTCATTGGAATAAGTGCATATGAACGATTGCTCCCAAACTTGGAGAACAACGTGTGCAGATTGCAGGGGAGGCTGCAGCCCTCCAAATTCTTCGGCATATTCCAGACCCTGCCACAGTAGGAAAGCCCAGATCAGAGCCTAAAGCAAAGCTGATCTGTGTCCTAGTCTGCCACATTATTAACACTCAGGACTATTTTTAGCTGTTTTTCCAAGAAAGGAGAGATCATTCGATCATTCTGTCTCTGTTTCTCCTCTCACCTGCTAGATGATTCCTATCAAATTTATCAGAAAGGCAAAGGTCTCAAAGATGTTTGCTTCTATATTTTTTTTTGAAACTCACTGTTTGGATGAAGGGAAAAGACCAAAGTTCATGTCCCCACAACTTTGCGGAGGGGCACACAGACCTTCCTCTGACAATTAGTCTGACAGCTAGCCAAAAAATAGCTTCCAGCCAGCCGCAGCATGTGCTGCTTCATACCTCGTTCCTACTGAGCCCTCTCTAGCCCAGCCCTAGCAAAACGTTATAGGGCTAAACAGAGAAAAGGAGAAAAAAGACTGATTGCAGTGTAAACCGAATGAAAAAAGGGAAAGGGTATGAGGGTCTCAGGATGAAAAAAGTCCAGACAGGAAACTGGAGAGGACAGAGAGCAAACCCAAAGCTGAGCCCATTGCTCTGCAAGGAAGAGGGGAGGGGAGAGGCAGGAGCTGGTGTGAATGGCTACGGTGGAGGCATGTGGATACTGAAAAGGAATGAGAGGGATGTGGGAGGGAACAGCAGGTTTTGCAGAGAGGAGGTGTTAGGGAAAAGTGGACAGAAACCAGCAGGAATCCTGGATTCATTAGTTCTAGTCAGGGGCAGTCTGAAAAATACATGGCCCTCTCCTCCTCATTCAGGGGGCACTGAAGGAGAAAGACCAACACAGTGACTGCTGATATGAAGCAATTTGAGAATGCAGAGGGGTGGCATGGGGTCCCCAAGGGATCTCTGCTATCCACAGTCTGTGATCAGGGGAGAAGGTGAGCATACACGTTACTTTTGACTTGTCATGAGCTGCTTGTATCTACTGAACTCTCCGGAGAGGCTGTTTTTAAGCATTCCTAGAGTAACTCAGAAGAGTTTAACCAGACAACTGTCATGTCATAGCATAATTCAACAGTTAAATCGTACTTCTATTTCAAAACTTTGGAAAACAATTTCTTTCCACTGTTCATTTTCAGCAGTAGTGTTTCAACAGTGGTGTTTACGAAGAGCTCTGAGGATGTCTACATAAGGATTTAGTCACTGAGCTCCCACTGGAGTCAATGGCTGGGAAACAGCCAAGCAGTTCTGCAGCGCGGGATCTGATTCTTGCTCACCCTCAGCACCCAGAGCTCCCTTCTTGCAGGAGGAGAGCAGGGAGAGGGAGAAATCAGGTTGTTCATCTGCTATCCATACATAAATTTATAGATGCACATGGATAAAGACCAGGCTTTGAAACGAGACATAGGATCCCACCACTCAGGGATCCCACCAACCAGCGAGTGCTGGCATTTCTCAAATTCAGTGTTGTTTGCTGCATTTGAGCCCATCACACTCAAGCAGCTTGAAGTCTCCAGTTCAAGAATAGCTTCAAGCATAGGAAAATTGAGCTCATTGCTTCTTCTTCTCTGCCTTTCTGGAGGCTGAATCCTAACTCAACCTGTGTGATGGAAGCCTGGTAGTATTTCAGTAACTGGAAAATTACAGAGTTGCAAGGAGAAACATGTCAAGATGAGCAATCAGTGCTGTTGCCCAGTGGTGTTGACCAAGGAGCCCTCATCTGCTTTAACTGGTAAGCACATACTGTACTTTATTTTACTCGATAGTACAGAGGTCATGGTGGGATAAAGACTCCCTAGGAAGTTAAATTAAATCCTAGCCTGATTATATTTCCTTCCTGTGTTGAGAAAATTCCTTCAAGACCCACACCTTCATTTTTAAAGTGCACTGCAGGGAGTCCTGAGAATGAACACAGAACTAGGACAAAGTTTGACATGGAAAAGAAACATTATTTTGACTATACCAGAGCAATCTGCTTTCAGATAAATTAATCTAAACTGGCATATTCTATCTTGGGGAATCGACCTCATAAAACAATTTTACTTTTGCCATAAATTGCAGGAGGTACAGAACATACCAGCAACTTTCAGGGTAGGTCTTCACAGTCACATGCTGAAGATGTGTGTGACTTGCCCTGTTCTCAAAATGTTTGAAGGGTATATCTGCACACCAAGTTTTCTCTTTGCTGTAGGCAAAAAGGCACTTCTGAAAACACAGCAAAGCCCCAGAAGGGTAAGAACTTCAGTATCGAAACACAGAACCTCATACTTTGCACAGAGCTGTTGGGGAAGTCACTGGCAAGTGCAAAACTGCTCTTTATGCTATCTGTTAATTTCTCTTCTCTTTCAGAAATGGATGTGCTGTTATTAAAGGCTAAGGGTGTTACCTCTAGTACTGCCCCTCTACAGCAACATGAGACGGCATCTCACAGTTATCTTGCAGCATCACATAAAATAAAAAATCATTATAAATTTTATCATTTACTTTGCAATGGAAATATTCTGTAATGTAAACAGTTGAAAAGAGGATAGCTCCTCTTAAAAAAGTCCCCAAATCATAATGCATAGTTTATGGGACACTGTTCCACAGCCCAATGGATATTGCTGTCCAAGGTTTACATGATAGCCAGTGTTATTTCCCCTCCACTTTAAATCCTGGTATTCATTATTCCAAATATTTCTCCTCTCTCCTCCCTGCCTTTGGCATTTGTTGTTTAAGGTGGGGTTGTTCCTTGTGGCAGCAGCATAGATTTATGCCAGATTAAATGTGAACATGTCCCCTTGAATTTCCTACTCCAGGTCAACCTCTTTCTTTTGGGCAGCTCCACCTCTTCCTTTGAGCTTCTCTTGGTAAATCAGGGAATTTCCAAAGATGTAAGTTGAAACCACCTCTGACAGCAGAGGAAAGTCTGACCTATATAAACTAACACAAGACTTTGCTGTTAACTTTAATGGGCCTCAGATTTTATTTCTTGTCTATGGAAGTTTCTCTTGAGTTTGAGAGTCATCGAACATACATTTTGCTCAACAAAAACAAGGGAGAAAGAGGGAGGAGACTGGAGATATGCAAAGAGAAGCGCAGACTATTTCTCTAATGAAGAAATGGATTTTAGTCCTTTTTCACCCCCAGCCCAGTGTTATAACCCTGGTACATCCTCATGATCCCAGCAATGTCTATCCTACCACCCACACTCCACAGTACCTCAGATCTCCCTTCCCCTGAATGGTGAACAAAGCAGGAACAAAGTAGCACATTGAAAAGACTATGCCTAGAAAAAGTGGGGTCAGCAGAGAGGGAGAAGGAGCTGTGGGAACCCCTAAACCACTCTGCCATCTCTCAGTAGAGGTTTCTAGACAGGCTGAGCAGTTCACAGTAGGACCTGCTTCCTCCTCACCTCCTCTAGCTAGGGTGGTCTTCTTGTTGTTGCTCCATAACCTGGCCCTGTAACTGGGACCGTTTCCCAGCTGTATCCCCTGCCAGCCTCTCAGGGTTTCCTGACTGTTCGCTGTCCTCACAAGACTTTCCACAGATCTCTCCCTTCAGCCTGTAATAAGACCAGTCTGCTCATGGTGATGTTATCTAAACATGGATGATTCAGTACATTCATTTTCTGTTACAATGACTTCAGCTCTTTCTGGGAGAAGTCTGAATTTTGCTGGTGTCAACGAGATGTTATGACAACCAGTGTTTTTGCAAGAAATAAAGATCACTTAAAAATGACCTTGGGGTTCAACCCAACAGTTTCAGCATAACTATTCAAAACCCAGTCTTCCCACTGGTTACTCACTTTTCCTCTTCACTGTCTTATAGAAGAGTGAGCACAGACAAATTATTGGTTAGGGACAGGTCCATGGGATTTACACCTCTGTTCTAATTTCCACATGGTTTGGCTTTGAAGTGTCTAGAAATGGCAGGTCATTTTCTCTCCTGCTGCTCAGACTGTGTAACACAATTAGAAAAACACTCAGCAGAGCTGGATCTGTTGACAAGACAATTCTGTGGACTGACTGATGTTTTACTTGCTCATTTTTCATCAGAGACAAAGATCAGTATTCTGTCAGACTTAATTTTAGCACCATCTGCATCCTGTTAGCTTTCATTCTCCAGGTTCAGCTTCATCCCAACATGTTTTTCATTGTTCTGCAGTCAGTCCTCAAGAATGTTGATATCTCCAGAAAAGGAGAGTTAACTTGAGCAAGGTTTTTTGTCTGTACCCACAGCTCTCCTCTGACGGCAACACCAACCTCTTCCAGTCCTACTCACAGTCTCTCAGAGGATGCCAAAAGCTTTTGCAGAGCAGTTGACTACTTTATATCCTCAAAGTTCAGCATGCTCATGAATTATCCAGTGTCTCAGGAGTTTGTCAGATTATGTCACTATAATAAACTAATGCTTACTATTATGTAAGAGATATAATCCTGGTCCTGTGCCCTGAGAGTAGTTCCCTTCTCTGCTTTCTGTTTGTAAAAATGCATGGAATCACTATACGTTTTCAAAGAAAGAGTCACAATTTAAAGAGATCCTCCAGCTTGAAAGACACCTTTCAATCTGCATGGTACATGCTCAGTCCTGCGCTGCATTAAGACTCTCATAATAAATTCTGAAATAAATTTTACACTAAAAAAGAAAGAAAAAGCAAAAGAGGAAAAAAGTTCATAATACTACTATGGACTTCTTTTCCTTGCAATCGCAAGAGATTTTGTATCTTCACTTCAAAGCAGAAAAGACTCTCAATCAGTATTTCAAAGCTTTTAGGGATGGTGGAAGCATTTTCTAGAATAACAGTGACTCTTTCTCTTAATGAGATCAAAGAACTAAGATTCCGCCTTCCTTTCCTCTTTCAGCGCCTCAGAAAGCTGCTAGCCCTGCTTTGTTACGTTTCAGCTCCCACTCCTCCAACTTCTGATGAGTATAAAGCTTTGAAAACCAAATACTTCCAAGGCCCACCTTTCTTAGCACCTAATACAATCCCTCCCTTGCATTCTGCAGATCGGACAGAGACCCAATTCACCATTACTGTGGCTGGCAAACCTGCGAGTGTGGTCAGAGAGCAGTCGGAGGTTACTCCAAAGCATGCAGGATGCCAGTCATATGGCATGGGTTCACGAACACTTGCAGCCACAAAAAGACAGCACTGTCTTCAGCAGCTTGATCCTGCTTCTGCACATGCCTTTCCTCATGCCAGCACAACTCTCCTTGCAGCTAACGGTGAACTGGATATCTGGATTACCACCAGCTTGGCCTGAAAAAACCTTGGCTTGACCCTGGTTTATCCCTGAACTAGATCATTGCACAGGTGCATGGACACATGGGCAGGCACAAGGGTGTCAGAAGGAAGGAGTGAATAACCTGGGACAGATTAGGTGGGACTGCTGCTTTCAGGGCCTGTGACAGCTTCATGTGGTTGTGGAATGACAGGGCTGGCATGGCGGTAGGCAGCAATGGGCACCACTGGGTCTCCCCTGCGTTGGGGATCTGGGGAAAGGCTGTCCCATGCACAAAGCACGCGAGGACTGCAGAAGACAGACTGCAAAGCTGCTCTTGCAGCCCCCTCTCAAAGGCCGTATGTGTGCAGCCGTAGCATTTGAACCTATACAGCTCAGCAAGAATATCTCCCTTAAATCTGGGTCACCCTGAACATCTGGAATTACTCCTATATCTGATAAAAATGTTGTCATCTTGGGACACTACTTATAACAACATGCTTTGGCCTTGAAAATGTAAACACACCTGGGAGCCATCTCAACTGTTCCAGAACCAAACTACAACCTTGTGAAGACAAAAGTGTGAGCAGCGTTTTATAACAAAACTGCAAGACCCAGAGACACAAACTGACAAAGAGCATAATCTCGGAAGCACTCAAGGAAGTGAGCGTATTTGCCTACCCTATTTTATACTCTTCTTGAGGCACCTATTACTGGCCACTGTGGCAGACAGGATCAGTGGCTGGGAAGACTTCTGTTTTTGACCTCGTTGCTCTTCTCATGGACTTGTTTAGCATGGTCTTGTTTGACACTGAAGAGAGATTTTGACAGGGTCCTTACCATAACTGTGACATAAGTGCTATTGCTCAGTACTTCACCTGGCACTTATAGATTATTAATAATTTATATTTTTTATTAAAAATACATAAAATAAACTATAAAAATGCACTGTAGGTTGGTGTGAGGATTTTAATGCATATTGCATGACTTAGAATAAATGAATATTGATAACTCAGCAGGGAGCTGTCTGAAAAACTAGATAGGAAAAATGTGATTCAGGATGGACACCTTCCAGCAAAAACTTCAAAGCTCTTAGTGGACAGTGCCAGAATGCTGTTTGTAATATTTTGATGGTTCTACCTCTCCTCCAACCATTCTAAAAACCAAAGTTTTCATCACATAGGAAGAAGCCTGAGGCCACAGAAAAATAAAAGCCTGCTTGGAAAATTTAAAGTGACTCCTTCTGAAGAGAAAGGCAATAGGAGTTTGGGGAGGGCAGTCAGACAGCAACCAGCTGGAGCATCTCAAGACAGAAGCTTTGCTTAGCACATCAGCAAAACAGGGTGAGACTATGGGCGTCACAGATAAAAATGCAGAGTTGGATGTTTGTTAGTGCTTTTTTGCCTAGTAGCTCTTTTCCACTGCTTAACAAACAAAACCTATGCTTTTTGAACTGCTCTCTGACAGCATTTTCTAAAGGAAAGAACAGCAGGTGCCTGGATCCATTTGGAGTAGATGAGTCCATTAGCACAGAGGATACAGGAGCCCTGATCCAGGAGGAGAACTCCAAAACTCCAGCCCCATAGAAGTGAAGGTGCAACGTCTACCCTTACGAGTTTGCATGCACCAGGAAGGGTAAAAGAGGCACTGAGCCCCACAGTTATGACAGCAGCATCTGACAAACAAAACCTGCAGCGGCGCAACCACTGATATACTTATTCTCATGTGAGAAGCCCTGCAGGACCTCACAGGAGTAATTTCAGATGCTCTTGTACAAGATTTGCTTTGTTCCAGACAAGACAAAATTCCAAGTAGGACATACAGCAAGGAGAAATGATAAGTACAGTTATGAAGAAGGATATATCTGGTGGGGTAATTGTATCAAAGACAAGAAGAGAAGACTCACGAGGAGAAGATGACAATGCAAGTTGTAGCAACCAGCCACTGAGCGTGAACTCAGCAGCATGGTGAAAGACAAGGGCACGCTGGGACGTGTTAGCAAAAGCTAACAAACAGATAACTGCTCCACTTTCCTCAGCACTGCCAGGTCCTCCATATGGAAAACGCTGCACACTTTTCCATGCTGCATTTCAAGAGAAATGTGGCCAAACAGGAGAATCCAGAGCGGAACAATGAGAACAGAACAGCACCAGTTACAGGCAAGAAAATCACAAGGCTGAACATGATAACTGTTTTTTACTGTGAAAAGGCTATTGTAGAGAAGATTAAATTTGCAAAAAACATTTAGGTTACATATTAGGGGAAAACACTTTCCACTTATATGATAGTTAAGTATGGGAACAGGTTACATAACGCAGCTTTACTGCAGATTTAAAATAACATAATCAGTTAATGAACAGAAATATACAATATGGTCTCTCGTATCAGCAAAGTGTAACTGAAAGGCTTGGAAATCCTCTCCAACCATAGATGTTATGTTCTCTTTAAAACAACAATGAAATATTTCAGAATATAAAATTACTTGGTCATCATTATGTTTAAAAACCCTTCTGATAAAAAAAAAAGTTTAGAAGAATCACTTTTTCCAACTGTCAGTGCAGCTTAAGATAACAAACATGGCAAGAGCTAGAATTTGAAAGCTAAATCTTAATTCCAGGGCTCCCCAGATCTGCAGGTCCCAATGTTTGGGAGAAAGCATTGGCGTCCTACCCTGAACTAAGCATCTTGCAAGCCAGCTCCTGAAGTACATATTACGCTCCAGGAGAGAAAGTATTTACTGCAAGACAGTAAAAGTCAGATTTAAAAAAAAAGACAAGTATGAATGCTTCTCATTTTAATCTCATCACTTTAAATGGTATAATAGCTCCTCGTTTTTTGGAACAAAAAAAGCTATTTAGGTAAAACAACTTTGATTGATTAAAATCAAATCTGAGGCTAGGCCAAAAGTCACTATACATCTTCATAGAAACAAACTCCCTGACAAAGGAAATTCAGTGTACTAAGGGCATGATAGTTTGCTCTTTTCTGCAGAAGCCATGGGCTGGAATCCAGAACAGCTCCAAGTCCAGGTTCAGCAGCAAAACTGCCAGACTATGAGAACATCATAATCTAGGTTTCAAAAATAAGAAAGAAATGAATTATAGGAAGAGGACTTCTCCAACAGAAACAACTGCAGAAAGAGTCCAGCATCAGGAAAGACACCACTGCTTTCCCCAAGATAACAACATGACTGGAAACTAAATGAAGCAAAACTCCCCCAAATTGTTTGAACTTGTTGTTGTCAAAAGGTAAAGGCAGACCCAAGGCAGAGAAACAGTGGCCGTGCATGGGGCTATGGGTCAGGAGCTGCCAGGTATGACTCCTGATGAGCAGAGAACCAGCAGTGTGCTCTTCCCTGCTGTATGCTGCTCACAACTCAACACATGGGGACAGTCAGGAATCTGTTATCCCTGCTACTTTTTCCCTCCACCCAGAGGAAGAAAGCATTCTCCCCCTGTAAAGGGGGCAATTCCTTCTCTGGTTTCCCCATATGCACTGAGGAGGAGGGGATATGATCAAGGCTTGACTAGATGACTGTCTTCTCAGCGCAGCAGCTCAATAATTTGGGTGTTGGAGCAGAACACAATGATTTGGGACGGACACATAGAGAAAAACAACCCTGAGGGCCAGCTCTATGAGAGAGCAGCAGTTCAGCAACATGAACGAATACAGGGGCTTTACTAGAAATTTTGATGGCAGGTAGGGTGTGAGTGTGTTTCCACATGATAATCTTGTCCATAATATGTCATTTGTCATTATGTGCATATGCAGGCCTTACATTTTCAAGGTCTGCCTCACAGTCCCCCCTGTGACCTTGAGTCACTTGCTGGAACTTGCCTCAGTTTCCCCCTATCTCATATTATTTCTCTCAGCTGAACTGCAGTTAAGTCTCAGGCTTGTGAAATACTTTTCAAACATAATATTTTTCCACTCCTTCAGTATGCATATTTCTATAGCAAATGCTAAAGTGTTTATTCGCCTACTAGTACATTTCAAGGACAATAAAATAAAAAGCTGGCTAAGAAAACCAAAACCTACTACTGAATTTTCAGGATAGGTCTAACAATCCTACTTCAGAATACTAATGAGTAGCTTATTTAAACATTACTCATTAAAAGGAATTATGCACAATAGGGCTTTCCAAAATGGTACACAGGACTTAATGTTGTATCAATTTACTCAGTGTTTCGAGCAGAGAGGAAGGCACTGATGCAGAGCATCATCTCCAAAGAAAATGCTTTTTGCAGGCAGTTTGTGGAAATGCATACAAAAGTTTCAAATTAGCGCAATGTATCCAAAATCCAAAGATTACTCAAAGGCCAGCACAGCAGAAAGAACCTGAGCGCTCTGGAGAGAGCAGATGGGGAGCGGTGCAACCATAAGTTCAGAGAGACATTGGGAGCTAAGTTACAGACTGTGCAGCACTGTTTAAAAACAAAACCACTCTGTTCACTGTTTATAGGAAGAAGGCAGAGTTGTTCTCAGCTCCCCAGATCATCATTAAATGTACGCATATCAAGCTGCTTGATGATAGACCATTTTTTGATCAAGGATCAAATTTTAGATGTTTTGGGCCACCCACAGAAAGATGGACTTTCAATACAAAAGAAACATTCACATCAAATTAAGAAAAGGGGCAAGAATGCTCACTTCACTCACCGTGGCCTCCTGAAAGTCAAACCATACTGCTGACAAGCCAGGCCGACTGTTGGGGTGTAAACGATGGGCATGAATCTCTCAATGTCAGAGGTCAGCACTCGGTAAAAAAGCTTCTCGTTCCTGTCTTGTAATGTCATAAGGACAATGTACCTTAAAAGTAAAATGAAATACATACATATCAGTATTTTTGCATGTTGGCAATTTCATTAAAAGCAGTACTCAGTTCACTCAGTACTTAATACTTCCAATCCCTAATGCTCCAAAGTGCTAGGCTGTGAATAGACATTTTGAGCTAGATTTCCCAGAGAACCTGAACGTCCAGCTCCACCATCCTCAATGACAGCTTACAAAGACTCAGTAGCGCTGAAAATCAGACCCATTATATATCCTTAGATTTTCTGAATTTGCTTCAGAAACAGATGCAATGCAAAAGGTCAAATGTAGTCTTCAGGGCCATCTGGTACAGAATAGGACATAATCTGTAATATCTAAATCTATTAAGCAATCTATAAGGTTATATATACATATATGCAAATATTAATATGCAATTTTCAAAGCATTGTCTTTCCTAAGATATTTCTACAAAACCTCTCTCTCTTTTATCCTGCATTCTCAATTAATCACCAAACACATCAAGACAGTTAAATACTATATTTGAAAGAGGAATATTAAAAATATTATTTTAGAAAATGAAAACATTAAATCAACTTTGCATTCTTAGTGTTGTCCAGACTTACATGTGCATCACTGACTTTATATGATCACTTAGTAATTTAGAATATATCACATTTGCACAAAGGGTTTTTCTTCTCTTGGTCAAATTGCAGCCAGAAAAATAAAAAACTCAACAGGTTATGAAAGACTGGGAATGATTTTCTGCCTGAGACACCTGTGTAGACGTAGTGACGAACATGCAAACAGGGTATAGTGAATTGCCACACTAATACAAGAGCTCTCCAGCAACATGGTAGTACAAAAAAGCAATACCACTATTTTGGGACTGGGATGGCACGTAACTGAGGTGACAGAGGACCGTCCCCTATAGACACTGTTGGTGCTGCAGAATATTGACAGGTGAAAAAAAGTGACTCTGAAGGAAACCTGTGGGTCTTGAAAAAGGATCCTCAAATCTTCCCAGAGACTTTAAAGAACTGTAAAAGAAGGGTGGGGGTAAGACTTTTTTGACATACTTGTCTAGATCATTAGATTTGTTCTCGTAGTTTTTCATGACACGGAGAACTTGGACGTCCTGGCTCAAGAAGCAAGGAGGAAGTAGGCCGTGAATTCCCAGCTGTAGCCTCTCTTCAAGCGTAAAAGCCATTCCCTAGGAAGAAAAGAGGAAGGCATATTCAAACAGCAAAATATGCACTACCATGAGCACCTGCCTTCAAAAACCTACAAGGATTAGCCAGATATGCCCTGTCTAATACTACAAAAAAGCCTACTAGCAAATATCAAAAGGATATTTACTAATTATCAAAAGGATATATCAAAGCAAATATCAAGTATTCTGCCATTCGCACACGTATTAAGGCTGATAACGTAAATATGATTAGACAGCAGTGAATCGGGCAGGTTATGATGATTCGGGGGATACTGGGAGCTGTATTTGCCAACTGTTCCTTGCCATTTCCCGGTAATACTAAGTGCACTTTGCAGCCCGGCACTTGGCAAAAGCAGCACTTGCAGGGACCCAGGAGTTTGGCAGGAGCACAGCCTACCCCTGAGATTCGCGGCCTCAATTCTAGCCGCAGGTACATCCCCAAGGGGCTGCCTATGTCAGGTTTGTTTCTCTTGAAGGAGATGTGCTGTTTTTTTTTTATCAGCCTCATTGAGTTACTCTCTACATCAGACCAGCTTAAAAATGAACGTTACAAACGTATTCTGATAAATTCATGATTATAACGCCAGGAACAGGCCATCTGAGAGGAAAGCAATCAGCAACCACAGATCCCCGCTGCACGGGCTCCATCCCCAGCTGTCCCCAAGGCCCTTGAGGCCGTCCTCGTCCACGGGAGGGATGGAGTCGGACCATGCACTCCCCTCAGGTATGCTGCCCAGTGACATGCAACTTCTGGACGAACAAACCTGATGCCAGTGGGGCTATGATGGTGCTCACTTTTGCCTTCCGAATTTGGTCTGTATATAGTAAGTATCAGGATATACATAAGGATGTATGAGGGCATACATAAGGATGTGTAACGATATACATAAGAACGTATAAGAGCAGTCTCCTTAAGACTTCTCTCAGTTCACACTCTTATTATATTACTTAATTAGCTCATGTCTACTAGTTTCAGTGGCCTTCCTGAAGCCTAATTTTCACAATCCTTTATAAATCACATATCATCAGGTTTAGATATTGAATTTAGATATTGAATAGATGTCTTCGCAAACTCATCAGCTTCAGTTGGTTTCTAGGTCTCTAGGTCTTCTCTTAATGTATATTAATGGCATATTAATAGTACTGTACAGGAGACAGACTTGACATGCAGGATGCTTTCTCAGCACCAACTTCACTGCCCACCCGTCCACCTCTTGTGGTGGATACTGATACTGACATGACCTGCAGCTGAAGCTCCGATGTTAGATTGCATAGGATATTCCTGCTCTTACAGAACAATTTGACTCATCACAGGCAGAAGTCTGAGCGTGTCCCTGTGAGTGTCATGGTTGATGTTCCAGATGACTGACAACATCCTGCTTTGGCCTCAGCCCCGTGAGCAGCAATGGCAAATGCATTCCACAAGCTGGGGAGCAGATTATAAAAGATCCTTAATTAATGAGATTTCTGCTACGCTGATACCAGATTAGACAGCAGGATAGAAGGAAACATTTTGAGAAGTGACTAAGGAGCTTAAATCCTAATGAAAACTTCACCCATAACTAACCAGCTGATTCATACCTTGATGAACAGCTGGCAGTAAAATATTCAAACTCGGTAATTATTGGACTACGTTTACTCAAGCAAACAGACAAATGCTTGAAAAAATCTTAATGAGCAGCTTTATGACTACCTAGCTGTTAAACTGGCATTTTATTCCACGGATCTAGTGTTACGCAATGACAAATAACTATTATTAATGTTGCACAAGGAAAACCGAGGACATATCTCAATGAACTTGCTTTTGGCAGCCCTCCATCCCCTCCTGTTGCTTGTTCCTGTCCCCATGCCATCTCGTCAGTGGTGCCAGCGCAAGCATTTGTGCAGTCACATGGTTAATCAGAGGGTGGAAGTACTTGGATTAAAAACAACCAGGTCATTTGAGCTCAGAGCAGATCCTCAGGCTGATGCATCATGGATGGCTTTACATGCATTGGCAAGCACAGACACATCCAAAGGGGATATACTGCAGTGGGAATGACTGGCTGGAAGGACCATTCAGTTGCAAGTGTTGTGGCTGCTGATAAAACTGTTTGTCAAACTACAACCAGAGACACAGAAATGTCAAGTGACCTGTAAAAGATCACACAGTGATAGAGGGCTGAAGCTGATTCTCCTGTTTTCCAGGTCCATGCCTTATTCATAGTGTGATACTTCTTTTAGTACTAAACTGCACATTCACACAAAAGAAAAAAACCCTTCATAGAGTTCAGAAAAGACATTCAGCCTCCAGGATATCTGGGAGGAAAAAGATTCTTATCGCACAAGCATTTTCTCATTTTTTCTCTTCTGTTTCAGGAAAAACCAAATACTTCCCAAAACTTGTTGCAAGGACATGGCAGAGAGAAATCATTCCTCTTACAGCCAGCAGGCCAGCAGTCAGCAGTTGCCCTGTGAGGCAGGAGGTCCAGATTCTGCTACTAAATCCAGAAACTGCATCAAGGTCTCTGCTGCCCTTGAAGAATGTTGTACCTGTGACATGACCGGTTCCCCTAAAGTGCCTGACATTTTGACCCAAAATTCCTTCCTGAATCTGAGAAGCCTTTCCCCAAAAAAGTTTCCCAGCAGAACTGGTACATTCCCACAAAACAAAGTTTGAGTTTTTGTGAGTCATCATTTTCTAACTTAAAACCTCCCCCAACATTCTCATCAGAAAAATTGCAATCATTTGTATTCTCCACACTGGAGGCTTCTGAAATACTAGACTAAAATCAACATTGGACATCAGCTCTAAATCAGTATTTGGCTTTACAGTGACAATGTTGTATCACAGCAGGGAAAATACAGCTACTGCAAATGTCAAAGTTTATCTGCAATGAATGGCAAAGAAAAAGATATAGTCACAATTTCAAACCATTTACTTCCTGCAACCTTTGAACATGGAGGGTAGATAACAGGAGACAGAAATATTTGGCACTAAAGGATCCGCTTGCTTTCTAGAGACAGTTGCATCACATGTTGGCTGCTCAGGGTCACAGACCTGACCCTGGCTCATCCCCTGGAGCAGAAATGAAGCTCAGCAAATAGTAACCCAGTGGCTGTTACTCTTCTGAAACAGAAAGGGATAGAAAAAGCAGAAAGAGCATCCTAGATATTGCTGTCCCCAACTGCTTGTGTAATTTTTTCAATAGGAAAAAAATGTGTTTCCGTTATTCTCCACCCACTAAAATAGTTAGTAAAAAGTTTCAGTATTTCATCAAATGATCACACCCGCAATAGAAGAAAATTTTCTGGCTAAGTCCAGCACTTTTCTGTTCAAAGGAATACTGTGATGCCTTATGGAAACCAAAGGTTGCGTGCCTCCCAGTACCCTTGTTTTTGCAGTTGGTTGGGCTATACCTGACTGACTTCTACAACTGAGTGCAGCCAGAAGTGTCCAGTGTCCAGAGGCAGGGTGAGAGCTGTAAAAAGAATTACAGCTGCCAAGGAGCTGAAGCACTTGCATTGGGCACTCACTCTTCAGTCCTGCTGGGGCTTTTTTCTTTTTTTGGTGGAGAATTCACCAGGTTGATGCCTTGCTTCAAGATTTGGTTGCTGTGATCCCACCACCTCCCTGATTTATTGCTTTCCTCTAGAGACAAACAGGCTGGAAAGCATCAGCAGAGTGCTGCGAAACCTCTTGAAGTGAGGTTGGGAATTAATACAATAATAATATTAAATAGGGGCAAAAGGGGGTGCTGGAAGAGTTTGTTGAAATAGCTTTGGCAAGACATTCACGCAAACCTAGGACACGACTCTGCTCAGTACTCGAATTCTGGCTAGTTTTTATGTTTGCCTCCAGTCAAGACTCTGGTCTTCACTGCTGACCCACTATTTCAAAGATGGGGACAACTCAGTCACTGAACATGAATTTTGAGTAAGTAGGAGAGCTATGCATATGGATGCAAGCTGTTTGAAGGCACTTCTGGGATTATGAGAGCCAAGTAAACTGTTTGTTTAAAAACAACCACAGTTGTGCTGTTAACAGTTCAAGGACAAGCACAGTCATACTAATATAAGACAACTCTAGCTTACTGCACTTGGCTGAAACAGCGTGAGCTACACCAGCATAAGCATTTTCATCCTGGAGCAATTGCAACCATGTGTGATGAGGGAGTTGCTGCCTTCACTAGCAGTTAAATCTCCAAAAGACTTGAATACAGAGCTGGCCCGTCATACTGCGGCTCTGTGGCAGAGCAGGGAGTAGAGCAGAAATCGCCTGTCCTGACTTTAAGTGGTTGCTTTCTGAAGTTTAGCGGAAGGTCTAGGAGTAAGACCCCTGGGTGAAGTGGTTATATTCACTGAAACAGCACAGCGTGAAATGAATTTGGAAACACATTCTGCCTCAGATCAAAAGCTGGTATTCACTGAGGTATTGCTATGTTTAACATTAAAGCGTTTGGGGTTGGATTTTTTTTTAAGACTGCCTGAAAGCCATATTGTACCACTCCTTTTTCTGTTCTTGAAAGGTCTAATGATTAGATGGTTAGCCCCAGCCCTGCAGAGCGAAAGCCAGGTGCTCCAATTCATTTTTAAATGTGTGGGAAATGAGTTGTCATGGAGAGGGCAGATGTTATGTCACTGACCAAAAACAAAGGCGAAAATATCAGCTGCCCACGAGGCTTCATGCTATGTAGAAGCTAAGGTTTTGTGCCAAGAAAGTCGTGCTGCAAAGTATCCCAAATTCTTACATTTTCTTATCTGTGACAGCACCAAGTCTTTATGTGGCAGCTCTCTGTTTGCAGCTGAAGCCCACAAACCCCACCAATTTCAGGAAATGAATAGGGAAGCCACTTCACAGATGAAGACTACTTTTATCACTGTTTGCAATCCCCCACCATGAGAAAGGGGTGTTTCACTCAGAGATGAATATAGGTAGGAGGGAGGCAAGCATGGCTTAGCCTTGTAATTTATTTGTCATAGTTCATGCTTCCAGCCCTTAACTGTGGAACAAAGACACCAAATGGTAGTTATTAGTGTGTCAGGTAACTATAGTTAAGGCAGCGGAGGCAAAATCAAGGGCTGAAACGCAGACCCAGAGCACTACTGCAGAAGGCAAGCTGCAAGAGCAGGCATGGCTAATCCGCGTCTCCTTTAGGATGAGTAAATTAACAGCCATGCTGATGGAGAAGTCCTAATACTCATAAACAGGGAATTTAATAAGCTTCTTCATATGTTATTCTCTACAGATTTTTCCTGTAACATCTTCTCCATAAATATTTACACCTGTATTATTTTATAGCAGGGACATACTTTGACTATCTGCTGGAAGAAGTTCCTCCCACAAGAGGTCTGTGCAGAGGGTAAGTTAATACCCACTGAGACTGCATTCAATCAGTGGCTGGGGAGCAGAGGGCAACAGTAGAAAATAACAATTTTCTACACTGTACAGGATTTTTCCTCAAAGGTCAGATCCTACTGTGGCCTCCTCTGCACCAAGTGACTTCGAAACCCACTTCACAACGTCCCGAAGGAGCAGTACAGAGCCAAACCCAGCAGTGCGCCTCCTCCTGCAAAGGCTTGCTGGCATGGCGAGGCTGCTGCAGGTCCTGGCCTGCACAGCATCCCCACCCTGGAAAAGATGTATTGAAAATATTATTTCCATAAAAAGATGTAAGAAGGCACACTGGAGAGATAATCCTTTATTTTATCACTTTAAATGTCTTATAGCCTCTAATTATCTTTGATTTGTAAGTGTGCGTATTTAAGTTTGGAAAAAAAAAAAAGCATGGTGCTTTGGGGTATTCAAAAGACATAATTCAGCATGTCGCCTCTGAAACCTGGAAAAAACCCTCACTGTGCTTCTCAGCAGTTATTGCCAAGACGCATGATTTACAAACTCTTCTTATTGTGTTTGTGCATCTCTCAGGGTTCAAAGTCACTAGTTTAAAATCCCACACTCTTGGCCATCCCTTTCATTTCAAAGTGGTATGTTCATTGATTCCTAATCCTTTCATACAGTTGTTCCTTCCCCTCCCACAGAGACTTGGAGAGCTAAAAAAAAATCCAACACAAGGATAATTAAGTGACTCAATTTCATGTTTGCTTCAGCATACAGTATTGGAGCCTGGGGAACCATCTTTAATGAGGTCCACTAGCTCAATTACAACATAAATTGTCCTAGCTATTAACAGGGTTTTACCAGTAATTGATTTGCTTTGTGTGAGTGACTTGCTTTCATTGGATTAGTGGGAAATATTTCCATTACCATTCTCATTTATAACTTGTCTTGCAAAAGAGGCTTCCGATTTACACCAATGTAAGAGTGAGCAGAACTGCAATATAACAATATCCCTGTGCCACAATACTTACGGACCAAGGGTCTGATCCTGCACTGTTTATCTCACAAAAGTAAGTGCTTTCATGATCAAGACACACCCATGATAGGCAAGACGTGACAGGCAAGAAGCAGCAAAGCCATGATGTTCCCATATGTTACTGGAGGTTTGCCTCAATAAATAAACTTTATAAGTGTTTTCAGGGTTTTATTTATTAATCCATAGGAACAATTTCATTGCTAAGCTCCTCAAGCCTTCTCTATATTGCAGACTGCAGGGGTAGAACTGAATACCAAAACTAGCAAAGAACTCATTACCATTTCTCACAGTTTGCCAGCCTCCAGGGCACTATTTTTTCTTGCAAAGAAAACAGAGCAAATCCTTATGTTAGAAACTATAAGTGTTTTGTCTGCAAACAAGATTATATTACATTGAGAAAAACATTTAAAAACTGAGCTAGGCCAGACTGCTCAAAGAATAGCTGGTTTGGCAGAATGGTTTTGTGAAGGATCTATCAATTTCACAGGCAGTTAAAAATGCCCTCAATTTCTCAATTAATGGGAAAGGTGGAGATAGACAATTAATGCCCAGTAAGAGGTGACAAGGTACAGCTGTTGTTTTTTAAGAAACTCAGATTTGGGGCTAAATTCAATGTCTTGTTTCCTCCCACAAAGGCAACATTAAGATCCTTGCAGAGTGCTATTCGAATCAGTGGAAATACTTTTTTGGCTTTCATGAGAATTAGATTAGGCTGACGTTTTGTTGTTGTTGTAGTTGACAGATTCACAAATGTCTTTACAGACATTAAGTGAATAAGCCTCATTGTCTTTTGGTAAAGAAGAAGAGTAAAATCACTGCATAGAGACTAGGAACACTATGCTGCAAAAAAAATTGTGTTGGGAACTAAAAGAACAGAGGAATCCTGGGAAGTTATTAAAAGTAATAGAGCAGCACTGCCTGTCAAAAGAATGGGACATATGTTTCACACCTACACACAAACAACAAAGACAGTTCTCGCCCAGCTGAGCCTAAAATACGAAGCGCTCAGTGGTTGCCTCTTCTTTTATAATAAAATAAATGATAGAGAGGAATGATGGAGTGAGTGGTAACAAGGACATCAGCTTTTGTGCTATAGCCAGGTACACAGGCAAATTCCTGAGACAAACCCAAAATACCCAACTGCTTACCAAAAAAGTCCCAAAAGATCTTGGTACACAGATACCCCTGTCCTGGCCTTCTCAACTCCCACGAAAGTGAAAACACCCCAGTAAGGACTACATGATTCCCAGACTCCCTGTATAATTCCCCATCTGTTTTACACGTACCACTGTCACACCTTTTTGTGCCAATTAGCTAGCAAAATGACCTTGTTCCAGAAAAGCTTGTAAGCCATACAGGGGTGCTGTTCCTTCACCTCATGGGGAGAGGGAGCAAGGTAAAACAAGTTTCTTTAGGAGTTTCTCCAAGCAGATAGACCAGTATTTCTGTTAGAGTATAGCAGTTTCTGTGATGTTGCAGACACAAGTTTCTCCCCAATATGATGTGCTTCCTCAAGACTGGAAGAATTCTACAAAAATTACAACACTTGCATTCCTAAGTATATGAAAAACAGTCCTCATCTTCAATTCAGACAAGCAAACATGTCTGAGAACAAAGATCAAGGCAATTTCAAGGTCTAAATGTGATCCAAAACATTAGCAGAACACAGTTTTAAAAGCCAATTTTACAGTGTCTGGAAACTTCTTGCTTTGTACAGACAGCTGCTCATGTGAGTAGTTGTTGCATATAATATGGGTTCAATGCTATAGAGAACATTGATTTCCTTTTGAGGTTCCAGCAAGTTACACAAAATGAGAATTATACACTTACTGCTCGCACGCAAACTGTATTATGCTGTGGTTTTGGAAGATGGGAATCTCTCTATCTACAATTTGCATCTCATTTGTTATTGCAACTCCAGGCCTACAAGGTTGCAGCAACTAGGTTACAGCTCATAGATGACTGCTGGTGGCTGTCCTCAATCGAACACCACTGACAACCGTGACCTAAGACATACAGCTAGCTGTTATCATGAGCAGATCACTTGGATGGGAGCTTAATCTGAATGACATCAAGAGTAGTTTTCTTACTGACATTACCAGTGCTGATCTCTCCACTGAACCATTCCCACATCCTTATATGCTCCTTCCACCAAAGTCCTAAGCTTTGGAGAAAGGACCTGTTGGCAGTGGCTTGTCCAGCAGTACTGGATGGTCTCTGCTCATTCCCATCTAATGCAGGACAAGTGGGCTGGGCTTCTGAACTTCAACTTTGGTAGTGGTTTAATGGGATGTAATATATGCCTGCATTACAGAGCACTATGGGCCAAGTAAGATGTTTATCACGCATTCTTGTACCCCTCAGAGGAAAGATTCTAGAGAAAGGCAGATAATTTAAAAATTAGGAATGTGAGAAATAAAGAAGGTTCTAAATAAGAAATCTGTCATCTCAGTGCAACAAATGCAGTAGAAAAAACACCACTGAGCTGTCCTCCAATTATTTAACCATCACTTGAAGACAACTAGAAATGAAGGCAAACATAGATCATCCTGCAGGAAATTTGTGCTGTCCTCTTTTGACAGCTCCTTCCTCCTCACTTCTCAGGCTTCCATAGACTCAGCCCTCTGATGGTATTTTATTTTTTTCTCTCAAGGCATTAAGCATCTTGCCTCCCTTCCTCCCTCTGTCCTTAGTCTAGCATTTCTATAACTGTTTTGCAAAAGTCATTTTTAATGTTGATGGATAGCTAAGCTATCTCTATGCATATATTATATACATATACGTAGCACAAATGCATGCATGCACGATCTTTTCCAATCCAGCCTCCAGCCAGCTCTGGGGTGATCTCCGTGCTGACCTCATGGGGTGCTGTTTTGCCAAGAACATGTTTTGCTTAAATGCTGAGATCAGTTATCCAACTGTCCAAACGACTTTTGGCATCACTATGGAGAGTAGCTAGCCTACCATGACTACCCTCTGACCTGGCCCCTCATCCTGGTCCTTGCTTGAATATATTACTTGGAACTTTTTCTTCTTTTCTAATACAGAGAGGAAAAAGGAAAATGCATGAAATACTCCCGTAAGTGTGATCTGACCTTTTGTGTCTACAGCTCTCATCACCTTTGCATGCACTCTCCCTGCTATCTTGGTACATTGTCAACCAAATTAAATGTGTCTCTAAATAATATGCAGTCGAATGCACAGCACTCAGCATGTTTGGCCCTGATACCAGAGCATCTGGACAGCAATTTGTACAATAACACAATACAAGTACAAAATGATACATCCTTTCTATCAAACTTCCCCCCCAGGACCTCTAAATATTCTTCCAATGATATAGTTTCAAAACCTTGAAACTTTTATTTCCCACTTTCTTTGCTTTTCAAAATTTTAGCTCTATTTTTTCCATATGGTGTGAGCAGAACTATGTCCAAAATTCCAGGTGAGAAAAATACCATTAATTTCATACAAGTGCTTTAACTTTTATCACTTTTTTGAGACTGAGCTTAACCATTTCCAGTTTCAAAAGCACCCGTAGCACTAGAAAGATATTTACACTAGACTATAAATCAAATAACTAATAAAGTTCCTGAGATTTTTCCAAAAAAGTAAAAAATGTAAACTCCCATATTCCTCTTCCAACTGTTTTTAATCAAGGAGAGTATGAAATAATAAGTTTTCTAAGTTCAGAATGGGGAAAAAAATACAATTACTTTGAGATGAAACTGAAGATTAAAAGCCTTTTGATTCCATGAGCTGTTTGACAAACATTTCTATGGAACAGGAACTGTAGCAAGATATTATAAAATATTTATGTCAATTTGCAACATGTGTGACCACGTGTTGGTCAAGACAGCAGAACTGCTCATTACGACTAGGAAGCAGTAAATCGTCCCTTTGGCAAACCTTCAAATGAGTTTAGAAAAAAAAAGTTTCAGTTCTTGATTCCATTAGATACTATAACTTAAAATGCAAACAATATTGTTCTTGGCAAGGCTCCTGCCCGTCCACTTCAGCACAATTACTTCAGCCTCTCCTAGCTCGGACGAATATTGGCCGAGGCCAACGCAGCAGCTTCCTTCCTCCAGCAGAGTATCTATTCTTCTGTAACCGAAACAATTAGGCTGACTGATGCAAAGCTGAAGTGTGACTGCAGTAAGGGTAACAAACATAGTCCTGACTCCTTGAATATACACTCTTATCCCAAAGTAATTGAACTGCTAGCTGAATGATCACAAAAAGGCAATGACCAAAGCATTAATTTCCCTCACTCACCTTGTGTCTGTTGGGAGACACCAGCTGATGCATCCAACCTGAAAACTCACCACTCAGAGCTGGGTTTCAACCGAATAAGATCTGCCTTGCTCAAAGAGCATGATACAGCGCAGGGAGCACTGCAGGCAGATATCCACTAGGGTCTGGAAAGACTGGGAACATTGAAGAGATTTTCACTTACGACCTGCTGTGAAAGAGTTGTATGTAGGATGGCAGCATGACCACCAGCTTTGATTCCTTCAAAAACAGCTGCTGATGCTGAGTACACCCTTGGGAACAGACCCCTAAAACCCAGACTTCAATCCATGGTTTTGGATTTGGTCTCCTCTGCCTTGCACCAAAGTCATGCAGTGTCAACAAAGTAAAGCAAATTTAAAATAACTTTGAATATGATTAGTATTTGAAATAATTGAAGGCATTGAAGAATTAGGCCCTGGATATTCAGAACTGAAAAGCTAATTGTATATCCTGGGGAAAACAAAAACAATGCTACACTTTGGCATTAATATGATTCTGTCAGTTCCCAATAACTGTTTGATGTATTACTAGACACAACAGCCTTTATCCTTGGGGCTGAAGCTCAAATATAAGTAGTTATCACAATATCCGTAACATCTGGGTGAAGGAGCACTCACTCCTGAATTTGTTTGGTTACCATTAGGTCTCATATTGAACAAAAGTTAGAAATGAACACTCTGCTTTATCATCTTTTACATATTTAACTAAAGCATGGTTGTCAGAGTATATATATGGCATGTCTCTGGTGTGTATAGAAAAGCTTTGCCTCCTGTTCCATTGGTTTGTAAGAAGTACCAACCTTACCAGGTCAGTCTTTAACCAATGTCATTTACTTTCTGGCCATGTTTCTGCCTTCCTGCTACATGACAGCACCCTTTCTCAGCCAAGGAGAAGAGTTCAGTGGTTTTGACATACTCGTCCAACACTGATCTTGATAAACTACAGATCTTCTTACAGGAAGGCCTGGAGCTGTATGGCACCCTGGGGAGAAAGCAGCTATTTAAGGATGCTCATACAACTGCAGGGACAACCCCTTCAATGAAAACCATGCCCTGGGCAAAGGTCTGGGATTTCTAGAAACAGGATCCCGTGTAAGCAACCTGATAGCTTTTTTAGTTGGTTGGAAGAGAAAATTTAAACCAGCAATTTAAAAAGAATGGCATAGTTTTTTGCTTGTGCCTTCAAGCCACTACAATCGTTTCAGTAATATCTCAGTGATGCTCTATTCTTGTGTCTGAAAACTTGCCTAAGAGAAATTCAGAGTAGCTGATAAAGCCCAGATGATGTGCACCCGAGGAAATGGTAATCCCTACACCAGGGTGCTAGTCCACTCCCTCGGGATCCAGGAGGACTCCAGTACAAGATTAAGGATTTGTGAGGCAGTGGGCTTTCCCTTCACTGAGCTGAACAGATTGGTTTGGGAGCTGACAGCACGGGAGACTGATTGAGGAAAATGTTTTCTGATGGGAAGCACTGATCAGAGCAGCAAGGTAAGTACCTGAACTTAAGGTCTCTTGCAGTTTTTAATACCATTGTGTCTTACACACAGGGCCAAATCCGGCAGCTCTGAAAGGCTGTAATGACGACAGAAATATCATATTAACCAAGTGCTGAGTGTGGCCAGCAAACTGGTTAGGAAACCAGCTTGACAGACTCCCCAGACCTTTTTGTCAAAAACCATGTGAGGAAGAAAGCAGAATGGATGGGTAAAGCAAAAATGAGTAAGTTAATGGTTTCTAAACTGTATAGATCTATAATACCATGAAATGGGCAGGAAGAAGCCATTAGGATAATCCAAACTCCACGGCTGTGCCATACTCTGCCTTGAGAGCAGATACCGTTTCTTCAGGACCAAGGGGATTCAGATAAAGTCTCCTAGGTGCCGGCACTCACAGATTCACTTGGAATTTCATTCCTAAAGCAATGTCTATTATTTTGCTCTAAGAAAGCTATATAGCTTGCTCATTCAGTCCCATGCATCTTTCACTTTTGATCTTCTTTCACAGAAAATGCAAAGAAGTCCAGTGGCAGAGCTGATAATTAGTGTCAGATTATTTTGTCAAAGTTACTGTTTTAACGATGTATCGGTTCCAGACCTAACACTTGGAGCTTCCAAGACCAGTGAACATTTTGTATGGCGTGCAGCAATCACATACTGTCATCAGACTTCCTCTGATGATTTCCTGAAGGGAAGTATTAGGTGCGTGCATGTCAGAACCAAACGAAACAAATATTATTCGTGCCAAATCTGCAAGATGAACCTTACTACAACTTTGTCACAAAGTAAATGAAACTTTCCACAACAATTTGGTTATTTCCATGGTTATTGTAACTTGATTATTTCCATGAAAACTTTCTGTGTGCTAATAATGCCAGTAATAAACACACAGCAATCCTTCAGACGTATACCCAGTGACAGTTCCCATGCATTTGCTGCCCTAGGCTGTGTTACGCAATTCACAGGACACAGCACAGATCTGAAGATCACAAAAAAAGCTCCAGTTGGCACAGTGTGCCCATCTACTTTCCTGGGATGGAGGCTGTTGTGAGTCCATCAGCCTTGTGTTCAAGTTTGTCCACTGGTTTACATACAGTTTCTGATGCAATGTTAAATTCTGGGTTTCACTTTTTTAAAGAAATCAGTGGATTGAGCCCTTAGCTACATAGACTGATAGATATTTTGATCTCTGAACCACTGCAGTAACCGGTCTTCTGATAGAGGATGGCTACCACATCCCAGAGCAAAGAGTGCGCAAGCCAGGTACAAGCTGTCAAGGACATCTAGCTCTGAAAGAAACTTTCAGGAGAAAATCAATGGACCTTCTGGAAATGACCAAAAGCCTTCTCTTCAGCAATGCTTTTCCACTCTACCCATCACAATTCAAAACAACCTTTTACTCCTAAAGTTCTGTCAGCTCAACCCTTCCAAAACACAGAGCACAATGAAAGAGAGCCTGTCTGCAAGTAGAGTCGGGACTCCCCGAAGGAAGAAGGGCAGTGTCTCAGTGGCTGAGTCCTGGGATGACGGTCAGTGATATAAAGCCTAAAGATGAGCAAATAGGAGGGTCTACAGTCCAAAGGGATGAGCTAAATCTTCTGCTAGAATAAATTTCCAACATGAAAACTTTAAGGTCATCTCTATAAGTTTATCCAAAAACTATCCCTTCCTCCCAAGACTGGCAGTTTCATTTTGAGCTTGATGCAGGCTTTTGTTTAGCAATGGGCTAGGGTGAAAATTATGAACTTGGCATGCAAGCCATGCAAAACCACACCATGCATGTACTGAAAGGAAAAGCAAAGTGGACTAAGCTTTCTTTGTTCCTTGGCCAGAGGGTTTGGCTTAGCAATCAGTCTAGCTCTTCCTTCCAGCTTAAGATAAATTGGATTCCAATGGTAAAACCATGGCTCCAGTGAATTAAATGGCAAAACTCCTGTTGATTCCAAAACAGATCAGATATGATAGGATTTGTTTGTTAGACAAAAAATTAAATGCAAATAATAATAATGAACATTTCATTATTATTTAAAAATAATGACTCCTCCTTTAAGTGAAAGTTGAAGTGATGGGAAGACATAGCAGGCATAATTATATTATAGAATTAAGTTTTTAAAATAAACATAACTTCCACAACAAAATAAATGTTGTTACATCATTAAGCTCTCCTCACTGGAAGCAAAACTGATGCTTTTTAAAACACATAGAATCTACAGAGTCAAATTTCAGTATCAGGTACTGTTTCGAAGAAATACATATTACTTTCAGCTTTTGTATTTCCAGAGCTATATAGATAACTGTAGATGCAGAAAGATATCTAGTGTAATTATCAAGAAATTATTAATAGGATGGGTGTCTAATTTGCATTGTGTTCAGATTCCATGGATTTAAACTAGCAGTGCCTTAATACCTTCACAACTCTGATCAGAAAGGTTACCAGAAACTACAGATTCTCTAGTGGCTGTTAATAGTTTAGTTATTATATACATTTGCACTTCTGAATAAAATAAGATTATTCTAAGGGGGTCTGGCTCCACAAAAAAAAAAAAAAAAAATTAATTAAAACTGTTTTCAAAGGGAGTTCTAATTTCTTGCCAAATACCCCTAATATAAAATCAGATTAAAGGCATCTGGAAATGGAAAAAAGAAGAATGTGTACAAATGACTCTAGGCAAATTATATGACTGCTGAAGTACAAGCAAAGCTGTGGGGCTTCCTCCTGATAACAGGAACTCGCTTACAGACAAACACATACATAAGGATTGCCAGCCAAGGAGAAAGAACTGTTAAGAAAACAAAGAACACATCCAAAATTAGGGCTTCCTGCTTCTTAATTTAGGCCAGCCCATCCCACCTCAGAGAGCCAGCGTTTCCCTCCAGATAATTTGCTCCAGCTGCAAGCTGTTTGTGCACCACTGGGTCGTGATCAGTTGGTTGCTCTCACTACAAGGTGGCTTCATCTCACTCAGCATGGGCTAGGTGAGCTTTGCAGATGTGCAGTTTGCCAGGCACACCGAGTTCCTCACCTTCCAAATTTGAGACCTCCTCTACAACCTCCAAGGCTTAAAGCATGCCAGCATATTAGGAGGATGTGCATGTGCTTGGCATTTATTGTTTTGTTGATGAGAGAGTCCAGAATCACTAATTAGGGAGTTAGTGCCCCTAGGAGAAGCACTTGAGATAAAATGGCATTCTGGGAAAGGCTCTACCAGCTGGTTCCACCTATTTAAGCATGAAAAAAAAAAAATTGAAAGCAAATATATAGCACCCCTTTCACATGGAGCCATGTAAATGTGTATTTGCTGTTGATTATTTTTTTGGTTTACAGGAACAGGAAACAATAACGTGCAGGTAATAAACTGTAACCGTGGAGACAGACAAATTCTGTTAGCGTGGTTTTGTCCCCAAGTATTTGATTACTTGGAGCTTTGTTGGAGCCTGGAGCAGAGCCAGGTGGTGCCTATTGATGGCACTGAAAGCAGAGAAATGCACTGCAGGTCAGTCACTAGAAGAAACCTTTCTGCTTCCACTTTGCCAAGTTACTTGGAGAGGTGGCTGATGAAAACAGCTTCTTTTCATCGGTTACAATGCAATTCTTTCAGGCTCTTTCTCATCTCGGACTTGTTGTCAGTACTGTACACAGGCTGGTGCTGAGGTCTGTAATGAAGGCACCATAGAAATTACATGACAAGCATTTATTGACCTCCCAACTGCCATTTCCTTGCCCTGACATAAATTTGAGCTCACTTATTATGGTGCCTCTGGCTCAATAATTGCCTTTTGGGAGACACTCAAACAGTTGATGCTTCAAATGGAACCTTTTCCAAGGGTCAAATCCTGTCCCTATTGTAGCCTATGGGAATTTCGCCATCAGACTTCTATGAGACAACAATTTGGCCATTAATCCATGAAAACTTGCTACTGTAGTTCATGGTGCACATCCATTATGACTGTGTTGTTCAATTCACTCTGAACCAGCTTGTTTTTATTTTAAAGAGAATTGCACAGACTATAGAGGAATTCAAACACCAACAGCATCGAAGGCAGGCATTAATGGTATTAACTATGTGACTGCTGGATGAAGATTGCCAAAATCAGCTCCACAGTTTTCCCAAACCTGCTAACAGTTGCTAGGACAATGAAAACATTGAAGAAAAAAGTGTCTCCCCACTTATTTCAACAAAAAGAAAGCAAAAGGTCCATAAACAAGAAGTTTCTACAGTGTACAGTCTAGGACCATGAAAGCCTTTCATTTTTATGAGCAGGAGCTGATTCTTTAGCTGATGGACTATTAAGGATTAAATTCTGTTCTTGATGTCCACTGGGGCACGCACTGTTGGGACTGCACCTTAGGGCAGGTTTTCCCAGTTGCCACTTGCACATCTTGGCTGACTTCACGAAGCTATGATAATGATGTGTTGCATTCATAATCAGATGTATCCCTACAGTCACTGGTTTCTAATCTTGTTTGATTTGCAGATCTCTGAAAATTTTCCAGTGAGATGCAGATGGTTACAGAAATGTCACGTACATGGTTTGCTGCTCAGCTTACATGAGCTTAACCATCCCTCACAGATCCACCTAGAAGTGATTCACAGACTCCTAGGTTCCGGGTTAAACACCAGCAGTATAAACAATACAAGAGATTTTCAGAGGCAATCAAGGCCACAGTAACTCCCATAATGTTAAGTCTGTTAGCTGACTTTTCCAACCTTGGCAATAGCCCCTAGCTCTCATTCATAGCTAATACTAAGTTATACTCTTGGACTTCATACCTAAAATATTTTGCAGCACCTTGAGAAATACCTTTTTAAATACAATGGCAGATTACTCCGGGTGGAAAGGAGTAAATAGGATGATATCCAGGTTTCTGCGTCTCTTGTTAATAAAACATAACATTTCTCTCCTCCTCCCTCTCATCATTCCTGTTTAAGTGATCCGGCACGCTCTAAATATGCACAAGGGCTCTATTATGTACACGCACTAGGTAGAGCAGGTTTCACTGGACTGTAACTGATTTGTTTCAGATGAAGGGATGCTGTTAACCACCACTGTGAATATAATTGCTTAGTTGCTTTCCACATTCCTGCCATTGTTGGCCTGGCTACTGCAAGGACAAGCTGGTGAGGAATTCCCTAATGCTGGTTAAAAAAAAGAGAAAGAAAGTTTTCCGCTCAAAGCAGGGAGTTCATTTGGACACGCCTGCACCTGGGGGACAAACAGCAATGTGAATGGCCCTTTTCACCATTTCACCGCTCGTCACGTTCTTCCTTGAAACCAGAGCCAACTCCAGGAGGAGAAACTCTCCAGGTGAGGAGGGAAAGGGAACTTCGCAGATGGTCGTAATACTGAGCTGCCACCTCCAAGGGAGCCTTGGGATGTACAACATCCGATTCCTTTTGTCACATGTGGGAGGGAGCTCAGAAGGGCTTTCCCTAAAGGCTGTCACTCGCGGCCCTTCCTTGCACAAAACAGTTCTGTTCCTGAGGTGTTACCTCTGTAGTATGTCCTATAATATTAAATTTGTGGGGAAAAAAACAAATTCCAACTGAGATTAGAGCTGCACGCTCCCAACTAGCTACACAATGGGAAGAAAAGACATAGGTAATTCATCAGACGGGGACTTGCGAGATCTGGATTCAGTTCCCTCCTCTGTCCCAGACTCCTTGGCTGAAGTAGTGTATTTCCAGCTTGGATGCTGGTAGCACCCAGAGCCTCCAACAAAGATTGGGGCCCTCCCATGCTGGGCATTACATATATGCAGGACACACATATTCTGATTTAAAGCTTGTTGAGCACTGTAGCATTAAGAGCAGGAAAGTTATGGGGAAAGTTTTTGCAAGGGTATAATCAGATGAGTCTGACAGTCCTTGGGACCTGGGTACCCAGGTAACCTTAGGGTCTCTCTACTGCTGTTTCTCCATTTTTAATCTGGATTCTTTGTTTTTCTTTTCTAAGTGGCCGGAAAGACTTCTTCCATTGTCTTCATCATTGCACTTGAGTCTTCTCCTTTGTGGCAATTTTGTCTCTCTCCTATGGAAAACTCCTTTACGTGTTTCCTCCTCCAACTTCATTCTTTTTCAAACAGCAGAAATGAAGGACTTCTGATTTTTTGTCATGCTTTTCTTTAATTTGAGATGTAATGTTATGTGTACACGTAAGTCTTTAGAGAATGAGAGCCCTCAGCTTTCTTTTGTACCTTTTAACTTATCACAGAATCACAGAATCGCTGAGGTTGGAAGGGACCTCTGGAGATCATCTAGTCCAACCCCCCTGCCCAAGCAGGGTCACCTAGAGCACATTGCACAGGATTGCATCCAGGCGCGTTTTGAATATCTCCAGAGAAGGAGACTCCACAACCTCTCTGGGCAACCTGGTCCAGTGCTCTGTCACCCTCACAGTGAAGAAGTTTTTCCTCATGTTCAGATGGAAGTGTCTGTGTTTCAGTTTGTGCCCGTTGCCTCGCGTCCTGTCGCTGGGCACCACTGAAAAGAGTCTGGTCCCATCCTCTCGACACCCTCCCTTCAGATACTTGTACACGTTGATAAGATCTCCTCTCAGCCTTCTCTTCTCTAGGCTAAACAGGCCCAGCTCTCTCAGTCTTTCCTCATAAGAGAGATGCTCCAGGCCCCTAATCATCTTTGTAGCCCTTCGCTGGACTTGCTCCAGTAGTGCCACATCCCTCTTGTCCTGGGGAGCCCAGAACTGGACGCAGTACTGCAGATGTGGCCTCACCAGGGCTGAGTAGAGGGGGAGGATCACCTCCCTCGACCTGCTGGCAACACTCTTCCTGATGCACCCCAGGATACCATTGGCCTTCTTGGCCACAAGGGCACATTGCTGCCTCATGCTTAACTTGGTGTCCACCAGCACTCCCTTTATCTCTCCCTTTGTTTTAATGATCAAAGCAGATTATTTAAATCTACTTTGAAAATAAGGAAACACTGTGGTCTAAAGCAGTCTGAACATTTTGCTTGTTTTAAGCAATTAATCAACATAATTTCTGCTTCTGAAAAGAATCGATGGTGTGATGTAGTCCTTTATAAAAACAGCTTTGCCATATTTTATATACAAAACTACTCTTACAAGTAGCCCTTAAAAGCAGCACAGAAAAATATGCATGATGCATTCCAGGTGTTAGAAGAGGATTGTCAGTTGTGGATAGAATGAAAGAATGGGAGTATATTCCTTCTCAATAAATACTAAAGTTTTGCTCTGGGCTATGAACAAACACTCAAAAATAACTGTATTAGAATAGCTCCTGTGATGCACCACAGCCCCAGGGTCCAAAACACACTGTTGAAAAAGATCAAAAAGAACCAACAAGAAGAGACAGGCTCTGTCCCAAAGAGCCAACTGGTAAAGAGAGGCAGAAGAAATCAAAGAAGCAATACTGATTAGCGTGATGAGCTGTGTCCTCAGCACAAGCCTCGCAGTACTTGCAGCATGCCAGCAGCCTAGTCAGTAAGTCAGCTCCAAAATATTGTTATGTTAGAGTAATACTTCTGTGCAAGTAGTTTTTTTCAAGGGTGACATGCTTCTCAGAGGTAAAACACAGAGGATCTTTGGCTGAAGTCTTATTGTGAGTGACACACAGAAAACCCCCTCGCCATAGGACACTGATTTACTGCGTACTGCTCCATTGAAATGTCTGTGCAGAAGATCACTGCTACTCCTAACAGGCTGCATAACACCCAGCTGAGCATGTGGTGCAAATTAGAGAAGTTCACTCTGCCAGCTTTGGCAATAGCTGAGACTGCTGGGGAAAGAGGTGGCTAAGCAGCAAAAACCATGCTATAACATAACAGACAGCCAAGGAATGTTTCCTCAGAGGAACTATATCTATTGAACAGACACTACGGATGGGCACAGTAGAGGGGAAAAGAGAACATGTTGTTCTTTGTAAAAACAAGAATCACCAAGCAAGACTCGCTCCAATTTCTGCCTTGTTTCACATAACTGGACTGCATTACTAGCCACAGGAGGTACATAATCAGCATAATTTACTTGATCATTAGCTACCTAATATGCAACAGTTGCCCTCAGAATTAATCAGGTGAACCAGGAAAGGCAAAATAGAGAGTTAAAAATGACACTGTATTAGATTTTTCCTTTTTATGTTACTCACCTAATGGCAGCAGCAGTAAACCAGCCTTAACTGCTCCCCAATATTTTAATCAAGCTTTTCCTAGGAACATTCAGAAGGAAAAAGGCTTCAAAAAATAATGGTGTAATGCCAATGACTTTCCATGCTCAGATCCTAAGAACAGAATTACACCACTGGTGTTATTAGGGGAAGATTCGCAGGGGGAAACTCTGGGGCTAGAAACAGCTTGTGTTTCTTTAATGGAGACATGATTATGTGCCTGGAAAGTAATTCCATGGCATTTACCTGGAATGGGCCTATTTCCACAGAACATTGCTATATATGTTTTTGCTGACAAGATCTACCTAGTTATAACACTACAAATCACAGAATGGTTGAGGTTGGAAGGGACCTTTAGAGATCTAGTCCAAACCGCTTGCTCAAGCACAAGCAGGTTCACCTAGAGCAGGTTGCCCAGGACCCTGTCCAGACAGCTTAAATCATGATGCTATAAATCATCTATCTATTTATATTAGAAGGTAATAGAAATAAAGACATTAAGACCCAACAATGTAAGCAAATTTTGTAAGACAGTTAATGTTCCAAGCATGGCACACTTAAATCCTCAGAAACTAGATATCCGAATCCCTAAAGACATTACTTTTATCAATTACATACCTCTAAAGTAAACAATGTGGTCAACCTGTGCATTGCTATGTGGTGACTCTTCTTAGGCAACCTCAAAAAAAACCCCCTAAACTCTTCCTGTCCTGTATAATTTGTGTAAAGCATTATTTAATCAAAGACACTCTTCGTAAGAGGGAGAGTCTTTCCCCATATTCTTCTTGTCTACTGGCTAAGGCTCAGCCTGCATTAATGTCTCACATCTCTCCACACACAAGATGCTTCATCAGGGTTAAGACTCCTGTGTCACCAGAGAGCTCCTAAAAGGGCACAGGTATCTAAGCAAAGCTAAGGTTTTGGAAGAGCGATACCATTTCCCACAACTGAAAAAGAGTCTAACAGAGGCAATACTCCTGTATCTCATCTTCAGGCAGATTTCCCTATTAGCTTGGTTAGTTGTACCCTATAGGTGCTTATCTATTCCCAGTGATTATAAGGGAAGGCTAGAGAACTACCTCTGCTGTAGTGTCTCCACCGCAGAGGAACCCCAGCTGAGGTGTCTGTCAACACTGTTATCACACTGTGTGTCCTGTTTCCCTCTCCCCTTGACCTGATGTAGCTGCACTGGCTGAAATACTCTGTGTGTCAAGGAGAGACTGAAGATAACATGGTTCAGAAAGGTGTAAGGAGATGTTTAGGAATGGCACTACACCAAAGGGTGTAAATGGCTTAAACTGATATTCCATCTTCAGGGAGGTTGTGCTTCAGTCCTATTACATTCATTCATAAATTCTGCGAATACATACCAATCCTATGAATCTAACATGTTGTAAATCCATGTAAATAGTAAGTTCAATATGATCTCAATTCCCTCAATAGCTCACTTTCCATACACATTTTACTGTGAACACTAAGACATTTCAGCTTTCCAACACCTCTTCCACGCAAAGTTCACAAGTTCAATTTCTTGGTCTGCAGCTGAAGCATGCAATGGGTTTTCTGTTTTACTGCACCAAAGGGAAGTTTTCCAGACTGCAGAAGAACTACAGCCAAACATGGATGTTTAGTTTCAGCGTTGCAGGAAGAGCTAAGAAGCACACGCTGAGCATGCTCCTGCCAGCACGGTTCTTTAGGGAGATCAGAGACTACAGTTTTACAGCATTTTCCCTAAAAATAAGAAAGGAATTAATTCATTGTTTCCATCTTGGACAAAAGGTTAAAGAAAGACTCTGAAAGGCCAGGGCTCAGAGGTAAGTAGATGGGGCCTACCAAATACTCTGCAAACTTCCTTTTTTTTGGAGTAAGAATAGCACCCCAGAATGTCTCACCTGCTGAGTCCCAGAGCCGTTGTCCTATAGGTGGTATTAACAGACCAAATACCTGCCCTAAATAGCTTATAAAGCCTAAGAAGTGCCAACTGCTACAGGCAAGCAGGGCAGCACAAATATGTTGCCGCAAGACAAGTGATGATTTTGATGTATTGGTAGCCTAACTTGGTAAGATAGTTGTTTCTGAAAAGTTGATACTGTAGTAGATTTGGCGATATTTGAAGGAAGTTCTTTCCAATGTGGGGAGGAATCAGGAGAGAAAACAGAAAATGTAACAGGAGAATGATGGAGGGTCATGTTGCAGGCTGCTTTGAAGTGGGAGTCAACAACTTGACGATAGCTAAAAGAAGCCATGCAGCTAGGATTGCCTGTGCGTGGCTCTTACAGCACAAAGAGTTTAGGTTTGATTCACTACAAAAGAGGACAGAAAGAAAAGCAGCAGTAGGAGAGGCTACTAACAAGGCAGAATTGCTTCATGTTAAGCCAGAGAAAAGTAATTGAGATACAGAATAACAAAAGCCTAGATGAAACTTTAGCTGGGTAGATACAAAGAAAGGCCATACATTAGAGATGTCACGCAAAACGCCAACTGACAAGCAAAGGTACTGGCTGCAATCTTTAGAGAGACCTAGGTTATGGGTTAAGCACTAGAAGGTTGTTGGTGCCTACAGTGGTCCAGAAGAGACATGGGGGAATGAAAGGTCAAGTTCTCCATCCCAGGTACACACAGATCGAGCTAATAGCTACACATCATAAGATTGTATCTGAATTAAGCTAAGATTGTAGTCTGGAGAGAAAAGGAGACATCTGGGTGTGAAGAAATATAACTCTAGGATATATACATAGAGATAGTAGCTGTATTTGTAGTTATGGTTAAGATCTCTCAAAGATTAAAGGAAAAGAAGGAGAAGAGAAGGGGACAAATGACAGAAGATCTTCCACCAAGAAGGTCCTCCAGCCAAAAAAAGGAAAATGTGATGAGAAAAGTAGGAGTAGAAAGGAATAGCTGCAGAAGACAAAGGATGTCAGGATTTCAAGAAGAGACATGTCACTAACTGCTGTAATGACTGACAATGGGATAGGAGGAAGAGTATATACTCTTATATATAGCAGTATATCCTGGCTTTGAGCTTTTCCTAAGGAGAGGTCACTAGAAATGTTGCTTCCAGCAGGAGTAAACAGCATGTGTCCCACAGTTATTTAGAGCAAAGAGAAAAGTTGCATTTGAACTTTTATTAAAGAAGAAACTCTCACATCACCAGTATCTGGTCCACTAACTTAAATTTCAGATGTCACAGCCATGCCCTTTGCAAAAAACCTGCGATGCAAAGAATTTATGGCTTTTCTAAGGGCAAAGTTCAGCTGCAAATGGGAGAAAGGGAGAAAAAGATATACGAAAAACAGAGCAAAACCACAGAAAGAATGAAGTAGAGCCAATGGAATGAAAACACCCTGGGAGCGCCCAGCTCCTGTTCCATGAATCAGCTGAACATTTTTATGTGAAGAGCTTGTATTAGCCTTAAAACAGCCACAAGGTACAAAGTCTTGCTCACTTGCTTTTTCTCTAAAGTTATTCTACTCCTTAAAAATAAGTAAATGAGATTCCTAGCTTTCAAAAACCCTGCTGAGGAGTTGCCAGTGGGTGCCCAGAAGCTGAGGAACTTAAAACGACTAGTTGATGCTTCTAACCCATATGATCAAAGACCAGATGCTTGTTTTATTCCCCAGGCATTTCCTTGGCATCTACCTGCCCATGGAAGGATGTGGCCAGCTTGCCCCAGAGCAGCACCCATTCATCCAACATGGGCAGGGAGCTGTGGCTGGGGGAGCAGTAGAAAACAAGCAGGAAGAGATCAGCCTTATGACACTCCCTGCACACATACAGTAAAGCCCGTGATGAGGGAACACTGCCCTGCTTGAGAGGGAGACATCAGGGTTAGGCTCAGCCTCCCTGTCTGTGAACCGAGAAAGATATCCGCTCTCCGTGTCTGAAGCTAAGGATTTATGGCAACTGACTTCGGTGGGGTGAAAGGATTTGGTTCACCCTGATTCTGTTTACTGCTAGTGAATGGCCCTCAGGACAGATACAGCGAGGGCTGCAATAATACAAGCTAGGTCACTCCATCCTGCCAGCATGCCTCTCCCCTCTACCCAGCGGGTCTGCCCTGCCCAAAAACTGTAGCTCTCTGCACTGGCCTCCACATGGAGCCTAGAAACGAAGCAACGTCTATATTAGCAGCAGTACTGTGATGCTCCAACGGGAACTGGACTGAGGTCACAAGTTGTGCCACCAGCCTCATTCAGCTAACATCATGGCAGTAGACAGCCATCAAGGGAAGAGATTGCCCGAGCTTCTGGATCCCTCTCTCTCCTTTTTTTCCCTCTTTTGATTCTTTCTGAATCCTGATGAGCTAATCACTGTGATTTCTTAGATCCAGGGCCAAAACAATAGGAATGTTCATAACATGCAGGTTATTGAACGCTTTTCCCAACAGCACACATCTTTGTTCATAGATCCCTTGACTAATGTAGGCCCTTCCCATTCAGAACCTGGAGGACTGCATATTTTAAAAGGGTATTCATCATGTATTAAAAAAAGTATGCCTTAACTACAGCCAGATGTCCACTGAACTCTGCAAAGAGCTTTTCCTACCAGTGCCACTTGGTTTACTTTTACATCTGTTGCGTAGCTCAGGAATTATTAGAATGTAAAACGTTTTATGAATTCCCTTCACTCTCATCCAGTGTTAATATATTCAACATGTTTTTTTAAAACCACATGCAGGCACACACATGCATTGTTTTTTCCCATTTCTTTTAATTTATTTGCATAACTTAACTCCCAAAGCTAACCTGGAAAATTCACAGAAAGTGGATAAAAATTCCATCCACCCTTACAAAACCTCTGTCTATTTCTAGTCATATGAAGGATCACTTCCAAAGGATGACATCTGACCTTACTGAAGCTAGTGGCAAAACTTTGAGGAGCTTCAATAAAAGCAAGTTTGGCCCTAAAAAAACACCAGGACTCTTCCCTCATCCATTTTATTTATGGTTAAGGCACATTATCCACTTCATACAAACATGTTTGAATTAGTAGTTTAGGGCTTTAAAGCTCCTTGGACTGTGCTTAAGCCTATACACACTGTAATGGCATCATGTTGGAACTATTAGCATCTTTTTCTTTTCTTAGACATTTCTTTTTTGCTTGAGACTGAACTTTCCAATTTGATTTTGCTCCTTCAATCCTAGTAAGTCAGCACAGGTGTCAAATCTGCCAAAATAAATCCCAAATCATCTGGTCTTTTATTTTTCTGGAAATAGAAGCGAGAGAGAAATGAGTGCATTTACTGCCTTATTCCCTACTGTGCAAAGCCCAAATAGCTGCATTTTCTAAATAAATAAATAGTAATTTTGTTTGTTAAAATAAACTCTCACCCAATTCCAATTTTCTCCATGCTTAAAAAGGTTGTTTGTTGCATGAAAGGAGGGAGAAATGCTCAGAGCTGCTTAGACAGTACAGATACTAGACTTAACAAGAAGGGTTTTGAAAATAAATTAATGGGAGTTTGCTGTTTTGGGTGCTGCATTTACATCATTCTCATCTCAGACTGTGCTTGCAGGAGGAATCACAATTCCACAGATAATAGCAGCCTCTGCAGATCTTGTACTTCCAGCTGAACTTGCTACCTTAATGAAAGTGAATTCCCTTTGCGCACTGTTACCCCAGCTGAATGCTTCAAGAGCAAAACCAGCTCCTCTCTCCTGGCCAGTGCCCTGCTAGCACAGCCCACATGATGTCTTCATGTGTTGTCACAGGGTAGGAAATATATCTGGATGGAGATCTTTGCACTGTTTTGCAGCCATGAGCAAAAATTTTTTGCCTAATGCTGCTTGTCCCTACGAGTTCTTCTTCTGGAGTGGGGAGAATGAAATGCACAGATTATTGGTCTACCTGAAGGGATCACGTTCCCCATCAAGAGGCCCTGGAAGAGGATTCATTTCCTTCCCACTCACTCAAGTCTCCATGGAAATAGCCCATACACAACATACTCTTTGGTCTGCTCAGCTAGAAAGTTATTGTCCTTCAGTTCCCAAATCAGAGGAAAAAAAGGCTTGGAAGGGGCATGAAAGGGTCATCTAGTTCATCCCCCTACCAAAAGGCAAGAAGAGCTGCACCTAAGTCTCTCCTGACATCTCTAGTCCTAGTAATCTGCCATGTTAAGAGATTCCACATTGCCTGTGTTCAGTTCACTTTGGAAAGACCTTCCTTTCTTCTAACCCTCACTGTAACGAAGCTCACTACTTCATGTCTCCCACAGCTACAGAAGACAATTTATCTCTCCGTGTTGCTGCTACATTTTATATATTTGAAAACCACTGTCACGTCACCCTCTGAACCTCTAGCCAGCAGGTCCATATCATTTTGGAAGCACAGTGCCCCAGATGGTGCATGGCACCCACCTCACCTAAACAGGTCAAGCAGAGGAGTTTTACTAAACATGCCTTGAAAATGACACTCCAGTTTATACATCCTAGTATGAAAACTCCTTTTTTTTCACAACAGTATGACATTGCTGTCTTGTGTTTGGTTTGAGATCCATCCCCTCCATCCCCTCCAAATCCTTTCATGCAGAACTGCTGGATTTCTCCCCCATGCTGTGTTTGCAGTGTTGATTACTGTAAATCAACTTTGCATGTATGCTTTTTTCATGTCACTTCTCTGGTTTGTGCAGATCATTCTGAATTCTAGTTCTGTCCTCCAGGGTGCTTGCCAGCCCTCCAGCTTGTTGTCATCTGCAAGTGTAATGAGCAAATGCAATGTTTAGTTGCTTAAATTTACTTTGAAGTCACTGCTAAATCAGAGCCCACAACATTCAGAAAGCAATAAAGAGCACAGAAAGAGACACTTCCTTTATATCACTGCTGTCATTCAAATCTCTAACAGCCAGCTTAGAGGAGCGATTTCTAAATTTCTGTCTTTTAAAACAGCAAAGTACATGAGAGTATGCCGGGATATGCTTTCACTTTTAATCTAAACTCTGGAAGGAGGAACCATTGCCTTAAGTGCCAACAGCATTCACATGATTGCAAGCAGCAGCAGCCATCAGCATCTAACGCATGCAAACTGCTTAAACTTCCCCAGTTCATGAGCTCTTGGAGAGAGAAGCATGCAGTGGGAATGGGGAGGTAACACACCAACGGAGTCATTTTATCAAACTATTTCTTCATATTCCCTCTAAAACATGCAAAGCACAAGTTGTTCAGGTGAACAAAAAGTAGCTACTGCAGCTGCACTGCCAGATGTGTTTGCTAAACCTCACAGTTCAGGAGCCCTGAAACGATATTGGATGTTTCAAATAGCAGCAGGTTCCCATCAGGATTTAGCTCAGAGGCTATTGTCAGAGCACCTCTGCACTGTTTCTCAGCGGGAACAATGCCGGACTGGAAAATGCAAAATGAAACAAGTCATTTGTCTTATTTTGTGGGCCATGATCAATATAAAAGTGCAGAAATTAGGTGTAAAAATGCCTCTAAATCCACAAAGCAAAGCAAAAATGAATTAAGGGAACACAATGTATTTCTTCCTCTGTCCTTGAATATGACCCTACTTCTCTCCCTCTTTTCTTTTAACCTGAGGCATAGTTGTTGCTATGTTGCAGTAATACCACTCTTGAATTATTATTTCTTCACACGACATCTGGAGATGTACACAGCTTGTGCAGAGTGTCCAGGCAGTTCACTTCTGTCTTGCATTACCTTTCCTCTCTAGACACACTTCTCATCCGTGGCTGCAACGAGCCAGGGCAGCTCAGGCTTGCAAGCAAAAGTGCATGCCATCCCACATCTGGAGCCAGATGATGTCTAGCCCAGCCTTCAGCATAAGCTAGCATGGCCACTTTAGTCAGCTAAAGGTGCTTTTTTCTCATTGCAAAGTCCCAGCAACTCCTTTCAGAGTTCTCCTGCACATCCCCCGCACTGAGGCGGAAAGGGAAGGAGATGCACAGGGCCTGGGTACCAGCTCCACTCCCTACCAATAAAATCCTTTAATATCAGCTTTACCTGGCTGGTTCACAGGCCTTTTACGACACTGCAGCAGCCGACCTACAACCAAATAACCAGCACAGTATCATCATATTCATGACTTGATCTGGGGGAGAGAAAATGTACATTTTCCCCTATCCTCTAATCTACAGCCAGGAGGAAAAACACCACAATTCACTCTTGGGAAGGTCTCTTCTCTTCCAGACTTTGGCAATAACCTAGTGGTACACAGGGGAGAAGAGAGATAACCAGGAAGGTTTCTCCTGCTTCCCCACAGAACTTGAATAAGAAAAAAGTTAAGCTATATTTTTCCTTTTCCCCTAGCTTCTCCAAAAGGAAAGGGAATAGTAAACAGACATGTTAGACAAGTGATCCTGCTGCATTATCCCTGCCTACTTTTTATGAGCTTCAATAAGCAAGCCATGGAGCTCGGAGCTGGTTGGCGCAAAGGGCCTTTACCCACCGTCCCCCGCAGCCACAGGTATGGTCCAGAGACAGCCAGAGGAGACCATCTCTGCCGAGCTCCCCCCTTCTCACCAGCACTTCCCCAGGCGGGTGAGCGCTCCCGGGGGCAAAGCCTGGTGTCTGCCTCCCGTTCCTGAGGAGCTGAGCACTGCAGCAAGGGAGCGGACGGGGATGTCTCCCATAGGAGCTGAAGAAAAACCAGAAAGTGTGGCCAGGAAGGAGATGAGCCAGCAGCCGGGCAGGTGCAGCGGCACATTGGGGACAGGGACGGTGTCACACCAGGGACCTGTCATCCAACCTGGCTTCCCGGCTCCAACAACAGCCAGCAGAAGCTGTTTGAAAAAATGGGCAAGTCTGAAACACCCTTTGCATCCAGAGAGTTTCCTTCTAAAGGGCAGGGGTCTGTGCCTGAAGGGTTTATCTGCATCTACATATGTACCAGCTGAGGCTTTAACGTACTCAGCATAAATCCCTTAGGAAATGGAAAAGAAGGATCTCCGTCTATTGTTATTCAGCAATGCCCTAACAGCTTCTTCTAAGTCACTCAATAGATAATGAGAAAATCGAGGGAACTAACCCAGGTCTCTTAAATCCCCAGACCACTGCAATGCCCTGCCAGTTGTTCTCACCCTTTCTGTAACCAAATCTCACTTGAGAAAATGGATGATATTCCTCATCTCACTGCCTCCTTCCACCTCTCCCTCCGTCCCAGGGCTGCTGCTGCTGCCCCCTCAGTGGCTGGCTGTAGCACAGCAGAGACACATCAGAGCTGCCCTTACCCCGTAGCTCCGTCCCTCTAACGTGCTCATGCCTCAGGCGCAGCAAGGAAAGCCCTGGGACAGACCATGATTCAAGCAGAGTATTACACCTCCTTCTAGAATGCAGGTTTGTAACCCTCGAGCTTTCCAATCACATCTCAGGTAACTGTAAATATTGTTTTTAACCACTGTATTAAATGTTGCCTTCAATATCTAGCAATATCATGGGTTTTATAATCCAACAGTATGTTTTGCAACCACACTTCTGAAACTGATGCACTGGGAAAAAAAAAGGCAGCAAAAAAACCTTTTAGAAACCTCTTATTATGATGAGGCACAAGAAGATTTTTAACTAACCAGAGTGAGATATGGGCTACAAAGTTTGAATGCTTAGATTTCTGCAAACAGTAGAGCAGGAAAAAATTTGCAAACAAATCAGGTACCTTACTAAATAAAGGACAGAAAGGGGTCAGGGCAGGTCAAAGAGCTAAACCTAGCTTTTCTGGCCAAACTGATCTGAATTCAAATCAATGGTGTCCAATTCTGTAATTTACAGCTTAGTAGCATCTTCCCCTGGAATGTCAAAGTAGCAAGTCAATGCATAGTCCAGCGCTTTCACATTTCCCTAATGGAGCCATTCACACGCTGTACAAAGCCTGAAAGGAGCCAGGGGAGGGGGGAAAAAGTATGAATCTCACTAAATATTCAGCATTTAAAATGCAAGTCAGAGGATACAACTGAGTTTAATTAGAAGAATAGAATGGGATCCTGCAAGTTAATGCACTTGATCACTTCTTGGGTTCATTTCAAAGTGTTCCCATTTGATTGTCCTTGGAGACATTTGTGTTTGTATCTAACAAAGAAGATAAAAAATGACAGGAAATGTTTGTTCTGGGTGTATCTGTGTAAATCTGCTTGCAAAGATGTTATTGCAGCTCTCCATTTCAACAGCGAGTTCAGGAGACAAGAATGGTTGGACACTCAGTGCTGCGTGAACCCTCTTTAAAGGAAAAGCCCTTACCAACCTGCACCCGTAGCAGAGCAGCAGCTTCCAGTGCGCTTTGGGCTTTTCAAACCCCAGAAAACAGTGGCAAGAATTAGAGCTGTAATATAGACCTGTGTCACAACCTGCCAGGAAAGGATCATTTTTTCAGTGCCTGTGGGCTGCTTCTCAGCTGTAGTGAAAGGGGGCACTGCCGAACTGCACAGAAGAAATGATGGTAGATCTAAAAAATAAATCTTCACACTCTTTTTATGGTTATAAATCATATTGCTTCTTGAAATCCTTCCATGAAATACTGAAGGTAGAAAATCCTAAGCATGTGAATTCTAATCACCATGAAGCTGATCAGCTACTCCTGGTTATGCTACTTTAATATGATTATAGATAAACAGGTTGAGTAGCATTCCTTTAAATACATTTTCAAACCATCTAGAGCTCTTCATCTTTTTTTCAGAAGTTGTCACATGGTTTAAAACAGCAGTATCTATAGCTGAGTATAATATATTTTATGCAATCAGTAAATAAGGATGTGTCGTACTTACATTTCCTTCGGTTTATGGCTTTTGTGGAAAGAACATGGGACAGAAATCAAAACTGAATTGAACGCTCTGAAATGTCATCAAAAGAAATACTTAGGCCATTCCAGGCCAGGAGTGATCTGAAGGGAAGATACTATAGGGTTATTCCTAGTGCCACAATGAGGAACCTTACGAAAGATTGCCCTCCCCCTTGCACCCCATACATCTATGGGTGCAAGGGAAAAAAAAAAAAAGAAGCAAGCATGACTTTAGGTGCACAGTATCTGTCTACGTTTGCAACAGCCCTGAAGCAACAGCCTAACAGGAATGGTCTGCTCCATTTATCTCAATACTGAAAGCTGTCATCTTCCTGCGATGAGCCAGTGCATGGCAAATGTTCATGGCAGAACACACCTTAAATCACTCTTCTCTTATACCAGACAAGGACACAAAGAACAAGTTTAGACAACAAAGCAAAACCAAAACTAAGCCAGTCTCACTTGATTTTTTTTTTAAATATGTAGAGTACAAGAGCGAGAGAATTTTATAAAACCTGAAAACCTACAGAAATTTGTCCACTCCTGAAAGTTCTAGTGGAAAAAAACAAGTTTGATTTTTTTCACACTACTCCAATTTTCCTGTTGCTCGTGCAGTTCCAAGGCTTCGATGTTAAACTAGTGCACTGGTTCTCACATTTTCCATACAGAGATCTCCTTTTCCTCGCAGAGACCTCTCCTGGCTGTCTCCTGCCCTCCTGGCTAGAAGATCCCTGTTATTCGCACCGCACAGGAAGGGATTGAGGGCTGTAATCCCAGTGCTGGGGCACTCGAGCAAGACACTGAACTGGAATAAAAACAGATTATGAACAAAGGATTGACTACTGTAGCTGCTTGTTATTTCAGCTGAGTAAAATGCAAATACGCCAAGTGACTGCAAATACACATATACACATGCAAAAACTAAGCTCGTTAGCACCAAATGTAAGAAATACATCAGACTTTTAAAGAAACAGTCCCATTTTAAAGCATTAGCCACCCATACAGACATGAAAAAATAAATACATAATCCACAGTAACATAATGGGGTGAAGATCAGGAAGAATATCCTCTGACATTCCTCATGGCTATCTCAGCCTCAAGAGCCAACGCAAGACTGGGATACAGACATAGGATTGTCTCCTTTCACGGAACACTCACTCACAATGGGTCCATGGACCATGAAAGTATTCAGATGATATGACTTCAGCCTGGAAGATGCTAGACCGAGGTGGGTAGTTTACTGAAACAACTGACTCCCCAGCTCAGTGCACCCTGTCAACAGCGGTGCGTGGCTTATTCTCCCCAGCCTGACCCAGATCCACAAGATAGTCCCGAGTGGTTGGAAAGACGGTCCATCGCTCACCAATGTCCTACCCATGATCAGTATATTTTGGAACAAGCCCCAGGGACCTTGCTGAGTTTTAATCTCAGAGGATGAGCTTGCCCTAAAGAAGGTTGGTTTGATGCAGCAGAGATGCAAAAAGCAGCAAAAGGCTTTCCCATGCGGGGAATTCCCTCCCCACGTGGACTGAGCACGCTCGAGACCAGTCTCAAGGAGGATACAGCACATTATGCCCTGCTCTGTCAACTGGAGGTGGGACTTGAACTCTCCTTCTCATTTTCTTCACCTCATACTCTCCTGTGCTGTTTGAGAAGTCAGCTTGGACACTATGAGGGAAATCCCCAAAGGACCTGCCTGGTGTCTACCTAAGAGGGACTAGCAGAGTTGGAGGGTCCCTCTGGGCACCCTCATCAGCGCAAACTACTCGCCAGAAAGGCCAACCCAAACCTGGAAATAATGTTGATCGTCTCATTTGAGCTGACCCTTAAACCTAGGGCACTGGCCCAAAGAAAGTCAAAATCTGTTTTTAAGTTCCTCCCCCCTCATTTATGACTCAGGATTTTATTTGGGTCGCAGATGCCTGTGCGCTTGTCCTCTGTGTAGATGAGAGCCGTTCCCCTCCTTGCCCTTATCGATGTACTCCTGGAATTCAAGGCAGATTTCACTCACCAGCAGCACAGCAGGAATTTTGGAGCTGCATTTTTCTTTCCCAAACAGGAGACAAAAGCTACCAAGCATTTCAGCTGCTTTGAACCTCACAGACAAACTGACAAAAAAATCTCATTACTTGGGACATATTTTACCTCCTGCAAAGGGTGAAATAGGCCAAGTGCAGAGATGGTTAAAAAAACAAAAAACTCAGCTGCCCTCCAACCCTGCAAACCCATTCAGGCCTAAAGCATTACCAAAGATCTCCCACTGTGGGGAGCTACAGACCACAGTGACCTCGACTCGCTCAGCCCACAAGAAAACGAAAGGGCTTTAAATTAGCAGGTAAGAATTGAACGTCGGGGTTTCTTCTTGGAGAAGTGTTGCATGTCCGGTGTTGCGTGTCCGTCACAGCAGCCGCAGGTAGCTGATGCCCCGAGGAACGCGAGTGCTCCCCTCCTTCCGAAACGCTCCTAGCTCTTTGCGTGCTGCTCCTGATAGAAGAATTCCCGTTCCGACCCGCAGCGGGCGATCAGTTTAGGCATGTGTGCTGACTGACAGCCTGCTATTCCAGCCAAAACAGTCTTTCTTAAGTCTTTCACATTGACATCAGGTCATGAGCAATCTCTAAGGAAAAAATACATTTGTTTTAAACTACTGCATTAGTTTGAAAGCTTGTGACTATGAACAAATGACCCTGTTTCACCTAGTAGAGAGCAATGGGAGAAAATAAATAACTGTCAGAAGAACACTTGAAAGAAATGAGGCTAACTAGCCCAAGGATTTCAGCACAAGCTGGATGCCTAACAGCTGAAAGCAGACACAAATGTTGGAGTTTCAACAAAAAGCACTTATAGAAATGAAAGATGGTGCAACATGGAAAGTCACAGAGGAGCGGCAGCAAGTCAGCTACAAGCGGAAGAGAAGATGTTGCTCCTTAAATTAGCTCCAGGGCTAAGTTGTATTTGAAGATTTAGCTAGAATATCCATTCACCTATGAGACTCTGGGGTGCAGGAAGACACTGACCTCTCAAAAGGTCAAATTCTTAATAAGCAGCAGAGTGAAGAAAGTGCAAGAAGCAGCCTGTTTCTCAAATTCCAGGCAGGACGAAACCAGCCCCACCAGCAGCAGAGCTGTGTCCACTTCCACCCAATTCTGCCCTGGTTGAAACTGACCCAGGTGGTTCTGAAGAAGGTTGTTTTGGTTCTTCCCCCCAAAAAGCAACCACTATTTTTTCATCCTTTAGTCCAATAACAAAAAACCAAAGACCTGGTACAAAGAACATAGGCCAGACAAACTGCAGTTGTTCCATCTGCAATTACTAATGAGAGAAGCCTTGCTTTCTGGACAGGAAGGTTGAATTGAGTTCATTCACAAGGCTGTTTAAGTTTAAGTTGATTTGTTTAGATTCAGAGTAGAGGCCATGAAGCATACAGAAAGCATTCAGAGAAACAGCAGGGAAAGCATTATGGTCCCCATAGTTTACCAGGTTGAATAAGCAAGTACTTTTTTGCAGAAGGTTATATAAAATCTTTCTTTCCTGTATTTTCACTGTATCTGCTGTATCTTCACACATATAAGCAGTGGGTAATTTGTTAAAAAAGCAAGACCCTGTGATTCAGCAGAAGCAATGGTGATATGCAACACAGATAAAAAGAAGCTAAATTTATATCAGCTCCACCCCTCCATCTGCCTTACAGCCTCTAACGTCTATCGCCTTCTCCCTCTTCAAAATTTCTCCTCTCTCCAATCCCTGCATCTGATTTGGTGGATTTTTTTTGTTCTTTTAAGAGGTCCAGTTTATGAAAGTGAGAGAAACATGACCAAACAACAAAGCTACATTCAAATGTTTGCTCATTATCTCAGAGAGCACCTTAGAGCAAAGAGGTTTCCTTTTAAATACCTGCAGAGTTTGGTGGACCACAGCACTGCAGCATCGAAACACTGGCTCAAAGCCTCTCTTGCCCGCTGTGGGAACGGCTTAGGGCTTTATCGAGTACATATAGCCTAAAACAGGATAACTGCATTCCTGGCAATAGCTGAGGAGCTCTTAAGTAAACAGTCTCAGAGAAAAGTTGATGAAAGGAGACAACAAACACATTTTAAATCTCTGGGCAGTATTGTCCACGTTTATGACATGCTGCAGCAATTCCTTTTTCCTCTCTTTCTATCCCCTCTTCCACAACCCTCTCTTCAGTTTCCCTGGTTACACTAGGATCACAGAAGATGCAATAAGTATTTATCTGCAGGCTGGCCCAGAAGTCAGAAAACTTTTGTGTAAATGCATGCACTAACTTCCTGTTAACTTCAGTAGAGCCAAAATCATGCTGACATGGGGATATAGTTTAGTTCTCAGTCTGGTTCTAACTCGTGCAAGCAGTTTTTTTTCCATAAATGTATACAGGCACATACACAGCTGGCAAAATAAATGTTTGTAGGTAGGAAATGCATTAACTGAAAAACTCTTAAAGAGTTAGAAAAAATGGCTAGCTAATAGCAATTTTTCTTTCAATGGCAACAGATATCTAAGTGAGACACAGACCCAGGCTCTGGATGACAAACAGAATATAGAGATTGCCTTTACATCTTTTGTTGTTAAGGGAGTTAAATTTTCTGTGTGCTATGGTGGTCAATGGAAAAGAAAGTTTTAATATAAGAAATTCCTTCTTTTTCTGTTGCCCTCTCCCACACATTAGAAAAAAGCAACATTTTCATATCAAATGTACATTGTCAGAGTGGATGAAAAGTAAAGTGACAGCAAATCACAGATGAGACATAGTACAGATATTAGTGACAGTGTGAAATGGCTAGATTTTAAGGTCCCTGCAAAAACTGCCTTCCTGGAGATTTTGAGTGTCACTGTAATATAAAAATAACATTCATAGTGCATATTGAGATTCTGTATTTTCATCCTCAAAGGAAACAGAACTGTGGAGTTGGCAGAACATGATCTTCTTATGCCTTAAGGAGAGCACACTCAGAGGCAATAAAGCAATCCATGGTTGCTGTAATAGCAAAATCCACAAACTAACAAGAAGGGAGGGTAGGTAGATGGGGAGAGTAATTTAGGAAAGCACTCGATGCCAAATCTGTCATCTACGTTACTACACTGTGTGCAAAGTATGAAATGCTTGCAGCAAGCTCCACATGATAAACCCAGAGACGTGTGTGCATTTAAACGTCCTGGGTCTTATGAAAGCTGTAAGCAGGAAAAATCAGCTTAAAGCTGGAAAAGATATGCTAATTGCGGAACACAGTGGGGAACACAGCAAATTACAAAAGGTTAGCAAGGGTGGGAGAAGTCCAGTTTAGAAGCCGTGTGCAGGAACGGTGTCCCACATTTGTATAACTAGAGCCCAGAGCCTAGATGCAAAGGGAGGAAAAGAGACACATTTTGGAGATGCATTTAATGTAAATCCTAAGGTAGAAATCATACCAAAACAAAAGACGAAGCCTAAAAGATGGAGAGAGAAAGGAGGAAACCCTGTTCCATCTAAAGAAGGCAAAGTCTCACTCAGAGAGACGGCGGAGTACAGCAGCTATCACAGAATCACAGAATCACTGAGGTTGGAAGGGACCTCTGGAGGTCATCTAGTCCAACCCCCCTGCTCAGCAGGGTCACCTAGAGCACATTGCACAGGATTGCATCCAGGCGCGTTTTGAATATCTCCAGAGAAGGAGACTCCACCACCTCTCGGGGCAACCTGTTCCAGTGCTCTGTCACCCTCACAGTGAAAAAGTTTTTCCTCATGTTCAGATGGAAGTGTCTGTGTTTCAGTTTGTGCCCATTGCCTCGCGTCCTGTCGCTGGGCACCACTGAAAAGAGTCTGGTCCCATCCTCTCGACACCCTCCCTTCAGATACTTGTACACGTTGATAAGATCTCCTCTCAGCCTTCTCTTCTCCAAGCTAAACAGGCCCAGCTCTCTCAGCCTTTCCTCATAAGAGAGATGCTCCAGGCCCCTAATCATCTTTGTAGCCCTTCGCTGGACTTGCTCCAGTAGTGCCACATCCCTCTTGTACTGGGGAGCCCAGAACTGGACGCAGTACTGCAGATGTGGCCTCACCAGGGCTGAGTAGAGGGGGAGAATCACCTCCCTCGACCTGCTGGCAACACTCTTCCTGATGCACCCCAGGATACCATTGGCCTTCTTGGCCACAAGGGCACATTGCTGCCTCATGCTTAACTTGGTGTCCACCAGCACTCCCAGGTCCTTCTCGGCAGAGCTGCTTTCCAGCAGGTCAACCCCCAACCTGTACTGGTGCATGGGGTTATTCCTCCCCAGGTGCAGGACCCTGCACTTCCCTTTGTTGAACTTCATGAGGTTCCTCTCCGCCCACCTCTCCAGCCTGTCCAAGTCTCTTTGAATGGCAGCACAGCCCTCCGGCGTATCAGCCACTCCTCCCAGTTTTGTATCATCAGCAAACTTGCTGAGGGTGCACTCTGTGCCTTCATCCAGGTCATTGATGAAGAAGTTGAACAAGACTGGACCCAGTACTGACCCCTGGGGGACACCGCTAGCTACAGGCCTCCAACTAGACTCTGTGCCACTGATCACAACTCTCTGAGCTCTGCCATTCAGCCAGTTCTCAATCCACCTCACTGTCCACTCATCTAACCCACACTCCCTGAGCTTGTCTATGAGGATGCTATGGGAGACAGTGTCAAAAGCCTTGCTGAAGTCTAGGTAGACAACATCCACTGCTCTCCCCTCATCTACCCAGCCAGTCATTCCATCAGAGAAGGCTATCAGATTGGTTAGGCATGATTTCCCCTTGGTGAAGCCATGCTGACTACTCCTGATCACCTTCTTTTCCTCCACATGTGTGGAGATGGCCTCCAGGATGAGCTGCTCCATCACCTTTCCAGGGATGGAGGTGAGGCTGACTGGCCTGTAGTTCCCTGGGTCCTCCTTCTTGCCCTTTTGGAAGACTGGGGTGACATTGGCTTTCTTCCAGTCCTCGGGCACCTCTCCTGTCCTCCATGACCTTTCAAAGATGATGGAGAGTGGCTTAGCAATAATGTCCGCCAGCTCCCTCAGCACTCGTGGGTGCATTCCATCAGGGCCCATGGATTTGTGGGTGTCAAGTTTGCTTAAATGATCTCTAACCCACTCCTCCTCCACCAAGGGAAAGTCTTCCTCTCTCCAGACTTTCTCTCTTGCCTCCAGGGTCTGGGATTCCTGAGGGCTGGCCTGAGCAGTAAAGACTGAAGCAAAGAAGGCATTCAGTAACTCTGCCTTCTCTGCATCCTTCGTCACCAGGGCACCCCCCACATTCAGCAAAGGGCCCACATTTTCCCTAGTCTTCCTCTTGCTGCTGATGTATTTGAAGAAGCCCTTCTTGCTGTCCTTGACATCTCTAGCCAGATTTAATTCCAAACGGGCCTTAGCCTTCCTCGTTGCATCCCTGCATACTCTGACAACATTCCTATATTCCTCCCAAGTGGCCTGTCCCCCTTTCCACTTTCTGTATACTTCCTTCTTCTGGTTGAGTTTTGCCAGGAGCTCCTTGCTCATCCATGCAGGTCTCCTGCCTCCTTTGCTTGACTTCCTACTCATAGGGATGCACCGCTCTTGAGCCTGGAGGAAGTGGTGTTTGAATATTAACCAGCTCTCTTGAACACTCCTACCTTCTAGGGCCCTCACCCATGGGATTCCTCCAAGTAGGTCCCTGAAGAGGCCAGAGTTTGCTCTCCTGAAGTCCAGGGTTGCGATCCTACTTGGTGCCCTGCTGCCTCCTCACAGGATCCTCAACTCCACCATCTCATGGTCACTGCAGCCAAGGCAGCCCCCAACCTTCACATCTTCCACCAGTCCTTCTTTGTTTGTTAGTACGAGGTCCAGCAGCACACCTCTCCTTGTTGGCTCCTCCACCACCTGTGTCAAGAAGTTGTCACCAATGCTCTGCAGGAATCTCCAGGACTGTTTGTGCCTAGCTGTGTTGTCTTTCCAGCAGATATCGGGGTGGTTGAAGTCCCCCATGAGAACCAGGGCCTGGGATCGTGAGGCTACTTCCAGCTGTCTGTAGAAGGCCTCATCGACTTCCTCATCCTGATCAGGTGGCCTGTAGTAAACACCCACAACAGTGTCACCCATGCTAGCCTGCCCTTTGATCCTTACCCATAAGCTCTCCACTCGCTCTTCATCCACCCCTAGGCACAGCTCCATACATTCCAGTTGCTCTTTCACAGAAAGAGCAACTCCACCACCTCGCTTTCCTGGCCTGTCTTTCCTAAAAAGCACGTAGCCATCCATGACAGCACTCCAGTCATGTGAGCTATCCCACCATGTCTCTGTAATGGCAATGAGATCATGGCCCTGCGACCGCACACATATCTCTAGTTCTTCCTGTTTGTTCCCCAAGCTGCGTGCATTGGTGTACAGGCATTTCAGGGAGGTGATCGAGCATGCAGGTTTCCCAGGAGGGGTAAAAGAGGATCCTCCATAGCCACATCCCATGCGCACTTCCCTGGCTGCATTCACCTGTTGGAGGCATCCTGACTTGAGCTGTCTTTTGCCAACTACCCTGTCACTATAACTCTCCCCTTCCCCCATCTTTCCTAGTTTAAAGCCCTCCTTACCAGGCTGGCCAACCTGTTGGCAAAGACCCGCGTGCCCCGCCTCGTGAGGTGGATCCCATCTCTCGCCATCAGTTGTCGATCTTCAAACAGGGTCCCATGGTCGTAGAAACCAAAACCCTGTTGCCAACACCAGCGGCGCAGCCAGTCGTTAACCTGGAAAGTCCGTCTCCTCCTCCTCTCATCCATCCCCCTCACTGGCAGGATTGAGGAGAAGATGACCTGGGCTCCCAGACCCTTGACCACCATCCCCAGAGCTCTGAAATCCTGCTTGATGGTCTCCAGTTTGCCCTTGGTGTCATTGGCGCCCACATGGAAGAGCAGCAGTGGGTAATAGTCCGAAGCGTGGACAAGCCTTGGCAGTCTTTCCATGACATCTCTCACACGAGCCCCTGGCAGGCCACAAACCTCTCTAGACAAGAGGTCAGGTCAGCAGATAGATGCCTCCGTCCCCTGCAGCAGGGAGTCCCCCACAACAATCACCCGCCGCTTCTTCCAGACATTCCGGCAAGGCACAGGGTCTGTTGTCCCAGGTACTTCCCTGGCAGCCATGCCCATCTCCTCCTCATCCTGGAGGGCACTGAACCTGTTCTTCAGCTTCAGGTCTTCAGGAGGAGTAGGAGCCTTTCTCCTCCCACGAGCAGTGACCAGTTTCCAGCCTTCTTCTACGATGTTATGATGTACCATTTCACACGGCACAGAGCCCTCTGGCAACTCCACTGCTACAGGGGGTTGGGACTCCTGGAGCTGCACAGTCTCCAAGAATACCCTGTCTATCTCTTGCTCTGCTTCTCGGATGCTGCGCAGCCTACTGACCTCCTCCTGTAACTCCCTTAGCTGACAACACAGCTCGTCAACAGCAGCACACCTCCTGCAGGAGAGCTGGCTGCCAGCCCAGGCCTCCCGGAGAGGCCCCAAGCACTCCCTGCAGCCTGAGACCTGTAGGGCTGCATCTACTGTCAGAGGGTCGGTCTGGGTCCAAGCCTCTGACACAGCAACTCCAACAGCCGCTGGGGAACGCGCTGTGCGGCGTGTCACGACCATACTTGAGGAAGTGTACACCACAGGGAAGAGAAACGAAGGTCCCTTCTGCGCAAACTGCTGCCTCTGTTCGCTGCGCTCTAGGAGCTGCGCTCTAGGCCTGGCTCTTATATAGGCCTCTCCCTAGCACTGACTCACAGGGTGCTTGACCCACCCTAATCAAGGGCCACTGGGATCAAAGGCCCCAACCCCCTCTGGTCAGGGGCAACCCAGAGAGCTCGTTAGCAGCAGCCACTCCTAGCTGGAGCTTTTCCCAGGAGAAGTCAAGGCCTCCTGCAGTTGTCCTTGCCTAGCTTTCCCTTTCCTGTTCACAGCAATCACCTTCTAGTTCCTCGGGGGTCCTCAGAAAGCCCACAACTTCCACAAGATCCTCAAGTTCTAGTCAGAGCCCAACCACTGCTGCGCAAACTGCTGCGTCTGTTCGCTGCCTCTGTTAGCTGCGCTATCTCGGACAACGGAAAGAAGAGAGACCGCTCTTTGGCAAACCAGCCTTGGGTGGGCCGGAAAGAGAAGTCAGCCGCTGTGAGCCAAGTCACTGATGCAGAAAAAGAAGGATGTTTGTTAAATACTGTCTAGAACTGCATTTTCTTATGATTTTCTTTTTCTGGTGTTCAAAGTATTACAATCATAAGTTTATTCCATCAAGATAATGGCCAAGCCTAATTCTTACCCTTAAATTTTGCTTGGTTATAAAGCAATTTCCCAGTGATTTGATAGTTGCAGGGCAGCCTTTCGGAATAGCGATTCATTAAGCAGTGAGGTGACAAATATCCTCAAACATAAGCTGAGTAGTTCTCTGAAGTTGGAGATAAGCTTTATACCTTCCTGCAAACCTTCCTTCCTGGCTTGGGAACTGATGGGACAACAGACAAACTTCTTCAGGTCTCTTTAGCTGATGATAAACCATTGCCTGAAGGCAAAGAGCAGGAGTGTAAACCAGTCAGTGACCCTGAAAACACTGTCTCATTCCATCACTCAGAAATTAATATCAAATAACTAAATGTCCTGGGAAGAAGTCAGTCATTCAAAGGACAGATTTTAACAAGGTTTGGGCATTCAGAACTGTGGGCTGGGGTCTGAACTATTTGCTGGGCATCTTATGAAAGTATCCATTCCTGCGACTGCACATGCAACAAGGTTAGTGTATTATTCAGTCTGAAAGTATGGTATGTGCTTCAGAGACCCCAGTCTATCCAGGAATCTTTATTTGTATCTTAATTACAAACACATGGTCCTGGGGGAAGACAAACATTTCTTTGCCAAATATGAGCAACCTTCACATTCTGATGGTTGCAAAATTTTGTTTTTAGCCAGTTTTCATGGTCCTCAAACACAAGCATTTGCAATTATTGCACTATCTAGCTCAACATTTCAATATATACATCAAATTTCATTAGTTAAGTTCAGGATCTTGCCTAATAGCATTTCCTGTTCAGTGACTCACATGAGCATGGGCTGATCCTTATCTGAATGCCTGAAATCTTTAATTGTATCACACATGAACACAACGAGATTTTATGTTTGTGATAGTGATTTAATGCCCACTCCCCTTTAATGAAGTAAGTCCTTTAGGTGATCCACAGAGAAGAAGTTAACAGCCCTAATACTTTGGCCCATATGACTTACAGGAATCCCTTTGATCAGCATAAACCCCAATATTTCTGCAACAACTCTCCTTGCAAATAAATGTCAGCAACAGTTGGGTTGGGTTGGAAATGAGTGCTGCTCTCCTTCGGGCAACAGTTAAGGGAACAGTCTTCCCTTGATAGCAGGCCTAGTTCTCATTATTGGGTCTTGTTCTTGTATCACTTATCAGCGATACCTGGGGCAACTCCACTGAAATTAATAACATAACAACAGGGTAAAATAAGGCTAAGTGAAAATAAGGACTCAGGAGCAGATGCATTAAAGATTTTGTATCTTTAAATCTGATCCAGGTTGGCCTGGTTGATTTAACTCTCATGTGCATTCATGGAAAACAAGTATGTACAATGTAGGAGGGGAACAATGTCAACTTGAAAGAGAGTGCATATTGAAATATTTTTGGCTGCTTCTAATCTTTTGATCGCTTATTTACCCACTGAATGTAAATCACTTTAAATATTACTTTTTCCCCCAATACAAATAAACTTGAAAACGCCTTTCCTCACTTAAGCATTTCCTTCTGTTCTGGCAGATTTATTATATCCTTTAGAAGACTATGAGTGATCTGTAGGCTGTACTGTGTGTCTACACGAAAGAGCACAAATCTGCTCCTCCCATGTTCCAGTCTAGATGAATCCAAATCTGCTCCACTCTGGAAACTAAGCAGTGGGCCACTTAATAAGTGATTAATATGGCTTCAGACTTCCAAACGGAAGCTACATTATTTCTGGCCAGTTTTCTAGCACAGGCAGGTAAACTCAAGTTCATCTGGACCTGTTTGTTTAGATACAGTATGTGTAAAATGAACTAATATCCAGATGTTCAGCTGGTGAAAGCATTGAATCGGAAGCTCTGGAGAGCAAAGTCTTCCTGAACGTCATCAGCGGCAGCAACAACGTAAGCCTTCTGTCACTGCTCGGGAACACATCTTAACTCTTCCATCAGGCTTCTGATATACTCCAGTGTGCCATCCTGTCGTTGAAGCAGTAATCCAGTATGCAGGAGGTCTGAGTTCAGTTTACTAGCTATGACATCAAATTCCTTACCACACACACAGACCAAATATTTTGAAAACTGTCACTAATTTTCAGTGCTCATTTTTAAACGTTTTGTGTCTGATTTTTAGATACTTGGGGCAAACATGACTTCAGCTAGAGTTGGAAATGGCCAGAACTTAAAAAAACAAAATGAAAACAAAAACACCAAAACCAAGCAAATAAACCTATCACAGCTCAAGTTCAGGTCCTAAAAATTAAGGTAATAGGGAATTTGGTAAGGAATGAACTAGTGTAATAATAGGAAACTTCTGATATATCCATCTCCTCGTTTTACATTCCCCCCCTCCCCCCCCCCCCAGGAGATAATCTGGGAAAATGATATTCTACATTTCACACATGCTGGGAAAATAAAAGTCATCTTCGTTTTTCTTCTCTATGCCACTAATGATTTTGGAAATTGAAGAGTCCTAGTATGGTCAAATGTTCCTTATATGGAAGCGATTCCTCACTTTTGATGATCCTTCTTGCCCTTCTCTGGACCTTTTCCAGGGCATCCCTCTTTTCAGGTTTCTTATGAGCAAGCTGAACAGGACAGATCTCAGAATAGACCTCTCTGGAACTTCACTGGCAACTTTCCTCCATTCACTCCAACCCTTTGTTTCTTATATTTTAATTAATGATATACCCATGCCAGGATTTTCCCTCTTATATCACTGCTGCTTTGTTTCCTAAAAACCCTTTGGGGAGGGCTGCATCAAAAGCTTTTCAAAATCTGAACAGACCATATCAACCGAACCATGTTACCCACATATTTGTTGATCCCTTCAGAGATTTACAAACCAAGGGGTTTATGGAAGCTTTTACGGAAGCCACACAGATTCTTCCTGAACAGATTGTATTTACCCAAACACCTACTCATTCCATCCTTGATTACATAGTCTCTGCTAATTTGCCAGTGCAGATGTTTCAGGCCTGTAGTCCCCCACATCATTCCCTTGGAATCTTTTTTAACTTAAATGGTTGGCCTCCATTGCCTACCTTCTAGGCTACAGCTACTGACAAAGCTTTAAGTGGAGATACTCACTGCTGTAATGCAGCTACTTCATCCCTGAGCTCCCCTAGAGTTCTTAGATGCCCACAGTCAGGTTCCTGGTCCATGAACATTTACTGTGTTTATTTGGATCATAACCTCTTCCACAGTTACTTCAACTTCAGACAGATTCTGTCCTGAGTTCACCCCAAAAAGCCTTCTGGCAGTCTCACGAGTTTCTTCCACAGTGCTTACCAATGCAAATAATTAATTTGGCTTCTCTGCAAGGAGGTGCCTGTCATCTCTGACTGCTCTTTCTAAACTGTGATCATCAACTGATCCTACAGACTAGACTCTCTGGCTGGCTTGATGTATTTGAAAGATTTAGTGTTAGTTTTGAGTCTTTTAGCTAGTTGCTCCTGCTTTTTGACCTGCTTAATTATATTTTATATTTCATCTACCAAAGATTAGGACTCTTCCCATTTTTATCCTTTGAATGCAATATCAGCTTTTTGAAGACTGCCTCCCAGCTTTTAACGACCTAATTTACTTTGCTGTTTACCGATACCTGCTCCCTTTGACTGTTTTCCAAACCCTTCCCGAAAGGTGATACATACGAGTGCTTCTAGTGAGGTAGTGTTGAGAGTCTCCATATCTCCTGTAAGGATTTAATCCTCTCAAAAGTCCCTTTTGACTTTTATCAAAGTTCCTCATTTTTACATAGTTAAACTTTTAGAAGCTGAGCCCAACTGTGGTGGATGTTTGGCCTTTGCTATATCTATAGGGCTGAGTGGCACTTAAAACTGCAGTTTTCAGTCAGATCTGGCCCATTACTTAGTACCAAGTCAAGGACTGCATTTTCTTTTGTGCAGCACATTGGTCAGCTGCTGAATGAAACAACCACTGATAGTGTATCCAAGTTTCATCTGTGGGCAAACGTTTCACAAGATGTGAAAGAACCAATATCATGGTAACTGGGTTCTCCGTGTACAATTGTATTTTCTGCCCCTCTGATCTCATTTTACACAGTCAGAGTCACTGTCCCGGTAGAAGAGCCAATTATAAGGACCCAAAATTATATTCTTCCTATTTAGACTTGAAATTCCAATCCAGATTGTACAGACTCCATCACAACTCCAGTCACCTAACGTGATCTCTAAGCTATCAAGTGGAGGGGTTCTGAGTGAGCTCAGGCACCACAAATTCATGTCCAGACCTGCACCTTACCCTGAATTAAGCCTTTCCAGATGGCAGGTGATATCTAAATATTGGAAGTCCAGTTCTTCTGCGCTCTCCTATCTCTAAAATATGCTGACAGGTCTTCCTAATGGCCTTTTAGAGAAACAAGGAAATCACCTACCTACGAATCATTTTAAAATAAAAAATGAGTCTGAAAATTTGTTGCAAAAAACAGATACAATTTGGTGCAAAAGTGCTATCTGTAAGCATTTTAACTCAGCACCTGTGAGAAGTGAAATGGCAGCCGCTATCTGTCCGTCTGGCTTTAACATAAACAAAGCACTGTCAAGAGATGCTAGTCTCGGAATTCATTTTTTACATCCCTACAGTGCTATACCAAGAACATGGACTCTGATCTTGAGCAATGGCCCAAATATTTCCAGAGGAAAACAGGACAAGCACTGGCTTCAAGCTTTAAATGAATCGGAGACCTGCATGTGTGAAAACAAGCTGTTTTCACAAGTACTTCTTGCAGCCCAAGAACGGGTTAAGTTATCTGTGAAGACTTGGCTAAAAAGAGTGATGTCGTTGCTCCTCATGGCTTCAGAGATGCTCTGTAGACTCAGAGTTTTTTTAATTTTGAGAACCCTGTGCTTAGGAACAGGCAAGGAAAAATGAAACAACAGTTCTGCTTGGCACAGATAAAAGAAATATGCCTTCTGCCAAAAGTTGTAGTTTAATTTTGGCCTCACTTGAAAAATAAACATTACAGAACATTAAAATCCTAAATTTTATATCCCTTAAGCGTCAACAAAGTATCAACTAATGCTGAGCTAAATAAAAAAGAAACAAACCAATTTGTTTTTAATAGTCAGATTTAAAACAGTCTTTAGACCCTTGAGCTCATGGCTTCAAGTACAAGGACAGACCTACTCTACTAGGTGTCCAGGGCAGCAGTGTAAGTAAAACCTCCAAATACTGTAATATGGTTTACTGAAGAAGGTTTTCCCTCGGTTAAATGAGTATGTCATAGAATAATAGACTAATTTAGGTTTTGGAATGGACCTCCGGAGCTCATCTAGTCCAAATCCCTACTCAAAGCAGGTCTAATTATGTCAGCTTGCTCATGATCCTGCCTTCTCAGTAGCTAAAGAAAAACAAGCAGGTTTGACAGAGCAAAGAGAATAATGTGACTGAAACACAACCTGTTATCTCATCATTTAGATAGGCTCACTTTGCAGAATGAAAGGGATGAATTATCTAAGTAAGGGGAACATATTTTATAGAGACTCCTAGCAAATCAAGGTTTTTATAACAAAATGACCAAGAAGATACACAAATAAAATAGTTATTGTTGCCTAGAGCTGGCAGGCAGTGCAAGCTGACCTGAGCCAGGCAAGCCAGACCTTCTGATCCTGCTGAAGTTCTGCACCGACACTGATGGACTGAGGCTCTGCGTTGTTGTTCCTCCGCCTGAAGGAACCAGGGCCAAGCATCTCGTGATCTTGGGTCTGACATCTGCATCCTTCCCTTTCCTGTCTCCTGCTTCTCTCCCCTGGCAGTGCTAGGGAGTAGGAATGGTGTCTCTCACTACATGAATTAACAATGATTAGCACAATGGGCGCCCGGGTCCCATTATAGATAATATAGATAGATTTTAGATAATATAATTACAGAATGCATTTATTTTACGAAATTCTCCTTTTGCATATTCCCCTTTTGCCTCATTGTGCCTCAGATCACAAAAAACCCGCCAGCTGGTTGTGTTAAGGGAGTTTATCTCTGCCTGCAGGACCCTTGGGGGAGGTTGGATTTCTTATTTAAAGTTTATTCCCTCCTCTCCCATCCCCCTTTGTGAAAAAAAATATATTTGTCAGTTCCTTCATCCTCCCACATCTTAATCTCCCTTTTCATTATTCTAGCTTAAGTTTGAGGAACTTAAAAAAAAATCTGAAATGTGGCAAAGGGAAGAGCAAAAAGCAGCAGGTATCCTTTTATTGTATTTAGTGACCAAAAGTAAAACTTTTTTTAAAAAAAAGAGTAAGTGAAATAAGACCCAGACAGGTTGAATATCTCACTTTAATCAAAAGCTGGAAACTTAGAACAAAAACTTTCCACTGAAAATTTTTGAAAGAGATTTTTGTAAAGAAAAAGGTTTTAAACAATAAAAAATAAATAAATGAAACCCCAAATTAAATTCTCAGCTTAGAACTGATCAGGTATCTCTAGCTGTTTCTATTTGCAAAGATATTGGGTTGATTGCTTGTCTAGCACTATCAGCCCTACTGGAAAAGATGACTAATAATTCTCAGTGGATTTCCAACTTTAAAGCAGGCTTCAGGACAAAACAACTCACTTCCTCGTGCTCGGACATAAATCAAGAGAGACCTGCAAAAAGAATTGCAGATCAAATTCCCTAAGTGAATTAGGGTGAATTATGACAACTATAACAGGCGATAATTACAGTCTGAAAGACAAAACAAGAAAAAAGCCAACCTTGGTGGCAACTAGCCAAGACAGATGAAACATCATGGAGCTAGAGGTCTTCTTGGAGGAAGAGGCTTGGAAGCATGCTCTAGGAGGACTGCTTAGGCATCTGGGGTATAAAAGCTGGCAGCTTAAAGTAACAAATGATGCAGGAAAGAATTCACGACAGAAATGCATTTTAGATTCAAAGCTGAAGGGCGCGGTACCAGGGCTGCATCCCTCTGGGAAGCAGATGAGCACCACTGGCCACGCTTTCCTTCACAGGTGTCTGCATGGACATGCTGTCACTGCCAGCACAGTACTGAAAGTCGCCCAGTCTCCCTCCTGCCCTCAGGTCATCTCTGTATTTAAACTCCAGCATTTGAGTGGCAAAAACCTCCCCACAATTCTGAATGAAGGAACAGGGCTTTCCTTCTCCATATTTTTCCAACTGTCACAATTTTTTCCTCAGTTCTAATTTTCAATTTTATTTTCTTTCACATCCTTTGCAGAACTGAAGCTGGTGCCCCATGTGACAGGGCTCAATGAACCCAGACGGGCAGGGAGTGCCCAGTAAGATAAAGTACACGGGCTGGGAGCAGAAAGGAGCTTTCAGGTCCGCTCCCGCCGCTCTGCAGGTGCAACGTCCGAGGGGAGCGTCAGCCGGGGCTGCTAGGATGAACCTGCTGGTTTTGCATTCATTCCCTTAGCAGCTAATAACGAATCCTCCGAGCCCGCTGTGAAGTAGATGACTTCAAAATGTGCCGAAACTTCAAGCCCAGAGTGGCAGCACATGTATTTATTTATTTTAAATTAAAACCAGGCTCAGGATACATTATTACAGAAAACAGACAGGGACGCTCTTTTTAAGAAAGAATGTGGTTTACACTTTCTTTTTCTTAATAAAAACCTATAAAAATGGCTGTAAAGACCCTTAAGGCTTATCTCTACAGCTTTGCTACCACAGTATTGTTTACTTTCTTAAACAGACAACTATTTGTACTGAAATTCAATCATATCAGTTTGTTATTAAATATGTTTTGAAGCTGTAGAATATGTGCTTATGTGATTCCCTTGAAATTATGGCTTCAGTTTCTGTAATGTAATTTTCACTGCAGAGTTGTGTTACACACATTACCTTTGAATTCCTACTTTATTATGAAATAGGAAAATTGACTTTATATAACTGCACTTTTCAAATTCATTTTCTAGCTCTACTTCACCACATTAAAGCTTTTCACCATCAAGTCTCCATTCTCCCTATTCTCAACTTCTCCACTAATTTCCTGTGAGAATTTAAGCAACTAGCTGAGAACCAATTCCTTTTTAAAATTCATTAATTTTAGGTGTAGCCATTTTTGGTGATCACCTCCCGTTTGTTTTTTTTTAATCTCAATGTAACTCAAAAATAATCTGCTTCAAAGAGAATTCACATCTCCTGAATCTTAGTCCTGTTCTCTTCCATCACACACTGGAAAGAATAGTTTTTGAGATGCAGGAACATCCTGAGTTTTGAGATGTTTGTGCACATATGAGCATCATTCACGTAATTCATAAGGCAGAAAACCTGACAATAAAGAAAGGATCTCCATTCTGTCTAGTTAGCCCTAATAATCGGTTCTTAAATCTGAGAAACTAAATTAGATTAGCACACGCAGTCCTACTGCAGAGCCTTCATCCCACCACCATAAGAGCCCTGAGGGCTTATCCCACAGTTCTAGGCGCTGAGGTTCTCTAACAGTCTCTTTTAAGTCTTTGCTGTAAATCTTCTTTCTCCTGCAGTGACAAAGAAATCTGTGGTTATTCACAGTCTTTGCTAATACAAGAACCGGGAGGCATCAAACAATACCATCAAACTGCAAGTTCAAACTAAAAAGAGATTTTTCTTTATGCAACATTCAGTCTTCTTAAAGAACTCCTTGCCTTGTATGCTACTTCACTAATATGGAGTTCAAAAGCATTTAACAAAGGGGAAAAAAAAATCTTTCAGTGGCTATTAAATACAGTAATACCACCTTTAAGCTAGGAGGTCCCTGAGCCACAAACTGCTGGAGGCAGGAAGCATTGTTTGGAAGTGTCATTGCTTGCTTGTCTATTCCCATTTTTCCCTAAGCTTCTGGTATAGCATCTGCTATATAAGCATCTGCAAGATTATGACAGTAGAATAAAAGGTCTGGTCTAATTCAAGTCACGAAGACGTATCCAAGGAGTAAAATTATCAAGCTACCTGAGAGACAAGAGAAGGTAGAATGAGATTCTTTGCTTCAGTCTTACTGGTCAGGTCAGCCCTCAGGAACCCCAGATCCTGGAGGCAAGAGAGAAAGTCTGGAGAAAGGAAGACTTTCCCTTGGTGGAGGAGGAGTGGGTTAGAGATCATTTAAGCAAACTTGACACCCACAAATCCATGGGCCCTGATGGGATGCACCCACGAGTGCTGAGGGAGCTGGCGGACATTATTGCTAGGCCACTCTCCATCATCTTTGAAAGGTCATGGAGAACAGGAGAGGTGCCCGAAGACTGGAAGAAAGCCAATGTCACCCCAGTCTTCAAAAAGGGCAAGAAGGAGGACCCAGGGAACTACAGGCCAGTCAGCCTCACCTCCATCCCTGGAAAGGTGATGGAGCAGCTCATCCTGGAAGCCATCTCCAAGCATGTGGAGGAAAAGAAGGTGGTGATCAGGATTAGTCAGCATGGCTTCACCAAGGGGAAATCATGCCTAACCAATCTGATAGCCTTCTCTGATGGAATGACTGGCTGGGTAGATGAGGGGAGAGCAGTGGATGTTGTCTACCTAGACTTCAGCAAGGCTTTTGACACTGTCTCCCATAGCATCCTCATAGACAAGCTCAGGAAGTGTGGGCTGGATGAGCGGACAGTGAGGTGGATTGAGAACTGGCTGAATGGCAGAGCTCAGAGAGTTGTGATCAGCAGTGCAGAGTCTAGATGGTGGCCTGTAGCTAGCGGTGTCCCCCAGGGGTCAGTACTGGGTCCAGTCTTGTTCAACTTCTTCATCAGTGTCCTGGATGAAGGGACAGAGTGCACCCTCAGCAAGTTTGCTGATGATACAAAACTGGGAGGAGTGGCTGATACGCCGGAGGGCTGTGCTGCCATTCAGAGAGACCTGGACAGGCTTCAGAGATGGGCGGAGAGGAACCTCCTGAAGTTCAACAAAGGCAAGTGCAGGGTCCTGCACCTGGGGAGGAATAACCCCAGTCACCAGTACAGGTTGGGGGTTGACCTGCTGGAAAGCAGCTCTGCCGAGAAGGACCTGGGAGTGCTGGTGGACACCAAGTTAAGCATGAGGCAGCAATGTGCCCTTGTGGCCAAGAAGGCCAATGGTGTCCTGGGGTGCATCAGGAAGAGTGTTGCCAGCAGGTCGAGGGAGGCGATCCTCCCCCTCTACTCAGCCCTGGTGAGGCCACACCTGGAGTACTGTGTCCAGTTCTGGGCTCCCCAGTACAAGAGGGATGTGGCACTACTGGAGCAAGTCCAGCGAAGGGCTACAAAGATGATTAGGGGATTGGAGCATCTCTCCTGTGAGGAAAGGCTGAGAGAGCTGGGCCTGTTTAGCCTGGAGAGGAGAAGGCTGAGGGGGGAGCTTATCAACGTGTACAAGTATCTGAAGGGAGGGTGTCGAGAGGATGGGACCAGACTCTTTTCAGTGGTGCCCAGCGACAGGACGCGAGGCAACGAGCACAAACTGAAACACAGACACTTCCATCTGAACATGAGGAAAAACTTCTTCACTGTGAGGGTGACAGAGCACTGGAACAGGTTGCCCCGAGAGATGGTGGAGTCTCCTTCTCTGGAGATATTCAAAACCTGCCTGGACACAATCCTGTGCAATGTGCTCTAGGTGACCCTGCTTGAGCAGGGGGGTTGGACTAGATGACCTCCGGAGGTCCCTTCCAACCTCAGCGATTCTGTGATTCTGTGATTCTGTGAATATGAAGAGCCATTTGGTTGGCAGAATACAAAGACACCCCACGTCAGTTCAAATGTCTCTGTGTTTTGCTGTGGGGTTCTCCACAGGCATCTTTTGCATAGACTCTCCCAGGCCAGTTCATCGCAGATCTGGGTCATGTGCCAGGGGTCTTACCACACAGTTTGTACAGAAACTGCAATTCTCCAACTACCAAGCAGTGGCTTGTAACAAGATCGTCTAAAAGGCAAAAGTATGTTCTAGTAGTTTATAAAGCACTGAAATAGCATCAAGAATGTGACAAGCAGCTGCACATCACGGACTTGATTCTAACACCAACACCACATTGCACTTTCTCTACAATATAAACTTTGCACTGAGGTGGTTATTATCCAGGGGGAACTGGATTTCCTAATGGCAAAGAACTGGGAATGAAGTAGTGGAATTTCTGAGATTTCTTCAGATTTTTCATTTCCAAGCTATGGAACAGGGGAAAACAAATCAGGGGGTGGGTGGAGGAGGACATAATAGAGTCAGCTTGACCAGCCAAACCCTGCTGACAGAGCCAAATGACATTTAGCATGAGTTCTGGCTGAAAACCCCTACACTAACTAGTGTGTTCTGTAAATGAGAGACGATGCAGTTCCAGCCACAACAGCCAGGCAAAAATGCTGAAATAAGCTTAAACCTGGTACCCGTAGTGCTACGGAAACAGCATCACTAACACAGTGAAAGGTGTATGAAGGGCTTTAGACGCACATAACGTAATACAGTACCTGAAAGAACGGTTTTGCAATTTGAACTGTTGGATACAAGAACACTGTTAATACAAGGCTAATCAGAAGGAATTTTTACTGTATAGAAAGCAAGATTAAAAAGCAGGTGCATCTTCCAGAGGTTTATTCTATAAACATACACAAACACACAGAAAACACCTAAATGTATCAGGACATCTTGCAAACTTTGGCTAGTGGAGAAACTCTGTGGCCATGGAAGGTTTTTACAGAAAAGAGGCTGACTATCTGAAAAGTCACTGAAAAGACTAGCAAGATGCAATCATCATTTAATCAAAATTGGCAACAAGAGTCTATTCTTTAAAAAACGGCATAAGCTCCATCAAACACTCTACTCTCATATTTACATGCAGCCAGCTAACAACACTTAGAGAATTCAGGTACATGTTTCCCTCAGGTGAACATCAAGACAAAACTGGTGTCCTGTAAACCCAGGAAGCTAGAAAGTAAAATGCAGTGCCTCTTGAAAAACACTTAATACATCTAAGAAGAATTGAGTGCCCTTCTGAAGTGTTAAATTACAGCACAGAAAAGTGTGCATCATGCAGTTAGATAACCATCCCCACAGGAGATCTGTGAGCAACACTACACAAACACCAATGATGCTTCTCAGCTGAGTCTTGCTGAGCATAAAGGCAGCAGGCTTTTCATGGTGATCTGATGAACGTGAGCCCTGCCTCAAAACAAACAAACAAACAAAAAAACAAACAAAAACCCTACCCCAAACATTTTCTCTTTCTATACAGAGACATATCCTGTATTTGTAGAAAGGAGAGTTGGCAAAAGTCAAGCTCCTTCAGGGCTCACAGATGCAGCAAACTCTTCCAAAATGCAAACACCCACAAAGAGGAGGTTGTACCGCAACTCAGGAAAGGGCCATGTCAGAGTCTGTCAACCGACATTGTGGTAAAGCTTTATGTTCAAGTGTAAGTGTTTCCTTTAGGGTGGAACGTGTGCCACAAGGCCCTGAAGATAAATGCTGATGGGTTTAGCTGCTGCTATTTAAGATGTTACAGTCCCTGATGGTCTAATCTGATCTTCCAGCCTTGCTCAAATTTCTTGTCTCTGCAGGTTAGCAAGGTTAGCAAGAGTCCACAGTGTCCACACAGACTGCAAACCGACAACATTAAATCGCTAATGAAGACACTACTTCTTACAGAGTTGACAAAGCACTATTTTTCGGACGTCCACCAGACTATGTATCCTGTACCTGGGACCTCTTCCACCTGTCTCTGCGGACACCTTTTGCAGGCACCTTTCAATCATACATACCTTAGAGGTGCTTCAGGTAAGAGAGCATCTTCCATCAACTGGTCAAAAAAGAAGAGTACTGACAATCACTAAAAGTCATGGAGCTCTGAGCAAGTCTGCTGCAGAAAAGGGACCTCATTAATCGGCTTTAGCTCTTTTTTCCCTTCTGAAAGAGCTGCACACTTCAGCTGAGCAGAAGCAAGCAACATACTGTAAACTGTAACTTGTTAGAGTAAATGAATTATGAGCCCAAGAATTAAAAGACATAATTAGGGAATGAAATAAAGTAACAAAATTTGAAAACTAAAACAATTAATATAATTGAATAAAGTTGTCTGCAATTACTTTCTTAGCTTTCATATTAATAAGCATTGAGAAAGACCAGTCCACAGGAAAAGTATCATTCTGTGATGATGAACAACCTTCCATTTGGCAATGATCAGCAGAATGCAATTTCTGGATTAACCATTTGTGTTGCCAGTTCTCAGCATCAGAATTACCAGCTCCTGGTATATGCCAGTCATTCTGATTGAAATTTTCTAGAAGTCAAGTTAAAGAACACCACTATTCTAGAACTTCTTCTAAAAGTTTGTTTCCTCAGGAAGCATAAAAAACAGTTGAAAAAGAAGACTCATGAGTATCTCCTGAAAATGCGTTTCTTCAGTCATTACCCCCAGGCTTTGCAAGGCCATCAGAATAGTGGGAGCAGCAAAGATGACCACGCAGTCCCATTGCACAATCCTGAATTGGCACACTGTTTACAAGGGTTAGTTACCTTATTTTTTTGCTTAAACTAATCCTTTCCTAGTGGCAAAGTCAATTTCTAAAAAAAAGCACATTTCAAGTTTTGAACGATGAAGACAGCAAAGAAAACTAGTAACTGTGCTAGGCCAGCTCATACAGTCAGAAAAAAAAAAAAAAGGACCAGCTTTCAGGCACACAAATCCTTCTTCAAATACTGGAAATTTTTTTCTCTAGACCATTTAACCAAGCTGTAATTTGTGGGTTCAGTTCCTCATGATTCACCAACGTTGAGGTAGCCCACAAGAAATACAATTTTTAAAGAATTCCTTAAAAATATGTGGGTGGGAAATCCCTGTTTCTGCAAACTCATAATCATTTGTTTCTGATATAATTATTCTTCGTGTTCAAAAAAAGCCAGGCTGTAAATATGTGTCAGACACAAATAATGTTGGAGGGCAAAAACCAAGGATAGTCAAAAGGTGTCAGTGTACTTTTCTGTACTTTCTAAGCTTTTAGTCACCACTTTGTAAGCATTGCTACAGCAAGATACTGTAACAACAAAAAAAAAGAAAAAAAAAAGTAATTCTTAATTTAATTCGCACATCCTATTCCAAAGCAACAGAAACAGACATAGCGGCACAACGGAGGTACATCACCAAAGACAGTAAGGCGATGTGAAGCACATTTTGTATTTTAAGAATAGAATTGGATCTAGGTTCTGCTCCACAAAAAAATTCTACTTTTATCCTGAAGCAGTTCATACTGGGTTTCATGCACAAGTCCTTACTTAGAAAGTGTGTAACAAAAGAAATGAGAATCTGGGTTCATCGCTGATTTTAAAAAATGCAGAACACAAAGAAGGATCTGAGAGAACCTTGTGAAGGGAGTAAAAAGTTTCCCAGCTGAAAAATGGACACAGTAGGCCAAGTGAAAGACTACAGGCAAGCAGTAAACTAGTAGCAGAACTAAAACCCTAGCCTGCATCTTGGGATTTATAGAAGACTTTGTTAATGAGACCTGAACTGTGCTTTTATTAATAATGCACATAAAACTGCAGTTTTCTTACTAACTGATATTAAAGGAAACAGTAGGGAAATAACTAAATACATACAGAAGAGCTGCTGATTATCAAAAGCTGTAACTACCAATACAATGTTTTAACAGCAAGCCCATCATCTCTCCCAATAAGAGCAACAATCAGTATTCTGCAGAAGTGAATCCTATTTATTTATCTGGCAATTCCTGGGCACAATTTGGAAGTTACCATGGATCACAGACAATACCCAGTAAGCAGACACACTATTTTGGTAAAAGTTTAGTAGTATGTATGCAGACCTTGCCAGCTGGACTCAGTGGCAAAGAATGATCTTGGATTTATTTAATTTGTTAGTCCAGATATTTGCCTGCATGTCTGATTGCATTTCCTTTGCAGTTTCTTGAGGTTTTACATAGGCAGGAATCCAGTGCAATACAACATTCAAAGCAGCCCCATTAACACAGTGTGTTGACTAAAGTGTGAGATATGAGACATAGGAGACAGGAATGAACTCGTGCTATAAAGCCTGTATTAAGAGACTGTAACTAGACTCTAGTACAAACATTTAATTATGTCATTGAGGCTAGTTCACACAGCAAATCAGCTCATCAGCTGTGGTTTTAAATGAGCGTCAGGGTGCACTTGTCGATTAATTTTCCAAGGAGGACTGCTAGTGATCACAAAACAGTTCAGATCTGAACAGTTCTTAACTGTATGTTGAAATGGGTAATACACCATATTTATTTTGATTCTAAAGGCCAAACTACAATCTTCTCGAATATCACACACACGTAAACCTCAAGGTGCCTTCAAAAAGCTTATGGCCACCATTTCTCCAAGAGCCTACATGTTACTAGCTACAACATCAACCCTTTACAATTTTTAAAAGTTGACAAACAGCTCTTTTAATGCAATCATGCCACCAAAACCTGATGCCTGATGAACCAACAGTGAAGACAGAGAAGTGTTTCTACAGGAAAATCCTCAATTCAAATCAGGAGTTTTCCCCAAGTTTTTGTAGACGAATCACCAGAAAGTTCAGGAAGCTATGAGTAATTCAAATGGTTAACTCATACTGCTTAAAGAAAGTTAATTTGTGTGAATAAATGTTTGGATTGAAAAATGGTTTCTTTCTTCTTCCCTTGGTAGATGAACTGGTTGTTAGATGAACGGAAAATGTAGGAAATCTTAAACTTGACTGTAAATTTCCACATTTTAAGCTATCAAAGGGCAAGAACAGAGTCTGATAAGAGCCACTTTTGCCAGCATCTCAGAGAGATGAAGCTCTCATTTGAAATTTCAGTTCTTAACACCAATTCACTACCACTCCAACCCTCTCCAGAGTCATCCCGTATCAAATCTCCCATGTGACGGAGATTCTGGAATGACAGATCCAGTTACACTTAATTAATTATTTAGCACTTGGTGATTCAAGACAAGTTAATTTTAACCAGGAGGATAGAAACCAGAACACTGTTAGTATTAGCAGGCAAGCTCCTTTTTTATGTTGGCTTGAAAGAAATAGCTGTGCTGGTTCTCATGAATCCATCAGATACCACTGACTGATGTGTTGACCAATATTTAGAAAATACATTTAAATAAATGTCAGAAGGTAGGACTCAGCAATTACGAACTTGCCCTCAGAGCTGCTAGACTTCCACTCCACCTCCAAAATATTTTCTAGAGACAAGAAAAAAATATGACTGGATAACAGAAAGTGTGAGTTTTGGTCTTATTTCACATGTAGTGAAGCCTTATTTTACATGAAGTGAAGATGGCTCACTTTTAATGGTGAGAATGATCAAAAGATTTGGAAGGAAAGGGAAGAAATAATCCTAAGGAATGACAAAAATGACAAGTCCTGTTTAGCAAAGTATTTATCCACATGCTTATATTCTTAAAGATCTAGGACAGGCTTAGGTATAAGCAGAAATTTACAACAAAACAATTATTTCAACAGTAAAACCACATAAAAGTCCATATTTATTCATTCTTCCTTTGCTGTCCAGAGGTACACCGGTAAAGTTTAAGAGAATGATCCTCTCTTGATTTTGGGATGGCACAAGATACCCCTCTGTATTAATTCACTGCAAACTCCAAGAAGAGCTATTGACACAAAGTGGGATGACCTAAACTGATGATGTCTGAGCAAACAGAGTACACTGTACTGCAGCCATAGAGTATTTTACACCTGAAAACCATGCGGACTTCACTCCCTTCCCACTGTAGTCCATCAGTTTTGCTCTTCATTATTTTGAGGGGTTTATTTTTGCTAAAAGGTGCAGAGCAGTAAACTCTCTGGAAGCAGAATATATTATATACAAGATTTCAGAAACAGAAATACCACCTACTTCTACAATGACTTTAAGTGTAGCTATAAAGCCAGGCTTGAGGCCTGTTTTTGCTCAGTGTCCATCCTGTTTACCCTCAAAAGCGCTCTGTGAAGCATTTCTGGGGTGACCAAGCAGCTGTGACTGAGGAATGGGCCCAAGTACCTCCTGTACCTTACAGTAAACTCAAGCATATGTCTATCTGCAGTGCAGAGGAGCAGCAGATCACTGTGAGGTTCAAATGTCTCTACATCTCATCCATTTTTGCAGAAATGATCCTCTCTTGACTTTGGGATGGCACAAGATAGGCATCTGTATTAATTCACTGCATTTTTTGCAGAAAACTGATGCCAACAGACAAGACTGCAGATTGCTCTTGCAGAAAGGACCTTCTCAAGGGTTTTGAAATTCGCAGATAATCTGAAATTGGGCTCCTTACCAGGAAAAACGGACAGACATAACCAGGGCTCGGGAGCACTTCAAGCCAGCCCAAGTGCGGTATAGATACAGGCACTGCACCAAGCTGCTTTTGGTATCACAGTCTTCATTTAACTATAGGACAGATTTTGCTTCTCATTTCCTTATCACGTACACCTGATGATAACAAATTCCTACTGATATCTTAAAATCCCTTTTTGAAATGCATCTTGTATTCGAAATAAGGCTGTAATAATAGCATGGAATGTTTCATACTTCTCTCAAAAACGCTGCAGACTAGCCCCAGAAAGTAGCTGCAGGCCTGAAACTATAAATGCGTTTCCCAGGCTTTTCCACTGATGATCTACATCCAACATTAATAAAAGGAGAGCTCTGTAAAAAAGATGGCTTGTGCAAACATATCCAGAACATACTATTCAAAATTCAGCATTTGAAAGCTTCACAGAGATGTTTTTAATTGCAAAATACAGAAGTGAACAAAGTAATGGATTAAAAAAAGTAGATAAACATGTCATTTTCCCACCAGATTACAAGAACTGAAGCATGGATTAATGGCTGATTAGAAACACCGCTGAACAAATTGGTTTATGAAGAGATATATTCAGCCTCCTAATTTCACTGTGTAACAAAAGATAAGGATATATCTTTGAACATTCTTTAGAGGTCATCATACACTGAGAGGCCCCAGTGATTTTAGCATCATATAAAAGATGTTGATGTTTTGCAGATGGCAGTAGCAGTGCCTCTTCCTGCAGGAGAATCAGAAGGTTTCAATTTCAGGGAACAGCAGGGGTTTGTATTAGGACTCAGGATAAAGAGGTCGGATTCTGTCAAAAATCATAGTCTAGACACATGTATGTGCTTGTTTATGGAAGAAAGCAGTTTCAGATAAATTTCTTTTAAAGTTTTACTTTGATGATTATCCAAATTATACTAAAATTGCTCAAATCCTGTGCTGTTGGAGACACATTTTGTACCTACCAAAAAACTTAACTGCAGACTAAAATGTAATAAGTGCAGAGGAGTGACCCTGTGTTATATATCTTAAATTAGGTTTCTATTATATGATAGTTTATAGAATCAGGCACCTCCCTATTCATCATGCTGGCCTCAGTCAAAATTCTTGCATAAAAGTTGTCCTGATGCTTCTTCATGCTTCTTTTCCCCACCAAAAGAAAGCTGTTCTGCAGCACTTGAGGTCACTTGGATAAAATAACTTAAAGTAATGAAAAATTAGTTTTTTTCCAAAAGCCACCAACTTCTAAACTACGTTTGTCTTGGAACAGCATTGCTAAGACTCAGCATGAAGCAAACGTTCTGGGTTTATTTTGTCTTCACTGAAAATCCATGCCTTTGAGTATTTTTACACTGTTCAGGTCATCTGCATTCACATTATTCACAGATCTCTACCACTGAATTTTCCCACCAGATCACTTCTTCACTGCAAGCACTGCATTGAAGGACCTACAAGATCAAGCCTTTTAAACAAAAAAAATGTACACGATTTTGCTGTTCTCAACTTTCTTTTCAAGAAATATAGAGCCTTTTTGCTTATGAAGGGCCTCATAGGTAGAAAAATAGACAAAGTTTGCCATGGATGTGTTTTGGGAATTTTTTTCCCTTTTGCTGTAAATTACAGGCAATCCTCACCACACTCTTTGTCACTATCATGCTTTGCTTGCTTCCCTTAACTTCCCAAACCTAAGAGCAAGGGAGATGGGAATGGGAATTGTGAACCACAGTAGCAAATGCATCGGAATATTAACTTTTGCACTAAAACAAGCTAAATTAAAATTTAACATCTAACTATTTGTGGCTTATTGCATGCCTGTAGGAGGAGAAAAGGTTTGCACTCCTCAATTAAGTGTCAAATTAACAGTAGGAAGCCAAGAAAAATTTTTATCAGTCAGAATTTTTAAGACCTGAAGTGACTGTGTCACTTTTTAGGGCATTTATTACTTATTTTCCCTTTTATTTATTTAATAAAGCAAATGCCAACTGCAGACATTATAAGCTGTCTGAAATTCATTCTGCAAGTTCATTTTGGTTTTGCAATTGTTTTTCTTCTGTTTGGTACTCAATAATTCACATTACTGTTTTTTTTATTTTTGCATCTCTTCCCTCTGAAGGCAGAGCAGAAGTGCATGAAAATTTGTTTACAATCCAGGTGTGCTCCCACAAAGCCACTCCTCCGTTAGGCTTTGGCCAGAAGACACTCAAATACATAGTCTTATAGCAGCGGGATACTAAATCAAAGACCTATGGCCCAATTCAAGAAAGCACTTGTTCAAATGATATGAAGCCAATAAGGCCATAGCCTTGAAAACTTCACTGCAAAGGGCCGTAATTAGTCATTTGTTTCCCAACAAAATAAATCTGCTCTGGATCTAGTCCTAGATGTTTGCTGGAAGGTGTCACTAAATAAAATGAGAGGAAAATCTGGCCAATAATCTCTTGATTTCTAAGAAATCACTGGTTGTAGCACCTGCCTCATCAGATACTTAAATAGCAGCAATGGGGAGACCACAAATCACACCTAGATCTCTGTCCCATGAGTTTTAAAGGTAACTTTGCTTCTCTCTTTGAATTAGTCCTTTAATAATGTAGACAAGATAATTACTTGAAGTTTACAGAATCTGTAATCTGTACACAGTGGCATCTGTAATCTATATGCAGTGTGACAGGAAACTTGGCACCGTGACAGAATAAAGACAGAAATTTTAAGTGGTTAACTAAATATATTAATGGGAAAAAAAAAGAAGCAAGTTGTAGTAATCAGAATAAAAAAATCTTCCTAGAACAGCTGTTTCTCAGTGCTTGCTTCCTTTGCACAAAACTTCGGGGCAGTATTTCATAAAATGCTTTTCACTTTATAGAATGATGCATATTTGAAGGCAGGTATGGAAAACAGTAGCTAATGTACTGTATGTTTTTCTAACAGGCTGTGGTCAAGATCATTATTGGTAGAGATAAAAGATGTTATGCTAAGACAACTGAGCAAACAGGAACGCTGGCTGAGTGATTAAGGAATCAATTCTGAGAAATGTGTATTCATTTATTTGGTCTGCCACAAACTTCCTTCACTGCCTTGGGCAAGCTAAACTGAGTTCCCCACTTGAGAATAACTGCGTATCCTTGTCTTAGAAGGGTGCTCCAAAACTAAAATGTGAAATACAAGGTATTATGCCAACATGATGCTCATGGCTGCTCGATCACTTTATCATATGCATACCAGACTAATTCAGAAACTGCGCTTCATAACTATTTGATAAGAAACACAACAGACCTAAAAAGCAGCATATTTAATGCAGCTGATCTGCTAGGACTTCAGAAGAATAAAATTTAATGCCTGAATGAATCACATTAGAGAGAAACAGAAGCTCAATGATACATGCCTTGAAAGTCATGTTATGCGCTGAATGACTCTAAGAATTAGGAATTAGAAATAATAAACCACAAGCATTTCTCCCATTCTCATTGCTTTCATTTTTTCCCCCTAGTTTTCACACCCAAACTCAATAGTTCCTATATTTTGTCACAATCTGGCAACTACAGCCAGGGATGATGATTCTAACCACAGTCTCACTGGAGTGTACAAGCATTCTGTGTCTCTACTTCAGTTCAAACTGCAGAAAATTATATATAGGCGGTGCATTCTAAATAATGAAGGTGTTAGTTTTAATTTGTGAAGCAATAAATGAATATCTTTAAAACGTCCAATATCGTTTCCCTTTCACCTAGTATTTGTCAGGTAGATTACCAAATATGTCTATAAGTTTCCTCTCTAAAGAATGAACTTTGAGATCTAACCTCTCACATACTGGTGTCTCAAGGTATGCTCTCTATTTCCATCTGCCTATTTTATTCAGGAAAAATCTGAGGACTTTGGCTATTCCCCCAGATTTCCAAAAGTCCAGAAGCCTGGTCAGAGCTACAATCTCATGTGATAAAGTTAATCTGCAAGTGCGCAGTAAATCCAATGCATACAGAAAAGCTGATCGTCTTTTGGATATGTACCCACTACGTGCAAAGCAGAGGCTGGATGTCCAGAACACCCAGACATATTGCCACAGTGTAAGTGTGAATCAACGTCATAGTTCTCTGACACAAATTAGTCTCAGGATCAGAAGATGTCAGACCTACGGAAATGTACTGTCCAGAAACAGCATTAAGTGTAAATATGCAAAGGCACAGTAAACCCAGCATATCCTCGGCACATCAGTCCCACCATGGAGGGGCTTTGTATTCCTTCTCAGGAAAATCCTGGCTACAAACACAGGAACCCTGGAAATAAATATAAACTCTTGATAGGAGAATGTAAGCTTTTGGCTTACAGAATACTTTATTGGAGTATTTATCTTCTCTCAGAGGTAACAGCTTTCCAGTTGCTACTTTTAAACCTTAAATTATGCATACGCTTTGTTTCCTGGTTTAATCAGTAAAGTTAAAAGTATCCTATAAAAGGGTCCGGTGTCTCTCTTTTCTGCTTGCACAGCATCTATTACCAGGATGCACATGTGGCACTCTCAGAAATTAATGCTATGCAAATAGGCAGCATTTTTAATCCCCTCTGAATGTGAAGCCAGGTACACTGTTAACTGCTAAAATTGTGTGCATCAAGGTGGCATCACTAAGTTGGTGGGATTTTGAAAATAAGTTTTGACCTAAGAAGCCCACTTGCCTCAGGAAAAGGCTATACAAAAAAAGCAGCATTAATAGCTTTTCAACAGATCACTCTTCACTTTGATCAGCCTTTCCAGGGCTGTCTTGCCTTGAGGAACTAGAGTCCTGTCTTTTCCTCTCAGTGTGATAAAGCTCTCCATATGGAACCTGCACGAATGAAAGAAAAGAGATTTAAGCAATATTCTCAGGCACAAACTCTCACTGCCACTGTAGTAAAATAAGTAAGTTACTGTACAGAATAACTACTGCTGGTGAGAGACGGAGCCTGAGCTTAACAGCTTCAGATGCAAGAGGGAGCATGGGCAGAAAAACGAAATGAGAAAAGAAGAGTTTGTGAAGCAGTTTGTTCTAATAAAAGTCAGACTGTAGCTGATCAGTAGTCAGAGACTGGGGACCATGAGAGCGGCTGGATGTATGTAACCGAGACTCTCAAAGGTGCCTGAGTATCCATCATGAAGAGGTGAAATTCATACACAGGCAGATACATATCTTGACATCCTACATTTCAAGCTAGCAGAATTTGTTCTGTCACCCCCTGCCTTGTTTTAGAAGCCAAGCTTTTTTAAGAAATTATTTCTACGTTTCCTCTCATTTTGCACTCTGATCATATTTTTGGGGATTTGTTAGCAACACTGGTTTTGAAATGTTTGCAAATTCAGGAAGACAAAAGTTCTAGAAGGTACGATTTGTTCTACATATCCCATACTAATAGTTAAACTGAAGTCTGAAACAGTTTCAGATTTGTAAATCCTACTTTCAGAAAACACACTTGCTGCATTCAAAACCCAAAAGGACCCAGGTTAGTTCCCTGATCCTCTATCCCACTTCCCTCTATTACCTAACCACTGTGATACAGTAATGAGTTATCAAACGTTTGCTAGGGAAAAGTCCATTGGGACAACATGAAATCAGTTCAATTCAACAGGGGCAACCAACAGCATCATTTGACACCAAACCATAAAGAATTTTCATTTACCTGAAACTGATACCGAATTCCCAATCTGCCAGAATGCTGAAAAATTCAGAGACTTTAATACATATTAGATAGAGCAAAACATGCAGGACCCATGTGTGTTAAATACTTCAAATATATATATGTAAACAAGGACTTTAAAACCAGTTTTAACAGTTATAATTTGTCTATTAAAAAACAACCATATTTACACTAAACAGAAAGGGGAACTGTAACAGGCATTTCAGATTTTAGAGAATGCCAGTGAGAGGGATTTTTGTCGTACCTTTGGACAATAGTTAGCTCAGGCCTAAAACCAGCTTAGATTAAATATTCACTATCTGCTGGACCAAACTTCAGGAGATATGGAACAGCTGGAAAGGCTCAGTACCTGAACTAGATGCAGGATCTCCTGCGCAGAGCCATAAGCTGCCAGGGTTTTCTGTACACTCATGTTCTGCAGAAGAATAGCAACACTTAAAGTCTCTCTCTTTCTTTACACAACATGCAGGGCAGGGAAGATTCTTCAATCCCTGAAATAAATTGATCAAACTTCAGAATAAGACATGGGGTGAAGCAATGGAATTCAGTCTAACAACGCTAACCAAAGCCTCCCTCCCCGTCCTCCCCTCATCCGAGCTAATTCAGACGTTTACGGTGTCGATGTCTCTGTGTGAACTGGTCACCCTGGGATCTCCTTATAGTTGCGGAATAGAAGGGTGAGTCATCTTTGTGAAATCAGAGATGAGGAATATCTCCAAAGCACGACACAACATTTGTCCAGATGACCCCACCACAGCGGGCACACGCGTACACGCACACCGCAGTTTGGAAACTCTCATGTACAGAACGTTCCTCAAACCAACTAACTCACCTCTCCCAGCTATGTTCTTCTGCCTGAATATGAAAAAGTTATCCTGACCCAAGATAAAGTTTTAAGCCTCTCTTTAAGAGGTATAAATTACTTCCCACAATTACTAAGAAGGTGATTCAGTGGAGAGACTCCCAGGACTTCAATGAGGCTTGTTGCGGGTCCCAAATCAGGGTTCACTACAATCTTCTCAGACTTTGAGAACAGTTTTGTAACATTAAGGGAAATTAAAACCAGCAGTGAACTGACCAAGTGACTGTTTAATCAACGAGACTGAGATACGCCTCCCACAAGCTCATTTGATCCAGCACTACAGCTCATGGATTAAATTATGATGATGCCAAACAAAGACATTGAGAAAGTCATGAGAAAAGGTTTCAGCTGTTTGTTGCTTCTAGCAGAGCTGTAGCAACATTCACCACCCTCTGTTTCCCTACTTCAACACTGTACAACATTTCAAATCCTGTGACTGCTTTATTAATCCCCTGACAAAAATAAAAAATTAAAAGCACCCACTTTACTGAACTCACTGCTCCTCAGAAAATACTAATTGAAAGCTTCTTGCTATATGTTACAAATTGTAATGCAAATATTATGATTCTGTGAGTCAAACAAGATTAATATCCCTTCTCCCCTCCAGGAAATCCTAGTAAATGCTACAAGGGTTTTCAACTTTGCAGGAAGTCAAACTGCTGGACTCCCATATACTTTTACTTTTGGCTTCAGTGGGAAAGTCATTTTGCAACTCTACCAAATATCAGTTACATTCCTACAAGCAAAGCTGTCCAGCTGCCAGTCAATAGAACATTTGACCTTGCACAGAAATGTGAAAGGCACTTGTGCAAAACAACAAGATCTGGTTACGGTTGCATTATCACTGCCAAACCCATTAAAGCTTATCTTTAAAATGCAATTAACTTTTAATAAGTGGCTAACACCAAATGTATTTTAAAGCAGCAGCCAGAGAACTATTGTTGCTTTCCAGCACTTTTGCATCACTTCTTTTCTATTTATCTGAGAAATGATTTAATTAACTATAGTTGAAGTTATGAGATAACATGTTAAATCCACAACAACAACTTGCCTTTAGGGAGAGCAGCCGAGTTTCAGCAAGCGTCAGTCATGCATTCATTCTGGTTTCACAGTCCTAGTTACCCTTGACCGATGGACATTTGGAAGGTCATAATTCAAAGGCACTTTTGTAAGGTTTACTAAGCTACTACAAGAACTTTCCATGGCAGCCTAAAGCTCTCTGTGGTATCACAGTGCCCTAGTTTTACCTCCAGCGACTCTTGTGAAGAAGTCCGTCTCTTCTTGCTTGCATGCCAGAGGGCTGTTTCAGCATTGAAAAAGGCATCACTTAAAGTTGGTTGCCCTGAAGTTCATAAGGAAGATGAATGAGCTTGGATAGATGAGGTTAAGATAGAGTATCACACATTTTTTTTGATTTTTGGGGCATTCAGCTACAGAAATGGCTGGAGCCTTCATGTGATTCAGTATCAGTAAAAACTGATGATAATGACAAACTCCATTTTTGCTTTGAGACTTTGGCTTAAAAAAATCAGTGAGCACAAATTTTCACATTTCCATTTTAATGGACAGAGCAGGATGGTGAAATTTCACACTATAGTACCTTTAACCTTAGCCTTCTGTGATCAAATAATCTCGTATCTTGAACGGCGCAGTCGGTTGCTCCTAAATTCAGACAAGGCCAGATTCAAAGTCTATTGCAATCAGCGGAAAGCCTCCCAGTGGCTTAAGCCTGTGCTGCCTTTTAGAAACCAAAAAATAATGCTCATGGAGACCTCTGTGCTGTAGCAAGTGACTTTTTTCCCCAGACATCAGCCAGTAAAAGCTGCTGGCATCAGCACATGAGGTGAAAGGCATGTCACACACGTCTCCTTCTAACAAACACTGCTGCTGTAAATGGATCATAGCACATCACATCCCAGGCAATTTACCAAACCTAAGGGGAATCTGTTGCATGTGTGCAATGAGAAACAAGTCCCCCTGGTACGTACACTGAAAGTCCTCTAAATGCTAGGGGAAAAAAATTCTTCTATAACCTTTGAGCAACTGAGTTTGTTTTTGAACATTATTTACTTGACAGGCTTTTAAGATGCCAATGTGAGCAAATTCTCTAGCGAGTAGAAAGTAGCAGATGCTGCAGAACGCAAGCCATTCTGCATTTGGATCAGCATGAATTTACGCTTGGAAAATTTTCTGCAGATGCACCAACCTTGAGCACGTGGTTTGATTTATAGTTGGTTTCCATCGCTTTCACCTATCAAGTCAAGCCATCTGCTAGTCACTGGGGGGGAGAGAGAAGAATCTTCAGTTATTCTTCCAAACATCCTTATCACTTCAAACACTTTCAATTCTTCTTGCACATTCACCCCTCATCCAGTGTTTTTTCTCCTAAGATATTCTGGTACAACTGTGAATGTCTTTCATGCTTCTACAACCATTTCACAACTCACATCTTCCCTACAGGAGGGTCTGCTGGAAGTCCAATCCTGTGTACATTGCACTAGCAAAAATAGTTTGCTCTCTCAGCTGGGTATTTTTACAGGGTCTGTTTAAAAAAAAATCCAAATTAATGGGAGATATGGTTCATTTTTACATTATATTTATTTAGTTTTTCCACAGTATTCAGATTTAGCACTTAGAGATTTTTTTGTTGTTGTTTTTGGCTCATTTTATGGCTCCATTTAGAAACCTTCACATAATATGAGGAGAGAGAAGGGTCTTATCCTTTCAATAACTGCGATCAGGGGATTTGATTTATAGAAGGAGTAGTTTTGTACCAGCAATTAGCTATAGATACAAATGACTGCATGAAGACTTCTAATTACCTGTGAGGTAGGTAACAGCTTACAAGGAGAGCTTTTTTTTTTTTTCCCCATTGGACCAACTGATCTAGTTGGGGATAAGAAAAACACTTTGAGTTGCTAGAAGGGCTGTGAACATAAAAATTCCTCTAGTTTTGCCTTTTTTTTCTCCCATCTAAATCAGTTGGACTAATAAAATAGATTCTCTCTCCCTCCAGTCCCTGCCTTGCTTATATGCTTAAACTGCCCTGACAACATGAACTATAATAAGCCTGATACTTCCAAAAATGACAGAATTTAGCACATACAACACATTCTCTCATCTGCAACAGATCACAACTAAAATTACCTGTGGGTTCAACATCAAACCCTAAACTGAAGATTAAACGGACCTTAATAGTTTCCATAATGAATTTAATCACTCAGGGAATCCTTTAGCCAAGCCAAAGAGTTAAAGTCCAAGATGTCTTGTCTAGGAGAACATAAGACTGCTGCATTTGAAATAACTCATTCCTCCCTGTGTTGAGAAACACAGTAAAGCCTTAAGTATATGTTTTATGAGGCTGAGCAGAGTTAATCCATATGGACACGTTACAAAACAGACTTGTCAATTCATAAGCTAGACACAGAAAAAAATTGCTGAGATGTGAAGCTGATCTTTTATATACAATACAGAAATTTATTGAAAATCTGTTTTGGTTCCATAGCACATGTTGAAAAAAAAATATACGCAAGTAAAACAGAAAGCTGGAAAGTGAAGTGAAGCAGAAAATTTTGATACGCACAAGACTTTTGTGTTGGCTTATTTTCTTTGTCAGAACCATAGTCTGCTTAGTTTATGTCTGAGTTTTGTGTTTGGCAGCTGCAGAACTATAAAAAGTTTTGCCATTTAAAACAGTTTTAAAAGGAAGATATTGTATTAGGCTGACAATGCATAAGCCATCTATCAAAATGTCATGTTGTTTGGGGAGACAGAGAGAGATAGAAAGTGTCACCCCGGGCCCCAAAGACGACATTAAAAATGAAAAACATGCTCATCTTCTCTACTGGAGCACATTATAAGCTGAAAGTAGTCCAGGCTGCTGTTGTGCTAACTAAGTCCTCTATTGAGAGAGAGGGAGAGGGAGAGAACATTACAGGACAGTGTTTATTCTCCCCCAAGCCTCAAAGCCTGCCTGACCTATTCACAGCAGCTCCAAAGTTAAGTCTGTCCCAAAACAATTGGGACAGAATTATCATGAAAGATACAATAGCGAAAGATACAATAGGACGTTCAAGATTTGATAACAGGTCTGATAATGTGTCATGAGAAGAAGGCAGGAAAATAAGTAGCAGCTGGAGGGAAAACAAAAGACAAAACAAAAACTTCAGTTTTTCAGCCCGACTTATCTCCCAGCTTTTGCCTGTATTAGCATATTCCGGGATCCAGAGACCCCAGGATAGTTAAAGTACCCACCTGTCTTTTAGCTCACTCCTCCCATGACACTGACCAAAAGCAGGAGAACCTGTGCTCCTGCACGTCTCTTCATCCAGACATCGGCAAGGCCTCTCCTGGGCAGGGCAGGACCCAGCACTCAGCTAGGCACAAGCCTTGTCAGCTCCAACAGCAAGCTCTGGGCACTAAATCTGCACAGGGCTTGGTGCTGGAAACACCTGTGTGCTGTCTGCGCTCCAGCACACACTGCTGGTGGTACCCTCGCAACCGAAGAATGAGCAAAACGCTAAAACCACCAGAGAGGTGCCAACAGCAGAGGTTTGAACAGTATCTTCCATCAATCAGGCAAGTCCTAAAGCACCAGGGTTCAGGAAGGCAGATCAGCATCACTTACAGGAAGCCTGAAAAAGATAAAACCTGTCCCAAAGCTCTGGAGGATCCTCAGGGTTATGAACATTTAGTCAGAATTTTCCCCTTTACCACCAAAGTCTTGAACAGAGTGCAATGGTTTGTTAACAGTTCATGGACTAAATCCTGGTTCTCCCGCAACTCATAGGAGCTAGCCATTGCTTACAGTCGGAGCAGACTGGATCTCCAAGACAAACAAATCCAAGGAGCCCGATTCTTTCTTTCTGAGCAAAGCGCACATCTATGTCCACCTTAACCATAACTGCAGGATCAGGCTGATGCATACCCAACAGCAGAACACATCAGAGCTGCAGTGAATAGAAAGATGACTTATTTGCTGCTATGCTTTCTTATTAAAGGAAAAAAATTAATTATCTTTAGTGTTTTGCAGATGCCATGAGAACTATCTGCAGGAGGGGGAGATGTGAGGGGAAAAATAGGGTATGAAGAAGGGAAGAAGATTACTACTCAAAAATTCCCTTTTATTGTGTTGAATTCCCTTTATTGCTCTCTAAATTTCAAAAATACAGTACAGTTTATAATGTTCTGTTCCATGACATATGCAAACTATGCTGATTTAAAAAAAAAAAGCGTACTTCATTTGACTGTATCAGCAGATGAAAAAAGCAGAACAGAAACTGGGTATATGGTGATGAGAGATACTAGAGTAATAGTCAGACTAGACAGCTGAAGTCATCCTGAAAATTTATAAAATGATCTTGCATATCTAAATCCACTGCAAGCCTAACAAAACCTATTATTGACACTCAACAATCCCAGTACAACTGAAAAAAAAAAAAAAACAACTCTTGGAGCAAAGCAGCAATTTTTCTATACAAAACTTTAATATCTTGTAATAGAGGAATTAAAAAAAAATTGCTCCTACTAAAGTAAAACTCTAATACAGAATTGGTGTTAGTGTATGGGTCTTCAGGAATACAGGTCACAAGATCTTACCAGCTGGGTGGCCCTTCTCTCTACAAACACGGATCGTGTACACTGGGGCCCAGTCCTCAGGATCCCCAGCACTCAGTTTCTTATACCATCAGACTTCAAAACAGATCAGGAGAATGACTGACCAGGTTTTCCATCTCTTCTGCCCGAAAAACTGCTAGTTTTGTTTCTTTCAAGACCCACTTTTCCTTTCTCAGCTCTGAATTAATGTCAGCAACAGCAAATAGAGTGTCACTCTACACCTGGCAGCCACAGAAGATGCAGAGAAATTCGGCTTACATTCCCTTTTATCCAAAATCAAGTCAAATTGAATTTGCCCTAGAGTCCGGTTTTGCCCCACGAGTGCCAGACCTACAGCACAAAAAAAGCAAAAATTGAGGGGTCAAACTCTGCCGCGAAGCACTACAAAGCCACTGGGACCAATCTCTAGTAGGGAACACAGTGCATGGCAAATGCATCTGAAATCAAAACTGAGCCACAGAATTTTGTTCTTCACTTTGTATTGTGAATTAGCACCATCTTTCAGCAGCTTCAGTTAGATCATCACTAATTCTGGTGAGCACTAGCAAATACCAATGATTCATCTCTAGGCATTGCAGTAAACAATTTCTAAAGTCAATGACATTACATGTCACATTATTTATGTGGGACAACGCTTGAACCCTGCTGAGGTCAGTGGAGAGAAGAATGTCTACAGGACCAGCTCCACATACAATATGCTCAGTCTTCCCTCCAACACCTTAGGTCCTCGGCATTCCCAGTGTAATCAACTGGTTGTTTGCCGCTCATTTCACTGGATGCAATAAATGGGAATGCTGAACAAGCTGTAACATTCAGCCCTAGATCCATTTTAACTGCAACAACTTTCATAATATTTATCAAACAGCGTGTGTTATTTAAACACAGTGCTATTTAAATGCCAAAAAAGATTGGTCCACACTATGAGACAAGGGCTCCATTAAGTCTTGGCTCTACTCGTACACCAAAACAAGCCTGGCTGGAGGCATTAAGGCCTCCCTTAAAGAAAGGATATGATACAAAGAAAGCAACATAGGCAGCTGCCAAATTCATGAGTTTCCATAAATTAAAGGCAATTTTAAAGGTATTTTTATAGCATAACTTGCTCAGAAAACAGAAACAAATATTTTGGCCCAAGTCACAATTTATTTTTATTAATATCTTAAGAGTGGCTGTGAGCATAAAACCAGCACTTGTAAAAGCTGCCCAACCAATGCTCAATGCAAGAACTAAAGGAAAACAAGCACCAATTTGATTACAGGGTTAGCACAACACGGACAGTGGCAGGATATGCATCCAGGATATGCATCCAGAACAGTTAGCACCTCTCACCTGGCAGCAACAAAGATTTCTGCATTCGAAGTTTTCCATAATAACTCTACTCACAAGAGCATTAATGGTATCCCAAAGGGGAGAATGACAGTGTCGGCAAGAGACTATGCAGCAGGACAGCAAGGCAGATGACCTCTTGGAGCAGGGTCTCGATACAGAGCTGGGGACTTGTGCAGGCTGCTGCTAATACTAGAAGCACTGATGGCCCAGTAAGATCCTGGGATATCAATGCATACCACACAACTGTTTGTGGAAGCCCTTCAAGACAGGCTTTGTTTGCGCTTAGTTTGTTGACCAGGCCATAATAACAAGTTTTCTTTAGTATCAAAACATTATGAAATGTCATTGGTGAAAGACACTTTGGACTTAAGAGTTTCTCACTACATACACTTGACAAGAACAACAAACAAACAAAACAAAACCCCACACCCCAAGATGAGGGCCAAAATGAATACCGACTCAGCAACCCCATTTCCAGAACAGTAACAGAGCTGACAAAATACCGGGGCAAACTCATCTTGTTGGGGTTACTCCTATTGAAGTCAATGGTGACAAAGCTAGAAGAAATTAACTGTGGAACTAAAGAGCAAGGAAAAAAAAAAAGTGAAAACAGCCTCTCTGCCCTGGACATAATCAAAGGCTCATCACGCTGAATGATGCTCCAGCCCACTCACGTATCCATCCTAGAATGGAGAAAAATTAGAGCATAATTTGGCAAGAGCTGGGGCAAATAAATATGATACTCTTCCATGATATGCTCTCATACTCCAATTACCTCCAGTGGGTCCCCTTTCCTGTGTCAGGTTTGGTTTCATGTATGTAGTTATCCTTAGTGGATTTCACAGATTTTTTTTTTTTTTTAAATGAACTTGTCCAGTCTCCTAAAACTTGTTCAAATAGCTAGAGACTCTTGAAAAGTAAGAGCGCAGCCTCCAAACTCTGCCCATCTTACACTGCAAAATCTGAACAGATGGCAAGGTAACAAACGCTTGGGAGCCGCACAGCCTACAGTTCCTCTTAAAGCCCTGCGCCTATCCCAGTGGCTAAATGGGCCTAGAGACAGCTGCCAGCCAACAGGCAACTCTAGTTATAAGAATACAATCACATGGGTTTAGGTAAGAGATTTCATAATGCGAAGGCAGAATCCTACCTTGATTTGACCTCACCAACTGCCACTTCAGACGCTCTGTTCCTGTGTTCATCGCTAATTTTGCTTAAATACAATCATTTTACTAATCCAGCTAATTTTAGGCCTCTTTCACAGTTGCTGAGTACAGCCATGTACAAAACTATAACATTCTTTTTCAGCTGCAGTGGCAAATTAGTTTCTTTCTTATGGATCACGACTGGCAATTTTGCAGGGTTTTTTTTGATAATCATTTGTGACACGCTCCATGAAAAGAGAAGGACTGCATGCCTGCATACCAAAAAAGTACCAGGTGTTATCCAGACATATTCAGAAGGTCCCAATTCTTAACTCTGCACTGCAGCTTACAGAAAAATTCAGCATATTATTTGTTATACCCATCAGCCCTCCCAATACTGGCAATATCCTGCCACTCTAAAAACAAATGGTGACCTCCAGATCTACATCTGTTTGTGATGGCAGATCTCCAAACAGACATGCTTTGTCTCAAAACTAGGCCTTCCAGCAAAAGGCACGAAGTGCCTCCAAGCTTCCAATTGAACAATGCAGAATTAGAGGCAGTTTGATGTCAAGAGAACAAAATTATAGTTGATTTTGGACAGGATATTTCTGAGTTCCCACAGGTGTGTGGTCAAACTTGGAATCATCCAGCTGATGAGCTTAAACCTCAGCTCCGTGTTTCTGTTAAAACACTGAGAGAGCACAGGGATGTGACAGAGTCCCTGGAAAAACAGGGGAGTCATGAACAGAACATATCTGAGATCAACAGAATTGCACGGATCTTAAGAACAGACAGAAATGGTGTCAGAGAGAAGACATAACATGGCCCTGACCGTACCAATGCCGGTGGCAACTCAGGGAGCAAAGTTGGTGGGTAAGCTGTATCTCATCTTCCTTCGCAGCATCTGAGTGTTGAAACAACCTTTTCCAAGCCTGAGATCCCACAGAAGGACAGATTTGACCTTCAGCAAGTCCAGCAGTGCTGCTGCCCTTTCAGCAGGTCACTTACATACATACGGTCCAAGCTTCTAATAAATCCTCTTGGAATCCAGCTTGCACCCAAATCTCTACAGAATGGTTTCACTGTAAGACAGTCTTTTCCTCAAAATTTTCCCCAAAATGTCACAGTCAAGCAAGCTCTTATACACAATGCATAGATTGGTCAAACAATTTAAGAACCGGAGAAAACTCATTTACAATCTATTCTCAGTATAGTGTTGGTACCCTTGATCAGTATTTAGGAATTCAATCCTATTACATCAGAAAATCCAGCCAATTTCACAGAGCAAACAATGACCAAAGGGAGGATACCATAATGATCTATTAAGAGCAACAGCCAAATAGAAGTCTTTTTAAAAAAGCTTGGAAAGAAAGCCAGAACAGTTTACTAATAACTAATTACTAATTATCTAGCTGCATAAATGGGCAGTTTTTATCTCTTACCACAGAAACCAGCCATTTCTTTCCTCGTTTGGATGTTCTGAAGATGACTATATTGACACCTGTAAGGCCTGTACTGACAGAGGAACATAACATAAACAGCAAACATCCAGGCTGGAGACCAGCTGGGAGGTATTAATTTTTTAGTTATAGCTGATATATGTAAGGTTACTAGAAACATTAGCTACCTTTTTTATAACTATTACTGAACACTCAAGAGAACAAGCAGGATGCCAAAGAATATCCAAACCACATAACCAATAGTAATTCATCAGCATCAGGAGACAGTCGGCAATCTCTCATCTCTTTGGTCTTAAAGACATTCACCGTACAATAATTCAAAATAGATTGCCTACAAAGTTCCTGCATATTTAGTAATAGCCTGTGCCATCATATTCCTTCATTCTTAGGGGCGTATCTCTATGGAAGTTAAAGTGGCACCAGGAGATGGAAAGCCGGTATATCGTGGACTACACAGGTAAAAGTGGTCACCCCAAGAGTCTACAGTCCAGGAGCAGAGACAGTCTGATACACCGGATAACCACATAACGAGAGCGTGACAAGTAGTTACAGCCCCATCAGCTATCAATACCATGTTTAATATTTGCATATTTTTACTATACCTAAAATATTTGCTATTATTTCTAGCTATATAAATGCAACAAATTGGAACCCAACAATTGTGAACCCGACACATTTATATCATCCTAAAATTTGCATCTAGATTTTGTTTTTTCATCCAACCTTTGGAAAGGCATGGAGATGTAGTGCTAAACTACGGGTGGGCTAAATTATGGGACCTCATTTTACACCTCTTTGCAGACTTTGTTGAAAACCTCTTTCTCCTTCCCATTTTTTTTTTTCAGTGTTGAAGTTTCAGCACTACTGAGAATTAAGGCTTTTTCATCCCTATAAAACGTAGGGTTTAGGGTGTGGAAAGCAGAGTGCTATGGATCCGCAAAAAGGACGCTCAAGAACAAGAACAATCAAACATCCTTGCTCTGATACGAAGAGGTAAACGATCGATTCCGCCGCTGAACAAGAAATACAAAGCGCATCGAAACGCGCTAGGTTTCGGCACCGGCTTTTTAGGAGAGCTCGCGCGCGCTCCTGCCCGTTTGCTAACCGTGGTCTGCAGGCACACAGCCGCCGAGCCCGGGCGCCGCCACGGCCAGCGAGGGGCCCCGAAGCCCAGCGCCGGCGCCACCCCCGCGCGCCTCGCTGCCCGCTCCCGCTCCCGCAAGGCCGCCGGGCAGCTCCGTCGCGCCTCGGCGGCGGCGAGGCCGCAAGGCCGCCGGCCAGGCCGCCCGCCCGCCCGCCACCGGGGGCTCCGGGGCCGCGGCGAGGCGCGAAGGCGGCGGCGCGGGGCGCGGGGCGGCGGCACCCACCTTGTTGAGGTGCGGGTTCCGGGTGATGTCGTAGCCGCGCTTCTTGACGGCCAGCGCCCGGCCGAGCGGCGCCGCGCCGCCCTGGCAGCCGCGCGCGGCGCCCAGCAGCGGCAGCAGCCTCCGGCCCGCGCCCGCCGCCCGCAGCAGGCGGCCGCCGAGCGGCGCCATCTTCGCCGGCGGCCGCCGAGCCGCGAGACAGCGGCGAGTGGGGCAGGTGCGCGGGGCGCGGCGGGAGCGCGGGGCGGCCCCGGCCCGGCCCTGCCCGGCCCTGCCCGGCCCCGGCGCCGCCCGGCGCCGCTCCGCCCGCCGAAGCGAAAGGAAACCCGGGAAGCAGATCCGCGCGCGACCCCGCGCCCGCCCCGCTCCGCTCCCACCTGCTGCCGCGCCGCCGCCGCCGCCGGGGGGGGGGAGGGGGCAGCGGCCGCGGCTCCTCCTCCGCCGCCGCCTCCCCCTGCGCGGGGGCCGCGCGTCCCACCGCGGCTCCCCGCCGTCGCGGCGGCCCCCGGGGCAGGTGCCGAGGAGCCCGTTGGCCCCGGCTCTGCCCCCTCCGCGGCTCTGTGCGCCCCTTTCCTGCAGCCTGGGCCCTCTGCGCCATTTGAGGCCTGGAATCCAAACCAAGCCAACAAATAAAAACCACATACGGAAAGAAATCAGAGCCTTAAGCCCCCACGGGCTGCTGTTTTGCGGAATTACTTCCAGGTATCGCAAGGTGACGCGCCGCTTGTCACAAAGCGAGCGGCAGCTCCCTCTCCAGTGGCGGCGGCAGCGGTGGCGTGTCTTCTCCGCCTGGGAGACTCGTGAAACCGTAAAAACGGTGGTCTCGGCGGTGTTTGGGCACGGACCGCTCAGCCTTGCCGCAGTAACCATGAGGTTATCCCTGCTTTTGGATTTGCGTTTTCCCCATTAGCCTTAATAAAGCGCGTAGTAAGGAAGAGCTAGGCCCGTGGCGTGAGGAACGTGGTGACGCGGTGAGCCTGCTCCCTTTTAACACTCGTGTTATCACCAGAGCCGAGATATTAAACGCTTATTTGCATTATGACAGCACCTTGTCAGGTTGGAGCCCGGAACGAGCTCGCCGTCATCGTGGCATCAAAATACCTGGAAAGGCAAAGCCTATGTGATGAAAATGAATCCCACTCTCTAATGGAGGCAGCACTGAGGCAGAGTGACTTTCTGGCTCTACCCGTGATTGCATATACCCTTATGACCACGGGGTCTACACACTTAAAACCTTTTTTATATTTTTCTTCTCCCTGCACTTCTGGGGATGTGGTCAGGTGCTGCTAGTTTCATTTACCAGGTAGGGAATTAGCTGTCATAAGACTTTGGCTCTGGCAAGGTAGGTGCTGCAGCACTTAGTTTTGATGCCCTGGCCCCTAGAAAAAGCATAGGGCTTTGTACAGTGTGCAGGGAGAGTAAAGCTACTCAGAACAGTTATCGTTATTCATTAGGAAACACTGGAAAAAGCCATTTACATCTTGCCTCTTTCTGGAGTGTCGGCACCAGTTAGGCATTTCAGCGTACTTAAGAGTCTATCATCACCCCAGAAGGCAGGTGTCTGCATCCATTTCTTCAAAAAATGAGCTCTGCTATCTTTCAAATTGGTGATGTCATCATCACTACTACCACTTTTTATATAAGAACCCAGTAGCTGGATCACTCACTGAAAGAGTGGAAGATTCAGGTTCAATTCCCGCTTCAAATCAACATCAGTTCGCACACCAGTGCCCCGCTCGGGAAGTTCAGGCCTGCTTTGGGGGGGAAACACTCTCCAGCTTCTTTCTCTGATTGCGCCACTGTGTGCAGACACATTTTTTAATATGCTTAAATATATTTTGGGGAAGAAATGATAGAGCCTGTGCAGCAAAGAATGGGCTGTGGAGTGAAAGATGTCGATTTGATAGACATGGTGGCCCTTTCTTACTCATTTTCCTATACACGACTGGTCAGGTGCATTCTGAGAGTGAGATTGTTTGTCTAGTCTTTGTTTTTTTCCCCCCTTCCTTTAGAATATCAAAAATCAGTCACAGAGGCACAATGCTGGAGAGACCCAGACAGTGGAGATGATAAGAAATATGTCCGTCACTGTGGCCACAGTGCATTGCTGTGGCTCTTCGTGCATGGAAGGCACAAAAAGGAGCTTGCCAGTATTGTTGCTTTTTTGCATAGCTATAAATTGGATATAATCATGAGACTTTACATTACCTTGAGAATCTGGGATTGTGAGAGTCAACTTTGATAAAAATTAATTCAGTATCTGGCCAGTTCTTCAAAACTTTCCTGCTTCCACCAGCCAGCACTAGATTGGTCTTAGCCAGCCTAACTTTGAATGAGTTGTTCTCCATCCTACTATAGATTAGCTGTAAATTTTGCAATGTCTTTGTTTGGACATGTGTGTAGAAAACAGGACATTTGACTCTACTGTTTGTAGGAAAGTCCATAACAGTAAATCTCTGGATTCTTGAGACACTCGTAGTGAGAAAAGACAAAAAAGAGGAGCAACTTCCTGACTGCTATGCAAAAGTACACCATTAAGTTGTTTTAAGAGATTTATGTGACAGAGGAAAAAGTGCCAAATTGAGAGCCTGAACAATGAAGCTGCTTTGCATGGTTCAGACCTATCTATCCCAGGCAGTAGTGTTAGCTTTCCTACCCATCAGGCTCAGAGAAAATGAATTGTGCCTTGGAGAATCTAGACAAAATCTTCCTGCATGCTGGGCCTAAGTCCACCATTTAGTGCTCTCTAGGGGAAAAAATCACCACCAACAAAACTCAGAAAAAAAAAATCTGTTCACTTTGCCTGTTGTGTAAAATGCTGTGTGGCCTCTTCCTGGAAAAAGCAGCTCACAATTTTGTCTTGAATATGCTCTAAGAGAAGGACAGAACTTAGTTTCAGTATAATTTGGCTGTCTATGTCTAAGAGTTAAGTAAAAGTTTTATATTGACGAGCAGGTACAAGCCTCCATGCAGGAGGTCTGTTTGGTGTCCATGTGCTATGAATGCCAGCAAGAGTGCCAATTAGTTTTGTTTGAACTGGTTCATTAACTAGTAGATTTTGCATCTTGGGTTATCGGGAGTCAAAATCATCCTGCACGACAGCATCGTGAAAATACTGGGGAGATGATGCCTGGGCTTAATTACCACCTCTTTCATATATGAGAAGGTTCATTCTGAATGATACAGAGACTGGATCTGCAAACAATCTACACTGCAATCTGAAAAGTATTCAATGCAAGTTTTTCACAGACTATTTTTGTGTTTTCAATCCAATATCTGCAGGCAGAAAGGGCTTCATTGCATGCTGAATATTGTGTTTTCTGTGCCTAGTGACAGACACCTCAACACATACACAAGCCCCAAGAGAATGGAGAGGGAGGGAAAAGGGATGACAGGGCTGGATAAAATCCCTTACTTTAACTAAATGGAACAAATATTTGAAGAGGATGTTAGACCTGCAATGGATTAAATTTCTAAATTGTTAAATGTCTCGAATAGAAAGGGCTATAAAAGTGTAAAATATTAAATGAGAATATGATGTGGAAATTTTTCACAACACATTTTTTACAATAAGGATGTTTTATTAAGCAAAATGAGTGTTATCAACAAATATCTTCATTTACACATTAAATGTCCCAGTTTTTCAGTGAAGAAGTTGAAACCCAAACTAATCAATTTTGATTAAATTTTGATTTGAGTTTCAGAAAATATTTTACTGAGAATAGATTTTCAAAGATTCTTTTAGTGTGTGACTTTACTTTTGAATTTGTTTGACTTGCTAAATATAATGCATTTAAAAACAAAATATGTCTTTCCAAATATAAATTAGAATCCTTAGATTAAACCAAACAAGAAGAACTTTTATTGGATATTTTCTGGAACTGACTGCTTAAATATATTAATCTGTAGGAAATACTGAAGATATAATGCTTCCTTGTCTGGGAAAGGGGCAGGACATTTTTGGATTCTATATCTGCAAACTGTGTGGCCTGCAGCCTCCTAATTGTCCAAACCTTCTTGCAGACATTGCTTAATTTTGCAGGGAAGGAGAACCAGACAACCACAAACTGTTAAAGGCAAGATGCAAAAGCACAGACATCAGCACAGCTACCACAGAAGACGGACACCAATAGCGAAAAACAAATTTATGTTCCATGCTTGCGTGATAAAAGACAAGGAAGCTCTAGGAGGAGGAATTAAACTTTAAAAGGCCTTTGCCACGTCATGGGACTGCTGGCCAGTCCAACAGCTTTGGCCTATTCCTGAATGGTGCAGGCAATTGCCATTTCCTGACATTGGTCCTGAATGAGTGAAGGTAAATGTGGCAGCTCTCAGGATTACGCTCCAATTTTCCAAACACTAGACACATTTTATTCTGCTTCTTCCTGTTTTTTGAGGCACAGTCTCAGCAGTAAAAAGTGCAGCCGCTTCCTGCATGAACACGGGCAGAACCCCTCTTTTGCTAGGGATGCCCATAAACTAGCGCACAGTGAGTTAATTGAATTAGCTCATTATCAGCAGAAGGGTTTCACAGAGTTTTCTCAAAAATAAATCAGCTTCTCCTGCCTAGTACTGTTCCAAAACGCAACAAAATAAAGGGGCTTCGTAGCTGGCTTTGAAGCAGCAATCTGAACGTAAGAAACCTCACTGAGCAGTTTGTGCAGCCTCTGGCCGGGAGCACAGCTTCTGCTACATCCCTGGGGAAGCGCTGCCGTATAAATCTTGACTTTGTATGTCTATCTGCTACGCATCAGTGCTGTATCTAGGGTCGTGACAAACCGATAAAGCTGTGCGTGAACTGTCAGAAAAGACGTCTGCTTTCTTTTCTCGGTCCTGAATTGATAGAACTATTATCTCCGTTTCAAGAGTGACGGAAGATATGTCGGAGGTCTTGCACGGTATCCACATGGGCTACATGTGCAGGAGGGACAAGGCATGACCCGGGGAGTGAGGGAAGTGCAGTATCTGGTTTCGAAATGGGCTGCAGAAAGGGCTGCATGTAGGGCCTCCCGCTACTGACCACTGAGCATATAGGAAAGGGTTTTCTGAAGGCTTATTTTTAGCTAAATCACTTCACAGTGCTAAACCATGTCCCAGGGATGCGAATGTGCAGTTAAAAGACTTCCCTCTGCTAGCTTCAAGGCTAAAGGCAGCATTTTGTAAGGTTACTGTCACAGGAAAGGTACATATATATGCTTTTGACTTTATTGTTACGGTGTTGACTCTCTCACCTACTTTTTTATTTCCTCTGTTTTAAAATTCTAGCTCACGTGCTGCTTGGAGCAGGGATGTATTATATATTTATGAAAGTAAAAATAAGGGCTTTCTCTGCAGCTGTGAATTGTCTCCCTGCTGTTATCCAAACAGACACTGAATAGTGCCTCATCTTTTATCTCGTACTGGTTCACAATAGCCTTCAAACTGATTTTTGCACCTTCATGAGAAACAAACTGTAAATCTTCGGTTTCCCAAATTTATCTGAGACTGCAAAATAAAGTTTGAGTCTGATTAGATTCTTCACAGATGCAGAGTGCTCACTGTCAGATGCACATGAGTGTGCTTCAGATAATATGCAAAGCCTCTAGGAAAGCAAATTTCACTGATGTAAGGGTTAAATTTCTGATTAAAAAACAGGAATTCTTTCCAATTACAAAAAAAAATCCTATAAAAGCAATGAAAATGGACAATATATCCAGCATTGAACTCTTAGGATTTTTATTTAAGATATTTTTCAGCAGCAGGAAGGAAGCGAAGGAAGCGATGGCTTTTGGAATGGGATATTGTATACACTTGGGGATTTGCTGGTTGCTACAGAATGCAATTGAAGTTTCAAAGCATGTTATAAGAGCTAATTTATTCCTCCAGTAATTTAAGAAACCTCTTTGTGTTGTGGCATCTAAGACAATGCCACTGAAATACTCTCAAATTTATTAGAGAATGAATCTCTGGCATATAAAGAGGGACCTTACAGCAGCTATTCTTCTACAGCATTATCTTTCCTCTCAGGAAGTGAATTGAGCTGCAATTATAAACTTACACTGTAGCGTTTTTCAAACTAGATACCTTGGGAATTCATGGCATTGTGCAGCAGTGTGTCTTCTGGTTTATTAGATTTTACAGAGGCTATATACTATGCTAATTAAAGTTCATCATAACACAAAAGGGCTTAACACACTGGGGCTATGAATTTTGATCAGCCCCCCTCTGAACAACGAACAGTGGTGAGAAAATCTACAAATGCAATAAAACAGCCTGGAGCCACCTGAATCACAGGTAGCTACAGTGAAGTCCCTGTATAAAGGGTGATAACATCTTCATCTGCCGTAGTATTTAGACTGCTCTTCTTGGTCCTACTGCTATATAGAGTGTCTATATACGTACGGAGAGAGAGAGAATATCTACAAAGTCTATGTATATATAGTAGAATTTATATATTACATATAAAGATATACCTTAGCTCAGCTAGAAGGTTCAGGCTCAATTTATACAGTATATACAGGGTATCAGACTGGGTCAGAACATGGGACCCGACGGCACCACAGGGGTCATCAGGCCAACCTTTCACCCTTGCAAGCAATTGTATTAAACTTGATGTTTAATTCACAAGCATTCACAAAAGTCCGCTGTACACGCCAGAAGCCACAGAAGTTTTCTGCTCACTTTTGACAAATGTGAGACCTAAGGTTACAGACAAAAAGCCACAGGTGATAGTATGCCACAATAAAATAGCAGATCCCTGCAATGGGATAACAGTCCTCTCTAGTCTTAGAAAACTTTATTGCTGCAGCCTGTCCCATGCAGCGAAGCTCAAAGTCTCTTGCGGGGGGATATAAACATGCTAAATGTCGTTGTGGTAACTGTGTTGTCACGTCCACATTACAGATGGAGGGACCTGTGGAGAGTACTTGTTCCTGGTCACAGACGCAGACCACGATGGAGCTGGGGACAACATCCATACGTCCTGCTGTCGCTCCCTTGCTTATGTTGTCATCCATCGCGAGGCTCCCTCTGTCACAGTCTGCTTCACTGACATATGCTTCGTGATGTTATTTTTCGGCAGTGAGAGACTTTGCTGTCATCCAGAGAAAAACCATCTGTAGTTGTGCAATTGAGGCCTTAATCAGACCTTTAGACCTTTCTCCTGGCTTTGGAAAATTTTAAATGATAATGATGATGGTTTACACTTACACCTCTTAAAGTGAAAAATGAGTATGAGGATGAATACACTTCAGTTAATAAATTCTCCTGTCTTCTCTCACATAAATGTTGTGTTTTTTTTCCTGTTTTCCTGCCATCTTACTACTGATGTCCTAAGCAGTACATTAACTCCGCAGTGCATCTGGATGATCCTCAGTATTATTTATATGAGACATACTCTCACACATCTCTAGTTTTTTCTTTTCATGCCTTTTATATCGTTAGATTCTTTATTTGCATAATTTACCAGAACCATGTAGTACTGCTGAAGTTTTCATTCAGGCCAGTGAAACAGCCATTCAGGCTGAACTCTAGCAGGTGTTAATAAAAAGGTCAGTACTTCTTGTTCCAGCCCATATAGTTTGTTTGGGTCCCTCTTACACGTGGATGCAAGCTGTTAGTTATCTGAATACTCGTGCCTTCCCAAACAAGAGAGATCCAGCTGGCAGTTTGTTAGACAAAATGAGCAATTGCCCCTTTTTGTGCCGTGTCTTGGGAAACACAAGTATCTAAACATCTGAAGAGAAATGGGCAGAATAGCAAAGAATACAGTATTTAACATTGTCTTAGTTCCTAATAAACAGAATCAATTTATAATGAAACATAAGCAGATAATGTTGATTTTTTTTAAATCAATTTTTTTTTTCATAGGCCTAGGTTTTGAACTTCCTCTTATAGAAGGTGGCAGAAGTTTTACAATTGCCTTCAACAGGGCTATAGTACTGGGTCCATAGTCCAGCTACAAATTTTAGTCATTTTTTTATTCAAAAAGTGTTCTTCATACAATGCAAGAGTACATCTTTACATCTGGCATGAGGATACTACTTCCTGAGTAACATCATATATGCCTAAACAGAAGTCTTTGAAGACCACAAGCAGGTGAATAATCTTTTGTCTTAGCAGTCAGTTTGCTATTTGAAGAAGCACAGCTCACCCTTCATCTATTAATGTGCCAGAAGTCTGGCCTGAAGCCTTATTTTTATTAGCAAACTTTGTTCAATTGAAACATTGCATTAACATATGAATTAAAATGATACTGAGGGAGACTTTGCAGCCCACAAAGTTATCAGATGTCCTGATAATGCCTTGTGATATAAAAGGAGTCAAGTAGGTGACTGAAGAGACGCATGCATTTGCACCCCCTGCAGTGAAAGCACTCTGAGGTAGCTTAATTACAAGTGACAGTAAATTAGAGTGATCTGTATTTCCTTGTGCCTGACTGAGGTACACAGACAGACAGACAGTTGGGTTAAGCTACTTCTAAATACCTCACATTTGTCATGGCACGGGACCACGAACATGCACAGCCACTGTGGATCACCTGATACGCAGTAAGTTTAATAATTCATGGTAACCCAATTTTTTAACAGTCCCCTCTGGTTTTAAACCATGGAATGTTTATCCTCATGCCAGTATTTCTAGAAGAGTTTGCCCAAAGGAGGTTTTAACAATGGCTTGCTGCCACACAAGTAAACATAACATGTTTTTGTCCTCTCCTTTTTGATTGTGCAAAGTTGCAATTAGCACTTGACTTTATCAGTTCAATTATTTTACACCATGTTCTAACATTCCTGAGTCTTCCAGGACAGCATAAATCTATATGATGAAAGGCCAGAATAGCTTCACAAGCTTTTAATGAGGGATGAAAATTTATTCTTCAAAAAAATTTTATTTATTGGCTTCTTGGCCAAAGTGATTTAAAGGATTTTAGTTATATGACTGAGAAAGTGAATTTTAAAAATTGTTATTTTTGAATACAACAAAAGGAAAAAATAATATCAGGTTGCATATTGAACATTATGAAAAAACCCTGCAAAGCCAAGTAAACTTGAACACCATGAAGGAGAAAATAATATCATGAAGAAACCTGTACACCTGTGTGGAAAGCATTTCTTCACTTTTCTCGTCCTGACTCAGGCAGTTGTCATCTCTTCATTTTTTGAATCTCATTCCTAGGAGACAAGCCTTCTCGATGTCAGGGGAAGCATTTTCCAAATGCTGTAATTATCTATTATTCATTATACTCACCCCTATCCCAAAGAATGTCTTCTTTTACAGACAAGTCTCCAGTATGAACGGTAGTAAGAATAAGGACTGGAAAAAATCCATGTGGTTAGATTTCTCAGGCTCTTAGAGTAACTGGTATCATTATGGCACAGGGCCGTTTTAGCAATCCATTTTAACTAACCTGACTTCTGTATAATTATATTAGCTCTATAATCAACAATCAATATCTATCAAGTGAAATTGCACCCACCACCTGCTCATAAAATCACACTGTTAGCATCGTATCGTAAAGCATGCTTGCTTTTTCCTCTTTTGCAAGGGAAAAATGACTGCAAGAAATTTCCAAGAGATAACCAGCTCACAGAGGACAGCAGCTTCTATCTAACTTTGCATTCAGCGACACGTTACGGAGCTCTTTAGAGACATATTGACAGGAGACAAAACTGATAACGAAAGCAAACAGACTGAAAGTGAGAAGTGGCTGGAAAGGTCAGCTGGACTCTTGAACAGGTACAGAGGTACTTAGCTGCTGGCACGCAGTTGTACCTGGGGCAGAGCTCTCACCCTCTCTGCCATGTTTCTGCTGTTTCAAAGCTGTGTGTAGTGTCAGCGTAAATGTTTTACAGCAACATAAGGAACGATGAAAGAAAAAAAGTGAAAAGCTTTGTTAATCATGCTGCATAAAAGCATACTATTTACGTAAAAAAAAAACAGAAATATTTGCTCGTTTTCTCATTAAGCGCTGTCTTTTGGCAATACAAAAGTTTGCATAAATTTAATCTGTTAAGTCTTCAATCAGTTCTATAACCGCCAAGATAACCGTCCAAAAAGTCTTTGGTTCTGATTTTAGGAGACTTTGAGTCTCTTATGCCCATTAAAACAAATCTGAACTAACATTTTTGAAGTCAATTGTCCTATATTTTTGACTGATATAAATCACTGTTGCTCTATTGACATCAGTATTACTCATATTTACATTAGCACAAGCTTTTCTAAACAGACTTAACCACAGTGCTGACTTGATCGGTTCATTCCAAAGAGCATTTTTCCTGAGTGCTTGTAGTTATAAATTCATATTTATTACAGAAACAACAGAACAAGAAAATAGGAAATTAACACTTAAAAAGGCTGTTATTGAGAAAAGCAGGAAAGCTTATATTGATAAAAACTAATTCATCTAGATATTCTGCTGAGAGATATCTATCTCAGCTGTTCTGACATTGTGCTGAGAGGATGCGAATAATACAATGTAGATAATATATATGTCATGGACTCTGCATGCGTGATCCAGCTGTAGGACTCGGGTCCAGGAATTTTAATCAATGCATTTGTTTTATAATCAGAACTATTGCTTATCATTAGAAATAGTGGCCTGACAAGTTCCAGCCAAAGCTAGACTTTGCACTGAAGCTGCTGGGGAACGGGCGTATGTTTGCTTCTGCTGACTGTGCTCTAGGAAATTAACTTCTGGCAAAGGGGGGAACGGCTGGGTTTGGTAATGTTATAGACTTCTGCAGCGCATTTGCCAGAGCTTAGTGTGTCAGATGACAGGGAGTTTTTTGTTTTTTTTTAAGGATGGCGAGAAAACAGCCATCATAGCAGTGTACCAGACACAAAAGAGGAAGTTTTTGGCAAACAGACATTGTTTAGATCACAGTGGGGAATCTTGACATTGCAAAGAGGATGAATAAATTAGCAGGCAAAATAAGAACAGCCATTACTTGTGGCTGTAATGTGCAAAGGCTGCCAGCACATCTGCTGCAGGCCAGGGGATCCATGCGGGAGTCTAGGAGGGATCCAGAAGCATTTTCAACACATGGAAAATGACAATATGTGAAAGTTAATTTTTTATCAATTGTCATCTACTGTCTGGGGAAAACACAGATCATATAATGCCAAACTGTGCAAAACAGCTGACTTATGCTATTGTGAATCTTAAAAGATGAACTAATTTGTGTTACTTATAGAATAGGAGGGGAGGATGCAGCAGGCCAAAGGTCCATCATTGGCAAGCTCAGACGAATGCCATGGACACCTATCAGCATGTGCTGATGAATAAACTCAGTCTCCAGCGCTGAGTGAGTGGAGGCAATTCATCACCAGTACAGAGAAATCTGGAAAAAGCAAAGATTGAGGTAAGACATTCTTTGGTGAGGAAACGCTCCCTTAGAATCTTAAAAAGCAACCTTATATCAAAATATCTTCATGTCAAAGTAGATACAAAACTGCATATCTGTATCCCAGCATCACTACAACCACCAGTGTAAGGAATAGCTGGGAAAAAGGTAGAGAGACATGCAAAATTCAAAGTATATACACAAACTAATGATCACCTCTAAAATCTAGGGATCTGCTAAGATCAAAATGTTTCCACAGGATAAATCATGCATCTAAAAGCAACATGTGGGTGGAATATTTGCTCATGGTAGTGGATATTTCACTCAGTAGTGGGTATTTCACTGAAACTGAGCTCTGAACAGAAACATAGCATGAACAACTGTTAAATACCCTCCTCTCCTTTGACGTTTGATCAACAGAATATATAAGGGGCTCAGGCCAGTGAGCAACCACATTGGCACAAAATGTTCCATTTATTGGAACAAATTCTCACAACAAATTCTTAAAACCAAATCACCAGCACAAAAAAGAAGAAAGTGGTATCTCTTTAGCACAAATCAAACTATCACTTGTTCAAATGTCAAATGGCCAGAGTAGTGTAACGAAACTCATATAATTGCAGAAAATGAATGAATGATCTCTTGAGGCCCAGAACCACATAAAATGTTCCTAAGACATTAGCTGTTGCTAAACCACTGAAAACTGGATGACTAGTCTAAGCTAGTTGCCTAGAGACCCTCTCGAGCTGACAGAGGAAGATGTCTCCAGATGGCACTTTCTCCCAACCTAAACTAGGAGTTTAAGGGGCCACGAATGACCAGCTGGAGGGGCCTGGCTCCTGTGATCCTAAAGCTTGAAGGCATGGCTTAGAGCTGATGCCTGATATTCCAGCAGGCAAAATTGATTAGGATTAATCCTGCCCTCTGAGACCACTTGTGACAAGTCTGGTGTGAGTGCCTCGTTCGTTATAGTTTAGAAACTGAGTTACAGCAAAAATTAATTACCTCTTCTTGAAGCTGCCTGCTTCCTTCACTGCATATTCAAATCAGTATTCATTGTGAAAAGTTTTTCATGCAGCAAGAAAAGTGTTGCAGGCTTCAGTTGCTAGCTAACTCCCGTTTAGATGTTATAGTTCTAGTAGTGAAATCTTTTAGCTAAGAATTAAATTTGAAAAGGGGTGAGGTATACATGCATGTGCTGGCAGGAGGATGGAAGAGAAGACAAAGTATTTGAGAGAAATTCCTTTGGAGTACTGAATGTGCTGGTAAACTCTGGTATGATGGTCTGCATACCAACAGCTGTAACTAAAGTGCATAAGTACTCTTACAGCTTGCCAGAGGTCTCCTCCGTTCAAATACAGACGCTCAGATACAAAGATTGACTTCCTCCTCCCACTCAGATTTTCTAAAACCTGGACACTTACTGACATAAGCTCAGCTGCATTTTGGAGCCTGTGTGAGTCATGGAGCTAGGGTTTATTACTCACCGCTGAGCAACAGCTAAGGAATTAGGAGCTCTGGGGCTCATGTGTAGGTGGTCACTGTATACACTATGTTAAATGTGGCAGGTTTTCCTGGGAACCCTCATTCCTTTTTTTTCTTTATTTCTTTATTTATTTTGACAGTGTTCAGGGACAGGGTGTTCCTGCTTTCTGGGTTATTTTGTTACCCTGGGCTGAATGAACAAACTGTGTAAGAAAATAGATTTTATTCATTGTGGGAAAGTGAGCATTATACGGGGAAAAAAATGTGTTCCACATTCTCTCCACATGATGAATTTAAGACTCATGTGGAGATAAACCAAAAATACCCATGAAAGGGCTTTGGTTTTTGCATTTCATTTCCACAGGAGATTCCCAGAGTTGTTTGTTTGAAATAAACAACATAAAAGGAGACCCTCTGCCCACTCTCTGATGTGAAGCAATTAATGGCTGGATCAGCATTTCCACTCTTAATTCTATCTTTCATACGGTTTGTTTTAAAAATTTGCTCCAGACATGAACTTAACATGTAATAATACTTTGCATTTAGGCAGAGTCTTTCATCTGAGCAGCTCAAAGTGCTTTGAAAAAATTAGTCAATCAAGATTCACAACATCATGAGAGATATAAGCATTTTTTCAAAGAGTAACTGAGGCATTCAGGATCAAATATCACAACCACATTTTGCCTACGGATATGACAGAAAGAATATCAGAAACCCAGGGTTCTGTTCATTAGTTCTGTTAATCATTTGAATCGATGTCTTGTTTAAAGATGGCTTTTTTATTTTTCATAGAGTGAAAAAAAATTTGAAACAAATTATGTAACTTTACTGTGTAGCTAGATGCAGCTTTATAATATGAGATAACAATAAAAAAGATCTCTTGGTGTATAAAATCATCCTGAATGAATGTAACAAACCTCATTAATGAAATGGTGAGAGTCACCCACTGCTGATTTGCAGCCGTCTTAGGGGTGGCAAGCATCAGATATTAACAATGCACTACACCTGCACTGCAGCAGAGTTTAAAACAGAAAATGCAGATGGGAAGAGGAACTGTAAATTGCACTTGCCTGTGGCAGAATTTGCCCTCTGTATTGTGATTGTTGAGAGTCTGGATGGGATTTAGTCTGGTTAATTTAAGCATCTAACTTGCACCCTAAATTTTAGATATCTAGGAAAACAGGTCTTCCCAATTATAGGTTGAGTTTCCTGCAGAGTCAATGGAGATAGCTAGGTGCTGTTGAAGGCCTCCAGCAGGAAAGCCTGTCTGACTGTTTAGACACCTAATTTAGGTGGACAGGATCTCCCTCTGGAGGTTTCCAAAGGCACTTACCTCTTTCCATTGACCACGCAGGCCATGTGGGTTCTGACTTCGGAAAGACTGCTTCATAGATGGGTAAAATTCAGGGTTCAGCTTGGGTGTTTCCATTAGACAGTCTGGATGCACATCTCTTTCTGATGTTGTGCAAAAGTTGTGATGGAGTCTTCAATGCCCAAATACCACCCCTTCAACCCCGTCCCCGACATCATTTCAGTACCCGTTGCAGCATTTAAGTCTTGCTTATCAATCTCCCACACCACTGTTCAGAGCCAGCCTTCTCCATGAGAACTTTTATGTTCATGACATGCAGCCAAACCACAGGTGAAAATCTTATTTTTAGGGAGCAAAGAACTGAGTGTAAAAGTCTCAATATTTTTTTTGCTTGCTCATTTTGCTCTGGTAGGACAGCTGCCAAGATGCTTTGCACTGTGGCAGGGAGGCTTACCCAACCCCACTCTGCATGGTGGCAAATTTGGCTTAAGCCTGTGCATACTTAGACTGATCTATAAAGGACCAAGTCAGAACTGATCCCTTCCCCCTCTCGAACTTGCCATCTGATTTACGGAAAAATGCAAAGGTGAGTGTAACAAACAATCAGAAGAAACTGAGGGAAGGAAAGAATGTCTTATAGGAAAACACAAGATTACATAGCTCTAACGAATGCACAGTCAAGTAATTTCAAGACACATAATTACAAAAATTAAATGATATGAAGTAGTCATAAAATCAAAGAAAGAGAGATGAGGTGCCTCGCCTGACCATCTGCCCAGCTGTGAGCAGTTAGCATTTCCTTGTAAGCATCACGGAATAGCATAGCATAAAAGGTAGCGGCAGGTACAGGAAAAGCTAACAGATACAGTGGAAGAGCTGAAGCTGGGGTGTTAAGATCCTGATGATGTCCTGAGTCCTGGAATTCACAAAAATAAACCAATTTGGACAGAAAACATTTTTGTACATTGAGTGACCCTCAGATGGTCACTGGGGGAAAGTGGGCCATGTGAGTAGCCATAAGGGGTGGGTTGGTGCACAGTCGTACAGGTAACATAGATCATACTCTACCAGCCCTCCACCACCGAGCTTCACTTGGCGCGGTTGTAACTGTGAACTGCCTCAGCCACCAGGTAAACCCACCTTGTTTTTAACTAGGCTTTGCAACTCTACTGCCAGGGCTGAACACCCTTGTTGCCAAGTGTCAGTAACCTGGGCTGAGAATGGGAGTCCCTGGGGAAAATGAAGTGCTGACTCTACTCCACTGAAGTTGATAAGAATTTCTATTGAGGAAGGACTTTTGCTGTTAGTTGTATTCTAACTTGACTTGAGGATGAAATGAAAGACAAAGTGTTTGTGTAAAACCTTGGCACACCACTTCACTTGGCTTTATGAAGTACTTCAGGGGGGCAAAGGTGTTTGTTTCACACGTACATGTGTACCAACCACCCGATGCTTGAAGTTTCCGAAACAAAATGCCTTGCCAGCAGTGATTAAACCCGCACGCAACAGAGTGAAGCTATAAACTGATTATTTTGGAAGCCCAAGCAGAAACTGTCCACAGATTTAGGTTCCTTGCCTAATCCAGCTATGCATCACATCACAACATTTTAACTGATTTTAAGTATGGTCTTGTTTACAGTGGTGCACTGATATCCTACTTAATTTGTGATATTCAGCTTGCCACCAATATGTCTGCTTAAGTAGGCAGATGTGAGCCGTTTGTCACTGCCATATCATACGTGTGATCAGATCAGTCCCAGGTGCCTTATTTATAATATAGGTGCCCTCTTTGCCTTATTTCAAGGGACTGATCCAGCTTGAAAGTCTGCTGAACTGACTATTCCTGCTGGGAACTGTCAGCCTATGACAGGCAAAGTTGTAATGTTGCCACAAACCATTTTGCAACAAGACAGTCCAATACTTTAGGTGAGAAACATGAGCCCTGGAAACAAGAATATGGTAGGCTACCGTTGTGGTAGTGTGGAGAGAAACATGGAAGGAGGGAGTTAAGACCCCACTAGCCCTCTCCATCTCCCATTCCCTATCTGTGTGCGTTTTCTCCAGCAAGTTCAACGATCACATTTCAGTAGTCAAGGACAATCCCATACACAACCACATCTGCTTCTCTCATGGTCTGATCTCCAATGCAGGTATTAACCATCAGTGTTTTCTGCTTTATGACATAACTAAGACCAAAGAGTGTTAATATTTCAGTCTGTTTGCCTCCAAACAAATGAATCCAAACTTCTCACTACACACTGTTGAAATCCCCCACAGACTGCAATGTCTAAGTTTGCATATAAGCCAGCTTCCTGACCTTCAAATGGAAAAAAAATATTTCAGCTTTAACTCTGGAGAGGCAACAGTAAGGAATATACGTGACTGCTAACAAGCTAAGCAGCACACAATATACTGGAAAGATTGCAGAGTCATGCACTACTCTAATGACTTTGAGGGGGAGTGACAGTCCTGCTCTGCAGTATATTGATCACCAAAGCAGCTGCCTAAAAAACAGCAGTGAAATAATAAATATGCATTGAACTTGGCCTTTTTTGATAGTATCTCTTTCCAGGGTTTGTAACTGAACAACTCGAGGCATGAAATGATCCTATTTGCAATAGCTGTGTATTCCTTCTGAGGAGCCTGCTGTTACCCTGGTGTCAAAACACTTCCCAGTCTTCAACCCAGTAATTCTTGCAGTACTCTGTGCTCCCCATTTTCCAATAGGGGCCTGCATTACAACTAAGCAGTGACTTTTTTAGGATCACGTGGGAAGCCTGTGTCAAAACAGATGAGTTATACCTGTCCAGCCTAGTGCCCTTAACCCAGGACTATCTTTCCCATTCAGATTTTCGGTAGGTTCTTGGGTGAAAATCATCTTTTCTGTTACAGACTGTTACAACGCTGGGTATAATAGGGCTTCTGATGGCAAGTGCAGTACATCTGAGTAGAAATAATCACCATGGTACTGTACAAAAAGCTGGGGAAGCTGTACACATTAGTGGGAAGGTAACTCTAAACTGATGTACAACCCAGAAAGGGATGGCAGCAGAGAGACTGCTTTAGGGATTGTAGCAAGAAAGTATGTCCCCAGCTGTATACAGGGTTTAGACTTTGGTTTGTGTGAAAGCTTGTGATGTTGCATCTTCTTTTTTTGTTGCCTTAATCTAGTACCCCTGTTGGCAGTATGAACATCCGTTAAACAGATTGCTTGGGGCATGGCCCACTGTGATCAAGGGCAATGCATTCAGTCCCTGTCATTAAATAGCGTTGCCTTTAATCCCTCGAGGTGAATGACGTTCTGCATTTTACAATGTGGCAAATGCATCTGGCAATGTTCAGATATGGGTTATGAAAAAGCATTTTTTAAAGGCATGCATGCAATCATAAAACTGTTCTGAGCAAGGTCAGAATGATTCACAATACATATTTTGGCTTAGCTTGAAGATCATCTGCAAAGCCTACGTACAGAAAATTACAAGCAAGACTAATAAAAAAAATTAACGAGACTTGACCAGCAGGAATAGTATATTATGATTTGGTTTAATAGTCCTTTCAGCTACTCTTTCCTCATGCCAATAAGTATCTGCAATTACCTGCACATGAACTATTTTTTTAGATTGTCATGAATCACACCTCACAAAAGACACAGTGTGGGAAGAGAGGACACTCAATGGGTTGGAGGGACCAAAGCCAGATTCAGCATTTTATGTCCACACCCAGGAACAGAACAATTACATCAGTGTCACTTCTCTGTGTAAAAAGTTAGTTTCAAAATCTGGTCTTGGTTACAGTGGACTGTTTATTCCCTTTTAAGGCTAATGCTAGAGGATTAAATGCTTTTGGATTTTTTTGTTTTATCTATTCTTTGAAGTTATTTTCCTTTGCCTGGTAAAAGTCCTGTTTGAATATTTGAGATTTATGCTGAAGAGCATAATAATAACAAGATATAGTCACATCAGCAACTTACTGGTAGTTTCACTAATGGTGAACTTGAAACACCTGAGTTTTGCTAACAGTAAACTTGCAACATTTGAGCTGTTTTGTGATAACAGCTGTTGTGCGTGCTTTATCCGCAGCGGCTAAGGAGCAAGCTCTCTGAAATCAATTCACATTTCCCACGGAGTAAGAGTGTGCACTCAGGCAGTTACCAGGACGTGGCTGATGCTCTGTGAACGCATATCTTAACTAACCCCTCCACGACCTGTTCACGTGCCTAGGCCAAGACACAGCAGCAACAGGATAACAAGGACCCTTTTGCGCTGGACAGAGACTGCTACTACTACACGGGGTGGAAAACTGAAGCTCAGTCAAACATGCAAAGAAGACCAGAGCTTGGCCTGTAGCCTGCAACAGCCCCTGAGGGATTCTTCAGGCTTCACAGACCCATTTGCAGAAAAGATATACTGCACAATAGCCCTGAGCAAAAGATTTTGCACATTAATGGTTGGTGGGACAGACCAGTAAATGGGTTTTGAGGAAGAGAAGGGTGCATTCTTGGAGTGCAGAAATTCTGAAGTGGCGGTATATTTTTTCTAAATAAGGAAGATACAGCCACAGGATCTCCCCATCCTAAGTCCCTGGGATATGTAGCGGGAGGATGACTGATTACAAAGAGCTGAAATATTCCTTTAAGTCACCATTAATTAGTGGTGAGTTGTGTCTTTCACCGTCTTCCTTGTTTCCTTTAACAGGAAATTTTCTTTCCACTGTCTGAATGCTGAAGCTGATTTTTTTTCTTCTTCTTACCTCAAAAACCTGGTTTGAAATGGATTTGTCAGATTGCCATGAGTGATGCTGCACGTACCGAATTAACCTGCAAATGTGAAGAGCAGCCACAAAGCATTAAACAAATCACTCCACCTATAGGAAACAGTTTGTAGTGCATGATCACCACTTGGGCACACGCGTTCCCAGTGCCAGTTATCAACCTTGGCAGGGTACAATAGTTTGGGGTGCTGAAAACAAACCTGTACCCTCAGCGGTACTGTGCTAAAGGCTCGCTCCTAGGCTGATGATCAGCTTTAGCATGCTTCCAAAGCGGGCTCGAAGAAGAAGCCTTTGAAGAGGTGCCAACAAGGAGAATTTTCCTAATAGCCCTAAAACGTGGGCAAGTGTGCATCTCTGAATGTGTATGTACCAATCCTATCAGTACTAGCATACTGATAAGACAGCATTTAGGACACCTAGGAGGTTTCTGTGCTGAAAACCCCAATGATTCAAATCCCTAATCTGCAAAATAAGGAGACAGGAACACACATGAAATAGGTGTTAATCATGTTGTTCTTAGTCTGAAGGACACTGACTCACTCCTTCCATTTTGATGGACTATATCCAGCAAGACAACAGTGGATGGTGGCTGTGTGTTGCCTACCATCTTGGCAGAGATACAACAAGATAGGTCACACCTCCTTTTGTAGATTTAAAAAGACCAACAGTGGGAAACAATCAAGATGGAGGAAGGCATTTTTGTCCACCTCGCGCTGTTGTTTGACAAGTAGCTGAGTCCTGTCCTGTCCTCGCCACCCTTTTGTCTGGTTCACTTAGTCATTGGGGCAGATTCCGATTTCAGCTATTTGGAGGTAAAACTGTGGTGGCAGTTTAGGTAACCCAGTTTTGAATTTGTGAGCTCAGCTTGCACTCAACAGGCTTTACTCCAGAACGTGTTAGATGAGCACATGTCATTTGGGAGAGTTGTAACATTTCTGGGAGACTGAAACAAAATTCCCATGGGAATATTTCCTTAAAGCAGTGCCACATCCTCTTAACAGACGTCTAAATAGGGAGGGAAGGAGGGCTGGGAAGGCATATGCAGGAAGAAGCACTGTGAATCAGGAGCAATAACTGAAGGCTGTGTCTTCTGGCAGGAGGAGGGCAGACAGCACCAAATAGCTTGAAAGAGTTGATGTGAATCTCAGCTGCCAAAAAATCTTGCTACTGTTCTAAGGATAACCTAGCTCAAATGCCTGAGCTCAGACTGGCACTTAGGCTTGGTCCTGTAAAAATACACAGTAAAGGGCTGTAAGCTCTGAAAGCTGGTGTGGTATGGTGACACGGGCAGCAGGCAGGAGAAGGATGCTGTTCATTCCTCTGTGTTACACTGTGATTAGCCCATGATCATGTAGGAAGCTGCAGCAGAGCTGGACTCTGCAGATGGGTCACTGGAGCCTCAGTACTCTCTCTAACCCCCAGCCAATCTTGTTTACTAGCTGCAGATGATATACACTTTTCTTATTAACTGCACAAAGTCCATTCCACAAAAGTCTGAAAGGCAAGTACGCTAAACTGGTTCATTACATCTCATGTAACGAAATAAAAGGAAGCACAAACTTCCCTCATACAAATCCACAGTATCATGAACATGTAAAAGAAAACAAAACTAACCCAAAAATCCTGAGTACATTGAGTCCCAGCTCCCCCACATCATGAAACCAGACAAAACTTCTAAAAAGCACTAACACCCCTTAGGAGAACTGCAGTGCGTTCTCCTATACCAATAGGGAAAGGATGAAAGAACAAATACCAAATGCCAGATGTTATATACATTGTGTAATGTATTACGGAAGATCAAAAACAGTATAGGGATGAATGAGTAGAGGAATAATGAATAATAATAATAATAATAATTCCATAATATATGAATACAGAATAGAACAAACAACACTCTTGCAAGAAGCGCTACTAAGCTGTGAAATTTTTACCTAGAGGAACCAGAGGAAAATCCATTGCTTGTCAGAGTTTAAACTAGACTGGACAAAGCCATCCAGTTCTTGACATACCCATCAGGAATAGTCCTAGGAGACTGATGAATCATATTATCTAGATCAGTTTTACACCTCTAGGTGAATATGAGACTGTAGAAGAGTCTGCTGTAATACATTAAATACACATACAAATGGCCTGGTTTTTAACTTGGTAAGATAACTTGTCAAAAGTGGACTTCCTTTTTCATTTCCATGAAGCTTTTCTCATATTAGATAAATAGAACTAAGGAAAGATCTTTTTTATCTTACTGAAGAAAAAAATCTCTAATCTAATAGTGCTTGCTCCACTGCTTTCAAGCACTGGAACTCACTGTAAAAATAGGCCCATAATTAATCTCTCGTATCTATATTCATATATCCAGGCCATCGATTTCTACCAGATGGATTCTGAACTCTGACTCATAAAATCCCATGCTGCTAACAGCTATCAGAGATTTCCTTTAGTTCAAGTGTGTTCTTTTTCTGTAAAAGAGCTATGAGTCATAGGCTTGTTCCTGTGTGAAATTTTAAGTAACTATAACTTGAAAATAACATCTGTTCTAGGATGTGAACTTCTAAGAAATTTCAGAGTTAAGGGACAAGCAGGTGTTAAGATTGCATTTTAACAGCTGGTTTCCTGGGTTAGTACGCCACTTAGTTACACGTAACAAGGTTTAGTTATATGTTACATGGTTTAAACCCTAAGATGTGATTTACGCAGAGGCAAACCGCTAATGCAGAGACTGTCTTTTAAGGGCCTTTTTCATCTTTAAGTGCGAAGACTATCTTTTGGCAGAACCACTGAAAGTCATGGGTTGTTTTGCTTGCCTCTACTTTTCTCTGTGCTTTGCCCCTTCCCACTGTTTCCTGGCTCCCACATGACTATCTGAGTGCACTGTGAAACACAAGCACACTGAGTCTGAGCCTATTTCCTAGAGAAATGCCCGTGATTCCTATTGAGAAAGGGTACAACAGCAAGACGAAGGCGAAGGATGCCAGGAAGAAGTCATGGAGAGAAAAGAGAGAGGGATAAGGAAACAGAAAATAAGTTTCTATATGTTGCCCTAATGAATACAATAGAAACACCTAAAAGGGGGAGAAGAGTAGGGCATGGAGAGAGTGGATATGGAAAAGTGACTGCGCAAAGACCAGTCAGTTGAGATAAATCGAGTAGCTTCATCCTAATGCTAGGGACAAGGCAGGGAAAGGGAAGGATAAATGAAGACTAATGGTATTACTAAGGCCTCTATCATGTGGGCATCTGTGCTTGGATGCCGAAATATGAGGTTTCGCGTTGTAGAGCAGAACTGCGGCTTTGTGCTTTGGGGGCTGGCAGGGGGGCTGCCATTTCAGGCGTCTTACTGAGTGTAGGAATGCAAAAAATGGAGTGTTACTACAGCTTAATGAATCACTGCCCATCAGCTGAACTTCGAAACTGCCCAAGTATGCCTGCTGAACCTGTCACACCTGCAAGTCAAAATGTGTTAATCTAACCTAACATGAAGGTGGATCCTTTCCAAGGCTCTGCGAGGGGAGTTTTAACAAATGCATTTTACTCAGCTATTCAAACAGGCTTACAGCAAACCTGAGAAGGTTACTGCCTCTTAGCTGACAGATGGCAAAGTCGCAGTAACCATGTTGCTTTTATTCATATAACCCTGCAAACCGTTACAGGTCCAGCTATTGGCATTGATAGTCTATTGTCAGCTATTTCCCCATATACTCCATGATCTGAGCACTTTCCTCACGACACACAGCGAGCAAGTTCAGTCACTCCCCAAAGTCATTTTTCATTCCTTCTTCTTCAGAACCTGTATTAATGAGAAATATGAATATTATAAAACTGCCTTGAGAACAAGAGAAAGGACTGAGTTTCATACCTATGGCTACACCTTTTTGTTCAAACCAAGCCCAGATCACAAGGAATCCCTCGTGTACTATAAAACATGCCGTGTAAATAAATCATAAGTTCCTTAAAAGGAGGAGGAGTTAGGGATTGTTAACCTTTCCCTTTATGGTTTGTGCTCCGAGTGGCTTAGAAACATCCCCCACCGCTCTTTTGCGCTTCAGGCAGAGACTTGAGTTCAGCTAAGCCATTCCAGTGGATGTCCCCTGGCATTCACGTACCCTGCGCGACATGCCTCCATCCCAGCGTGACCGAGCAAGGGATCACTGGGACACTGGGTGTACTGTGGGACCACTCGCCCAGTCTGTTCGTACGGTGCCGGGTGATGCATGTGGGGCCCCAGTGAGTCAGAACAGTCCTTTATGAGATTGTCTCTACACTACCTGTGTCTGGGTAAGGTTTTGTTCAAAATGCACCCCTTTGCCATTTAGCTAGTGAGAGAGATTTTGACTATGAACACAGAGGTTGTCAAACCCTTTTCAACATGCACTTGGAAAGACTATTAGACTCAGTGTTCCACCTCGGTTTTACCAAACTGCCTACAACTCTTTCCCCCGTGGTACTTTTATGCCACACTCCCCCATTACTACAGCATCTGAGAGCATCACAGTCTTTTTAAGATGCGTTTCACAGCATGTCTTTGAGGCAGGCAGGTGCTACTATTTCTACTTCACAGGTGGGAAAATGAGGCACTGCCACTGGTCGAAAGGAAATGCAATGGAGCAGGAGGCACATGTTAATGCCTTAAGTATTGGACCTTTCCGATGAGAGCAATACTGAATTCAAACAGGGCTTAGACAGCACCTAGCTATCAGTCCTGGAAAGACGGAGGTACCTCTTGGCATGCTCTGCAGCCAGAGGAAGCTTCACTGACAAACACCTTGACCATGGCACAGTATCCACATTATCTTGCAGAACCCTGGGTGTCTGCAGTTCAGCTGTTTTCAATACCAGTTGAAACTGCCTTTTTTAACATGTTTGTTCAGATTATTATGCAGAGGTAATTTTAAAAATGAACTTTGTCCCTGAATTTAGGAAAGCACAAAAACAACATGATACCCAGTTACCCCACTCCTCATCCTTCTCATGGCTGAATCGAGTGTGTTTGTACAGGAACATCTGGTGTGGAAGAGGCTCTATCATTCTTTCTAAGATACTATGGTTTAAGAAGCTTTGATCTGTATCTATGCAAAAAAACAGTGGGTCCCAATTCAGGCTGGGCTGTTGGATACCCAGTGGTCAGGTTGGATACCCATGTGGTCAAATGCAACAGAATACAAGTAAATTTTATATACACACTCACACACAGAGAATGTGCGCCATATGTACGTTTAAATAGTGCATCTGAGGCATATGTACATTTAAACAGTGTTTTTATGTGCCCTGAATACTGTACCCTGGAATGAACTTTCCCTCAGAGCAAACTGCACGTTTTTTTTTTATTTGTGCTCATAATTTTTTCTCATAAAAATATTTTTAATGATTTAAGTCTCATAAGCCCAAGAGCTCGAGATGCATATTTTAGTTGTTTGTCATAAGAATTACCCACCATAAAAAACCCACCAGCCTTTCAGCCAGAAGAGTTTACACAGTGTTTAATATTAAAGTGAAGTAAAACAGTTTTTCATTATAGTGAAGATAACTCTTTATAAAAGTGTCATTTGTGAAGCTTTAAAATGAGCAGTAGTGAATTAAGATTTTTGCCATCTGTAATACTTTAAAAGGAACTAGGTCTCTAGAAGGTGAACTCCTGTTCCTATCAAAGGCAACAGGATTCTTTCAGGTTATTTCAGTGGTGCTTGGATTTTACACAGAGATTTGACTTTTAGCTTTTCCACCTTTGGACTCTCTGGAGTCTTGAATTACTAGCTTCCTACCAGTATCTGTCTTGTGGGGGGACTATGTACTGTACATCAACCAAAATCTCCTGGAAGAGTAAATTAATAAGACCATTAGACATGCTTCTTCCTATATCATCCTAACAGACATATGAAACTAAGCACTGATTTTTCATGAGGATCACACAACACACAGCACACCTGCCTCCGACCATTGGTAGATCAAGACAAGACATGGACCTACACATCCAACTTCATATTTCTTCTCCTGTGAGCATCCAACTACTTTGTGGAGGCCCAGATGTGGACAACAGAGGAATCCAGTGGAATCGCATGTATGTATGGAAATGGATGCCTGTATTTAAGACCTCCTAATTTCAGGAGGCAAAATTCACTTTGATCTCACTAGGAAGGGGATTTGGATGCATCTCCTATGGCCCTTTTTCCCAAATGTGCCTATCTCTGCCTTCTTGTGGAGAGTGCTTGCAGAAGGATCTGCCAGAGGGACCAGACTGACGTGGTAACAGAACATCAACCTCTCATCTATATATAAGACAGTGTCAACAGTTATCTAATTATTTTTCTAACTCTTTTTGTTTCACTCTTTGTTAATGATTTTCCCAAGAACAACACTATTTGCTTCTGGAATTACTCAGATGATGCCCACTTAACTGCCTTTTGTCCTTTTCACCTTGGGATGAACTCACATATGAAGAGTGATTTACCTAAAAGGGAAAGTACTTTCAGTCTTCAGTTAAATATTTACTTATGCCTTTTTTGGCTTGTCTTGGTGATTTATTCCCATGTCCTTTGGGACATCAATATCAATTCCCACTGACTCTATAGATGCTTTTCTGCTCAGAGTTACTCAATACTGTTTGGACTCATTTTCTCCTACTTAACTTGACTGCAAATATTTTCATATTTATGTTACAAAGGCCAACAGAGACCTTGCGAACAATTTCCTCCTGTTCTTAGAAAAGTACATGCAAGAGTGCTTAGGATTCAGACATTTCAAACTGGGCTGAGACTGGACTGCAGGATCAGGTCATGAGTATTAACCTATAACCTAGAGTGATTGAACACAGAAATATGTCCATAAGAAGTTACTGAATGAATGACCAAGGTCACCCCTCCCTCACGAAAACACATTTACTGAGTATCAGTAAAAGGAAGACCAGTGCTGAGGTACCTTAAAACCTCTTGACTTTTCATATGAGGAAGGGACAGAGAATGAAGGGGAAAAACTAGGGGAGAACCACGGGCCCCAGATAGATAGGTGAAAATGTGAGATTAGATTCAAACCAGTATATAGATGTGGCTCTGCATTGAAGAACCTACCCTTCATACTATCTGTAGCAAAAAGTTAGGTATCCAGACTTCCCATTTGCTGAATGGGGAGCATTTGGAGAGAGTGAAAAGGAAGAAAGTAGTATGCTGAATGGGGAGTTTCCACAGCCTTGTGGTTAGGGGACGCCCTTGACACATAGGATGCCTATACTCAAAGGCCTACTGGGCAGGGACTTGCTCTCCAGCCACTACCACCTTTGGTGACTGCTCCATGCATCATCTTATTTGATACTATGAAAATGGTCTTTCTTGAGCTCTCTTACTTCTCATGTTGTATTAAAGAAAGAAATATATTTTTTAGTTCAGACAGAAATGTGTACCAGCTTTGAGTGTCCACTCTGACATATGTATAATAGTTTGTACAAAACAGAGTAGTTAAAAAGGGCTGGAGTGATTGAAAGTGGCTCCTGGTGAGGACACCATTCACCTGGAATTTGGATGAATTCAGGCAAAGCAAGAGTTTAAATAGGGTCTTCCTGCCCTGGGTGTGTGACACTGAGGTGTTAGATGTAAGGGGGACACGCATGAAACAGAGACTCTTCCCAGGTGTCCTGTCCTGGCTGGTTTTGTACCAGACGAAGCAGGTAGATATGCTCTGGGCCCTGGAAAGAAGAGAGGAATGCTCATCTTGAGGATCCCACCAGAACTACATTTTTACTAAAGACTCTTAGCAAAAAGGCAATGGCAGGATGTAGGAGACTTTATTCATCCACCAAAATATATATTTTTAAGCATTAATGAGAACTTTTCCTGTGGTGATAGCCAGCAGCTGACATGGTTCCAAGATTGCCAGTGGCACTTCAGTATTGGACTTACATACTTAAATAAGGATTTTGGTGCTTAACCTAGACTTTAACATCTGTAGTCCAGAAAACATTTTTTTGTATATTATTAGCTTGTACATGAAGCTGAACAGAGATGTTTTTCTGTGTTTTTTAACTGTTCCCCAACAAGGATCCCCTTCTCTGCTCATGTTTAACTAGAGACTAAGAATCTCTGCACTGGCTTGAATAGGAATTGATGGCTTGGTCAGTGTTCTGCTGGTCATCACCTCCCCAAATGATCTAGCATGACCAGAATTCCTCATCATGAAAGGTAATGCCCACACTTTCTGAAATGCAATGTGTGCTACTTCTGCCTGTCCCTTGACTATAACTGACACTTAGAAGGCAAATATACAATATTGAAACAAAATGGAAATATTACAGAATTGTCTGTTTATGAACTCTTTTTCTTGTGTATTAAGTATGACTTTTCTACTAAAACTAGCCAGACATGTTTTTATCTCAACTTTTTTTTTTTTTTTTAATAGTGATGTTGGTTTGCCTTTTACTATGAATCCCCTGTCCACCCTGGGTGCCCATATGCCCAGCCTGCACCACAGATTTCCTGGTTCAATGACCTTCAACAGGCAAAATAAGAGGGAATAAAGAGTGCTTGAGGAAACAGAGTTCTCAGATTGATCCTTTCCAACATCCAAACTCTTTACACAAGCTGCACGAAGGAGCAGAGAGATATTCATTACCTCTGTGGAAGTAACTATAAACTGTCAATCTAAACAGCCATTTAGGGTGGTGACTGACCTAGGCAATCCAAATCCTTTCATTTGGTTATTCATGTAAGAGTGCCTCAGGTAAGAAGATATTTGTGTTTACCTTGAAGATAACAACTGATCAGGTTCAAGCCAACCTGTCTTGAACAAGCCAACAAGCCTTGAACATGCCCACAGGCACGGAAAGGTATTTGGGAGGGACATTGCTAAACCTTCGTTGCACATGTTTAATCTCGGGTTGATGATAAAGTTTGGGAAGTGTGGGAAAAACTTCATGACAGTCTGTGCTTTGACACAGCACTAAGTCCTTTGTGGAAATGTTCAATTCTTCCACTGAAAGGGGTCAGGGTACTATCTGCATGATTACGAGCATTCCTCCAAAGGTACCCAGTGACGCTTTTCACAGATTGCTTAATTGGTCCATGGAGCTTGTTCCAGAAAGTTTCACTGGCTACCTCTATAATACTAAATGCAACCGACCAGTGACTATGGCCTGACATGAAGCCAAGGGGCATGCTATGACTCATATCCACATGACTAAACTCTCTTTCCCCTAAAAAGAGGGTGGTCACACCCATGCTGTCTATTGAGCATGGTCTCAGGAAAATGCTGTTCTCCAAATCATGCCCAGGTATTGTCTGCTAGCTGATACTAAACCATGCAAGGGACCATTAAACAATATAGATGATCATGCACCAGTGTGAGTGAGAGCTAGTGTTATGGCCCTATTTAATTTACTAGTCTAGACTAGTAGTATCTTGACTAGTATCTTGACTAGTATCAAGAGTTTAGCAGGACTCTGAAAGGGACAATGCATTTATATGAATAACAAGAATATCCAGAGTAAGAGGAAAAAATATTTCGAAAGTGAAAAACCAAACCAAATCAAGAGTTTTGGAAGTGGTGTAAGTGCCAGGTTCCTCTGGGAACAGTTTACATAGAAATGCTTCTTGCAGGGTTTGTGATATGCTCCCCAGCAGCACCAAGGGTTCTCAGGAAGGGGACACCGGACTTGATGGCCCTCTGCCTGCTCCACGATGGCAGTCCTGGTGTTAACTGCCATGCAATGTTACGGTTTGGGCAAAAGATATGGAGAGATTGTGAAGGCACCTTTCAGGACCTCAGATTTCTTTGACTTGTGCCCTGAGGAGGGCCTGAGGAGGGCTCTAAGCTGGAAGCCGACAGCTGTTTTTTTTCCAAAGACGCAGATTAGCAGGCCTGGACACAGAGCTGCTCAGTGAAGCTATACTGCTTCCATACCTGGGCTAGTACATCTGCATGGTGCTGCTCTGCACACTGAAGACTTACTGCTTCAACCAGAGTTTTCTTTGGGGTGTCCACCTCATGCTCCAGTCTGTGGTGTGCAACTCCCCAACTGCCCATAAGATGTCATCCTCTCTGACACCCACCTGTCCCTCTTGGGTGATGAGATGAAGCTGACACATTCAAATTTCCTACAGACAGTTTTCTACTTAGATTAATTTATTTCTTAGAGACAACCCCCAGTGGGAGTTCTAGCTCATAGCTCTTCTTCCTCAGAGCATCATGCCAAAATGCTGTCAGCTGTCCCATTTGCTGTGGAAGCAAGGCAGGTAGGAGATATATTAAAGGTGTGGGCTGAAGTATTCTCACTGTTAGTGGCTTTGTAATTCTATCATGTTCAGTCTGAAAAGTGTAGTCAAGCATCTGCTCCAGACTAGCACTAGATGTCTGGAGTAGCAGGCTGCTGGCTCACAAGTTGGAGGCCTGGAAAACAAAACTAGCTGCTGCCAAGAATGGGTTGGGGTTTGGCAAGGTGGCAACTACTGTCAGGAAGGGGAGGCCTTTTTATATGAGTGACTTTCTCCTTCCATGTGCCACATAGCTATTGAAACAATACTGAAGAATCACAGAAACATGGAATAATTTAGGTTGGAAGGGTCCTCTGGAGGTCATCTAGTCCTATCCCTTGCTCAAAGCAGGGCTAACATGTCCAGGAACTTGTCGAGTTTTGAGTTTCTCCACAGATGGAGGTTCCACATCCTCTCTGGGTAACCGGTTCCAGTGTTTGACTGGTCTCACAGTGAAAAAGTTTTTTCTAATATCTAGTTGGAATTTCCTGCATGGCAACTTGTGATACGTTCAAATATCAAGAAAAGCAATTCAGCCCCTTGGGAATCTACTCCCTTCCTTGGTCTGAACTATCCCAAACATGCAGTAGAGCTATGCTTTTTAAATATGCCTTTGGAAAGGGCTGGTGTGGCTGGGAGTGAAGATCCTTTGGAGAATCTGAGGGACAGGAAAAACATTGATTAGGTTTGTAATGTAATTTTACTGCTTGACATTTTTTACACTTGTGGGGACTACACTGCTAAGTTGTGTCTGTCACGATTTTTGAACTGAATTCTTCAGAGCTGGCCATGATACAGCTTAGGCCTTTTCCTATGTTTTCATATTTAAATCTAAATAAACAAAGACATTTTGTCTCTCACACATGTACACAACATGGCTTGTCTCCTGGGTCCCTTCTTGTACCACCAGGACAAAACTCTGGATCTTATTCCAAACATGCCTGTGGTGTGGTGAGTTGGAGAGTTTTAACAACTGCTATTTGAGCGTCCTTTTGTGAAAGTCTGTGAAAAGGAGCAGCCAAAGAAGAAAGCACAGGCAACAGCTGTGTAGAAATGGCACCATGGGCAGACCCAGCTAGCAAATGCGCTGATTCTTAGTAGCAGCCAGCCCAGACCACTCCCCTGGCTGGAAGTGGCAATAGATTATGGGAAGTTTAGAATACACATGAACAATGGCTGCACCTTCTTTCCTGAGGGCAAAACCTGGAAAGCAAATGTAGCAATTATATGAAAAAATACAGTGATGCTTGTGTGAGGACCAACCTTAGAAAACAATCTACATAGAAAGTCTTATTCTCACATGGAGTTCCCGTGATGTCTGTAGCAGGATCCCGGCAGACTGCAGGTCTGTTTGGATGGTTAGGCCCCCAGCTTGCAGTGTGGTACAGACACAATGCATCTTAGTGTGGGAATGAAGACACGGATTGTGAAATCTCTATGGGAGACCTTGAGCCAAAATGACTCATGTCACACCATTTCCTTCAGATGAGTGGCACTACCTTTGATGGGTGGTAATTGGTCCGGGAATATTTTATGTGCAGTGTGCATTTACATCAAAGAAATAATATCATGGATAATATATCCATATATCTCTTTCATTACACAGGCAGGTTGCATGCACAAAGTGAAATGTGAAGCCACATCTTATATCTCATGCTGACTCCAAGTTCTCATCAAATACAGTAACGGGATGTGGAAATACAGAATCAGACCCAGGCAAAATCCAAATGCAGTTTGTTCAAGTTCTTTCCTGTGATGATATTCAATCCATTACTGAGGCTTAGCACAAAGCCTAGCCAACACTTAAGCCCCTCAGCAGGATGTTTAAGTGGCGTCTAGGCTTTGTACTGGGTCCCTGCACTAGTGTGAATTTTTACCAGTAGGGAGAAGGGTTGCTTTGTCTATATTCAAAAGTACCCAGCCAGCCTTCTCTGTAGTATGACTCTTAATTTCTTTTTGATTTAATCCTTTGCATTGAGGGGATGCTACTTGTCCTAAAGGAATAAAAACCACCACTCTGATTCATGTGTCTTTTGCTGTCCATGCAACCCAAATAGTTACATTCAAACCAAATCAAAGCACTTCAAGAGCCAAATCAAGAGCAGTTATCTTAATTGGCATGTGAAGTTTTATTCCTTAGTTAATATTTTAAGGCAAGTTAAAAGCAGTATTTTAAATGCTGAGGATTAAGCACAGTAGACTCAGATGTGCAAATACTCCCACACCTCCTACTTTATGTGATCCACCTGAACTCTGATTAACTGTGACCACAAGTCCCTGAAAACAGTACTTAATCCTTGGAAGCTGTAATAGCTGTATCAAGTATGGTTCATGAAATAAGCATTATTATATGTTAATACATGTCTGCTTATAATGTTAAATGTGTCTTCACCATGGACTGCATACACAGATTTCCTTTTGCTTCTATTCTGCTGTGAATAGCAGCTGCAGTTTGGATGCTAGGACATGTGCTGGCCATGTTGCCTTTGCACAGTGGGTTTCTGGTGACAGACTCAAGTATCTGGGCTGTAAAATGGCTGTCATGTAAGAAAAGGAGCTGAAAAGCACTGAAAAACTGTCAGCTGGAATCTGAAACCAAAGCTTTGGTTCAGTGGCTCGGTAAATATTCCAAGAACTACTCTTCCCTACAGCACTGGGGGGGGGGGGGGCATAAACCTTCCTCATTTACCACATCTCCTTGTGGAGGTGGATGTATCTGATACTGATTACAGGGTGATTGTGGCACTGGGACCAGAAGAGCCCAGATTATAGTTGTGAGGCACTGTGGTCTCCTGATTCAGACTGGGGGCTGGGAGTCAGACATCCTGACTTGCATTCCTGGGTTTGTCACACTGACTCACTGGCAGGCTAGATTTCTATCATTTCTATTATTGTGCCCAGATTCCTGTTACCTGTATTCTTGATACACACAGTGCTCTCCAGTTGTACACAGAGACTGTGAGATGCTTCAGTGTGAAGCACTCCAAATGCAAAGACACTGGCATATGGGTGATGAAGAGGAAGCATTTTACTGAGCAGATCTATAGATATTGTGATTGGGCAGGCAGGGTGGAAATAACAGTCAGTAACTAGCCAAATATTTCTGAAGAGCATGATGAGGAACCCCAATCCAGGTGACCAGTGACTGCTGAAAATATGGTCCTGAGAATAGGGCTGCGAGCACAATATGGGCTTAATTGCTGGGCTTAAATCCATAAATAAACAGCTGCTTTCCAAGAGCGCTGAGAACTAAAAGGAGGTTCTCTTGAGTTCCTCTGAAGCATTTAGGCCTTATAGATTTACCTTACCGACTTAGATTTTGGTCTGTCCCTCCTTTCTGATGTGGAGAATTGTCACATGGCTACAGGATGGAAAGAGTTAACCTTAACTCTCACACAGCACATCTCAGTTAACTCTGAGCACTTATCTCAGGCATCTGAGGCTATGCCTCTACTAGGAAATTAAACAGGCCAAGGAATGTTATTGGGCACAAGGACTTGAGCTGCTCTACTGTCAGAATGGTCCCAGGCATCGGTTTAGCTGAGGGTACCAGCCCCGTCCCAAACAATTCTTGGTCATGGCCTGGGAGTCCACGCAGGCTGGGACTGCTCCCAGGTGGTGTCAGCGCAGAGACACCTTGTTTTGGATGGCAGCAAAATTTACTCACCTGGATGGGGCTGCATTGTGTCATCTTGCCTCAGGGCTAGAGCCTGGATATACTTAATTTACTAATATACAGACAAAGCCTAAGATCTAGAAAGATAAGGACACTTCAAGGGACTGAGTCAGCCCATCCAGGATCTGAATCATTCCTGGGGATGTCTGTCTGTCTCCACTGACTCTATAGGGAGACTGAAGTGTTATCTTCCAACACAGCTGCCTCAGCTGCAGGCCTAAAGTCAGGTCAGATGAATCTGGGCCTGTTCAAGTAAACATACATGGGTATAAGTCTAATCCCAAAGTGTATGGGATTAGACTGGAGGAATGTCTTTTCCTTGTACTCCACCAGATGAGAAATTAATTAAATAATTGTTATTGTTTTTAATGTTTGCATCCTGGGCCTTCAGCCACTGTAAGAACATTAAATGTTTTGACAGCTAATCTGGATGTTTTTAGAGTAAAGATCCAACACCTTGCATTTATCCATGCTTTACAAAGTGTAAATCATTTCTATAATGTTCTCAAGAGGCAACTGAGAATTAGCGTCCCTGCTTGATGAATGTGTAAACTGAGGTACAGAGAGCTCACAGGACTTTTTTTCCTTTTGCCAATATAGCTAGTCAGAGGCAAAGCTGGAAGTGCAACCCCAGGGGCTCAATTCCTACTCTCCAAACCTGCCAGCCGAGAAAGTGTCTGACTTTATTTTAATGAAGTTCTATTTGCCATTTCATTTTCCAGACTGTTAGTCCAGAATAATGGAAAGTGAAGACCCGAATGGATGACAGGAAGTCTTTGTAATTTGCTGAAGTACAATTAGAAGCTGGCAAGCTCAAGATCAGCTCTCTGTCCATAGTAAATACACTTTGGGCCAAGCAGAATCACTTAAAAGTTTCTGTCTTTGTATCTCCAGCTGGCAGGGTCAGCCGCAGCTGAGCCTGAAAGTTGGATCTGTAAGCGCAGAAGCAATCCTGATCCTGCAGCCTGGTTATAAAAGAGATCCCTGGCCTCCAAGACCTCCAAGTCTTTTACATCTGGTCAGAATAAAATCAGAGGGACAGTCAGTGAAGGGTGAAGTCTGATTATTTATGTTTTTTACTGGATTTTTGTTTTCCTCAAGCTCTTCTCTGAGGTGAATTTTCTTGCCAGACATTATCAGCTTCAGTGGTTTGGCTCAGATTTTTGCTCCAGACTCTTTTGTTCTATTGACTTTTGGATCAACCCTGCACTGGCTCTGTTTTGAAAGTTGCTTTAGCCATATTAATATTTAACTTAAACAAGTTTTAAATCATAAGTCAGTCAGGGAAATCTTTTAGTCTCTGGACAGTTCCTTTCCTTGCTGGTTTTGAGCCGTACATGAGTACAGCTTCACTTGCCAGGATTTCTTCTCCTGTTTGGTGCTGGTCTCATGACACTCTGTTATTACTGTTACTTTAATGCAGCGGAAAACAAAACCACTGTGGTATTGTAGGCAATACTGTGGCCTCCTGTGAGTCAGAGTGGCCCAAGCATGGGGGCAGAAGCCTGAAACTCATTTATTTCACAGCATATCTGATCCGTCTTGTCTCCACAGAGAGTGTGTTAGGGGCTGGGGAATTGCTGATGGATCTGGAGAATCTACAAGGAAGGAAAATGTCTCTTACAGTTGTCATATACCACTTTAAAACTCACCAATCTTGGTCTGGGCATTAAATGCTGATACTGTCATTGGGAATGGGAGACCAAAACAGATATAGCGCTATCAGGACAGTTAGCACTACAAAGAGTAACTTCACTTTCCATGGTGGTATCTACTTTGTGCAAACTTTCCAGTGAACACGCTGACAGAGTTGCTGCTGTCCTTACTGACCTAAGTTGCTGCTGAGATCTCAAAGAGGGGCTTCTAAAGGCTTAATATACTGAATAACATGGGCCCACCACTTTCCTTTTCTGATGCAACTTTGTCCCCTATCCTGCCTGTGTCTATAACATGCTATGCAGAATATTAACATATAGTGGAGGCTTATACTTTGTCCTGTCAAAAGGCATCTTTTCAAGGCCCTGGTGGCTCTCCCAAACCCCTGAGAATGGAAACAGTTGCAGTTATCAGACAAGAGACATTGATTAAAAATTCTGCCAGCCTCAACGGCAACAGAGTTTAGACCCACACTGAGTTGTGACTGCCCCCTCCATACCTCCAGAAGGTTCAGACTGCCATTCTCCACCTGGTACGAGCTCTCCATGGTCTCTCTAGACCCTGTTTGTAGAGGTTGTCTGTGGACACCTTACAGAGCATGCTGGCTCTTAACTCCCACCTTCCATCATGCACAAGTTTAGTAGCCCAATTACATGGGCTTTGGCCTTCTCCCTATCTCCTACTCCTCAGGCAGGTCTAGAGCCATGGCAGGACAATAGAAGTAGGGACTAAGGCCTCTCCAAAAGGCTACAGACATGCTCCTATCCATATTTTTTATGGAGTAGACTTTTAGAGAAGGAATTACTCTGATTTAATCTTTATCTACAAACACACCCATCAGTAACCAACCCCTAGTTTGGGGCAAATAAAATCTAATGACAACAGTCTTCTTTCTGTCTGGTAGTTTTAGGTCCCACGTTAAAACTTTCCTACTCATGCTGTGTGTAAAGTCCCAGCAGGAGAAGATGACTAAGAGCATGGGAGAAATTACTGAGCCTGACTGTCCCTTGCCTTTGTTCCTGCAGGTGAGGGTGCCATCAACTCACATTGCTTCAACTCAGTCTCCTGCTACGTCTCCAGCATGATGCTTTGTGAAAGAAATGTCGTTGTGCTGAGCAAGGGATAGGCAAAGCAAAGCAGCCAGTGAGGAGAGGAGCTCCACACAATACAGGATTGGGACATGGCTCTGTCGCCAGGCCCTGTGCTCCTACCTCTCCTGCCTGCTCTGCTGTTAGTCTGAAGGTATTATCTTGTATTTCTGTCTCTCCTATTACAGCCCTAGCAGAAAGCTTTGCTATCATGGAGCTCTCCAGACTTTTCTAGCTGGCCCAGTTGAGCTTGCTCAAGCTGCCCATCCACATCCATAGCATAGTTTTAGATACTGCACACAGAGCAGATCAAGCATTTTAAGTCATAGACAACTGAGGCTGCTGACCACCTTCTGGAGCAGAAACACAGTGCAGGTGCCTAATGTCCACCTTGTTGTAAGGGATGAGACCCAAACAACTGCACTGTGAGCCCGAACCACGTCCCGAAAGAAGGTTCCTGAAATGGGAGAAAGCCCCAGAAAGTCACAGGGAGGGGCCTGGTGTCACTTCTCTTGACTGACTGGTGTCTCAATCACTCCTGGAACTGGGGCAAGGGAAGGTTCTGGAAGCCCAGGAACTGGGGCAATAAATAGGGGCATGCACGAGCCCCCGGTGGGCGCTTTACACCAAACACCCCTGTTGGCAGGTCTGATGCTGGATCGAGGACTGGTGATCTTCCCATCTCTCTTTTTCTGTCTTCCTCTCTTCCTCTCTTTCTCTCTTCTTCTCTTCTCTTAAAGTTGTTAAGTAATGCAAAGCCTACTTTGGTTTAGATATAACTGTGAGAGGGCCAATGTTTGCAGGATATTTGTTCCATTAAAGTTGATGTTTGTGTAAGGACCTCGAGTGTTATCTCGCCTTAGTCCACACCGAAGGGGATTTGCGAATCTGAGTCACTCTTGCCCCCCCCCCCCCCCCATCCTTTTCGGAGGTGGGACGTGACATTTGTTCAGTTGAAGCAGAGAGAGGTTAAAGGGCCCAGAGCGGTGCTTCCCTTCCTGGCACTCTCCAGTGCAGTGAGCATGCAACACGCTAGCAACATGATGCAACTGGGGCTATGTGTGTGCACTAAGCCCTCTCCCTCACTATTCAGGTTATGGGTGGATCTGCTCATGTTTTTCAGTAAGCTTGTAATATGTAAATGGGACATTCCCAAGGCATTTTATAAAATCTAATGCTTAAAGCACACTCTGCTTGGCATTGAAATACTCTTATCTAGGCTGCTGCACGACAGCGGTCTAACTATGTGAACAGCACTGGAGCTGTTGAGGACAGAGAGTGAAGGGTATGTATCCAACTACTGTTGTCAAGGCAGTGCAGATAAGGAGACTGTGTTTAAACTGGAATTTGTCTGAGACTCAGAATTTAGCAGCTATGTCTTGCAAAAAGATTACAAGGTCTTCAGGAACCATGAATGGTTTGGTCTTCAGATTTATAGCCTCTGCTCTTCTGGCAGTACATGTGCCCTAATATACAATTGGTTATTTGCCTGCTGATTAGTCAAACAAAAGGCACTTTCTACAATGACTGGGGGTTTTGTTTGAGGCCTATCTTCTCCCTCCTGACTTATTCTGTTGCTGCTTAGTGGAGAAGATCACAGCCTGAGGGTAACTGGCATCTCTTCTTGGTTTCATAAAGCAGAGCCAAAAGCCAGTGGTATGAGTAAGGCAGGATCCCATGTGACTGTGTAACCACTGCTTTCCATGGGAAGATATTTCTCACATTAGAAAGTCCAATGGGTGGGAGTGGGGAAATCTATAGCCGTGGTTTGGCTTGGGACTGTGGAAAATAGATATGTGATGCAAGCTAAACTCCTGGCCTCTCACCTTTATTTGGCATGGAAAAACTGCCTCCTCTTTCCAGTGTGTAAGTGAATCTCTACTAAAAGGTGCTGAAGGCCTGCATTCCTTATTGTGATTTGTATCTTATTAGATAGAAAAACTCAGAAACTTTGGCTTTATCATGCCTGTAAATAAAATGAATGGGCAGAACCATTCTTCCAATACAGTCAGAAAATAAGATGAGGAGGAAGTTCACTCAGTGAAGCAAAGGGGTGGTAAGCAGAGCTGTGCACATTGTTCCTGGCTCCATCCAACTTATTGAGATAGCTTGGCAACCTCACTCATCAATGATAATGTATTTCATTTTCCTCTCATGACATGTGAAGTTTAAATTAATCAGAGTGGCAACAGAGAGACAGAATCTCTATTGACTGATTTTGGCTGGAAGGACATTTTTTGATTTCCACCAAATTTTTCATGGAGGTTAAGATCATTTTATGAAACAACCATGTCTCCCTGCTTTTATGAGAATACAGCTGGATTCTAAAAAAAACAGGTGTGGTTGTGCTTTTAAAGTTTTAGTCTATATTAAAACAATAAATGGAATAGATATAAAGGAAACTTTTTTCCCTTTCTGTAAAACAGATGCTATTAGATCTAGCTGAAACCTCAAGTTTCCATTCCACAAGAAATGCCAGCTTTTTAATCCAGTTCTATTATGGTAAAAACAAAGAATGCTATTCTGACTTTAGCTTTTTGCAGTACTAATATAATGTAATATAGAACAAAATATGTTTGGAGACAACAAGCCATTGTGAAATGAAGAATTGGTTAAAAGAGTCAAACCAAAATATCATCAAAATGAACACTGTCACAGACAGACTTTTCAATATAGATGAAGCAGAAAGGAAAAACATGCTGTTTGAATATTTTCAGGCAGCTGTAGATGTTAGTGAGGCTTTAATTATAGTTGGATTATCATATAGGTTGGCAAAGATTAAATAAATCTGTGGCGCTCTGTCTCTGGTGAAATCCAGATACTGAGCCAAAATGTCCTTTGGTTTGCTCTTACACAGGGTCGACAGAGTTTGGCGAGGGATGCAGCTGCTTATACCAAAGGCGCTTGGTGCAATTCAGCAAATAGGTGGATAAAAACCTTCTACAGGGATACATTTCCAGAAACAGTGCACTAAGACTTTCAGTAGGAAAGTCTCCCGCTTCTAGGAGACAATATCAGCATGAAAGTCTATAGATGGAGGAATAAGCTGTCTCTTGGCAGTAAGAATTTACCTAGAGGTGACCACAGAGGCAGTTGCCTTCCTCATCAGCACTGTCCAGAGCTCACCCTCATCTCTGGATGAGACAAGCTGTGTATCTGCTTCCTCACTTGCTGCTAGCATTGCAGCTACTTGCCTTGTGTTGTAGCAGGTTTGCAGGGGTGTATATATAGGGCATGCGAACAGCTGACTTGCCAGGTTTTGAATCACCTGCTTCACCAGAGGGATATTTTCAGTCTGCCTGACCCAGGAAAAAATAGCATATCCCTGAGCCACAGAGCAAAATAAATGCTGACATTTTCAAACAGCTGGCACAAGCCCATGCCTGGCCACTGGCTCCTTGTCCTTGAGACAACACTTCAAGTTCACCTGTGATTCTGATTTGAGTGCTGTATCCCAGCAACTCCTCTTTGCCGCCCAGCGTGCTGGCTGCTCCCTGCAGTGCACTGCACCCCTATGACTCAGTCAAATTGCATCTCTGAGCTGCAGGTGTCTTGGTCCTAATTCCTTTACTGCACTGTTTTGCATCCTTCCGACTTTTCATGGCCCCTTTTCTCCATAATAAGGTCTGGATCCTATGGTGAGAAGCCCCAGGATGGCAGAAATAAAGGGTCAGAACATTTGCCTACATATATCTTGTTTAATTATTTACTTTTCTTCATTCTCTTTCTTCTGCTGGCAGACAGGAGCACTGCCTGACTCTGTAATTCCATTGAGTATTTAAAGTTGGCTGCATTCAGCTATTTGGAAAAATCTCTTATTTTAGACAAAACTTCTATCTGCTTAGCCACAGAGGGATCCCTAAATGAAAAAGACCTTTCCAATTCAGAGTCATTCCCAGTTTAGTCCCAAAGGATCTCTTTCATGAAATTGCTGGAAACAGTGACTACAAAATTAAGGTGGCAACTACCTCTCACCATAGTCTTTTGCTACAAACTCCAGAAGGCCATTTCTGATGGGCTCCAGCAGCACTGGGACCCAAATAGTGGTAAGGCTGCAGGAACTACCCTGCATTGTCCCCAAACTGGATCTGACATCAGGATAGGGGACACTCTCCCCATACAATATTTTTTCCCAAGATTTCCTCCATTTACCCCATCCCTTTAGCTTAAGACTTTGTATCCTAGCCCATCCCTTCATGGGATCTACAGCTTTAAATTATTGCTGTGACTGCTCTTTAAAAGGCTTTTTGGCTTCTTCTAGTACACAACAGTAGTAAAATGTCTACTTCCAGTGCAGAAAACCTGCCCTGCTTCTACACTATCATTTAATTAATTACAGTCTTAGGTTGCCCTGTTATCCTCTATAGATGCAGTACTTGCAGAAAGCAATTGAATGTGGGTCTACCAAAACAAGAACTAAATATTTAACTGGTAGAAGTATTCTGATATTCCAAAATGCAAGTGATTTTTTCAACACAGGACGTCAGGAACTTGTCTTCTTGGTAGTGTTTTTGTAACTCCAGTTTTATCACTGATTTCAGCAAGTTGCCAGGAGGGAAAAGGTTTATCTGGTAGAATGCAGGGGGAATAAAATCTAACAAGGGAGAATGGAGAATGTAGGCTTGCCTCCTGGTGAGAGATCTGTGAGGCTGAACAATAATCCTCCATGGGAAATATGCTGTAGAGAATCACAGAGAAATTCAGTTTGGAAGGGACCTCTGAGATCATCTAGTCCCATCCCCTACACATTGGAGCTCTCTCTGCAGTGAGTACAACCTTCTCCCCATCTTCGCTGTCTTTCCTAAAAAGCTAGTATGGATGTATTGCAGCACTCCAGCCATACAAACTTCCCACCACCTCTCTGTAATTCCAGTGATGGCATAGCTCTGCAGCTGTGCTGGATCTTCCTGTTTGTTTCCCATGCAACGAGTATTAGTGTGCAGGAACTCCACATGGTCCCCACTGCCTCAGGGCGAGTGTAAGCACCTCTCCTGTCGCCCTGTCTCCTGTGCACTGACCATGTATCCCCCCATTTTCCCTGGGCTGTGGGCTTTGGTCTCCACCCACAGATGAACCACCCTAGATGAACCTAGCCTTTCTCAGCGGGCTAGAAAAGGTGGCTAGGGAAGTGTTTTGAGAGAGGACAGATAGTGACACATGGAGCTTCTCCTTTTTGCCAGGCATTCAAATCTGGTCCAAGGCAGCAGCAACCAAAGTCATTGTCAGGTGGCAATTTGGAGACATGGGTTTGTAACCTAAATCCAGTTTTCCAACAGCACCACTTTTTGACATATTTATCAGCAGTCTCAGCAGAAAGGGCAGAGACTGAATGAGCGATGAAGATCAGATAGTCCCCTTACCCTGGTGCAGAAACTCAGCATACTGAGGGAGCAGCTGCTGGTGCATGTGAGGTACCTCTGATCCTGAGGCATATTACTGATCCTAGAGGGAAATCAGTGTTTGCTACCCAAAGTGAGAATCTCTTTCTATTTCTGCAAAGTTTCTCATCCTGGATGGTCTCTGGTCAAGTTATAAAATGAATTAACCACTATGAGGAAACAAGCACCTTCTTAGGTAACTTTTGAAAAGAAAATCAAACTATCCTCAAAAGCTGCTGTTTTCCTGCTCCATATTTCTTTTGCTTTCTGTCCTGCAAACATTTCCTGGGGGAAAGGAAATCAACTCTACAAATTTATTGCTATCTCCTCAAGCACATTAGAGACAAACTAAAAGTTTTGTTCTTCACAGAATTCCACAAGGGGTTTTATTATGGGATCTCCAGCAGTCTCCTGAAGCTGATATAGAGAGAAAAGGAATACAAAACTCAAAGGGGAATTACATGCTAAAGTATCTAACTGATACCTACATCTACATCCAAGTGATGTAGCTGGGAAACCTAATTAAATTACAGTAGTGTTGGAGTGGGGTTCAGGGGACCTTGGCTTTATTCCAAGTTGTGCCAGTAACATGGTATGCAAACACAGGCAGATAAACTCTGCTTTTTCTACTTTGATTGCAAACTCTGTAAGGCAAGAAACCATCTTTTATATTTCTTTTTCATAATGTGTAGCACAGTGCAGTCCCAAACCGAGTCAGAACTTGTGGACTGTGGAGCAATACAAATAGCATATACAGTAATATAATACAATACTGTCCTTAATCAGGCAGAACTCCCACTTATTTCATTGAGAATATTGTCCACAGGATCAGGTCATCAGGCCTTAATTAAGATTCAGTCAGCTGTCAGCTTTTCCTGCTGAGTTCAGTACAGGGGACTCAACTTCACCTCACCCTCCTTCTGCCACTTGCCTACCCTCACAACAGAAGCCCTAAATTCACATTCAGAACAAGAGCATTCACGAAGCACTGATTTAATCCTGACCAGGCCTGGCATTCCCCTGGCTTTGTTAACATCTGTGCTTGCTTCGGTGCCGTTCTTTATTGTAAGCCTAATAAGTACATAAAGGCCAAGGAATGGGAATCCAGGCAGACGCACAGCAGCGAGCTTTGAGGAGCTTGTTTGCCTGGGCTGACAGACTGGGTAAACAGTTAGCTCCAGCTCAAATATGCAGATCCTGAGGAAGAATTGGATGCTTGGCATTGGCCGCTCTCTGTGACATTCAAAATTTGGCTTTTTTCCAATCAAATATTTAAACATTTATAATGTTTGTCCATGTCCAGCTATACAGGCTCATTTAGGAATTTCTGCTGCAGTCTATTTTTGTAAATGGAGATATGGCTATTATTTACTAAGAACTTTGAAAGAATGTGCTTAACTTTACAGCAAGGGTAAAAAAGTTGGTCTGAAAGTCATATAATGAAATAGGTCAGCAGCTACCAGCATAATACTGATAAGCAATGTACACTTAGATGAAGTATAACTTGGAGCATTGCTGTCACTGATCATTCTGTGTTCACTACTAGTTGAAAACAGCTGGCTTTTAATGAAACATAATAGGGAATTTGTTATTTTAGAAATGTCTTTCCATTTATAATTATGCCTGCTATAGTACAATGGAGAATTGTATCCTTGTTCCTTCATGCTGGCAATGCAGGAAATATTTAACAACTGCTTGTTAAGTATTTATTTTAAAATATGTTAATGATATAAGTCTCCAAATTGGTAAAGTTAGTATACCTTCAGTCATGCATACATCTTGTACCTTTGAGTCAGGACAGCAATGTTCATTTTAATCCATTCATTTCATAATTTCAGACTGATACAGTAGAAGATGCACAGATTATCCAAGCTGATCTCTTGTATATCACAAACCTGTAAGTTTCACCCTATTTCACTTTATCAAACCCAGCTCTTTAGCTAGATTAAGTGACTTGAGTTCTCAAGAAATGAATCTGTTGTATGCCACAGGTCTGCCAACTCAGCTTCAACACAAGAAATAATCTGCATGGTAAATAACAGATGAAAATTTACAGGAAAATAATTTTGTTGTAAGACACTTGAGGAAAATGAGAAAAAATGTTCGCTTGTTTTTATTGTTTCTCTTTTTGTTCTCAAAGGCAATTTGTTTCTCATATTGCCTTTGAGAACAGGATCAAAGCCATCCTTGTACATAACCACCAAGCTTGCTATTTGTTGTTTTCTTCAGCCACATACGCATAAGAACTTTAGAAAAGAACAGTGGGCTGCATGAGGTAGCTAGCCGGGGATGTCTCAACCTGCAAGGCTGTACGTGTTCCCGCAGAGAACTGCCAACCAGTTCGCAGGCAGCAGGTGATCCTTGCTGAGTATTCTGCAAGAGAGAGGGCCTTTACCAGGCACAAAGAAGTAACTCTAAGGTGAACTTTTGAATTGGCCCTGCTTTGAGTAGGAGGTTTGACTAGCTGACCTGCAGAGCCAACCTAAATTAGTCCATGATTCTCTAAATAGACCTCATGATTAGAGATGGTCCACATGAATACTAATGACAGGATATCTCATGTATTACTGAGAGCAGAGCTCTCAGCAGGGAGCAGCTACGAGGAATGTTCAAATGATCTGAAAGAACTGGTAAATGCTAGACAGAAGCTAGGTAGGAGTGGTCTAAATAGTTCAAATTACAAGCTCTGAGAAATGTTGGCCCACTTTTTTTAGGAAAAGGGGACAGTTTAGATGGCCTGCAAGTCAGGAGAAAGGGATATATAGTCTTCTCTGGGATCAGGCTGCTGTGGCATTAAGCTGATAGCAAGAGCAGGGTGAAAAGGTAGTCCAAAAGCACACTCATTAGCACAAAAGACTTAAGGAAGACTTAAAAAGAAAAGAATATGTCATTTTCTTTGGGTGAATACTGAGAGTCTGGATAACAAGCAAGAGGAATTTGCCTTTTTCATTAATAAATTTGACCTGGCTGGTATTACTGAATTTAGTGGAAGAATTTCTGTGATCAGACAGTTGAAATCACTTGTTATAGCTAAGCCAGCAAGGAGTTATCATGAAACAGCAGAATGGTATTGTGTGTCAAAAATGGCATTGCCTCTTTCTGTCACTGATAAGGGAAGCCAATGATCTCAAAAGTTCATGAACCACAAGATTAATATCTCTTAAAACACCTCTCTAGAATGTATGGAGAAAGTGATTAATTAATATTGGTGACTTAGTCTGAACAATGTATTTTGGGTATCCCATGGTGACAGTGGGACTTTCTAAAATTTACATACAACAGTTTCCTATAGTGAAAACCAACACTGAAAATATATATTAGACTTGCCAGCTAATAGAGATATTATTCAAAGAGTTAAAATTAGTGCTTACAGCAGTTACTAAAATTAGACATTTTGAAATCAAGTATTTTAAAGAGCTAGTCAAGAAGCTCTCTGGATCATAACTGTCAAATTAGTCCTAAAACAGAAGGAAAATTGTAAAGGTCTGGAAGAAACTAAAGTGATATGCATAGGCTAGATGGAATTACCCAGATGACTGTGGGCTTGTCTACCTGATACCAGTCTTAGATTAAATAATGAAATTGATGATATATTTAATAAAGGATTAAAGTAATATAGTTAAGATTTATGGAAACAGATTTTGTCAAAGAACAGTACTACTTTTGATGAAATTACGAGTTTTAGAATAACAGTAATTGTACCGAGTACACTTGGACTTTGAAAACCTTGGACCATAACACATCTTGATAAACAGCTGAGATGATACAAATAGAGATAATTCATCATCAAACAATAACGAACCAAAGACTGTAATATACCACTACCCTGTGATAATTTTTAGCTCAAGACTGACTGTTCTTTAAAAAGTTTCTCTGGCTCAAGTGGGGCTAGTGACCTGGGGCAGAGGAGTCCAACAGGTTGTGCAGGATGTCAGGCTAGATCACAGTGATTCCCTCTAGGTATAAAAACCTCCTAGTGCAGATAATTTAACCACAAAATGAAGATAGACCATAATGTTTTGTGGCACCTGAGGAACAGCAAATGTTCCTCAGGTGTTTTTTCCCCATGGCCCAGGTCTGCTACTCCAAACAGTAATTTTAAGGGATTCTCTTACTCACACACTAGGATGAAGGCAGTGTTGAGACCTTTACCTCTACCAAGTATGGCTGAACTACCATTCGGGGAGTATCTGTGTGGCTGTCTGGGTTGGGTTCCTTCCTGCCCATGAAGTCTGCTGCTAAGGTGGCAGTGTAGCAGTGCCATAAGTTATATGGGATGCCTCTCAGAGTTACTGTTGCTAAAGGTAGGCAGATATCTATACCCTGCTTGTCCTTTGTTCATGTTTTCGATGAGGATGAGAAAGCTATGTTAAATTCTAAATGATATCTACAGGTTTGATACATCACCCAGCTCCTGGTGCCGAGGTCCTAGACTCAGGCCTGTAATATCCATGTCTTTATCTGATTCAGCTTCTGTGAGGCTGTATGCATGTCATTAAAAGTTAAATTTGGCCACTTAAACCTCTCTCCTCAGTACAGAAGGGAACACAACTTAAGTGGAAGAGGGCAGACTGAGTGTAAACTGAGTGTAGATTTGGCACCTGGAAAATAGTCTTTTTTGCGGAGTACACTTGAAAGAGCAAATATTTACAGACCACCAGTAAGTACATGGTAGATAGTATGGAGCACCACAGAGCTATTTTTAGACACTCATCTCTGAGTTTTGAAATGCATTACAAGACCCTCTGTGGAGGAAATAAGTTACAAGAAATTCAGACTAGCTATAAATATTGCTTGTGGGATGTCTCTGTAAGGCATATCACCAAATGATTTTCTTATCTTCTAGGCTTTGACCTGTAGACTGCAGTAATTAGTGCTGGGAAAGACCTGTTGGATCACCTAAACTGCTACATGGAATTCAGGACTGTTCCCCTTCCTAAAGTTTTGCGTCACCTAATTTATATATGCTTCGGAAAAAAATTTCTCCTGGGAAACTATTTCACAACCAGCTTGCACTGTCAGAAAATTTTCTGGTGACATTTAGTCCAAATATGTCTTTTCTTATCTTTTCACATTATACTCTTGTCATTATACTCTTTTGTGCCATGTAAAATAACTCCTTCTTAGGTCCCTATATACTGTATGCCGCAAGTGTAGACTGTTACATTCCTCCTCTGCTAAACTACACAAGTACTTACCCTTAATCACTTTTATTTTTTCTTAACTACCTCCAGTTTGTCTACTGATCACATGGAATTTGCAGCTGCAATCACAGCTGAGATGCATAAAGTAGCAATTATTACCTTGCAAATGCAAGATGTCATCTGCCACAGGGGAAGGAAAATGACCATAGGTTAGTGAAACAGGTTGCCTATTTGGGAGAAAAATCTTCTTTGCTGTTTTCATAGCTGGATACACGTGATTTGGAAAACAAACACATCATTTTGACAAGATGTGAAGAAGAGCTGACCAAGAGCACCTCTCTGGTGAGGAGGACTTAAATATGAATGGTGTATTGCTATCTAACTTTAAGAGCCAAAGGTACTCTCCACATGAGCTTTCAAGGCTGTCTCTACACACAACCAAGAGAAAATCATTCCGGGGTATGGTTCACTCAGTAGTAAGTGCAGCATTTAACACGGATGGGACAGATTGCCCTCCAGAGACTCCTCTTCTCCACTGACTTAAAGATGGCCTCGCTTCGGCTACCAGCCTAATTTTTAGGTGGCTAAAATTAGCTGAGGTTAATCTTGTTTACTTCTTCCCAAGCTAATTGTAACTGGTCTCTCCTGGTGCTGATATGACTCCTTTCCAACTCTGAGAGCACAGTCCCCTATCACACAGTCTCATATGCTGGCTGTGATGGCTGAACCTGCCTCCTTTACGCTCTGGGCCTGTATGTCTATTCCCTTTGGGAGCACCGATTCATAGATATGTGCTCACTGCATTTCTATCAGAAAGGCTTATTTGACTGAGAAATGAAGACAAAATAACTCATTAGACTAGTCCCAGTCCCTGCCTGTTTTTCCCTTTTGCTTGTCATTGTGGAAGTCAGGGAGATGCACCTGCTTTAGGCATCCCTATTGGGCCTACATCCCCCACAGGATGTTCTTGCCAAGAACAAAACCACAACCCTTCCTCTCCCTGAGGGAAGTTTTAACTACATAGGCTCTGTCTGCACTGCCTGACAGACTAGCTAGAACGTAGTCTGAAACGTGATGTGGTCTCTCACTTACAATCCACACTGCTAGCTTCAGCATGCCTTCATGTTGGATGCAATGGGACCAGACATCGAACTAAGTCTCAGCTCAAGCATCTTATAAACCCCACCAACTTTTGCTGTGAAACAGGATTAGGAGAGATCCTGCCCAGCATTAGCCATGTGACATCACTGCAAAGGCTGATGGGCGCATGGTGAAAGGTTTGGTCCAAATGCTGGGTCCAGCTCATCTGCACCACAGGCGTGGGCAGGGTAACACAAGGTCTAATCTTCTCCTTTCCTGTGGTCACTGAACAGGGTAACACAAGGTCTAATCTTCTCCTTTCCTGTGGTCACTGAACAGGGTAACACAAGGTCTAATCTTCTCCTTTCCTGTGGTCACTGAACACAGGCTGCTCTTTAAACAAGCTGGGCACAAGGTGAGTTTGGTCTCAAACTAGAGCTTAAAGGCAGTCTAGTAACCCCCTCAATGCCCTTTGGTTTCTTAGTAAACAGTAGCTTCATTGTCACATACAGCACTTATAAAATGCTATAGTTCACTATTGTTAGATGAGTGCATTGTGGATTCATAACCATCGGACAGTGCTGAAACCTGCAGCAGAATCTAAACCAAGCAGACAGACGCAGACTAGCATGAAAACAAAAATGGTAGTGATGAAAGTGAACCAGCTCTGCATAATATTGAAGGTTCCCCTTTTCTGGAAAGTCCCAAAGTATTCTCAGTGAATGCAGTTGCAGTAAATGTTTTATTTTTAAGGTGTTATTTTGGGATTACTTCACTGTATTGACATGCTGTTTTTCCAAATGGTGAAGATGCAGTGTCTTGCAAGAATCTCAGTCTTGCTGGAACAAATCCAGGTGTCTGTTTTATTTCAACATGTTTTCACTATCACGAAATTAAAGGGGCATTGTTAGTTTAAATATCAGTTGTAAGAAATGCTTTCAGTACTGTGATTACCAGCAAGTCCCAAGATCTGTGCGGTTTAGAGCATATATAAAATATATATTGCTGTGACTTTTGAACCAAGCTGAATTAAAATATTGTTCCTCATTTTTTTCAGTTAGTTTATTTTATGTATCTCATAGTTTGATCAAACTTTCAAACAAATATTTAGAGAATCCCACCTCCTATCTGACATGTATAGATAATCATGATAAGCCTTTCAATTGAAGGCTGTGGAAAAAATCCGTGAAATTCCTAAATGCCCTGACTGGCCTTCACTTTATTTTCAATCCAATGTTGCCTATGTAGTAGGTGTTTTCTATGTAGTAGTAGGTTAACTTTCCCAATAATTTTAGAAGCTTTCTGTAAAGCTTGAGTAGTCTTAGGCAAAGGTGTTTATTTGCACAGTTATGTTTGCAGATGAAATTGTGTAATCTAAACCTTAACCTATTAGTGTAAACTGCAACTTAGATGCTCAGATTTTCTCATTCACCCAGGAAGAAGACGGACACATTGGGTGGGATGCACCTCACCTAACTGTAAGCATCTCAAAGTTAGATTTAAGCTCTCCTTCTAGACAACGGAAGGAAATAGGCACCTTAAAGGATGACTGTCTGGCATATCTTAAATGTCATTTTAGGACATAATGAACCACTCTGTGAGGAAGCCCATGAGGAAGCCCATGAAGGCCATAGCCTGCAAAGGGAGCCTAGGGTGATCATGCCTATCTTTTAGTTGTCTTTGTCTGGGCAGAGTAATCCTGTCCGTGGCTACAGAGTCCTCCACCCTGCTCCATTGCATCACACTTGCTGATGACAAGATTTTTATCAAGAGAGGAAGGACATATACATATCTGCTCTCTCTATATATGTGATGTATACACTCAGCCTGTGAATTCTCCCATTTGACAACCTTTTTCATAAACCAAACAACTAAGAATCTCAGTCCTCATATTTTTCCTCAAGAGTTGACCCAGAAAAAGCATCTTAGTTCTGTGAATGAAGAGTAAGTGCCTCTCCCACCACACTGCCTCTACAGTCTTGGAACAGTGAAAAAAAAAAAGAGTTCATTAACATCTTACAGTGCAACATATTTGAGGCAAATCTGTGCTCTTCCCCTTCCCATCACTACAGCACCCAATCATGGAACACTTGCCACCGTATTTATCCTCATAACATTGCAGTGAGATAAAGCATACTCTCACACTCATTGCACACAGATCAGGAACTGAGGCACCGAAGAGCAAAGAGCCTTGCTGAAGTCATGCAATGAATTAGGGGCAGGGATGGGAAGAGGACTGGCTTCTCTAATGTCCCAGTCTCGTGCCCTCATTAATGCATCATCCTTGCCTTCAAAATATGCTGTCCTCAAAGGAATACAGACAGTGTCTTCTCCTTGAACTTCTTCCTCCTGCGGTTAGAAAGAGTTTGGGGAAATAGGGTATCTGTGCACAGGGATCTCTAACCCATGCAATGAAAAAAAGAGCCTGCTGGATAGGTGCCGTTGCATTGGGAAGTTCCAGACCTTTTCTGTTGCATTACATCAGCAGTGAGCAATGGGAGGACTCATTTGAGCCAACTGTGGGTTGTCATTCTTCCTTCCAGACTTAGTGGCCTCTGAAATCACTCCATTGTCTGTGGTGGAATCTGGCTCTGGCCCATAATGCCAGGTTACTTCACTTCCCTGCAGAATAAAAGATTTCTTCAACCATGAGAAATTATCTCCTGACAGTGCCATTCATTAGGGCTCCCACCTGTAGACTGTTTCATTTTCAGCTTACTCGCAAGGTGGTGAAAAGTCAGCATGTGTGTTATCACTTGACAATATAGTACAGCTAATACCTCTTCACCCCTACGTATGTTGTCACTTATTGCTCTTTGCCTTAACAATGGCTCACAGTAACACACAGATCTTGGAATTCACTCTTTTTTTAAAAAGCTTGTACAGTCCAATTTCACCACGTCTCTTGTTTCTTAGGAATTACACACATTAAAAAAACTGTAATTGCTTTTTTCCCTCCTTTTCATTAAAAGTTAAACACATTAGACTCTCCTTATAGCTGGTGGAGATAACTGGGCAGTGGTTTATTCTTTCTTAAGGTAGGCACTAAGATAGGCAAGATGATCTGTCCTTTCTGAGCTTATGATTCAGTGTATGTTTTACAAATAATTAAAAATCTAGCAGTTTTTATGGTAACCAATTGACTCATAACTTCATTTAAACCTACAGGCTTTTCTCCACTGCTTTGGGCATAAAAGAAGATTTACCCAACACTTTAAGGTTCCACTCTCAGAAGTCCTGTAGAAACCAAGTCTTGTGGTTCTTATTCATCTATCATCTGCTTTGTACATAAATGTATATGTCTCATAATTTATGTAACTGAAATACTGTGGATTGTTAGCTATGGACCAGCTCCCCATTTTGGTAGGTGCTGTACAAACACAATACAAGAAAAAGATGATCCTTTCCCCTTAATCAGAAGTAAAGAGACAGCACTCAGTCACCCAAAGACAGAGGCACACAGGGAAACAATGAAATGTATGGTGAGATTTTTTTCTGACTAAATATGGACATTTACATAGACACTTTTTGGAGGGGGAGAGTCCTTCATCTTTTCCTTTTCTATATGTCTAAAATAGGTCAAAGTACAGTGCCTCTTTCTCTCTATTGGCAAATAGGAAGCACAAAGGGAACACTTCTGATGTAGACCCCTACATGTAACTGTTTATGGTTTGAGTGACTTGCCTAAACACAGGTTTCTAGTCTCATTTGAGATGCCCTAGGGCATCCTGCCTGACTTTCAGCTGCTGCTCCAGAAGGGGAAGGTCTGTAGTCCTATAGTGTATCATGGATAGCCCAGGAAATCCCAGCTCCCTGCAGTTATGAGAGTTGAATCCCACTATACATGTCAGCAGTATCTTCTTTCTCTGTCTCTCTGCCTGCTGTAAATACTTCTATCAGTGTTGTATCTTCTAGGATGGCATCTATTTGAACTTGTGTCTGGAGATCAAAGTCCTTCCATAGTCAGAAATTATTCACAGTCACTGTAAAAAAGAATTGGGGGAAAACATACAAAACAGTTATGCAAATATTTATTACTTCTTCCTGCTAAAATTCTTGAAAAACTGTGTGATAAAGAAAGATGGATACATCTGAGGTACAACTGAGAAGGGATATATAGACAGCTTTCAGTGGAAGGTCTTGGGTCACCTAGAAGTGACTACTGGGCAATCTGTACTTTTTCAGAAGAGTGATCGAGAGGCCTGATTCAGTGTGGTGACCTACTACAGGCAGGAAGATCTGTGAGAGCAAAATCAGGAAGGTCCAGAAGCAAATCTGGCAACTGTGACAGAAGAGGCTGTATGCACATGGAAACCAAGAGCCCGCTTGGACCATTGCTGCAGCTCTGACTCCCACTACGTGATCAAATCTCAAGAAGCTCCCTCCCTACAAGATGTGGACCAACTCCTCTATCCATGCAAAACTGCCAAAGTATATAGGGCCAAGCATCCTGAGCAGCAGGGCTGCATATCTCTGATCAGGAGGCAAGTAGATGCAGAGACCAGATGCCCCATGAGGGAGCGATATTATTAGTGTATCATCTAGTATAGTAGTATTATAATCATTAAGGTTTAGTATATCATTAATATCACTCTGATGCAGTGCTACTTGTTAGCTCGGGGTCAGTTGTTAGCTGGCTACTGATTTTCCAGTTATCTGCCTCACTGTTTCATGATCCATTCCTGGTAACTGGTATTACCAGCCCCTGCTTCCCTCCAACACCAGTTGCCTTCTCTAGCTGGGTCTCTGCTGAAATGTTTGGCCTCTATCCCTGGGGGCCGCTCCCTTCTGTAATCATCCACGTTAGCTGAGAAAGGGTTGTCTGCAAGCATACACTTCTTAGAGTATTTCTCTTTTTTTTTGTACCACTCGCTTTCTCCAACCTTCTGCCAAATTCCTTCTGCAGACTGAAATGGGGTTGGTGCTAGACTCAAATAAATGCAAGTTTAAAAATCACATCTATGAATTTAAGCTCCTGTAGTGCCTCAGTCCCTCACATAGGGTCTGTGAGCAGGGTGGACCCTCCTGTGCCCGCAGCTTCGCTGGTCCTTTGTAGCAGCCGAGAGGTCAGCAGAAGGCAGCACATAAATCGATTCCTGCGAAATTTATATTTCCTTTCTGGGGTAATAGTGATCAGCTGGGAATTTTGGCAAAAACCTTTGTGGATTTTTCTCTCAGAGTTAAAACACATTGCAGGATTTTTGCCTTCTTGGCTCCAGTCCCCTCTTGCTCTTGCCAGGTATCATTATAAGGGTTCAAGAGGGACGAGCAATTAAAGCGCGTACAAAGAACGTGCCTGGCAATTAAAGGCAAATATCTGCCTGATGAGGCAACAGATGCGAGAGGCCGCAGCGCTCCCCCAGCATCGGCCTCCAGGCCCCGCTGCCCGGCGGCGGCGGGAGGGACCCGGGCATCGCCCCGCGCCCGCGGAGAAGCGGCCGGCGGCGGCACCCGCCGCGCTGGGCACCGCGAGCGGCGCCCTCGAGGCCACGGCGGGGCCCCCGCAGAGCCGCCAGGCCCGGGGCCGAGGGGAGGCACCTGGCGGCCCCCAGCCGCCGGCTGCGGGGGGGCGCGGGGGCCGAGCCACTACAGAAACAGGAGTGAGAGGGGGAAAAAAGGCATGTTTTCCTCAGGAAAAGAGCAAAAATGAGAGAGAAAGCGCAAAAAAGGGGGTGACGGCGCAGAGGGCTCGCAGCAGGGCCACGGCGGGCGGAGGGCGCCTGCGCGGGCGGCCGCGCTGCGGCGCGGGGCTCGGCAGCGGCAGCGGCGGCGGGGAGGCACCTGCGGGAGGCGCCGCTCCGCCCCGCTCCGCCCCGCGCCGCCCCGGCGAGGGGGACGGCGCCCTGCGGGAGGGGGCGGCGCCCCCGGCCCCGCGGAGGCGGCGGGACGGGTGTCGCGGCCCCGCCACCTGCCTGAGCCGCTCGCGGAGTCGCCGCCGCCGCGGGCAGCGGGTAGGTACCGGGCGGGCGGGCGGGCGGGGGGCAGCGCGGGGCGGCCTCACCTGCCGGCGGCTGGGGCCGTTCCGGCGCGGAAATTAATGTTTAACCCGCCGCGGTGGCGGCCGGCGGGGTCCGGCGGACACAAGGGCGCAGGCGGCGCCGCGGGGCGCGCGGAGCGGAGCGGAGGGCGCGGAGCGGAGCGGGCGCCCCTGCTTTGCGCGCTTTGGGCCGGCACCAGCCATCACCCCTGAACGAGGGGGAAACACCCTCCCCGAGGGCTGGCGCTGCGCTCCCTGCGCCTCTTGGCCGCGCCGAGCGTCCCAGATGCTTAAAAAAAAATATATATATATATATATTATATATATGTATATATTTGCCATATATCTGCGCCCAGCACGCCTGTCGCCACTTACAGCATCCTTTTTTTAAAATTATTTACTCAAGTTGCCCACAGTTGTACCTTGTAACTCGGTTTGCTCTCGTGCGATGAAATCAGAGCTAGTTTGCCCGCAAGGAGAGGTGAGGAGGGAGGAAGGGAGGGAGGGGTGGAAAGGGAGAGAGAAGAATATTCTATAAAAATTGGACCAACTGGTAGATATGCAGCGTGATCCCTTTCCTTATTTTGTGTCACTCTAATGCGCGTGCCGAAATGCCCCACCGTGCCTCTTGGCAGCCACCTCGGCCTGCCCGTGTCAAAGTCTGTTTCAGGTTTCCTGATACATCTCTTCTTATAGCCCTCCGTCTGGTGGGAAAGGCAGGGAGACCTTCGCCCCCTGCTTCAGCAGCGTGGCAGACCGGTGTATGTCAGATTTTAATGGGAGCAAGGCTTCCATAACTCTTAAAGCACAACTCAATTATCTCTGCTGTGTTTTAACAAGTTCGGTGACTAAGAAAAGCAGCTGAGGTATTTTGGCACAGCAGTAACAGTAATTTGCTTCACCTCTACAATTTAGTTCGAGGCGGGTTTTTTCTCTCTCTCCCTCTCTCGCTCTTTTTCTCTCCTTTTTTTTTTTTCTTTTTTTTGCCGCGTTAATCGTTCTGTCTTCCAGCACCGTGGAAAAACGAAAAACTTTCTTCATTTTGAATGTGACGGAGGCTGCTCCGTTCACAGGCTTTCATCCGGTCCGGTCCAAGATTTATTGTCATTTAACCACCTTTTACGAGAACCACCCTCGAAGTGGTGAACTCTTCCAGAAAAATTACTTGCTTATTAGAAAATGATCCATGTCCGTTCTGAACAAGGCAGTTCCCTTTCGCTAGCATCTATCGAGAGGCATGAATGCCCAGAGCCGGCAGGGAAACGCGTCTGCAAAGTGTTTTAGTAGTGCGGTGAGCCCCAGGGTAGCTGTCGCTGTTTCTGTTCTCGAAACAGTTTTAATGCCATTAGCAAGTGTGATTATGTACAAACCGCTTTCTAGGGAGTTCCTGTGCTGGATATCAGAGCAGGGCTTTGTCCTGAGTCAAAGGGTGGATTGAGTTTATGGCACAGTTGAAATAGGAACAGAAGAACCGGGCTGCAGTGGAACAGCGCGTCGTAATTCACGCACTGCCGTTTCGTGATAGCCGGTCAGGAAAGCACTTTGCTTCTTGCCCGTTTGTTGTGCTCGAGGACAGCTTTCATGGTCACCCGCACGTAAGTAGTCGAACATAGTTAGAGTGTTTTAACATAGACTTTTCAACTGTTTTTTTTTTTCTTTGCTTTAAGGAAAAAGGGAAAGAAGGGGTTACTGGTAGGTCTCTTTAAACTTAGACAGAATTTTTTAAATTGCTTCATTTTTCTTTTCTACAGAAAGAGATATCATGCAATAATTTGGCATCCTGTTATAAATAAGATATCTTTATTCTGTTTACTGCAGCCCAGAGCTAATTTATTACAAATGGGACAATAATAATGTATCATCTGGAGACATAATTAATTATGAAGACTTCAGTAAATGCCCTCGTCTATGAACACTGTTTAGCATCTATGGTCAGACATAAACTCACAATTGTATTTTATGGTGGTCAGGTTTTAATAACAGTTGAGATAACAGAAAAATTCTGTAGCTGATGAAAAGGCTTTTTTATCCCATATATCTGCAATGTGATCATAGCACAGAAGATGCAGGGGGTGTGGGTGCTCAGAGATACAAAGTGGAGTAAATGCCACTTTTACAAAGCACAGAACAGAGATAGGATCTGCTCCTCTGAAGCCTTTTTTTGGGACCAGCTTGAGTTTGGGCTCCTGTCTTGTTCTCCTCGTTGGGCGGCTGCCCTCTGCTGACTAAAACCGCTTTTCCAGCGTTGGTGTTGCTGTAGCAGTGACGGTAAGAAGAAAAGGGGAGGCAGGTTGCAGGGACAGGTAATCTCTCGTCTCAGTCCTGCTGATGCTCTTGGAGGAAGCAGAGAAGCTGCTGGGCGTGCAGTCCCTTCCTCAGGTCGCTGCGCTGACAGGCACAGGGCAATCTGGCTGTTGGTGCAAATAACAACTGACAAGATGCTTTCAGTTTTCCCCTGCCAGCTAAATTAACCAGCCAAAGGTCAGCATTGACTCAATTAGCATGAATGATTTTTACGTCCAAGTAGTGGCACAAGTGATATGATTTCAACAGAGATTCCAGCTATCGAAAAAGCTTCCGATGTCAATTTTGGAATAACTTCGGTGCGACCTGGAGGGGAGCAGACTGTGCGTGTAAATACGTGCTCTTAATAATGGGATATATTATGTGAGGACAGACTAAATCACAGTCTCTGATTTAGTCTGTTCTCAGCTCCAAACTATGAGACCAGTAAACATTCCCATGTACAGTCTTTGCTGTCACAAAGTAGGACAGTTATCACTTCTGCTAGTGTATATTTTCTTTGTGGAGATGGAGTGGTAACATTTATCCCTGTCATCTTCTTTTTTTATACTTTCTTAATCACTGTTTATACAGCAGGTGTTTCTTGAGCCATCCTTATACCAACTGGTATCTAATTTGATTACTTGCAAAATCCAGCCAGCATCCAGTATTAATCCGTGCCATAGTTTTCTGAGTATACCCTTATTCAGGAAGGAGCCAGAGGAGCTGATAGTTTTCCTTGAATGAATAAGCATCTATTTTCCAGTTTTGTGACATCCAAGATTATGCAGTTCTGATTCACATTTAGATTTTCCAGCATGACTTGCCTGTTAGGTATAAAATAGCACATTCTGTAGATTTTAGCCCGTCTAGAAAAAAAAGACGGCCCTTTAAAGGGTGATATCCTATCTGATAATGAAAAAATTATCAACTGATCTGGTGACTTCTGGAAGAGTTAGTACCTGCCTCTGTGGGCATAAGTAGCATCAACTCTATATCATATCAACTCTATATCATCTATATCTGGTTTTTGGAATCAAAATGTTTTGATTTCCTGTGCAAGTCAATTGATATCTTGAACACTGAGCTGTATGTGCTTTAGTTATAGCATTCATTCCCAAAGATGATGCTACCAACTATGAAGGAATCCAGGCCTAATATTTGCATTGGACATCTTTGGGCTTTAGCAGGCTGTAGCTTCTGAAGTCTTTTTCAGCGCAGCTAAGGGATGAAGCATTCCTACAAAACAGATTTTTCTTTTTATTCTTAGATAGCTGTGGTCATATCCTGCATGATTTGCTTTGGTTTACTCATTTGAGGTATTTCAGGAATGATCCTGCAGTTGGGATCAGTGTAACCTCAGCAGGGTTTAAATATGTGTAAGCTCAACATAATTGTGAAGTTTTGTTTGAATAATCTTTGTATGAGGGAGATCCTGCCTGCCTTCTTGCCCAGAGCGCAATGCCTCCTGCAGCGATTCAGCTGTATGGCTAATTTTCAAGTAAACTAAAGTTACAGATTTTCTTGACACAATACTAGTGCACGCTGTTCTCTGCAGATTGAGGCACTCTGCCTGCGGTTCATAAACACATTTACAGTCCCATTTGCCTCCTCATGCTCGGAGGGTGTCGGTTTGCATTTCTAATTAATTGAGTTTATGAAGCAATAAGTCAGTATGTTAACTGAAAATTCCCTCAAGAAGTGTAAACTTACTTCATTAGCTGCTCTTGTGTAATCATATCACTCCTTCCCATGTAAGCCTATGGGAGAGCGAATGTTACATGGAACAGAAACCTTCCTCTGGTAGGAGTTGCAAGGGGAAGTGAGTCTCTCATGCAGTAATGTTTTAGAAACCTGTTCATGTTTAGGTTACCTTCTTTTTCCACCTGCCTGTTCCTATCATCAGCTTGATGTCTCTGGCTAAGACAGCAAACTGTGTAAGGTGATTTAAGGACCTTTATTGAAGATCTTCCTCAATGGAGTCAGAGAGTAAGTGGGAGCTTCCAGAGAATGCTGTAATCTAGCTAAAATAAGACATTCATTCTTTGCAGGAGTTATGGCTTCTTAATGCAGGAATTTACACATAGAATACATTTTCTTTACGCTATATAAAGAAGATGCCATAACTTCCCATTATGTTAATAGGGAGCTGGTGCTTCACACACTAAGGGTTAAATGTCCCTGTGTTTCAAGTCTTAATCTGGGACACTTGTGTCAAGATACAGATTAAGGCATTAGTTTAATATTGAGGAGCCTGAGGAACTTAGTGTCTGGGTACATTTAAATCGCTTGACCCTTATTGTGGGACTTGTAAAGCAGGACCAGTTTTGTGAGGCAACGTGCCGCACAACCTGGGAGCTTGAATATACAACTTAAGTAAGTTCATAGAGTAAAGTCTTCTAAAAACAAGAAACCAAACCCTTGATGTAACCTACTAACAACCCTGTAACATAAGTATCTCCAAGGGCCAGCATGATTTTGCATAATTATGATGCATTATACAGGTTTCCTCCTTCCACAGACACCAAACTGCAGTCTCTGATTTCAGTAAGAAGAAACTTTAAAGCAGGACTAAAAACTATGCTTGGTTAGCAAACCATTGTGTAGCAGTCTAGAGTAATCTTGCAACATATTTGGATGAGTAACTGAACGTTCTTTTGCTTTCCGCAGACTGGCATTCAGAATGGCAGGCTTGTCTGCTTTAATCCTCCTTCTGTGTGCTGCTAAAGATGTGATGCCCTCCAGTTCTCACTGGAAGCCAACTTGGCCATCTTACAGAGTTCCAGTTATCCTGCCACAGTCTACCCTTAACTTGGACAAACCACAGTTTGATGCAGAGACCAAATTGGAAGTAGTATCTCCTTGTGGCCCAGCATGCCACAAAAGTTCCCCACTGCCAACTTATGAAGAAGTGAAGAACTACCTGTCCTATGAAACCTTGTATGCTAATGGTAGCCTCACTGAAACTGAAGTGGGCATATATATTCTGAGCAACAGTGGTGAGGGTTCTCAAGGCAAAACTCGAACTAAGAGGCAGATCTATGGATATGACAGCAGATTTAGCATTTTTGGGAAGGACTTCTTGTTGAATTACCCATTCTCCACGTCAGTGAAGCTGTCTACAGGTTGCACGGGGACACTAGTGGCTGAAAAGCATGTTCTTACTGCTGCTCATTGTATCCATGATGGCAAGAGTTATGTCAAAGGAGCTCAGAAACTGCGGGTGGGGTTCCTGAAGCCCAAACTGAAAGATGGCAGCAAAGGGGCCAATATTACCAGCTCAGCAATGCCTGAGAAAATGAAATTCCAGTGGATCAGAGTGAAACGAACACATGTTCCCAAAGGATGGATTAAAGGAAATGCCAATGATATTGGTATGGATTATGACTATGCCCTGCTGGAGCTCAAGAAGCCTCATAAAAGAAAGTTTATGAAGATAGGTGTGAGCCCACCAGCAAGGCAGTTACCTGGAGGAAGGATTCACTTCTCTGGCTATGACAATGATCGGCCGGGAAACCTGGTTTACCGTTTCTGTGATGTCAAAGATGAAACATATGACCTGTTGTACCAGCAGTGTGATGCCCAGCCAGGTGCGAGTGGATCTGGGGTGTATGTGAGGATGTGGAAGAGGCAGAATCACAAATGGGAGCGTAAAATTATTGGAATATTTTCAGGCCATCAGTGGGTGGACATGAATGGCACCCCACAGGATTTCAATGTAGCTGTTCGCATCACACCCCTCAAATATGCACAGATATGTTACTGGATCAAAGGCAACTACCTTGACTGCAGGGAAGGATAAAGACGATGAAACTCCTTGAAAGCACTTAATGACTGGTTTTAATTACTCCTCTAAGGAAAGGCTAGACTTCTGCTGCAAATGTGTGTGATATGATTTTGCAACACCAGGATGTGATCTATAGCTTTGCAAGCAAGCCACCTTGTTCTCAGGACAGTGGTTGGTGGTGCAGTCATTACAGCTAGAAACTGTCCGGGGAGAGAGGAACGTCTTCTGGGTGGGGAAGGAGCAGGTGGACTTGCTGACTTTGCAGCTGAGCAACTGAAGATTAATTCGGGGCGGGTTAGTAAACAGTACAAAATCGGAACCGTCTCCAAAGAATCTTATAAAAGGGACGCTGTTGACTATCTCATGCCTACAATGTTTGTTTTAATAAATCCTAGGATTAGTAGAAATGCTTTGATCTGAACTTTAAAAGAAAATATTTCTATGCTGTTGGGGGCTGCAGAGGGGCATTTAATGGTGTTTGCAACCCAAACATTACAGCTTTGCGTTCCTGCATGAGAAAGGGAGTGTGAAAAGGGCAAGGCATGCACTGTGGGAGATAAATGCCACACAAATAGCGTGGAGGGTAAATAACTACATAAGATTTATAAACTTCTTCCAGCCTGTGTGATTTGAGATTTTATTAGTAACATAGTTAAGAAAAATGATTTTTGAGGGAAGAGACCTTGATCTTGCAAGGACTTAACTGTGAAGGTGATGTTGGTCATATGAACAGTGCCATTGCATCCTGCTTTGGTAAGCACAAATCATACATGGACTTAAATCCTTTACAGCAGCTGGGGCATAGCCTTACACCTAGCAGGATCCCTATGAATGTACTATTATAGAAAGCATGTGGGGACAGAGGCTTGTCTCCTGTTGTGACCTGTGATCTTTTAAGGAAAATCTCTTGTCAGCAACTCGGACTCTTTGGGGGGGGAGGCCTTTCTGGTCTTGCTGGCCATCCGAGTTGCTGATTGTAAAGCAGGTAAAGGGGAGAGGAGGACAAAGGTTTTGTTTTTTTTTCCCCCTTTTTGTTGGAGATCTATGCTGTTCTACCCACAACTACATAAGGCAGAGTAACCCTAGATTTATGAGTGTTTCTCCATCATATCCCTTTCAAAGATAATTTTTACAGCATCTTCACTTCTGTTTCTTGTGTTGTTTGGGGCAAGGTTCCCCCCACCCCCATCAGATTTTTGAGTCACCAATAGTTCTTGTCATACGCACAGTTCAGTAATTCTGCAGCTGGAATAGAGCTAGATTATAGGATGTAATCCCAGTTAGCAATGAAGTGATGCCCTGCTGTCTCTTATCAACATAAGTGACTTATTTTACTATAGCAGAATTGTAGTTTAAAACAAGAGCCACAGTAAAAAATCAGCCCAGCCAAATATTTGTAGCTCAGCAACAGCATTGGGAAGTCAGTGTGGTCTGTACAGTGTTTTTTCAGGTGGATTGTGCCACTCTATTGCAGTAACATGGTTAAGTACATGCTGCCATGACAGCACTTTTTTAATAGGAGGACAGACACTGGCTCCAGTTCCAGTTTCTCTTCCCTCTGTCTCTCACTGTCTCCTGAAGGTCACCAAGTTGCACTTGGCACTGATGTTATGTGGCAAACACAAGCCCCTCGTGTGAAATGGCAAAGCTGGGAAGGAATGAGGCTAGGCAGAGTTGCCCTGTGCTATATGAGGAAAATGTTAGTTCAATTAAGCCTTTCTTTCACTCTACTAATTACTGTGGCATTTGTAAGCATATGCCTGATGGTGCTTTATCTTTATGATGGCTTTGGCTCTAGTTCTAAAGGCCATTTTTGCTAGAGCTGCCTATGATTATTATTTTTATAGGTGCAGCATACAAAAACATGGACCCTGTGTAGGTTCATGTTTCCATGTTCCATGTGGGTTTCCATGTGGATTTTTGGTGCACTCGGATACAAGCAGTTACTAATGCTTTGAAATATGAATAATCACCGTATGTATCTGATGGTCGTCTTCTGCCTTTTTATTTTAGATTTCCTTTACTCTTATGGCTGTTATCTGGAGCACTTTTGTTTGAATGTATCACAGTGAATAAAGAAAAGTTATGGAATTCCAATGCAGACATTCTTGTATTTGTACTATACTTGGGTTGTACTTTCAACTGCATTTCACAATTGCTTATTTATAAAGACATTCAAATACAGCACAGATGTATGAACATTCTCAATGCTGTTTCCCTATTTATTTCCCTTCCTCTTTCTTGTGTCCTCATCCATTACATAGGTAATCTTTCTTTCTGTACTATATGTCCTTGGTCAGTAGTCATCACTCTTGTATGATTGTTGCCATTCCAAAACCAGTCATGGGCTCAGATTAATTAAAGCTGAAAAGAGCCTGTTAGACTTCAGTCACTTTTTTTTTTTGTTAACTTTAGGATGGCTAAACTATAGAGGAGTTTGAATCGGTCAATATAAGGACATAAATCATGTCCATCTTCCTTTTCTTTCAGTCGCTGCAGTTCCTCTGAAGCCAACATTGAGGCCCACAGTTTTCAGAGGGACGTTGGAGTGCAGAAATGTTATACTCTTTGACTTGGGGATTGCTACCCATACAGCTTTCCTCATCTCAGGATGTGCACCTTACTTCGTGTGGGCTTAAGAGCATCAGTCCTGGTTTGCTGGATGTATTTCCCATCCACTGGCATATAAGTTCAAGTACTTAGTCTGACCATAGGCTGAGCTCTGTCCTTCTCTCAAGACGACATTGAGGGAGACTGTCAAGACTGGCAGAGTGGAGCTGAGCAGAAGGCAAATGAGCTAGCATAATGTGAGCTGGTTAAAAAAGAAATTCTGCAGCAAGCTTACAGTAATATGGAATCAGAGAGTCACTCTTTCTTCTGTATACTATATTGTATATTATATATATACATTATGTATACTATATATAGTACACTATATATATATTCCTATTATATTGCATATGTATCTCTCTATAATATGCAAATGTTCCAGGCTTTATTAGAAAGAAAAGAAAATCTCTTCTGGGTAGGATTTTTGCTAAAGCTCAGCGTTGTTCCACCTGTGCCCATCTAAGTTGGTGGGAATGTTGCCAGTGTATTCATGGGGAGGAGGTTAGGCCATTGCTGAACAGATCTGGAAATTATACTCTCCTGAGTATGCCTGTTTTGATGCTGTAAACATGGATCTTTTAAAACCAGGCCTTTAAAACATGAGAGCGCGAGCCATGCAACAGAATTAGTTCCTCAAGAAAACACGAGTAACTAAATTCTTTACAGGTTAGAAATTTCATTGTCCAACTGATCATGGCTCCCGATAACCTGCAGAATTTAATCAAGCGCGTCGTTATTGTATCTTAATGCAGAGAAGAGGATGGATATAGAGAGGCTGTTTTGGTTGTAAATGGATAGTAATCTTCTTCTGTTTCTGCATCTTTAAAAGGCTGACATAAGATAAATCCTAGCTAATCTGATATAACTGCAGAGTATGGTGCTGGAAATGGAAGCTGAAATATCGAGAAAGCACAGGACTGTGAGCTCGTCCAGAACACACAGTGAACTTAATTCACTGAAGGCTGCAGAATATCAGCAAGTCTCTTTCTCAGAGGAAAGGTATTTTCCTTGCATCTGTAATTGCTTTGCAACTGAATTCCCAGGCCTGGCTGTTTAGAGGGCAGCTCTCATCTTAAAGTTGCATGCTGAACTCCAAGCAAGTATAATACATGCTTGAAATTCTTTTCCGTGTTGCCACTTAATCTGCTATTTGTTAGCTGATTTTGGTAGAGTGCCAATGCAATATGCAAAGTCCTTTAGAAGAGAAGCTTTCAAAGAATGGCTAAAGTATGATGGGTGGGTAAAAACTTTTCTGCTTTCCTGGAGTGAAAAGGAAGGGTGGACAGAGCAGAGCAACAAAGACGACCAATATGATGTATTGCAAAAGGAAGGTTTTAAGTAGCTAATTGGTCGCTATGTATGCATGCACATATATGGATATGCATGTGTGTAGTGTTATTATGAATACTACTGTTCATTTCCATTCCCTGTTCCACTAGGGACAAAAGAACAAGTTATGAACTGAAGTAGATTAAGCCTCCTAAAATGAGGGCTTAAATGCCAAATCTGAGGCCTGTTTTAGGCACCCGCATATGAAAAGTTTAGGTTGTGACTTGTCTATAGCTACACAGGAAAATTGTAGGTATGAGAGAGGAGAATTAGGGACCCAGTCCTTTCTAATTTGCTTGTTTTATCCAGAAGATGATATTTTCCTGTCTCATGTGGTGACTATTAGGTTGCATGGGTTTTGTGTCTGCTCTTAAAGGTAGTGTGGGCCCCTTTAGGTAAATGATTAAATTAGAATAGAAACAGCGTACCCCAACATCATCTGCACTGATTATTCCCAGGATAAAATTATCGGTGATTCTTTGTGTATCCACATAACTTTCTGTTGAACTAAACGGGAACTGGCTGAGTCATGAAGCAGGATCATACTGTTCTTTATCTTGATCTCTAACAGTAATCAAGGGACTGTGGCTCAAAGGGAGACAATCAATATTCTTCTATAAACATTTTATAGACAGTTTTTTTTTTTTTGACAATAAATTCTATTTAAAAGATGAGTACAGGTCAGTAGAGATATACAAGAAGTTAAATGCTTTTATTACTTCACCAAGCAATTGGCCATGATATAAGTTATTCCATTTAAATAGCCCATATAATGAAAATATCTGATGCATGTTAACTGATATTTGCTCATTTTTGCTCATTTTCACTCATTTCAGTTTTGGAAATCATTGTTCATGCTGATTTGGTGGGGAGGCCGTATTCTTCTGACAAGTCTGGCCAACTCCGATACAAGGAGTATGTGCATGAAATAGTGACTGGCTGTTCTGATCATTCTGGGGCGGGCAGGTGGCACTCGCTCTGGTTTTGGCTAAAGATTTCCTCCTGGATGAAAGAAACTTTTCTGATAAAAACTTGTTTGAAATCAGGATGTTTCAACAAAGCTTCACTTTCTGTGAATTGCTATAAAAGGCTATTTCTTAATGACCTCCTGATCAGCCCCCACTTCAGGTAACTTTTCCTGTGGCACTGATTGGGGTGTTACTCTGGTCCCCACAGAAAGCACGATGCTTGCCCTGCTTGGAAGTTTGTAGTGTAGCTCACAAACGCTATTCAACAACATTCTCTTTCTTGTAAACTCATATTTTGCCTGAGTTACAGAGGCTTGCTGGGGGTCTTTACTGTGATCTTATTCTTTCTGAGTGGAGTGCACGGGCTGCCTTTGCAATGGCTCCTGCAAGTGAGTGGCACGCTTTTAATTTTGATGCTTTGCAGAGACACACAGGCACGAGGGCTCTGTCCTGGGGATGGCTCTACAAGTCCAGTTGCAGTTTTTCTGTAAATGCCGGTTGCTGACTTCTCTGTTAAAAGGTGTTACCAAAACCTGGCAGATGCATGCCTCCGTGAGGAAGGTGGAACGACGGGGGCTTTCTGGCCTGCATGGTGTTATAAAACCTTCAGTCAGCAAAGAAGGCGTGGGGTGGAAGAAAATGTCATGCTGGGCATAATCCTAAACCCAACCAAGCCCGCTATTGTTTTTGGGGTGTGCAAAGGGCTCTGCCGCACAGCTGAAATGCCACCAGCCGCGTGGGAGCACTTCTCCAGCCAGCCCTTTGGAGGGAGCACTGTGGGCAGCAAAAGGGCAGGGAAGACGTTCCCAGAACGTGTGGGTGGGGGAAAAACAACCGTTCGTGCCAGCGGGAACGTGTCAGATATGCGGATAGCTTTGAAACATATTTTCCTTGAAATAAAGGTTGTGCCAACTGAGCTTAAATGCCTTAGCTGGACCCAACACTGTAGGTATTGCAGAGACACTGGAGGGCCTGGGCAGACACCCACATCAGAAATTCACAGTTACCAATCCTCGTTGTAACAACAGACCTCCTGGCTCTCTTTTCCACCTGAGCCCATTCAGGAAATACACTCCCCTTTTAAGTGCTTGATCTTGTGGTTTGTATAACGAAATATCTTCAGGGTTTTTCTTCAGTAGCTGGCTCCCTCCGTTCTTTCTGTAAGATATTCTGTTCCCCCTTCACAGCCAAGATGCCTCCCAGCTTTGTGTCATCAGCAAATTTTATTAATGTGCTCCTTCTTCTGGTGCAAATGTTGCCGGTAAATGTATTTGGTCAAGACTAAGAATGATGCTTGAGGGACTGTACTTATAAACTCCTTCTACCTCTTTCAGCACCTTTTGTCTCTGCTTCAGCCAGACCCTTTAACTAATAATTCCCTATATGGCACCATCTCAATTGCTTTGCTGAAATTCAGTTAGATGAGGTTCACCAAAAGCAATTATTAATAGCGAAATCATTGCTTCAGCAATGCTAAGAATCTGCAATAAATTGTGTGCAAAATAGATGGCTTATTTCTTCGCTCTCACTTCCGTTTTCATTTTAATGTTCATGAGAAATAAATACTTCAATTAAGATTTCAGTTTCATGGTAGAGTTTTTAGAGTAATATTACCAAAATAATTTTGAGTCTTACGAGACAAAAAATTAACTTGAGTTCAAACTTAACAAAAAGTTGTATACATTCATTTTTATTAAGCTGTAATTCAGAACATAAACACCATTATTGGTTCTCTTCCTTCATATAGTTGATAGTTTAGAAGCTAATAAACCACAGATAAAACCTAAGGACAGAATGGTGATTTTTGTGCTCTGTAGCTGCCTGATTTGCATTGTTATTAATCCGAGCAGATAAAAGATCTTTAGCATCATCATCATGATGATAAAACAGCTTATTCTTTTGATCTCAGATAAAACACAATTTTGATGTGATTCTGAAGCTAAGGGTTATGAAATCTGCTGTCACAGCATCTTCCCCTACATTTGAAAGGGCTGTGAGACATCTGGAAATATAAGAATTCTTCTTTTTCCCCATAAAAAGTAGTGTTGCTCTCTCTTTCCTCCCAGCTTTGGCTCTGCAGTCCGGAAAGATTACAGTAACAGTTTGTGAAATCGGTTTATGGAGGGCTTTAGTAGAAATCCTCTGTTTGGGATATGAAATATTTCGCATATTTGAACGCAAGAGTGAAATCACTAATCAAACTGGTAAATGCCAGCGCTGGGTCACACCATCCCACTTCCCCAGCTCTTTCGGAGATGCCGCCGACGTGAGTTGTGCTGCCCTCCAAATCGCTCTTCTCTGCCAGGGCCTTGCTGTTCCCGGGGCCACGGCACATCTACCTTAGTGGTAGGGACCTGGCTGGCTGCTGTGAGCGCGCACAGCAAAGCTCAGCCCGTCACCTTGTCCCTTCTGCACAGCCGCCCAGTGCCACCACTTGCGCGTGCAGACGGCCAACGCGAGCGGGGGCAGCCGAGGTCTCCGCTTCCCCACTGCCAGGAGCGGGAGCATCCCTGCGTCCTTGCTGCAACAAGTCCCATTGGGAATGCTAAATTTAGATTTGACTAAGGTGCTGCCGTATCTCTTCGTTGGCTCATTTGGGTTTTGTTTTGCTCATCTCTGTTGTGAACTGCTCCCAGATTTCTGTAACAACATCTTCCCTTGTGTACAGAGTTGTGATCCATGGAAAACTGCAGTATCCCAGCTGAGGCACAGTGAGACTTTTCCTTACATTCGTACCAAACACCGACCCCATCGCTGTAGTGGCTTGCTTCCTAGTACGTTGTTTTCCCCAAAAGCCTGATGCCGGCTCTGAGGGAAGAAGCCACAGGGACCCGCATGCCCAGCAGCATGGACCTGTTTTTGTGACAGATCTGTAGGCTGACGGTGCAATGGGAACAGACTGCAAGATTTAATGAACTCTTATAAAAAACTCTTACGCTCTCTCTGAATTTAATACATTTGAGGGCTGCAGGTCTCACAGTGCTTCATGGGAGACCAAATACCATTGCCACTATATCCTTTAAATTAAAGCCTGCAACTTCTGTATGCTTCTCAGCTGTCTCAACATAGTGTTGTTCACTTAACTTATGTCTGCTCGTGCTCTCTGGGTCATTTTTAAGCTATCACATCCTATTAATGGTGTCCTAAGGGAAATATGCCATTAGCATTACCTTTGCTGTAGCTGCAGTGAAGATGAAAATCCAGAAGTACTCTGAGAGGATGTTGTGGTGGGGTGGGACAGACAGATGGACATTGTCTGTCTGCAGGGAGAAGGGGAGGCACTGTGGCACTGCTGACAGAGAGTGCCTGGGAAAATGGTTGACATGACAGGATTTTTTTGGAGTGGTTATAAGCGGGTTCCCTAGAGATGAGCAACATTTTAGCAGTATAAAATTCTAGCTAGGCTGCTCAGTAGTAGAGAGCAGCATCTCTCTGTTGCCAGTGGTCAGGTAGGAAACGTGTCCCCTTCACAGCTCACCCTGTTGTGCCCTCGAGGGGTTCAGCAAGTTTCCCAGGCTGCAGTCCGTACACTTTCCTTCTCTGGCTACAACTTCTGTGTCCCATACAGGGTTGAGCATGTCCTCTGCACTTGCATAATTAACAATCCCTATGCAATGAGATGGCAAACTGCCCCTGAGGGGGGCTACAAAATCCAGGCACTGCACATATTTTTGATGCAAATCTGGGTACTGTATATGTGTCTGCAAAGTGTTCCTACCAAGGCAGAACACGTTATATTAAAATGCATATAAAAGAGAAAGCATGACTTGCTTTGATCTTTGGGATTCTTGTACTACTTGCCATCAGAGATCTTTATATACTATATGCAATCTGCTTGGCTTTCAATAAAAATGACAGACAGGATTAATAACAGCCCTCATATCTCATCAGGACATGCATTCCAAAAATATCTGTCTATCTACACAATGAGTATATGAAAGTCTATATAGGATCCTCATCAATAAATTTCTTCTCCATTATTCAGAGAGAGACTTTTCATTAAGTTTGTAAAAATGCTGTCCTCATTATGATGGCTCACTCTCACGCAGCTGGAAAGATATCGCTGAAGTAACTGACTATTTCTAAAGAAAACCTTTCACACTATCACTGCCTTATTTTGCCTTTTGTTATTAAAAACAATTATAAGAGGAATATTCTTTTTGGCAAAAAGTGAGGCTATGTTGTAATGCTCTGGGATACATTCAAGAAAGTATATGTAACTGTGTAATTAAGAAGTTTTATTCTACACACATCAATCTTGAATCAAAACTGTGTGGGCAAAGAGAATACTCACATTTCTGAACTTCAGAATGGTTGGGATTTTGCAACCTTAAATTCTTCTACAGTGATTCAGCTGGTACCCACGTAGGTCAGTGGCACACCTGGATTATGGTTTTACACCACAGATACTCCATTGCTTGAGCTAAGTCAGCAACTGTTATCATTAGTTAGATGGGTATTTTAGGGTGGGCCAGCATTCTAACCAGGGATGTTATCTTTGTCATTATGTTTCTCAGACATTTCCTGACAATGAAGGAGTGGTTAAACTTCGGGCTCTCAGATTCCAATCTCTGCCCTAGTGAGCAGAAATTCCTCTGCATATTTTCCTGCCAAGTTTTTTGTCTGCTCCACTCCTCTTTCTTCCTCATCAGTACTATCTGGTGCTGGAAACATTTCACCTTGTGTTGTCTAAACTGGTTATCAGAGAGTTAATGAGTACCTAGGTAATACGGGATGGAGACGTGCTCCATCCTTCCTTCGTGTCCTGTTTAGTCAGCGGGATTTCCCCCTCTCCGCAGGTCTAATTGTGATGCAGTAAAAATAGATCAGTAAAGTTTCATGAAGTATTGTGAGCGGGGTTTACTTTTAATCAAACTGGATGGTCCTTTTAAAAGATCAGTGACAAAGCTGCTATTAAAAACCTTTGAAGTTCTTCATAGCCTCCAACCTCAAATGGTCTAGCAAAACAGATCCGTTAAAGCTTTTAGCTAAGCGATAAAGAAGATGAGTAATGGGAGCCTGGAAACAAAGCTGGCTCCACTTCTTTTGGAGTGTTGAACAACTTTCAAATACTGACGGGCATGAGCCAGCCCAGCCTAAGAAGGGAAGGAAGATAAAAATATGTTTGGATTCAACCCATTCTCATGAAGAAGGAAATGATGAGGAAGCAATCTTTTTTCGTAAACAAAATCATAATTTTGTGTCAAACACAGTGTCAAGCCCAACGACTGTCTTTATACCAAAAACGGCAATATCCACCAGCTGCTGTGAGGTCTGGGTACCAGCCGGCTGAAAACATGAATCATGTCTCTTAAACTGTATGGGATTTATGTCTTGTGGGGTCCAACTGCAAGATCATGTCTACCCACAGAATGATGCGTGAGGTTCAGCCCTTTCCCCTGACCGATGACTGTCCAGCTGTCAAGAGCTTTTTCTAGGCTGGTCAAAATCAAGAGGTGTCTATAAAAGTCCTAGACCAGGAACCTGGGAAGAGGACCTCTGTCTGGGGACAGCCTGGCTCCCATAGTCAGGCCTGACCTATAAACCAGTGAAAAGCCTATCCAGACAGAAAAAGACAGCATTAAAGCTGCAAATCATGAGGTCACGGTACACAGAGTTTCTGCGAATGAGCCAAGCTACCCTGGAACCCTTTTCCACGCCTGCTCTATTTCAGTGGGAGATATTCCTCCCCTGTCTTTGTGAAGCAATTAATTGAAGCTCCAAGTTCCTTTGAGAGCACAATGAATACAAAACCTTTTTGCTCCCAGTCTCAGCCACCAGGCTTCTCAGCCCAGTCCCCAGCTCCTTCCACAGCTAATCACCTCTTTTCTGGCTTTCCCCTTGCCTTTCAACCTCACCCCATCAGCCCTGGCTGGTTCCTATCACCAGCAGTTTGAGCTGGCTTCTCATCTTACAGAGACAGAAGAAGAGGAGAAGAGGCTTTATTTTAGCCATGGATTCCCGTCTTCAGTCTATGTCACCTCCACATTGATTCTAAGTCAATATCTTTGACTACCTGTCCCAAACCAAGCCCCACAAGTTACAGAAACACAAAAAATTTTACATCTTCCTCAACTTCCCTGTCTTTTCTTCTACTCTTTCCTAATCCCAGATTTCTAGTTGCCCCCTAATCCTTCCTCTCTGCCCACTCCTATTTAATCATTTCCATGTTGAAATCAGAATGCTTCTTTCTTGGTGCTCCTGGGAGCACCTACAAGAAGCAGTCACCTGGAGCAGAGAAGATACAGAGTGCCAACCCCTGGTCCCAGCACCAGCCACAGCTCCTCGTCCTTGGGAAAGTTCGTATTTGTCCCATTATCTTCAACTGGAGCAGTCTCGGCTGTCTGGTGGATTCAATGCCTTTGCAGTCTGGTTAGCACCAGGCCCTGGTTATTGCCACGCTCTCATGAGTGTGAATGGTTTGAGCACATCTAAGAAAAAAGTGAAAGGTTTGAGCATGCACGGTAAGGATGAACTCTTCAAAGACTGTAGCTGTTTGCACTGAAGAAGTCTGTAGAGCATGTATGCATTTTTTTGGAGATCTTAGAGACTGGTCAAATTTGTGCAGATTTTTAGAAAACAAGAACAGAAGTACAACTGCTGCAAAAACACCTGGCCTGATAAAAGATAAGCTCCTCTTCCAAACATGACAGGACTAGAGGACACCTTTTTACCCAAAATGTCGCTTTTTTTCTTTTTTTTTAACCTGTGAAACAATTTCTTTCCTCTTCTTGGTTCATCTCAGGAATAGTTAGGCAATTGTGAGTGAAGTTTCCCCTAACATGTCAGCTGAAGTCTGAATGTCAGGCTGTGCAGCTTGAATTTGCAAAGAACCCAGGACCTTCAGACAGGATTTTATAAAGCAAAGCGTCAGGTAACCTCAGTAACTGGAAGAATCAGTGAGTTCTGAGACTTGTAGTTGAGGGCTGATGGGAATTAGGGAACAGAGGACCTGAAACAGGAGAGGGCAACAGCCCTAGAACAGCTCAAGGGGAAAGCAATGATGAGAAGAGCTGTCACGATTCAGATGTAAATACTCTGAAGCAAAGTTATCCAGGAAGATGTCAGTTTAGATAGACTTGGCGTGGTGTGCAAATTGGAGGCAAATTAGAGTTAGGATTAAGTTTCAGATGATGAAACAAGCAATTTGATGCTGAGCAAGAATTTTAACATGGAGGAAATATTGAGATTTGAATTTCTGGTGGTGTTTATGCTCTGCTGAACAGGAGAACTCAAACCATATCAGCCTCTTCAGAGAATTTTGTTGTAACTGAAGGGAAAGCTGAAAATAAACCATTGCTGATTTTGTACTAAATCCAGAAGGAAGAGTTATCCAGCAGTCAGAGGTTACCCTGGAAGCTAGGCCTGGGTTTACTTCCCCAGTCTATGTAACCATGCACAGATTTGGAGGATGTTTAAATGTCAGACCCCAATAAAATAAAGGCAATTAGACTCTGGGCTTTAGTTTCTCTGAGTGAGTAAATGCAGATGTCTAAGACATGATAAACACTTCTTTACAGTCAATGGAGAGAAGAAGCCATGTTGTAGGTCATGATTTAAGCTACCCTAAAGTTGATGTTTAAAATAGGCCAGATGAATCACTCAATAATATTTGTTTCTCTCTATTGTCTCTAAAAGGAGCTGATCCCAGTTACACTGTGGAAATAAAGGAGAACAGAACTTTCCTGTTTTGGAAAGGTAGCCAACAGCTAAAACTGTTAAATCTGGAAGGTACTCAGACACTGTTACAGCAACATCAAAGTGCTATAGAGAGATTAACAAGGTCAGCCTGGAACATACGTCCTTTTCTTTTAAAATTTAAAGGGATTTGAGTCAGATGTGTGCTCTGTGGCACATCTTGAGTGTTTCTGTCTGTCTTTGTGAATTCTTCTTATTTCCTGGGATCCAATGAAAGCCATTGACATTTGACTGGGAAGTCCTCAAAGGAAAATGCAAGCCAGTCTTTCCCTCACAGCACTCTTCTAATCACCAGCCAGCCCTGGGATGGGCCCTAGGACAGTCTCTCCTCTTCCTTAACCCACTTATGTGCCACAGGCACAATACATTAAGGAAACTATAGCTAAATGCAATACTGAAAAAAATTGAAATTGAATTTGTCCCTGACTGATATTTACAGGGCTTTGTGTCTTTCCATTATATTTTGTAAGTTCACTTTTCATTCCCACTTTCAAAACCTTCCCTTCCTTTCTCTGCAAGGAGTGTTTGCTTCGTGCTGGCTGGCACATGCCCCTGCCCTCTCTCTGAAAAACAACTTGGAGTTAGGAAAACTGCTTCTTATCTAATTCCACATTTTGTGTTGCTCTAATGTTCTGACCACACCAAACAGAAATGTCCATATTCACTAGAAGGCATGCCTACTTCCACCAAATCTCTTTGTATTGCTTCAGGAACAGGGAAATGGCTATGACCTTCAAAGAGGATTTCCTGTTTTTCTGGTGTGATTTTTAGGTGCGTGCCTCTGTCCCAGATACCTGGGAACTTTGCAATAAAGGCCTCCGTCACTCCTGCCTAATTGCTTCCTCTCAGCTGCATTCTGCAGCATTTAGCTACTATCTTCTCCTTTTGTGTGTGATCTTTCCAAACCCATGTAAGACATTATAATAAAAATCTTAAAGCCAGAGTATATTCTGCTTTGGCTGGAGACCTCACAGCATGAATTTTTCCTCTGTTTCTTCTCATCTTCTCCTTACAAAGTTTGTGCACATGTTGTCAGAGTGCCATACAGACCTTTCAGTCCTGAAACCATGCCAACTATACTATTTTAAAATGCTCTGAAGACCGCACATTGAGGACGTGTTGCAGGGTAGAACAGTAGCTGAGCAAGATTTGATGCTGTACTGTGAGTGGAGAATGTCCCCACACACCTTCAAAAAACCCAGATCATGTGCAAGGTTGCTCATGGTTGTTCTTCATAGGATTGGGGGAAATATGGAGCAATTTTTTTTTCAGCTCTCAGCATGAGAAAGCCTTCAAGATCTGGATAACTCTTCTTCCAGGAACTGCAGCAGTACGATGCTATTCAGTTCCACAGTTGCCATCTTCCCATTCAAGACCCTCAAAGGTCACTTACCTATTTTTCATTCCTTTCTATGGGTTTTATCCTCTCGAGTTCTGAGCACAGGCTCCACATGCTCTCTTGGTCACTCCCTCTCTTCCACCAATTTTCTCCACTTGTCTCCGCATCTGTCTTTGCCACAGCTTTCATCCCTGAGAATTTCCTTCTCATTCATTCTCCACTATTGCCTGGAATTCACCTCTTCTTATCTCTGAATCACTGAGACATCACCAGTCTTGCTGATTACCTTCCCTATCGTAAGGAAGGAAGATGACACCAAGGTACTGCTGTAGGATGCTGAGGTGGGGGGGATCTTGAGGCAGCCAGAGCCAGTGTGTTGGGCTTCAGAGCCAGCCAAAACTGTTTCCCTATAAGAAGTTCACCAAAGGATCAAAAGGGCCTTTGAATGCAAGTTTTATTAGAGTATGAACATCAGACAGTTAAAAAAAAGCCATTTCGTCTCTGCTGGGTCCCAATGGCAGGTCTGGAAGCAAGGTTTCAGCTAACTCAGGAACTTTTTGAGCTGTAGGAAACTGCACAGAGTCCTGTGGTCAGTGTTTTCCTTCCCTCCTTTCTGAGACCTGGCACTTTGCTCCTGCTCCTCTCAGTTATCTCAGTTTTCCCAGCGGGAGCTGCAGGACCCCAGCTCTGAGTTGTGACACTCTCTCTTGCTGTTTGGAGATACTCACTTCCTTCCAGGGAATGGGTAACTTCTGTCCCTTTTAAGGGGTTCACCTGGTCTGGTCACTGAAATACCACATGAACTGGAACAAGCAAATTAGACAGGTTCTGTCCTTCACAAACATGATTTTGTCCTCTGGGCAGGAGATTTGGTTTTCATCATCACTGTCGCTCCTGGTTCCTACCTCGACATTCACTTGTTGGCAGTGCCTAAGACCTTTCTCTCTTTGTGGTCTGTCATTTGGTTGTTCTGTCTTTTTTCCAGTGGTTTGGGGGAATTCTAAAAATTCCTAGAGTTATTATATTGCTTGAACTGCAGTAGATCAGCAGGCCTAGCAGTTCATTTGGCTGTTTAAGCTGCTTTTTTCTTTTTTTTCTTACAAGTCTCTTCTGCTATCATGTCCTTAGTAGCACTCGAATATCTTTAGAATCACAGAGAGTACTGGCAAAAAAGATTTATTTCATCAGCTAGTTCATCCCTCTGCTGTTGCACAATTATTCCCTGAGGATCACTTCAGGCTTCCATCCAAGAAGTTTTTATGTTTAGCTTCAATCTCAAAAGCAGCTCTGCGAGCATGATAGTGCAAGGCTCATTGTCTGCCTTTCAGCCATTTCAAAAATTAATTTGCCCAAAGTACAAATAAAAGATTATTTTTCCCCCTTCCAACAGAGAAGCGTGTAAACTGTTTAAAACATCAAAGCCGAACTAGATTTCTCCTGGCTCTAACTTCATTAACCAGAAAGAATCTGCAACTGGAATGAATTTGCAGCTGTGTTGATGGTTTGCAATCCAGACTTAAAAAGCAGTTCACTTTCCTATAGCTCTGTTGGCACCCAGGAGGGGAAGATAAGAAAATCATACTGTAATTAATAGAGTTAATAATTTTAAAAGAGTGCTCTTTATTGAGTAACGTCTGTAGGTATTAGTATTTCAAGGAACTCCATTTTTAAAAGGCTACTTAATTCTGACAGTGACTTAGGGTAAGAAATGCATCATAATTCTTTCAAATCAAATTTGATTAGACACACTGACTTCATTAATAGTAAGAGGGTGCAGGGACAGGTGATTAACACACAGCTTTGTGTGTGACGGGAGATTCAGATTCCTTCTCTTGAGTTACGATGGGAAAAGTTGCTGTCTAGTCTGTGCCTCTGTGACCCTTCTCTGGGGAACTAACATTTACTAATTTGTGTCTTTCTCTCTTTAAATGTCACTCATGATATGAAGAAGCCACAGGGACATAGACAAGCCCCCAATATTCATTTTATTGAATATTCAGAGAATGCACAAAACAGCCACTTGCGCTGTGCTTGGAGAAGTGTCTATCAATTACCCTCAAAGTGGTCACGAGCCGTTTTACGGTATACTCATCCACACTCACTCACCAGGCCAGCATGAGGATTAGTCCACGTTTAGTGAATGTATTTTCAAGAACTCTGGATGTGTGAAGTGGCAGAAACTCAAATGGCCACATTCAAGAAGAATGACCACAGATGCAAAACTTTTAGCAGAACCTTAAGACAGATAAACCTAGAGATAAATAAATGCCATGTGGAGGTTTTCTCATTGCTTTGATCACAGAACAGCTTTCTTTTTGCTCAACTAAGACCCATGGATCTGTTACTCCCCTCATCTGCCTGTCACTCAGCTGAAGAGGCACTGAGTCTGGAAGGCCACCAGATTTCCCATATCCCTTGTTCCAGTCTCCATCACTTGCACTAGAGCTTGTAGCTATGGGATTTGTTTGGCTGAGAAGGTGTTAAGGTGGGAAGTCCCACACTAAGGCAAGGAGCAGTGGCTTTTAGAGCCAGGCTGGTGAGTGACTTCTCCAGTGCAGAGGGAAGGGAGCTTTGCTCTCCTTTCCAAATTCTCCCTCCCTGTTTGAGCTGCTACCCCAGTGTTGCTGCGTGTCTCCGAGCGTCGCTGCCGTCTCAGGGCATGTGGGCATCTGTGCAGATTTCCCTACTGGCTTTGAGATAGGTAGCCTCTTCTTAATCGCATTTGCACTTTAATGTTTGGACATTTGTACCAAGATTGGAAGAATTAGCTAACAAGTCTTCTTTCACATCCCCAGCAAGATTTTATGGAGAGGTTCATGATCCCATGGTCCTTTTTGCCAGTAAAGGCATGTGAAGTGGCCAGCTGGAAGGCCTGTCTACATCCTCGGGGTGCCCAGGCTGAAACTGCTGGTGACGGCTCAGGTTTTGCAGGGTGGCTGGGGAAAAAGAAGGCTTGGAGGGGGTCAAGGGACTATGAAAAATCAAAGGGGCTTTAAGGGGCTGGGAAAGCTTGTGAAGGGAGCTGTGGGCACGGGCTGTCTCCTGTTCCCCAGCCTCCCTGCGGACACTGCATGTCCCTGCTTGCCTTGCTCCTGTCACCCAGCCACACAGTAACTCTCCTCCACGCTGCCGGATGAGAACAACTGGGGGAGGAGATAGGGAAAAGAGCTGTGGGTCCGTATGGGGTGTGTAGGGAAAGGGTTGGGAATAGGATGCAGTTTGGGTTTGCTGCTGGCAGGAAGGGGACTGGAAGGGATGGGAACAGCAACCATCACCTTCTTGCGAGCACAGTGTCTGCCCCACCACAAGCCAGACTCAAGCATCCATGCCCAGGGCTCCAGTGCTCTCGTACTGGATCCAGACACAACTACCCTTTGCTGTACTGCCTGCGCAAGAGCTGGGTTTGGTTTTCAGGTTGTAAACACATTGTTGCGTGCAACATCACCTCCTACCCTGCTGCAAGCAGCTCTCAGCATTGCTTAGGTCCTGGCAATGCAGAAGATGGGAACCTGAGATGTAAAAAACAATTTTGTTTGAAAATAGTCTGCGTCCCTTGGAATGTACTCACTCCTCCTGGGATGAGCTTTTGCAAACTGTTACTTAATAGAGACATAATGTAAAATCCCAGCTCCAGACACACCCGGATCTTGGTCCAAAAATAATCAAAATCTGAAGCTGGAACCACATGCCAGTTTTGCAACTGGCTCCTTGACAGCAGTTGAACTATAACCATGAAATCAATCAGCCCAGCACTCTGGGAGGTTGAAATCCAGGCCAGATTTTGATATCTGGGACCTCTCTTTAGTAATTTACAACATACAAAAAGAAATTCAATAATAAGCCTGGTTTAGCTTCCATAAAACCTTCATGTCTACAAAGAAGCACTTCCACATGTTCAGATCTGTTGGGTCGCTGTGCTGTCTTTATGTTGAAACCATTGCATAGGGTGGAGAGAGGCGAGCTGGTATTTTCCAAACTCTTTGCATGGACTTTAAGCTACTTCCCCTTCTTCTCTCTATGGAGGACGGGTAGGAAGGCTATCCTGAGCAAGAGAGCAGCTCTGAATGAGGACCACACGTAACATGATGGAGTGAGGGACATTTCTTTGCTGATCTCGTCTATCAGCTGCTTAGTTCTGGGTCTCCTTTGCAGTACTGGCTCGCTTATCTTGCCTGAGACTTCTGGGACTTTTGTTCTGCAAATATTTCAGAACAGTAAAAAGCTTGAAAAACAAGAGTTACTACAGGTTATTAAATGCTCGTGGCTTTTAAATGAGCAGATGGTACTTTTACCAAATGCTATCACTTTGGCCATATTTTTCTTGTGCTGTCATTTTTTATAGCTTATTTTCAGTGCAGAAAGGGTCTGTCAAGCAGCTGCCAGCAGAGTGGTGGTAGCTGGATAGCATCTGTGCATCTGAAAATCTTCTTCTTAAATGATACATGAGGGAAATCTATTAAAATATGTTTTTCTGGAGTTCAGAGTATATTTCATGCAGAGAATTGTTCCACAGCAACCTACATCTGCCTTTTTTATTAAAATGCAAAATTAAATTACTGTTAAAAAGAATACTTAAAAAGTTGTTGGAACAAAATATCTGCAGTTATCCTGAGCGATGTGGTAGTTCTGCAATAAAACACAGGCCTGCCTGCACTGCGTGTCTTAGTTTGTAAGGAATGGGCTGCTTTGAAATTGTGTCAACTCACACACACGTATATGCTGATGAAATTAAGTTGTGATGAACATTTGTATCTGCATGCGATAAAAGCTATGAGAAGGACTACCCTTTACAGGCCAACAGAGGCTCCATGTGGGAACACAAAGGATGCCACATAGAATATTTCATTTCAGAAATTCTCAGCAACTATCACTTTTCAGTGCAATGTATTTCATTGTCTGAAGGTAAGAGCTAGGAACCCCCTCTCCATCTTCTATGAAAGGTTATAAATCTTTCAGTTATGAAGAACAGCTACTAAGAGTTTCCCACCTATTTTTTATCGCCACTGGCTCTTTCTCACAAAATTTTTTAGCCTTTTCAAACACAATAGTTATCAATAATAATGCTTTGCTATTCAGCTGTGCTTTTCAGATGGTGATCTTCCTGTGTGTCATGTGACGAGAACGTCAATCTGTGTTGTTCACATACTTTATAAACACTAATTTGTTAAGACTGACAGCAATTCTGAGAAATAATAAGGGCTATTACAATCTTACTTTATTGCTGGATAAATTAGGCTACAAATGGCACATCCAAAGTTCCCAAATTTGATTTTAAGGCTGAATGATAAGAATGCCCAGGTCCTTTTGCTTCACAGCTGAGCTAGAGGAAGCTGTGAAAGTGTATAGATGTTTGCATTTGCAGCTGTTTGGTTCTTTTTTTAATTTGCATACTACATACAACTTTCCATAACATAACACTGGATCTTTAAACTGATCTTATCTAAATGCAAAGTCAAGCTTTCACTTAATCCCTTTCTTCAAAATTTCAAATTGCATAAATTATTGAGTTGGCTGGCCTAGAAACTTAATCCCTCTTGATCTAAAGAACACCATATACCTTCAAGGTCCCTGTGATGGCCAGGTGTCTCAATTCAGGTTGCAGCAGGGAGAGCTGTGCCCTGGCCACCTCGCTCGCAGGAGGGCTGCAGCATTCCCCAGAGATGGGCGGTTTGGTGCAGCGGTACATGGAAAGCACTTGGGAGGCTTGCAAGTGTCATTAGCTACTCCGGGATCCCCGTGTGTGGACTGATGGAAAATATGGTGGAAAATATGATATTTAACTCCCTATCCAGGAGCAGCAGGAGCTCCATGAGGGAGGATGAGCCAGGAGGCAATGCTGTCCCGGCAAGGTGCAGTCCTGCAGCACCCAGGTAGCGACTGGCCCCATCCACGGTCTTGTAGCCACTGCACTGCAAGGCAAGGTCTCTCCAGGGAGCCCAGCCAGGAGATGGGACTGGGATAGGCCTGGACACAAGGCCACTTCCAACACGGGTCCAGGGTGGTGAGATGGGTCAGGGCAAATATGGGCTATTAGTGATATCGCTTTGCGAAAGCTCACTTGTTTGCAAGTCAGCGAGGAGGTAGGCAGGTGCCACTACGCTGGATGACTTTGCAGCAGGCGGCGGGTGCAATCACATAAATCCATCCCTGACCCTCACACCTGCTCTGTCCTTATGCCTTCTAGCCCCGTCCTTGTGGCCTGAAATCCCAACAGTCCTGAGCCAGTGTCCTCGAAAGTAATTTGGATTCCTTCCACCAGCTTCAGCTCTGTTTGAGCAAGCCAGTTAGGGGGCTGGGCTCTTCCTGGTATCCCAGCACTGCTGCTAAGTGTTCGGCATTTTCCAGCCATGGGAAAGTCAGTCATCTGTGAAGTTCAGGTCGGGTGACAGTCAGGGATATATTGCTAGCAAATGGCTGTAGTGAGTTTAATTATTAGAAATTTAAAACACACCACAGAGAAATTAAAAGACAATTCTTGCTGCAAGTGTAATAGGGGAGGTTAGCCAGAAGCTACTGTCCTGTTTTTGATTAATTCATGCTCTTTGATTAACTTTTTCAGTTTATTATCCTCCTTGGAACTTTCCTGGAATAACAAAACAACAACTCTGTCCCATGAAATGTGTTTTCTCAGGGCCGAATCTGCATCTGATGGCGTTTGGTTTTTACTGGCCTCAAGAGAGCAGAAGCAGCAGTGCCCTCAATGCAGCGAGGGCAGCGCCGTGTCGCAGGGTGAACAGACCGGGGTTATCCTCCGCAGACTGTCCAAAGCATGTGGACCCATGGCCAGGCCAGACCTTTCCCTGCGAGCAGGTTTGGGTTTCTGTGTCACCGATTCACTTTCTTCCTCCATGCTAGTCCCTCTCGCTGCTGGCGCCCACTTAGTGCGGTTTCCTTGGCTGAGGAAACTCCCCTCTCTGTCCTCAAGTTAGATAAGGACAGGAGGAATTTTTTTAACAGGAAAAAGCCACTTGGCTCTATTTGTCATTCTTCATTAGCCTTATCTCAGTCCCTCTTTATCCTCCTTTCTCCTGTGTTGCTTGGTCACTGCAGCTCTTAATACTTCCTCTCTTGATAAAGATGGCTTGTTCAAAATGTATTTATATCATTAGCTTCAATTGCCTTACTTGGCAATGTGACCCTTGGTGATTGGTTTGTTTGTTTTCTTAATCTCGGTCTGGGGGCAGGGTTATAAAAATGGATGATACACTTGTTGAGGCCCATCCCTCCCAAGGAAACATTGGCAAGCCTTAATCTGCGCATTGGCATGGCATCTCTGGGGGATCATGTAAGCTCTCTGTGGCTGTATAATGGGGCACATATCGCCTAGGAAATGGACTTCATCCCATGAAGCCAGCAGAATGGCACAGATCTACTCTCTCCACGGCAGCAGCGCCCTGGGCATGAGCTGGGTTTGCACCCACAGGTCCCCTTCGGCTGGTGCTCAGCACTTCTCCAGCCCTGGCTCTTAGTTTGGCTCCTAGCAATGGCAGAGCTAAAAAGAGGGCCAAGGAGCCCGGAGCGCCAGTCGTCCACCCAGCCCCTTCTTTCTTTCCCTTTTGATCACTTTATCTGGGTATGCTCTGTTGAACCCACTTGTCATTTTTAAATACTTCTCTTTGATGTTTTTTATAGTGAGAGTAAAGTCCAGTGCTTTGGATGTTTTCGGAGATCAGAACAACTTGGTTCAGCTCAGCTGCCGCATCTCAGCTCGTTGGGCTGCATGCACATGCTTCCCCCTCCATCAGCATTCCTCACCCTTTTAAGCATTTAACCCTCAGGACTTTGAGGCTGATTTTCCCTCCCTTCCTATCCTTTGTTATATAGATTAGATATTGCAGGGATCTTTATGAACATGACAAATCTTTGATTTCCAGTGTCATTCTCCAGAGTTTTTTTGGTTAATGTAACAAGAGCATGTGATCAGACTTCTGTTACAATTTGCCTATGGAAAGAAGGTTTGAAAATGGATAAACCAAAAAAAAAAAAAAAACAACACCCTAACCCCAAACAAACCTGAAGAGCTCTTAAAATTATTTGAAAGTTTGTGTCAGTTCTAAGATGTGCTCAAGTAGGTTACAAGGGTTAGTAGCACAGCGAGTTTGTGTATGTTTGGTTTCCAAGACTGGCTTTCATGGAAACAGCATGACAGTATATGGTTTTGGTCAGGAACCTCAACACCGTTCATGTCAACACAGTGCACAGTAGATAGCCAGGGCTTCTGGTGTTAGTGCTGACTCTGCTTCCCCATGCCCAGAACCCAAACTTCAGTCTTAGGTTTTAAGCAGGGAGAGAATTTTATCTGTAGATGCAAGGCACGATAAGGTAATTCTTTGAGTTTGAGAGTGGGTTTTGCTGTCCATGAGGACACAGCTAGAAAGTATTGTAGCATTTTGCTTTGAACCGTGGTGTTTAACTCTAGGGTTTGGTTCATGATACTTTATACTCCAGAGCTCGCTTCTAACCTATGAACCTCAGTTTCCTTGCTGTGAAAAGCAGATGTGCATGGGGAAGAAGATTGTGCACACAAAGGACTAGCCTCTGTATGAATGCACCCGGGACACACAACCAGTGCAGACATAGCTTGAGACAGCCTCACTACAATTTCACAAATATCCTTATTTTAACATCTACTAAGACATCTGGTATGGGACTCAGACATTAAAACACATTAGTGCAGGTGTCTACATGTGATCTAAGTGCCTATGCTCCCATTATAGTTAATGGAGATCTAGCCAATGTAGACCATGGAGCCTTTAGCATAATTTGGCTCACCCTAAAGGAGTCTCCTGGTAGTTAGTCAACGGAGTTGTTTCCAGACTCCATTGACCATAATTTTATTGGACACTACATCCTATTTACTATAATAGGAGCTTAGACCCTCGTTTGCATGCAGACACCTACAAGTGGGCACCCGAATCCCACCCCAGTTCCCTTTGGGGTGTACACCTTCAGTTCTTGTTAACTTTTCAGATATTGGAGGCAGGAGGAATCTCAAGCAAATAAATAATCTTTTATTAAACTGCCAAAAATGGCTTTATCAAGTTACATTTAGGTACCTGGGTTTGAAAATTTTGACCACTGTTGTTATTCTCAGATTTCACCCTCTAGACATTTCAGTTTGTCTCGTTCTGGATATGGAACAGAAACCTAACACCGAACTATTTCTCCAAGCTCTGCTGGCTTCTCCATGAATACCATCACACATGACTCATGCTCTTTGGCATGGATAAGTAGCTAGATTTAAAATATGGTTTTGTGCTTCTTTTGATTTCTAAATAAAGTCTAATGGAAAAATATTATTTATCTCCTAACTTTATGCATTACTCTGACTTTAGGCAGCACACTGACTATTGCTATAAAAACTTTGTTCCCTGTATTAAAAAAACGATTTACCAAGTTTTTTGTCAAACAAATCAGAGTTACTTTCTTACTAGTTCAACCATTTCTGATTTTGAAGGGTCTTGCATTAGCCACAGTAGAGGAATATTCTCTGCTATTCCAGAGTCCTTAAGCTAGCTGTTTGTGCTACCTGAGAGGGTGGTTTGCGATGCACCTCAGTGGAGATTAGCAGGAATGATAAAGCTACTGATCCTTTAACCACTAAAGCAAAATCTGAAATCTCCACTCATAACTTTAAATCTAACTTTAAATCTCAGGCTGTGTTCTTTAACCATGTCTTTAATTAGACACCCAGGTAATATCACAGCGGAAATAACCCAGTGTGTCAGCACCAATGTAGGCTTCAGCAGCAGTCACAGGCTCTTTTTGGCAGCCCTGCTTCCTCCAACACTCACGTTCTTTCTATGTGCACTCAACTTCCCCATTGGTATCTAACACTTCACCATGGGCTCCAGTGATAAAATACGGAAAAACATAAAGAAATTCACAGAGAAAAATATGAGCTTGGTAAAGTTATGGGAACCACAGAAAGAAAGTTAAGGAGATTAATACTTTGTCTGCACAAAATATTTTCCAAACCCCGGTAGGACAATGCCGTGTTGCTCATGGTTCAGAGAGTTTTGCCTTGTTGCTCTGCACTAGTTTGCTCTGTTGTAATCCCACCTACTGTCTCACAGTCTCTGGGCGACCTTATGAAAATCACTTAAACACTCTCATTTTCAATTCTGTCCATCTATAGAATAATCCTTTTCTCCTTACTCTCTGCTTTCTTCCCTCGATTACATCAGCAAGGCAGATGGAGGCAACCTCAGCACCATGCAAACATGGTCACACAGCCTTTGGGTCAAAGCTGGCTGCTCCCAGCACATCCCATCTGCTCTGAACATCAGGAGGTGAGTTCATGTCTGCCTGTGGTCTCCCATGTAGATTTATCTGATGATCTAGCTGGAATACTGAAAGTCATTAGTGTGGTGCACTGTGCAGGTTAATTCATCCTCCTTCATTGAAGGCAAATGGTTTATGAAAAGAAGGCTTATTATCCTACTTTACAGACAGGACATTCAGTTATGAAATACTGCAATTTCTTAAATATTAATCTTCTTGCTATTATGGTGATTGCCTCGTACTGTAAGTACTTTGCACAATGCTTATCACAGTGGGGTTCTTACCTGAATTGCTCTATATAAGTGCTATCATAAGAGTGAGAATTATAATACAAAGCTTTGGAAAAAATAATAACTTAAATGTCCTTCATACCCATGTTTAATGGCATTTCCCTAGTCTCCCAATGGTTATGGAAATTCAGTTTGTTCCTAGTAGCTGCTTTTAGCTTTATTTAGGAAGTTCAGTTTTATGTAAGTCACATTGTCCCAGAGGAAGGGCTGGTTAGATCTGTTTAAATGATGAAGTGTTTTGGAGGAAAATGAAATGCCTTTGTCATTTGCCTTCAGACAGTGAATATTCATCAAAAATAAACTGCAAATATTTTAATCCAGAGATGACCTTGCAGCTGAGATAAAAACAACAGTTGCTTGCAGTGACAGAGACTGAGTCACACTTTGACAGAGCTGGCAGGAAGGGTTTACCTAATTTCCTAAAGATGCTCAGGGACTGAATTTGTCTGATCTCTAGTAGCCAAATTCCAGTGAGAAAAAAAGATCTTTTGTGCTTTATCTTGAGTTTCATCTTAGCTTTTCGTTATTCCTGAGACAGCACAATGGTCCTCAACTAAAATGGGCTTCCCTGCTGGTACCAGAAGCTATCTGGGAGCCAGTGGAGAGACCTGTGTTCATGGAAACCTAAAGCATGGAGAAAGTAATCATCTGCTTCAATTTGTAAGAGCTGGACTCATATCATCCTCATGCTCAGATTCAAGCAGAGCACCACAGCAGTTCAAACGGGAGGTAATGAAGGCATGGGTCACAAAGGCCTCATTCAGAAGGAAATAAGGGCATTTCTTAGCTGGACAGAGATGAAAGAAGATGCTTTCAGACAGTGCTGTCCTGTGGCCAATCCAAACTTAATGAGGTCTGAAAAAGGCTCCACACGTCTTCAGCACGTGGATAGTGGGGAGACGTGTGCTATCGAGCAATGGGAGGTCAGTGCCCGAGCTAGTCCTTTAAAGCCTTTCACCTTTCTCCCCAGCATCACTTTGGTCCTGCTTGGGGTCATCCGAGCCATCGTCACCCGCAAGGTGCCTCGCAGTGATGCTGGAGGCAGCAGCTGTGTGGCATTTACGGTTTACAGTCTCGGACACCAGTGTCATGCCGATACGAAAGAGATGTGGAACAAGCATGAATATTTCCCTGACACACTAGGTGAAAAACCACTGTTTCAGATGTCCCTGCTGTGCTGGACAGAAAAGGTTGAAGACACTGCAGAGGTGGGCCACCTGCTATGGCACTGCTGTGGTGTCGTGCCCTGGGGTGTCCGGACAGGCAGAGCCCCATCAGCAAGGGCAAGTCTTAGCAAGGCTGCCGCTGTACGAGGGTCATTTGTCTGTGCCATTAGGGCAGTCCCTGTGTTCCTCCCATAGCGAAGGTGGTTGTGGAGACCTGGCATCGTTCTGGAGTTTAGTGATTTCTGGGTTTTAAGGTCTAAGAAATTAGAAGCTGAGATGGAGCCTGGAGAGAGATCTTCTGAGCTGAGTATTGGTTTCCCAAAGTGTTGGTGAAGTATTACATGTTTTCAGTTAGTTTTACTAATATCGTTCTCTGTGGAGAAGTAAACAACTGCCACATATAACAAAGGAATCAATAACATTAGAAGCTGTATCTACCAGTGCAGTTTTTAAAGATGTTTTAAAAGATTTTTTTTTCCAGTGCTGGAAGAGGCAGTGGTGCCAGCTGCAGAGAGAAAAATGCACCAGCAAAAAGCCACATGGTGGAGCATAAACAGAAATTTGCAACACACAGATTGAGGCAAGGCAAACAGGAACCCACCACTTCTTTGAAAATATGAATGTACTATCTTACAATGTGTATGAGAATTAGAGGTAAGAATAGAGACTCTTCAGCCAGAACTGAGCAAATCCGGGCAAGCGTACCCACTATTCTGTTGAAATGTCAGCCAAGGCTACAAAAGTCTTCGCAGGAGCAGGGTGAAGTCCAATGATGAAATTCTGAATCACCAGAAGCATGCAAAACTTTGGGGTTTTGTATGTGGTGGCTATTAAGTGACCATGGAAACATATAAACATGTCTGGCCCTTGCTTATGCAGCAGAGTGAATTCCTGTGTATACATGGGACCTTACCAACTGACTTGATTGACTAAAAAAAACTTGCAGTGCTTTTTCGCCTTGTGAGCACTGCCGAGACAGTTCACAGCATTAAAGTGGGTTTCTGGCTTACGGATTCTAAACACAATTGTTTACTAAATTCCAAACACAGATTATTGGTGATGGAAAAGTGAGGAAGAGCCAAACCCGGCTTTTAGATTCAGGTTTAGTTTATAGACTGCAGGGGAAATGCTTGGGGTGAAGTCCTGACCCCACTGTAGCTGACAGAAGTTATGCCATTGGGCTCAGTGGAGCCACCCTTGATTTCCTCATCAACTTGGCACTCTTGCTTCAAAGATAATCAAGGCACAGATAACCCTGACTTCTATTCCCTGCCAGTAGCAGTGCACAGTACAGCTCACTTTTCAGGCTGAGATTTGTGACTTATGCAGATTTGAACAACCAAAAATCATCAAGCAGAAAAAAAGAAGAGATTCATGTGCAGTGAAATTTGCAGAGACCAGGCTGTAGCAGAAACAGGGAGAATAAAGTCCTTTTTTTTTTTTTTTTTTCCCAAGGAACGTGTGCAAAGATGCAAAGATCCACCTCCATACCCAGGGAGGCTGTATTATGCCACTAGCTCATTTTGCAAGACAGGCCAAAAGGGATGTTTTCTTCTCCAGTGTTTTGGCTTTGATTTCTCTGAATTGTCGTGTTATGATGCCATCTGGAACTCCTAAAGATTCCCTTTATTTACAGCAATCTCACTTTGGATTGTATTTTGACTTTGATTATATTAGAGATTACTCTTTGCAAGGACTCATCTCCATGTGGCTCTTGGCCCTGCTTCCATAGCAGTCTCCAGCTATGTCATGAGTGTCCTGGGATGCTTTTACAAGAAGGCACTTGGTCTTATTACCAGCTAGTATGGCTTTAGTTTGGCTTGATGCTATGTCACACTGGTTTCACTGCAAAATTTAAATATGCCCTGTGTCATTTGTGTTTTCATCAGGAATTTTTTCCCTGTGCAAGAGAAAAGGAGGACAAAGGAGCAGGAGAGGATAAAGGGGAGGCAGTGTTTATTAACCGCTGAATACCTTCCTGGCCTGACCTTGGATCTTCCTTACAAGCATTTTGATTTTGTTGGTATTGTTCCTCCAGAAACATGTTGCTTTTTGGTAGCTGATTTGCCAGAACAGGACAAAACAGACCTCCATCAGGGTGACTGGGGAGCTGGGAGATGTCTCCTTTTCAGGATGATTCTTTCACACTCTTTTACTATATTTAATTTACTGAATGAGGGACAGTGTATGTAGAATAGAAGGAACACCCATAAGAACATATATTTATTGCCAGAGTACCACAGAATTAACTGAGAAATGCTCTAGACCAGGTTTATTGGCATTTTCCCCAAGTGATACTGACACAGACCCAGATCTTGATATTTCGCTTTGTGCTTTTCCACTGTTGCAAAGGGGATGAAAACTTGCTTTAAGAGACTAGGTGGGTGTATTGGGAACAGGGTAGAAAAGACATAAAGACAACAGAGCAGAGGCCAACCAGGAGGCAGAGTGGTCCCCATTTTAGCCACCATAGCTCAAAGTATCCTTTTAGCTGCAATATTTTATGCAAGAGCGGAGGAAAGGAGAGAGATGACTTAGATCCCAACTCACTCCCCACCTCTTCATGTCCCAGTCTCATGGTAAGTATAGCTTGGCTGGCCTTGGGTCTTTAACCTCCACAGTTACTAACAGAAAAGCTAGGGTCTTACATGAAACTCATGGAGACAGAGAGGCAGTGCAAATATTTATATTTCTAATAACATCAGCAGTGCTTCAAAAGACTTGCCATTGCCCTAGACCATAAGTGACAGCAGCTGGAGGTGACTGGCAAACAGTGCATTGAGAACCCACTTGGCATTCTCCTTTTCATTCTTAATGTTTGACTTTCTATCAAGAAAATATTTTAAAAAGAAATGTGTTAGATTTGCAAGGGGCCTGTGGACGTTCTTGATATCACCAAACCAAACCCCAGAGACTTGACCCACTCATCTCCCATCACAGGAGTGAAGTCACCTGCCATCATCCCAGATGTTTTCTCCAGTCCGCTAGAGAAGGCCGAGCTTGCCAGCTGTCTCATAGCACGGAGCAGCGGAGCATGGTGCGTGATGGCTGGTGCCCAGCTAGCTGGCCCCAAAACTGGAAGAACAATGGGCACAGCGCATTGCACACGAGCACGTCAGCACAGCTTATGGTAGGGCTTATTAGCTAAGAAATTAGCTTACACTAATGTGGAAGCCCTGCTTTGCCAAGCTGAGCTAGTATTCTGCACTGCTCTGCACCCCTTGCATGTGCAGGGTTGGTGGTCTCTGTGCAGTACTGCCTTGTACAAAACTTACGCCCTGAGATAAAGGACAGATGAGACCTCCACAGGGAGGGGACCTGCACCGAAAATGGCCTGTCAGTAGTCACCTTTCAGGTATACTTGAAAAGAGGGAAGAGGGAAAAGGAGCATTAGCTTAAACCTGAACAGATTGGTAAACCCCAATAAAAGAATCTGGGGATACTTACATTCAAATGATACAGGCCTAAATCAATACCAACAACCCAGAAAGCCAGAACTGTTGAAACAAAGATATGTTGAAAGTAATTGTCCTGCTTTCAACTGTAGTGAAATGAACAGTCATCTTCCGCAGTAGCTCAAGTGAGTCTCAAGGATAGCCCAGGCAGAGCATTTCGCACTAATCTAATCTGCAAGTGAGGGATATCAGACACCGACACCCTTGTTTGCCAAATTCAGGCTGACTAATGCTTCCCTGACCTTGGCTCCTGTTACCATATGAATCTCCAGAGAACAGGAGAACTGGCAGCGTGACAACTATATAGGCACTTCATCTTCAAGGCATTTTATTTAGCATTCCTGAAGAAACAAGGGAGGGGGGGGCATTAAGATGCCTGGTTTACAGAGGAGGAGAGGTGACAAGGGGCCATGCCCAGGCTCTCAGGGCTGGCTGGTTTCGGGGCTGGAGTTCAGACTCAGGAATGTCCTAATGCAAAAACCTCTCTGCAGCTTGTTTCATCCCTCTGACAGTTCTTGTGCTCCCAGAAATAGCAGTCCGCTCCTTTTCTAAAATCGTGGTGCCTTTTTTCTTATTAGAAAATAATCTCATCAAGACAGGAATCACCTTTATTTAACATCTTCTCACAGCCTCGGCTCTGCTAGTGTTGAGCCACAAGTTGTGTCAAGCACATAAATGGGATTAACTCCTTGTGCTCCTTTATTAGGACTGAGGTCTCCAGCAGGGCAGAGTAAGAACATTTATGCTTTTTCTTAAATTTCTTTTAGTAACTATTCAAGACCCTGGGATACTCAGGAGATTCCATAAAAAAAAAAGCCCAACTGCTAATATGGTGGTTTTAATCTTGGATATTTCCATCGTGGTTTGCTAGCACTGTGATCCTTTGCCTGTTTTGTAGGGGAGAGAAAAGCAGGAGGGGTTGGCTGGTTTTTTTGGGGGGGTAAAGGAACAGTACTCACTGTTCCTGTCTGCTGAAAATAAGAGGAGTTGGACAAAAAGTGTGCTTTGGCTCAAGATGGATGAGGCTCAGAGGAAGACTTCATGCTGGATGAGAGACTTCATCCTATGGCAGGTGTCGTCATTTCACTGGTTTTGTCTTTGTGCGATTGATCTGGGATCCTACGGGAACAGCAGTTTCTGCAGTGGTTGTTACTGTATGTCAGAAGGGAGCCTCATCAAAAGCTCTTCTTGAGTGGAAGCAATTGGGTTGGCTTCCAAGGCTTCCTCCCTGGGCCCCCCCAGAAACGAGGCTAGCCCTTGTCCAGCTTTCTTTCGAACAAGTGAACCAGTGAGGGAAAAATAAAAGCTGAGGTGTAAACAGGGTCCTTTCTTTTCCTTATCCGCCCTTGCAAAGTGCTGAGCATTTTGACTCCGTTCTCTAATAAAACACTCGCTCAGTGTAACGCACCAAGCAATTCCTTCAAGTTCACTGCGTCTTCACTTGAGATTATGCAGATTTTGGAAGTGCTTGGCTGAATTTGGCCCAGGCTGCGTAGCAAGGGTGCATGGCAGGCACAACACCGTCTGTGGGGAGCAGCTGGCGTGTCCTGAGGATCACACAGGCCACTCTTCCAGGCTGGGTTTAACCACTTGTGTTTCTTCTCTCAGCCAGCCTCGTTTCGCTGCATTCATGCAACTCCCTCTGGTGGCCACATTAACGTGATTTTTTTTGTTGATGTAGCCCCTTTGCTCAAGCTCTTTTTTAAGGGTATGAGGTGAGCAAAGGAGGAAGAGTAGCGTTTTCCTAAATGGACTTAAGAGGGGAAGATTCAAGGCACTAGCTTCCCCTGTGAGCCACAGGCACAGAGACTTGTCAGAGCTGATCCCAAAATCTTTTCTGCTAACTTCCCCAAGTCTCCTTTAACCTTAGTGATGGCCAGCTCTGCTGTCCCATCTTGCATAAAAGATTTATATTTTTCTGGCCAAGCTGACAGCTGACTTGGGAGAACAGTGGTTTCTGGTCTGCTCCCAGGACTAGTTATGTATTCTTTTCTGAAGATTGGAAAATTGGACTATTTATGTATTTTTTTGAAGATGGAAAATAAAGAAATAAATCCTCGGGAAAGGGAGCAGTACCCACGCCTCGTCTCCCAGGGCAGTACCCTAACCACTAAGCTGTTTCTGTTTCTTCTTTGGTTAATTCATACTAAATTACTTGCCCAGAGGACCAGGTTCAGGCAGAGGAATGGAAGGGAATTGCAGCCAGACCTGCGCCTGGGTGGTCAGGTGTAAGGTGGGAAGTGTTGGGGTGGGGGCCCCAAGCTGCAGTGACATTGAGCTGACTGAGTCTTGGTGATTCAACTGTTATACATGAAGATCGCCAAGATTTAGCCACAGTGTGCAGAAATTCTCAAGAGGTGACTCCAGTCCTCTTGCTAGAGCATTCAGGCTCAAGGCTAGGTGGTTTTCCAGTATTCATATAGAAAAGCTGTGGAAGAGCCAGAAATCCAGGCATCTTGAGTCCAGCCTATGCAGGAGGGCATCTTCTTTCCCAACCAGAAGTGCCCTGGCAGCAGGCTGATCGCATGTCAAAATGAACCTGAATTCATTTATGTAAAACCAGAATCACACGGGTACATAGGGAGGAAGTAACCAATCCAAACATTAATAATCAGGAAGAATCAGTTATGCACCTGATGGCTTTATTTGCAGGTATCAGTCAGAAACAGTTAAGATGTGAGAAAAGGTTTAATGAAAACAGTCCAGTCAAGACACAAAATATTGTGTTGTAAATATAGTTGTCAAAATATTGTCAACTACTTATAACTATCAACGGTGTTCATGGGCTTCATTTGGACTGCAGTGACTTGCTAGATGATATTCACAAATAGTTCTCTGGTATAAAATGCAGAGTCACAGAAGCTTTTACAGATACAAATATGAGCATCATTTTATACAAAGAAAAAGAAACCAAGATTTATTTTGTTTTTTTCACTAATTTGCACAATGGTAAAGTAGATATCTCAAGGTCAGTCTTTCATCTGATAAAAACCAGCTCTTCAGTTTACTTATTGGGGGCTACACAGAGCTACTGAGATACATGGAGATTTAAGAGGCAAAACACGATATTCAGTTTTGACTTGGTGAGAGAAACATTTCAGTTCTGAATATAAATATTGCTGATCTGCAGTTGAAATCTGAATAAAAATAATGGATTTTATCCACACACAGGTCTGAACTGAGATTTGCATTGCTTGTGATTTTAGTTTTGGTTGGTCTCCTCCCAAAATAACCGTGGGCCTCACTCTTCTATTTCATCTTCATCTTAACTGGATGCCCAAGGGACACAGATCAGGTCCAAAAACCACCTGGCATACATAGTGGCAATCCAGCTCTTCTGAAAAATGTGAACTGGCTCTTCCCACAGCATCAGATTTCTAAGAATAAGAGTTGGTTTCTCTTTCAAAATTTCCACATGGGCATTTCAAATATCACCTTTTCAAGCTTGTTAATATATATATAAAAAAAAGACCAGAAATGCATGGGGTTTGTTTTAAAGGGGAAGGGCAGAGGCTGACATTAAAAAAAAAGTCTCCTGCAGAGGTACCTTTGTTAGAGAGCAAATATAGCTGTAGTTTGCCTCAGTGAACATGAGCACTAGTCATAACCAGCACACATTTGAAAGGCTTGATGCAGGTAGGCTTCAAACAGGCCATCTCTGGATACTTATCTGTCATTTATTTATTTATCTTTATGTACCTCTTTTGCTTTGAGAGTTACACAGAAAGCCCTACAATTAGATCTTCCAAAAAAAGCTTTTCATTACTTCCCTGTTCAAATAAGCCAAAATACCCCAACAAGATCCTTTCCACTGATATTTTTTACTGAACTTCATCTTCTCAGCTAATCCCAGGAAAGGGAAAAAATGTCTGCTGAACATCAGAAAGATCCAGTTTTTATTTCATCCAGATGTTTTCTCCATAGCTAACACACTTCCAGTATGTCTCGCTCATTGGGAAGGACATGTAAATGGAAGAACAGCACTTGCATGGCCAGAGAGCGTTACCAGCTGAGACTTTTACAAAAGTAACAATACAGTTGTGGTTCCAACAGATTCCTAATAGCAGCTTGGTTACATGGCAAATATAAAGCGTTTCAACAGCAAAGAAAAAGTAACATATGGACTTCAAAGGTCTGCTACTAATGGAAATACGAGTACTTGTTGGCACAGAGTTTCAGGCCAGAAGACCATTAGATCATCTATTTGACCTCTCGTATAATATAATCCAAGCTGTAGTGTATCACCCAGAGAGCTGTGCGTGGAGACCAAAGCCTGGTCTTTGGTGTTCCAGAAATGCACCCAGTTTGTCATGACAATTTCAAAAGATGGCAAATTCAGACACTTCCCAAGGTAGCCAGTGCTGTGCTCTCTTGCTCACTCTGTCTCTCTCTCTCTCTCTCTCTGAAATACACTATTTGGTAGCAAAGGCAGATCTCTGGAACTCTGGATCCATTATCAAATATGAAAACAGAGAAGTATCACCAAAAATGTGGGACAGAAGCCAACAGGTGAACTTCAGTAAACCAGATGTCATCGGAGAGGATGAAAGACGTTGTCAGAGAGAGCCAAATAGTACTGGAAATGTGTGATCTGTAGTAGCATTTTATCAGAAAATTTCTGAAGAAGTTTCACTAGGAGGAATCAACCAAAGATACAAAGAGGAGAGCATGGCAAATCTCTGATATTAAGCAGGGGTCTGTTAGTTGGTGTTATTCACTGAATGTCATATCTCCTCTGCCTTCTGATATTTCATCTAATTTCCAGGTACAGATACTTCTTACCACAGCCCAGAAAATAAGCTGATAAAATGGTGAGATGAGATTAGACTTGTTCGTCAGACCTGCTAGGATCAAGTCTTCTGGCTGGTACCACTTGGGTAGCTTTGCAACATCCAGAACAGATGTATTTCAGGAAACACAAGTAAGCGCTGCCGGATATGATAACAGTTACAATGATAATGACTGTAGCACTAAGAGCTGGTGACACCGTATCCTCCGGACCGGAGTGATGTCCTCCTGTTGCAGAGAAAGGCGGCAGCTCTGTGTTCCCACCTAATAACGACAGAGCAGTCATAAATCAGAAATCGCATTAGGAGTTGTGCAAAAATCTGTGACCCTGAGGATACTGAAAAAGGAAAAAAAAGTGCAAAACAGGGCACACTGGGATTCATCTCACTTAAGTACGGACATTTGCAGTGTACATGTGTATGTCTGAGCTAGTGTCTCTCCGTGTCCTTACAATGAAAGGCAAGAAATATGCTTTTTGAGGGCACAGTTAATTTGCCTTATTTTAGCTGTTTTTAACATGCGCCAAACCTCTCCCTCAAAGTACTTTTTTTCTGCAGAGATTCTAAAGGAAGTCAGAGGGTGACTAGCTTAGAAACAGATGGCTATATTTGGTCAAATGAATCCCACACGTAATGTTTTTCATTCTTGGAAAAAGAAAATAAAAAACAGCTATTGAACCTGGCTTTGTGGAAATATCCTTATGGGTGGCACAAAACAAAATCACTGCCATAAATATGCGGACAGGCTGCAATAGCCCCTGAGCCATGAGGCCCCTGAGAATGTTTTAACTCCTGTTATTGAGAGGTAAGGTGTTGTTTGACACATTTTGAATTTGACTAGGCCTAATCAGTTCATTTAGACTCTCCTGGGCACTGACCTTTGCCTTTAACCTGGGGTTAGATATTTGCTACATGCAGGCAAAACTCCCTAGAATTAAGGACATCCAAAATCTGTTCATTGGCAAATCCACTGCCCACAGTCGGTCAGGTTGAGGGTTCAATACTGACCAGCGCTGTTCAGCAAGTGGCTTTATATAGTTATGATTTTTTTTCTTGATGATGAATATACAAGATTCTCTCCAAAATACAGATACAAAAACGATACACCTGTCCGGTAGCATAGGCTATGTCACTCTTTTCTGTCCAGATGCTATTCAATGCCCAAATCAGTGCCAGCCACTCCCTGAGGCAAGAATGTAGTGAGCATGTTAAGCACATATCTCATCATAAAATCCTGTGCTTGGGTTAAGAACACGATCAGATTGCTCTAAAACCTGTGTCCAAGCCTATTTTCTCTTTACCTTCCCAATTCCTGACTTACCAGCAATCCTGTGTCGCTCACTCCTACTTTACAGACAGTATCTCCCACTGATATTATTTTTAAAATTTTGTTCACTGTCACAGAGAGAGCTGATGCTTGATAATTCAGTTCCTAACTTAGTGTGTTTACCCCTCTGCACAGCAGGTGATACATCTGATTTTTGCACAATCTCTTAGCACAGGTAGGATGATACTGCAGACCTGACAGGGCAGAATCCTGTTCTCCAATGGAGAGCAGAGACAAAGCTCACACTCCTTTTTTCCTGGTTATCTTCTTTAACCCCGAGCTTATTTCCCCTCCTTTGGCACAGGTGATTCTTTTTTTTTTGGTATTGTGCAAACCTATTTGCATTCTGCATACCTGATCTCTCTGCTGACTCTGTTAGCAAAGAGAATACTAAGTTGTTATATTTTTAATGTGGAATTTCATCCAAGTTCAAAGTATAGCACACAGTGTTTTCAGGAGAAGTTATCTGTTATGTACTTTTCCCAGGGGAATCTATCAAAATGAGGAAACAGAAGCTTTAAATAGGATTTTTCTTTGAAAACTGCATTAAAACCACCATTTTATGTGGGAACTTTTCTTCAGTAGGGGCCAGATTTTTCTGTTCTTCATCTTGTGAATAGAACAGTGATTGTAATTAAAGTTTTTAGAAGTCTAAAATATACTGTGGCTTTTATTGGTGTTTCTCATTAAAAGTTTCTTTCTCCATCACTTAGTCTGTTTTTAAATGGGAGGTCTTGAAGTGCAGCCACTGCTCCTACTGTGCTGATATCCCACTGATTTCAAGATCTTACTAATTAAAAGCTCACCTCTGTTATGATGGCAGGCAAAACACTCCCCAGCAGAGCCAGGCTGGAGAATGCCAGGCTTGATTCTTGCTGCATTTAGTGTGGTCATAACTAGCTAAATTTATGATTATTTCACTGTTACTTTGTCTTCTTCACCTATTTTGTTTTTTCCTGCCTTTTGTCTTGCCTTGTAAGCTCTACAGCACCAGGACTCGTTAAATGGGTGTCCAGCGCCTCAGAGAAGGTAGGTCTGTAAACGGGGCTACTTGCAATTGCTCCTGCAAGGCAAACAAGCAAGAGCATGAACAGAGACACTAGGAGCGGCCCTTGCATTCAACTAACCAAAAAAGCAAAGTTGAGGTGAAATTCAAAGCCCTGTCAAAGAATTCAGATGATCACGCAAGGGCTAGTGGCATCCAGAAATGCCACAGAGAGGCTTCAGTTTCCTTTGTACTGTTTTCAGCTGCTCCGAGTACGGGTTCGTTTTTGACCTAACCCGTCTGTTTGCTTCTGCATCTCAGAGACCGCAGAAATGTGTGCATAGCAACGCGTCGGAGAGAGGGAACGCAACTGCCCTGGGATCATGTCCGTCTGAGCTGCTGCTGGCATACAAGTCCTCTCTTTCATTGAATAAATGATATGCTAATAGCATGCTAACCCTCCCTGCACAGATGCAAGAAGTGGCTGGGGCCAGGCCCTCTGCGAAGGGAGAACACAGGGGGCCGTTCAGGTTTGCTTTTTCTTTGCAGTATTGACTTTTCCTATTAAGTTACGCCGCCTCCACTTTTAGTGATGGAGTGATTGCCAGTTCGGCTACCCACGGTGCAGCTCCTGTTGTTCTCTGTCAGCCAGCTGAGCCACCAAGGAAGAGCAAATGGCAGGTTTCACCATTACAGACAGGGATGGGCGGCGAGAGGTACACAGGGTGACATCTCAGCACCTCAAATTTCACTTCTCTGTTTCATCAAGTTCAAGGCATTTGTCCCTCACACTCAAGGACCTTCATAGCTCTGCTCTGTCTGGTCAGCTCTGGTCCCTCATCAAATTGCTCCTGTCTCTCCGTTATGAAAACCAACTTTATCCCATTTTTGTTTATATTTTCCATGATGCTGCTTACAGTTTACATCTCACTCTGAATTCAGCTTTAATGTTACTATCTTTTTCTCTTTGAAATTCCTCTTGAAGACCTAATTCTCACGTCTTTTGCAAGAAATGAGCCAATACAGTCTGAATGGGGTGCAGGGCAGTCCTATTTTTTTTAGAGTGTTAGATATTGCAAAGATTCCATAAATGTCCTGATTTTCAGATCTTTCACTATAGCTGAATAAAATTCTCTCAGCTCTCAGCCCATTGAAAATGAGACTGTTCATGTATGTAGAATTATGTGCATTTTGAATGTCTATTCCTTTTCTACTCAAGTTATGCTGTTTTCCTTTTTATGCTGTAAGAAATTTCAGGATGAAAATGCCTTAATAGATTTGAGATGTCATCAAAACATAAATAAAGGCTTTGGTCATGGAAGATCACATTTATGCAGAATTGCTTAAAGGATGTTTGATTTTTTTTTCTTTTATAGAAGCAAATTGGCTAAAATGTGACCTTCACTCTGAGTATGTAGGATGATTTGAACAGAGGTTGAGATCAGCATTTGAAGGTATTTTAACAAGTCCTTCCTTCATTTTGAGTACTATCAAGTATCATTTTGAGTACTATTGAGTAAGTGGGATCAAAATGTCATTTCCAAATCTGAGTACAGTGGAATCTAACTCAGATTGAAGTTAAGTGATTGTCTTCTTCAAAGATATCTCTTCCTGTTAGGACAAAATTTCCTGAATGACCTGAGTCCAGACAAGTTTTGTATTTAGCAGAGTGGAAAAGACTAATTCTGCATTTCCCCAGCACAGGCATGTTTGTGGAGCAAAGCTAGAGAGCATGTCAATGATTTGGGAACCTAAGGATATGCCTCTTTTCTAGGAGCCTAAGTATCAGTGAGACCTGATGTTTAGTGCTTCCTCAATACAAGCCTGTCGAGAAGTGAAAGCCTGCATGGCGTTTTGTGAGAAACATTGCTGGATCTTAGCACGAGGCCATTGGTGAAATAGCCAAGTGGTGACAAATGCACTCAGAGTTCATACCCCAGCGCTAGGGAAAAGTCTTTGGGATGTTGTCTCGAAAAGAAACTAGTGGTGAGTCATTGCTTAAGTTCTGAGTCACTGAATCAATTAACATATGCTTTCTCTGGGGTACAGAAAATACTGATGGGCCCCCATGCAATAACATTCAGTAATCATCAAGGGCAGAACACATGCTCCAAAATTTATCACTCCACGTAATTTCACCCTCCGTAGAGGCCAGACGGTGGGGAGAGGAGGTGGAAGCCAGCAAAAGATCATGTAAATTCATTCTGCAGTGTAAAATACAATATCTGCCCTATGTGGCAGGAATGCCAGCTGCTACTTATTTTTTAGATAAAATGAGATGTAGATTCTGTCTTTGCGAGTTCCTACCACAGTTTGTCAGATCATTCAGTGAGTTTCATTAGTTCAGAGTTTCACTCATTCAGTAATTTCCATAGTTCTTTAAATTGTTAAGATGCAAAGAGGTAAGGCAAGCAGAAATAGGGCTAGACACTAAGAAAGTACAGCTCTGGAAAACACACCAGACTCATTTTGGAGGTGTATGTCTTTCTTTCAGACAGGAATTATTTCACATTTTGAGACAACTCAGGAAGAATAGCAATTCAAATAATGGAACAACTGAATTGGTGTACAAATATACTGCTGTATTTGTACATGTTTTGATCTTAGTGGTTAGCCCAGGACTGTAGACTTTCTAGTTTTTTTTCGTTTGAGGACAAATGTAGGATATGTGTTGGACATTTTCTTGTCTGGAAACCTTTCTGTACACAGATCTTTTTGTTTCTGTCCTACTTCACTGCACAAATAGAAATAAAAACTATTGGCAATTGTTCAAATTAAAGACAATTAAAGGCAATGAGAAGTCTCAGCCCACAAGAAGTCTGGCTTTCAGCTGCATGCTAAGGTCATGTTCATTGTTGGTCCCTTCCTTTCTACTCTCTTTTTCCTTTGGGACTGCAGGTCTACAAAGCAGACCCCAAAACGGAAGTCTTGTTCATGCCAACCCTTTCCTCGTGCTGATATTCATATGATGGTGGCACGTACTGGAGCTCGATGGGTGCCAACTAATGTGCATTACCCAAGTGCATATTGTGCTAGGCTCTGGGGTCAGTCTTTGAGTACGGGCAGATGTCTTTGGACTTTGACCTCCACCTTCCCGAATCTTACCATTAACAGTAAACTATGTTCCAATCTATCCTCCTAATCAAAGCAATGGGCTTTGTAGCTCTCTGCTCTTCCTGAAACTGGGAGGGTGAGAAGAAAGGAAGTCCTGGGAGATGGTGGATGTGTGGAAGATCTTGCTGTAGAGCAGGACTCAACCAGCAGGCTTGCACACCCAAGGGAATGAGATGTGTGTCAAGTGAAGACTGACAACCACATTTTACCCCAAATTATATAATTTTTCAAAAAATTCTCAGTTTGTGGTGCCATGAAGAACTAGATGTGAAGGTTTTTTTCACCAGTTTGTTTTGGAGAGTGATATGAGATCTTAGCTTCAGAGACTTTAAAAGATGCACAAAGTCCTTTCAAAATTCCTCTGGTGCTAAGGGAAACCACATAGGCTACAGTAAGCTCTTTACTCAGACGTGATGATGTAAAGATCAGGAATTGTCTCCCCGTTGAATGTACCAAGGGTATATGGTCCTGGAGAGTGCATCCTGACATCATGTCCCTCCTTGCAAACACTTCTGCATGCCTTCTAATCCTTTTCCCACCCAGAGGGACTGCAATTATGCCATCTCTTTGCACAAGGTGGTTTTGATGCTCAGGTATTTCTGGCCAGTAAAGGCACTGTAATTTCTTCTGTCACAAAGATACATGACAAGAACATCAATAGAACTAGATCAGGTGATTAGCAGAAAAGTCTCCAGCTGTTCTCAAAGATCTCCATCTGTCCTTTTCTGTCTTCAGCCCTGTAACACACCCTGCAGCTACTCAGAGACAAGCTCAGCCACCTGTCCATCAAATCCTGCATAACAGCATGAAACCAATAGCTATCCTGTGGACACGACTGTCCCCAGCAAGTCACTTGCTCTCTTCCATTTCCAGTTTTTAATTTCACAATGTCTGTGATGTGTGAGGAAGTGCTAAAGAGACAAAACCCAGTAAGTTCAGTAGCAGATCACCCAAAACTTCTTAATCTCATCTGGCTAGCAGAAGAGGGGTCTATATATGTCTCTATTGTGTGCCATGTGTTATGCAGACATAAAGACAGAAAAATAAATGTTTCTGTCCCAGAAGTAGATCAGCATCATCTGGGGGAATGAACATAGTGAGTCAGAGAGCAGGAGATTTCATTAAGTGAGAGTGGAAACAAGGAAAGGAAAGAAAAGTCTGGAGATGGTTGAGGAAGAAGTGTCAAGAACTTTTTGTATAGTGCAGATGTAAACTCATGTGCCTCACGTATCATCAGGTTGGTGGTGCTAATAGCAAGGAAATAAAAAGGAATCTGTTTGTGTTGCACTATGTTGCAATTAGTGGGGTGTATCTAAGCACATTATTGCATATATATTGCATTATTGCAGAAGTAAGAGACAGGTTCATTACTCTGATTAGTACTGAAATGCGAATGCAGACCCCTCAGCCTGGCTTGTCTTTTACAAATGGTTGGCCTTTTACTTGAGAAAGTAAAGGCTAACGTTAAAAAGAAGTTTAAAAGCCTAATGGCTTATTTCTCTTAGTGTTTTGTATTGTACTGGAAGAGCTAGGAAGTATTTTATGTTGGAGTCTGATACTATGTTGCTTTGCAGAAAGTATTGTATAAGAATCATATTCCACAGCTGTTACAGAAATAACAGGCAAAATAGAAGCCCCTTGTGTATTTATCCTTACTGGAATTTAACCAGAATTCCAAATAATTTGCCACAGCTTGATACTCTTGAAAAGCACCATTGCATTTTAATGACTGATAGCCAAACAGCAAAGACGCCAGCACAAACAGTAAGCAACAATAGCCATTTTCCTGCCCTTCCCTGTGCTGCCACCTGCTACACAATAGCTCTCATTCCTGTGGAGCCAGTCCAGGACGTTCAGAAACTCAGAAGTACAGCTTAACATTTTATTTTTCAAATGCGAACCAAGGAAAAGGTGGAAAGTCTCAGGCGGTGACTGTGCTTTTAAGTAAACCTCCACACATTTCCTGCCATAAGTGAGGGCCTCCAGCAATTGGAGGAAATAACTTGATGTCTTTTCAAAGCAACACTAACTTTGATGAAATATCTCTTTAAACTCCATATTACTAACCAAAGGAATGAATCTGCGTTCTTTGAGGCCAGAGAAATCTCTTTCCCAGGAAGAACTGAATACAAAAGAAAAGGAAAACTGAGTTCCTGTGTCGGAATGTCCCTGATCTTGTTTACTCAAGATGGTGGGCTAAGAATGCAAGAAAAGACAAAAGTTCCTATAAATTAAATGCGAATTTGATGTAAGAGGTTGTTGGAGCAGATCTTTTGTCTTTGAGGAGTGTGATTCAGCTGCTTTTTGTCATTCAGTTCCCGCTTCAGTTTTAAGGCCATATTTAAATAGTCATAGGACTACTTGGGCTCAGACAGTCTGCAATTGTAGAATAACCATTTAGAGGTATCAGGGTAGGCTAGAGGTAGATCAAAAGACCAAGCAGCACTAGAAAGGAGTGTGAGTTCTGCGGGGCCACTCATGGGCCAGTCAGTGAGCAGAAACCTGCAGAAATGAGAAAGAGTCAGGACCAGTTTTCCAGCTTGCATGCCTCCACACTCCAGCTACAGCATTGAGGAGAACCACATCCAAGACTCTGGCAGTAGCTTACTTCCTCCTGGAGTAAGAGGACAGCAAAAGACATGGCTACATAAGTGAGAAACAATAGTCAATTGTTAGACCATTTCTTTGTAGTCAACTGCTGGTGCAATTTAAACAATAAATATTATTCCTTACATAGTTGTGCAGACAACTGGATTCAAGCATTATTAAAACATTGGTAATTGGAAATGTTCTAAATCCATGGCTTCAGATCAAAATATTTTGAGGTTTTAAAAGCAAAAAAAAAATACATTTGAAGTTTTTTTTATTTTGTTTTACTTTTATTTATTCATAAAACTGGAGATTCAGTGTTTTCAAGCTTTTCTTCTCAAGGCCCAGGACCCAAAATATTCTTAACAAGAAAGTTCAGATTGTTGTGTAGTCATGCCACTCCAGCACTTGGAACTTGAAAAAGGTACTGTATTTCACAAGACACTCAGAGCAAAACTGAATGCTATTGTTCTCTGACTCTTGCCTTACATTTTTATATTTTGCTACCAAAACAAACACAAAGTGCCTCGAGAAATGTGTTTCTTGTGAGCTGCCATATGAGCAGAAAATATTGATATGTTTACATCTTTTGAAGTAAGGTTATTTAAACAGCTCAAATCTTGGCTTTAAAATTGCTAAGATCTCTAGTGATGATGTTTTTAGTATATTCAGTCCATGCTGTAATTCAGCATGTTAATACCAATGTTGATTAATCAAATTATACATTTTCCAAAGGTGGTATAAAGAAGCAATTTCACCTTATACATTTCAGTGTCTTATCCATGGGGCACTTTTCTCAGGGGAGTTAGCCACACTTACAGCAGAAAAGCGCAGTGTCTACGTACAGTCTACGTACTACAGGCCAATCTGACTGTTCCTTCATGAACTGTGTCAAATGCTACAATCTACAGTAGATATACAGACATGCCAGGCTGATGTGTTGTAGGGCTCACCAAATGAGGATGATAACCAGAAGTCATACCACAGATTAATGGGATTGGCATTATTTTGCTTTTAACACCAAGATGCGCAGTTTTGACCCGTATCTCCAAAAATGAAGAATTGCCTTGAAAAGCAGTTTTTGCATGGCATGAGCCACCCATAGCTATTTTACAAGCTTTGCCTTTATTTCTTTTCTGATGCTACTGATGAATCACTATTATTTTTAGAGAGCCACACACTGCGTATTGAAAAATGAACAGATAACACTAATTTCCATGTAAGTATTTAATCTGAGCAGAGGTGACAGAACTGGGTTCATGCTGAAGTCTATGTTCCCAGAATTTAAATGAACAACAGCACTTTGCAGCCTGTTCTTGACAGAGTTTATTTCCTTAGAGTCCTGCCCTTTTCATCCCTAAGAAAAAAAAAACAAAACAAAATAAATAAAGAAAAGGACTCACAAAGTCAATCACTGTTATATGAGTTTTCTGTTAAAAGATGTATAGTCACCCCTCTTATTAAAAGTCAAAGCAAAAAAGAACATGAGCAAAGTAAACACTAGCTGCATGACTTCCTAAAGCCTGCTTTTGCATTCCTTTATCTTTTCCAAAAATTGCCAGGAAAGAAACATCAAAATTAACACAGCAAAGATACACTTTTCTGTCCTTAGACCTTCATTACTACCAAAGAAATACAAAGTTGTCAGTAACGCCCATGTTAAGTATTCCAGGACATATCTAACATACAACGGCCCAATGGCATAATGGCCATGAAGTCTACAACTGTACAGTATACAACCAATACGTCCTGTACCCAGGGCCCCTTTCAGCTGTTCAGTCTAGTTCTAAATTGTCAAAGCTTTTCCATTGTCTAGTCTGTATAATAATTGTTCTGCTTAGCCTGGCATGGAAAGTAGTTCATGGTAAAGTTCCATATTTTTTGATCTGTGATTCTGAGAGCTTGTTAAATGGTCCTGAAAAAAAAAATCCTGAAACATCCAATACCAGCAATGAAGAAATTCCCTTTCTGTTGCATTTTTCCTTTCTCTGTCAGCAATATAAACTGAGAATGCCTTCTTTAAGTTCAGTGTAAGCCAAGCCAGACCCACCGTGTGTGAACTCAGACCCACACAGACTAAGAGCAAATGACATATTGGCAGTTGGTGGTGTCCCAGCGTCTCTCCTGGAAGTGGGGACCACCCTACTCCAGACCCATGCACAGTGCAGCAGAGAGCAGCTAAAGTCCTTGTGTTTTTAACCTTGAGCCCAAGGCTGCAGGACCTTGAGGTTAATGTATAGGTGAATAGGTATTGTCCAAACATTATGAAACAGCTAGCTGGCCATGGTCAACAAGAGATGTGCACAAACTTTCTCTCCCCCTGTCCTGGGGACACCGTGCTTCCCTAAAGGTGACCCTCTGTTCAGCATGTCTCATACACTGCTTCTATGCATGAGAAATGCATTCGCCACAGCATCTAGGTGGGACTGACTCATCTCCCTAACTTTAGCAACCAAAAAGAGTGCTAGTCATATAGATACCATCAGCAGTTAACGAAAAGAGCTCAACATCTCAGAAAGGCAATTCATCTTGTCTTGAGCAGCTTAGACTAGCACGTAATTTTTAGATGGCTACATTCAGATGAGAAAAATACTTAAGGACCTTTTCTTAAGGATCCTTAAGGACCATTTTTTAAAAGGTAAATCAAAGGGTTACCTAGCAATGACGTTACAGGTGTAGAGGCTCCTAGGAGAGTTAAGCCCCCGATTGAGTTGTGCACCCCAAATTTGTAAATGTGACTCATATTTCTAGATCTACAGGCTTATAAACTCCCTCTGCTTCAGGGTTGTGGTTCAGAGCCTTAGAGTTGACCAAGATATACTTGCTACATCAGGAAGCCTGGACCACATATTCCTTATCTGCATACCTGCACCCTTATGGCTTTTCCAAAACCCACAGCTCTTTAAAGAGTATAAAAGGGAAATACGTGCTTCTCTTTGCATCCCGTCCTATCACTTACACTCATGATAAAGAAAGCTTTAAAATCAAATCAGATCAGAAATATGTTAATGCAAATAATAACACAAGGTACAAGCCAATGGAGAGTCAGAACCAAGAAAACAGCATTTTAAATGCAGAATCTTATAGCATATGAATATGTTTCAATACTAAAAAATATTTTTGAACTTCAGTAGAAAGATTCATCAGTGAAATGTGGGTGGGTTCCCTTCATCCAGTTTGTTGGATGTAAATATGATGAAAAGGGGGGATGCTGTTGCAGGCTCCACTGATTCTTGATATCAAAAGAGAATGGTCACAAGGGTGTGCAGTGGCTTGCCTATGTGCTTCGATGAACTGTGAAAAGGTGAGTACAAGTTGCCATGGCTAGGCAGAGGGATGGCTGTGTTAGGTCCTCAAGGAGGACACAACTAGATCTATGTGCATTCCTTTGTCACCCTCCCTGCTGTAAAAAGGTCACATCATCCTGATCCAGCTGATGAACTGCAAACTGTGCTGCACAACGCAGACAAAGAGCTGTTGTGGCATTAGGAAGTCATCATGCATGATGGGCAATGTGAGCACAGAGACATTTGCAAGCACAAGAAACGGGCATAGAGGTGAACTCATGTGAAACTCAGCCTTCCTAAAGAGCTGGCACAGGCCTCCAGCCTCCAGCACTGCACATAATTAATTTAGAAAATCAGTGACTTCGGACTTTCAGCTTTTATTAAGACAGCAACAGAAACCAACAAAATGCACAGACTTCTGGGGCAGGCTTTCTCTTCCAGGTTAGACTTCTGTAACATCAGCTACAGATCTGAATGAGTTGGCTAGGTTATCCCTGTGGCAAGCAGCGGGAAATATGTACCTTGTAGGGTGGGAGTCATCTTATCCTAAGATGGATGTTTAAAACAGAGCAGATGCAACTGCTACAAGGTGAGTCTAGATGACTAGCTCAGAAGTAGACATCTACAGAATAGACATCTGGAGTTAAGTGAAGTTAATCCCATCCTTATTAATATGGACATATAAGAGTTTAAAAGTGTTTTTTTAATGGCAATAAGAAGAGAATTTGTAATCTGGTAAATGTATGAGAGTTAAAGGACATGCTCTTAATTCAAAAAAATTTATCCAAAGCAATAGCGGACGATGAAAGAATGAATGAAGAAGTACATTATTCACAGCAACCCATGTAAGGGACAAAGAGAAAAGACTACCTTGCATGTTCTGACTGGCAGCACTGGATTGATTGCATATACCTCTTCTGTCCAGTATATGATGATAAGTGTTCCTAATTAAGCTGTGGATCTAAAAAATTATACACTTAACCATGTTTCCAGTAAATATATTTCAAAATCTGTTTTTATTTTCAATGTCTCTGCATACCAAAATTGATTACTGATGCCATTGAGTAGATCCAGCCCTGCATTCTTCGTTAAGTAAATTTGCACCATGAGTAACCTTTGGACAAAATTTTTTGTTCACTGCTTTATACTAAACAGAGGAGGAATAGCAATGAATCAGTTTGCAGTGAGTAAGAAGGATGCAGCAACTATCCCTGCTACTTAAAGAAGATGGAGATCAAAGCTCTTTCAATTGCTTTTGTTGGCTACCAAAATTTTATTTTTATTTTGTTTGTAGTAATAATTTGCCTGCACAGAAGCAAACAGAAAAAAGCTCAGAAATATTTCTTGGTCACTGTAGCAGTTTGTCCCTATTTCATTGAGTCCTATATCCTTTTCCAGCCTCTCTAACCTGTTCAGGGAACTCTTTAATATTGAGATGTGTTTCCTGATCTGAAACTACAGTCTTCTGAGAAACCGCATTTACTGACCCCATTCTAGGCTGCACATCTGTTGCATCCCCCACTCTGGAGCAGAGCAGATATTTCACCACTTTTTGCATAGTTTCCCTGTGCTTCTGATATGAGCAGAAGCTCTACTGAACTGTCTGTCCAAGCTGTTAAGCTAGCTATATAGCAGATAAGCTTCATTTTTTACATCTTTATTTTAAATACCTGCCTTAACAGATACTCGTGACTTTAAATGAGCATACTGGAGTGTGAATTTAACACTGACTTGCCTTCTCTTACTCTCTAAGGACTTGCTCCTGTTTTCAATTTGCCTCTGTTACGAGGCTTGGCCCCAGAGTGAAATCTTATTTTACGTAAGGATTCAGACCTCCCCTGGAGCTTTGGATCTGTGTCAAATTCAAAATCGTCAGAAGACTGTGCTCTGAATCTGGTATATTTGTCCTGCAAAACTGTAGAAATGACAATGGATTATTTTATATTGCAAGATGAGTGCCATTCAGAATGATTGATATCCCTCATAAAACTTATCTCATGAGATTCTCACCATGTAAATGCATTTTATTGGCTGGATTCTGAACTTCCAAAATAAGTTTGGCTCCTTACATTTTTTTGTGTTTTAGTCATCCAAGTTATTAAAAACACAGATAAGAAAACATATTTCAAAATGATAAGTTTTATCTTAGGGATGTCCCTTGTGATTGCTAGTTTCTTGGCAGTTTACTGTTGGCTTATTTTTCCTGATTAACAAGCTTTGTAGTCCATTGGAACAGAAAGTTTTTGATTAAAAAATGCATTCAGCTTCTAATGGCCCCAATAAACACGGTAACTCCCCCGATTCATCATCTCCATTGTTATCCCTTCTTGTAAAACGCAGTAGCAGCTCATTCCTCCAAGCCATTGGCAAAGAATTCACCCTGGATCAAGAGGAAAGGTGACCTCCGGAGAAGGTAGTCACTCACCGGCAGGCAAAACACCATCACCAAGAGCAGTCTGCACCAGGACACAACTCTGCTTGTACTTACTGGAAGGGAAGTCCCAAGAGCTAACACCGTTAACAGCCCCCCAGAGACCACAGAACAGGGACTCTTGCTCTCTTAACTGCAAAGTTAACCCAGTAAATGGCTTAGGACAAACAGCCACCCTAAATATTATCAGTGCTCACTGTAATAAAATGCTCTTCCATTTGCCTCCTAGAAATTCATTCGGAAAGTGGGTGTTTGTAGAGAGATTTCTCCTTTTCCTGTATACATTCATTTTTTTTTAATTCCCTTTAAAGGTTTTGCTGCTAGCTTAAGTGGCAGATTGGTTATTCTTATTAAGCTGAAACACCAGATATGGTGCATAAAATTGGATCTATATAGCATCGATGATACTGCAGCTCTGCTTTAACATCAAGGGGTACATAATATGAGAGGATTTTAATTAAGTTTCTTGTAACAGTCTGTGTGAGGTGAGACAAGTGGTTAGAAATGTCAGTTCTTTGACATATTCAGCCCAGCTCCAAACGAAAAATGAGGAGAGTAGTATGACAAATATCTTGTCAGTTCAAAATTAGTAGACACTGTGTTTGCAGTTTTATGAAAGAAAACCTTAGTCAATAAGAGATATTCTTCTATTGAACAACAACAACAAAAAAATCAGAAATGAGATTTTTTTAATCTCAGAAAAATCTCAGTTACAAATGTTCTGTCCCACTCTGGACATTGAATGCTTGCTATACTATGCAGGAACTTTTGTCTAATGAATTAATTAAGTAATAATTAATAGCCAGCTGGTGGCAGTTGGCAAACACAGCCTTTGGCTCTTAACACTGGTTATAATCCTGAGATTTATACTACCAAAATCAACAGAGCACTTTTCCTGGCTGTTCTGCTGTGCCAGGTTGTAGGGCTGCTCCTCTTCACACTGCTGTTGGCAATTCTGGAACTTCATGGCAAGTTTCACAATTGTAGGTGTAAACTGCTGCTCATTCTGCTTGTGCAAAATGGCTTGGAAATGCAAAGTGAGAGCAGAGAAAGGTGCAGAAACCAGGTGGCAAATTTAAAGATGTAATTGTTTACCTGCAAAAAAGGTTCTCGTGATTTTTTAAGCATTCTCCTGAATGCTGCAAGTGTGAGGTGGGCAACATGGTAGCTTTGTCCCACAGCATGCAGGCAACCGCCTCCATGCCAGCTCCCCTCCAGCACGCACACTGGTACCACATTGCCGTCCCACTGAGTGAGTGGCTCGAGTTGTTTCATGCTGACTGTGATCCTGTGGAGATACTTGGAACCTGCGAAAGGAAAAGACGTAGCAGTGGCCTCCACCCTCCTGCCATTACAGAGATATCTCCTGCTGGGCAAGACACTTTGAGATGGAAAAGTGAGGAAATGCTGTGCTCTAGCTTTGGGAGCCTAATGGCTTAAAAGAGCTCCAGAGGTACCTGAATTAGGCCTGCTCTATGGTATCAAGAGCGCCAGCCAAACGCACAGATAAATTTGTAAAGTTTTTCACAAGTCAAATGTAACTTGCAAGGTCCCTCTCAATCATCTTCGAAGGTCATGGTGATCAGGAGAGGTGCCTGAAGACTGGAAGAAAGCCAATATCACTCCAGTCTTCAAAAAGGGCAAGAAGGAGGACCCAGGGAACTACAGGCCAGTCAACCTCACCTTGATCTGGCTTCTGCCATTTTTCCATTTCCTTGAAAATGTAAAATACTGCAGAGGCTGTTTACTCTCCTTTGTTGAAGGCTCTGCTTCTATTACACATTAAAAAACACATTTCATACAGTTGGGAAGGGAGGGAATGTCGTGGCAAAGGAAAGATAACCTCCTTCTAGAAGACTAAGGCAAATGGAGACTAAGAAGAGGTATGCATTGATTTGTCCCACTTAACTACAATATCAGACCAATTAAAAGTCTGTTTGCTTAGGGCTGTATGGGTTTATATTGTAGCTTTGTTGCAACAAGCGTGCAGTACAGGTTAATGCACTGTTCAATAGTGGGTGTCAGCTGAGCAACGGAAAGACATTAATGAAATGTAAGAAATTTAAAGTAAAAAGGCAACTGATTACATGCCTGGAAACAATGACTGAGTAGAAAGTTTTAGAAAATCTAGCCAAGTATAACTTGATGACAGTGCTAGGGGACATTAAAAGTATCTACCATACCAGTACATATAAGTTGAAATCTCAAAGGGAGAATAGGCCATGAGGTAAGAGTATGAGTAATAGGATGAAGCTATGCAAGGGAAATTTTAGGATGAGTTACAGGAAAAACTAATTAATTCCACTGAAGTATTTTAGACTCAGAGGCTCTCAAAGGAAGCAGGAAAATCCCCAAATTTTTGTCACCTGAAAGCAAATGATTAGACATTCTAGCCAGTAGATGGCTGACACCAGTCCTTCCTGGCCTCTGTGGATTACAGTAGATATCTAACAGTACACTTTTATCAACTCAACTTGCCATGAGCCTACCTGTCTAAAGGCTCAGACTAGATTTTCCAAGGTATCTGCAAGCCTAAAGAAATGTGGAGCTGCCTGGTGTTTTTTTTAAAAGCACCTTAGAAGAAGAATTGGGTGTCCTATCTGCCTTTCTAAGCTCCTAAATATCTTTGAAATGTAATCTCTAGTGCAAAGATGAAGAGAGCATGTGAGTATCATTAAATCAAACTTTCAATGAATAAAATTATCCTGTGGCAAACAAACCTTTAGGGAGAGGATGAACAAAATACCATACTGTAAATATTACTTTGGAACTTCTGGCAGTTTCTGGTATGATAGATCATTGCTATCATATAAAATAATAAACAGTGCATTTCAAATCGCAAAGACTACTTTCCAGTTTATCTTATCAGGTAGGTAAGATTAGGAAATGGCCAACTGGGATGGTACTCTTCGTTGTCTGTGAATGATGGAAAAGACAACATTCCCAGGTGAATAGGATGGCGAAATCTGCACTGTGTCAGAAAGCAGGAAGATATGTTTGCAGAAGCAGTAGAAAAAAATATAGTGAGTTTAAAACGATCAGCAAAAAACACCTCCAGCACCTCCCAGCAGATTAGAGAAGGCCTTACTTTCTTCCTTTAGCTGTCCTCAAAGACCGTCTCTAAATTATAGCATAGAATGAGGGCACTGCGGCTCCCTGGACAAACTTCAGGAGCTACTGTCGAGTGGACCCTTCCTTTCTCATTCTAACACCAGGAGAAGGGGAAGTGGCAGCAACAGCTCCCAGTCCCTTTGCAGCCCTCCTAGTGTTACACCGTCTTGGTGCAATTCTTTCCTCTTCCCGTAACAACTCATTTCTGCCTGCTACTTTCTTAGCAGTTGACTTCCAACACCAGGGAGATATAAACAATTTCTTCTTATTCCCGTTTGTGGTAGCATGTATTTCTGCTGCTGTCCCTTCACCCTTTGGCATGGCTCAGAGAGATTTTCTGCCAGGAGCTCAGATTCCAGAGCACACCTGCAACAGGCTTTGTAAAGTCTGGTGGCATTTTTCTTTATAAATGCCCATCTGACTTTAAAATTACAGCCTTAGAAGTATGTCACTGAGACCTCCGTAGAAGTCAGTGCATGGCCACACAGTACTAATTAATCAAGTTCTTCTGCTCTGGGTGGTTTAAGTCAGTGTATTCTTTTGCAGATGATAGATCAAGTGCATGGGCACTTTCTAGGCTCAGCTGAGATGCAGTTAACTGCTAAGCAACAGAAACTCCACTAATTTCTATCTATTTTAGGCTCCTAGGTACTCAACTTCTTTTGAAAATATAACTTGGAACATGAAGTTACTCAGGTGCTTCAAAAAGTTTTGCTGTGTCTCTGTGTATTTTATGGGCTGCTTTGAAAGTCTTGAATATTTATAAAACTACTTTTAAGATCGTTTGCAAGTCATAGGAATTTACAAGCTCACTAGGTAACACACTTCAAAAGGATGGGATTTGATTTAGAGACTGAAAATTATTTGTAAGTTATTTCTAACCTTTTAATTAAATTTTCAAGACCTGGAGAAAGTCATTATCATGTTCATCCTATCAAACCTACTTCAAGCTCTGTCTTTGCCTATTATTGAATTTGGAGCCACTTGGACAGTTAATAATTGATTTAAATTCCCCAAAAGACTGAGAATAAAAATTCCAAATTAGATTCTCAAGAATAAACCCTCAGCCATTCAGGTTTTGTGTATAATTACATACTGCATTTTAATTTATGATGTGAGAGTTATGGTATTTCATTCTACTACCAATTAAAATAATGGAATAACTCCTGTAGGAGTGGTGAACACTGCTTATGTTCTGATCTCAACTCTAATTAGGAAAAAAATAGGACTTAGAAAAGTCCTCCCTTCAACACCTGCCAGAAAGGCATATCCTAATATGCATAAAACATCTGGTGCAATATGTCATTCTTAACATCTGTCACCTGTCTTTACCCAAACCCTAAACAAAGATACACTTTTTCCAATAATCTCTATTTCTAAATATTTCCTTTCACATGCTGCTTCTAAACTATTCTTTCCAGGTCCAGTTCCAGATAGAAACATAAAATTTGCCAAACAGGATTAGAGCTGTGGCATGTCTAGTCTAACCACAGATGTACCTATGTAAATACAAATGAAGGAAGAAAAAATGAAGCAGAGGGTCTCTTTGCTCTTGCAGGGAATCAGCTGAAGCAGAACATCTGAATAATGTTACTATCACAGCTTGCATATGTTGGAATGTCTATTGCATTGTTGCTTATTTTGTGACTACTGTGAGTCTGATCCTCCAATGTCTTGCATTTGCATGAGCCTATGTATATATCTAACCTCTTCACATACTGATGGAAGGGCTCCTCTATGGCAGGAGAAATAGTACTGAATCCACACTGCAGGAAATGCTTGGAACAAGCCCATGTTCATGGACACAGGATAATCCAAACAGGAGGCAAAAGGTCACGGGAAACCAGGCGCCACCACTTCCACTACTTGTGGAATTACTTGTTTATATATGGTTTCCGGGTGAGACAGGAAATATTGTAATATCTCAGAATTGATTCTTCCTTTGGCATTTCAAAGTTGAACTGGGAAAAGAAGTTTCTGGAGTCCTCCATCCCAATTTCATCAATGCTATAGGGGCATATCCAGCCTGAGCTGAACTAGGGAATGAAATCACAGAATCACAGAATGGTTGAGGTTGGAAGGGACCTCCGGAGATCATCTAGTCCAACCCCCCTGCTCAAGCAGGGTCACCTAGAGCACATTGCACAGGATCGCGTCCAGGCGGGTTTTGAATATCTCCAGAGAAGGAGACTCCACAACCTCTCTGGGCAACCTGTTCCAGTGCTCTGTCACCCTCACAGTGAAAAAGTTTTGCTCATGTTCAGATGGAAGTGTCTGTGTTTCAGTTTGTGCCCGTTGCCTCATGTCCTGTTGCTGGGCACCACTGAAAAGAGTCTGGCCCCATCCTCTCGACACCCTCCCTTCAGATACTTGTACACGTTGATAAGATCTCCTCTCAGCCTTCTCTTCTCCAAGCTAAACAGGCCCAGCTCTCTCAGTCTTTCCCCATAAGAGAGATGCTCCAGTCCCCTAATCATCTTTGTGGCCCTTCGCTGGACTTGCTCCAGTAGTGCCACATCCCTCTTGTCCTGGGGAGCCCAGAACTGGACGCAGTACTCCAGGTGTGGCCTCACCAGGGCTGAGGAGAGGGGGAGGATCACCTCCCTTGACCTGCTGGCAACACTCTTCCTGATGCACCCCAGGATACGGTTGGCCTTCTTGGCCACAAGGGCACATTGCTGCCTCATGCTTAACTTGCTGTCCACCAGCACGCCCAGGTCCTTCTCCGCAGAGCTGCTTTCCAGCAGGTCAACCCCCAACCTGTCCTGGTGACTGGGGTTATTCCTCCCCAGGTGCAGGACCCTGCACTTGTCTTTGTTGAACTTCATGAGGTTCCTCTCCACCCACCTCTCCAGCCTGTCCAGGTCTCTCTGAATGGCAGCACAGCCCTCTGGCGTATCAGCCACTCCTCCCAGTTTGGTATCATCAGCAAACTTGCTGAGGGTGCACTCTGTCCCTTCATCCAGGACACTGATGAAGAAGTTGAACAAGACTGGACCCAGTCCTGACCCCTGGGGGACACCGCTAGCTACAGGCCTCCAACTAGACTCTGCACTGCTGATCACAACCCTCTGAGCTCTGCCATTCAGCCAGTTAAGATGTGAAGAGATAGTACTACCATGGAGCACAGTGCAGAGGTCCTATGGTGACTGTAGTCCCTTAACCTTTCTCCATAACCTGGGATGGGCCTACACTGCCCTACCTTCAGTTTAACATCTGGGTTTCAGTCTGCTCCAATGCAGAAAAATGGCCTTCTTGGTTCAGGCTGAGTGCAGCAAGCCGCCTTCTTGTGTGTGTGTCCCTGAGCTGCTTTGCACAGGAGGCGGGCAGGTCCCAGTGCTTGGGATCCTGGAGAGATGGTATTTAAAACAGAGCATTGCATACCCACAAGATGCATGTTTGCAGGACGTCTGGCTTGTCTGACGATTCTGCTGGAGCAGAGGTTCCCAGTGATTGCTTCTCAGAGGTTAGAAATAATGAACAGACAGTAAATATTAAGAGCCTTTAACCTGCTACCAAATCAGCTTGAAATAACTGGGATTCCAGTTCCCTGCTTGAGTGAGCTCTGGACCACCTCCAGCAAAAAATAGTTCAAAAAAGATTTTTTTTCACTGGAGCAGGTTTGTTCTGTGAGTAGCACTGAACAGTGATGCTTGCACAAGTCGGTACTCTGAATCTCAGCTCTCAGATCACATGGTTACTGAAAGCATCTTCAGTCATAGGCACAAGTCTCTGGGTACCTGAAGGGCTCACAGGGCACCAGGAACTCCTCTGTGCCTTTCCCTCGGACAGTTTAACAATTCAAACAGTTTGTAACAAAAAGGAAGTGTGTCCCTGACGGATACAGGCCACGAGGTCCAAAGTATTTTTCTCCATTGGCCAGTTGGTGGAATCAGTCTCCCTTTTGTGACTTTTCTTCTAAAAAGACTTTCTAAATTCTTTCAGGTATCAGTTGTTTCTTCCTACCCAAATCAGAATGCTCTGATTGGCCCCAGAATATGGAAAACACAGAATACTTTTTTATGATAGGCAGTAGAGAGAATGGTAAAATGGCTAAACTGATACTCTGTTACACCAGGTTTGTTAGTGGAATTGCACTGAGTAGTTATTGTGTACAGTGGACTTATAAACAAATAAAATCGTATCTTGATAGGCTGATAACTGTGTATAACAGATGCTACTTATGTCTGTTCCAGGCTCACAACATCCATTTATCATGTTCAAGTTCCTGGCAAAAGAACATTAATTTAGAATATGATCAACCGAAAATAAGCCTGCAAGCATACACAAAATTGGATAGTTACTTTAAAGCATGAGAGATCTCCATGGCAATGTGCTTCATGGCAATGTGCTTCTGTTTCCTGTTCTTTCTCCTGTGTTTCTTCTTTATTCTAGTATGTCACTGATGAGTGCTTAGAGATCATGGGCCCACTGTTGATTTGACTCAGTGGTCCAGTTCTCATGGTGTAGACCCTGCTGTCTCATTCAGTAGAAATACCTGATCCACAGCCACTGGTGCAACAGGTAGCAGAAAGGACAAACTGGGTTGTTCTCTTTTCTGTTAGTTCTCTTTCCATCAGCATTAACACTTTTGATAAACCTTGGTGCAATACTCATAATTTCTTATAATAGATGTGTTGCATTTATTTTTATGTTCTTTCCCAGCTGGAAAGGCAGCTGTAAAGACTTGCACCGAGAGTCCAAAATTAAATGTACTAGGGAGAAGTTTCTTTTCAGGCTGCTGCAATCATACTTAGTCTTAGCCCTGGAAATAAGTATTGGCTATTACCTTTCTATATGTTTCCTAAATGATGTTAAAGATACAGCTGCAGCACTGGAATTAAACAGCGGAGGGAGAAGATGGCAAGCGCAGTCGGAGGAGCGTCAAGCTGATGTTAACGCAGCATTTCAGGGAATAGTTTAAGTATCTCGAAGCACAAGGAGTGAAAGGGGAAAACCGATACGAGGCGCCCCGACCCTGCCAAGGACACGCTCGCGTTTCCAAACGAAACAAGTAAACCCAGACCGTTTCGCTCCTGTGCCGGCTCCTCTCCCAGGCTGCGCCCGCAGCAAACGCTTCGGTTTTCACAGAACTGGAAAAGAAGCATTTCTCATGCTGCCGCCTGCCGCCGCCCCGCTCCGCGCTCGCCGCCCCGCGGGCCCCGCAGCCGGGACCCCCCCCGTCCCCCGTCCCCCGTCCCCGCACTCACCCGCCGGCCCCGGGCCGGGCAGCGCCAGCAGCGCCAGCAGCGCCGGCAGCAGCGGCGGCAGCGGCGGCAGCGGCGGCAGCGGCACGGAGCCGCCCCGCGCCGCCGGCATGGCCGGGAGGCCGGGCTGGGGGGGCTGCGCGCCCCCACCGCTGCCGGGGCTGAGCTGGGATGTGTCCTCCTGCCTCCCGCCGCTGCGGCTGGGGGGGGGGCTGTGTCCCCCCCGTTATGGCTGAGGGGGGCTGCATCCACCCGCCTCCGTATCGTCCCCTCCCCCCGTTATGGCTGCGGGGGGCTGTGTGGTGGGGCGGTGGGTCGTGTCTCCATCGCTCCCCTCTGGCAGCAGGTGGTGGTGGGGGGCTGTTATTTCCACCCTGTGCCACACAGGTGGGGTGAGGGAGGTGGGATGTGGTTGCCATCCCTGCCCCATGGGCACGGGTGAGGTGGGCAGGTTGTTAGCTCCCTCCTGCCCCCCACGTAGGGGTGAGTGGTGTTTTTCCACCTTTGCCCCACGGTCACTGGTGGGGGGGAGTGTAACTAAAGTCCCATCCTCTCCCCTCCCGCCTACCCCAGGCTCTCTGGTGCTGGGGAGCCTCTGAGAGGTTGAAGAGTGTCGGGGATGAAGGAGGAAGCCAAGGGATGGTATCTGGGGAAAGGGAGACAAGCTGAGACAGCACAGGAAGGACCAGGGTGCACTGAGTTCATGGGGAACCCCAAAAGATGATGATCAGGTAAGTATTTTCTAAGGAAAGACATGTCTCCATGAGATCATTTGTGAAGTGGATGAGGGAGTGAAGGTCCTGTGTCAGCCTGTGGCATCAGTGCTGGTGGTTTTCAGATGATATCAAGGGGACAGGACACCTGGGCTCTGCCAGTGAGCACAGGTGGCAGCTGCAGGTGTTACCCAGCCATCAGAGCAAAGAGTATATAAAGAAAAAGCACTAAACTTCTTGAAGAACCAAATAAAAGAAAGCGTCTTGCAGGAGCTGAAGGAGCCAGTGGGCATCTGGATCTGAGACCGAATGGACACCACCAGGTGGGAAACTGCTAGAGAGGGCTGTACACTTATGAACTTAACAAGCTAAACCTTTGGCAGTCTTAACAGTCTCCATATTGCAGACCTTTCTCTTCCCCTTTCCTCTCATCCTCTCCCATTTAATAGCATGTAACGGGCTGGGAGGTCATGAGTTCCTGACGTCTATTTATACTCATATCTTAAGAAGTTCACCACTGCTTTGCTCATGGATATACTTTTTCTTTTGAAAAAGCATTGCAAGCAGTAATAACTCACTATTAGCTGAAGTGAAGAAAAAAAGAAGTCTGAAATGTCATAGCAAAGTAACCTGGCATTTCCTGAGAATTTTGTTTTCAGGCACTTTTAATACAAACAAATCACTGTGGCTAGGGACTCCAGCTCTCTTTATAGCTGGTTCAAGTATTAATGCTCAAACAGGTGAATAACATGTCTAGCCCAGCACATGAAGTGTAGCCCAGGCACATAAATAGACACGTTTAAATCCCCTGCCACCCTTTATTTAAATGCGAGTGCTCATGTACATTTTGCAGAAGACACTAAAGAAGTGTTTGCCTTACGCAGAGGGGTGTGCGCTCTTGTTCCCTTCTCAGAGCCTTGATTTCTGCAGAGAGAGCATATTTCCAGCCCCTGGAAGAGGCGTTCTCAGCAGAAGCACAACCCCAGCGCAGATAGCCACCAGTGGGCCCGGTGGCCACGCCGGTGCGACTGTGGCACAGGACACGGCGAAGGGCCGCGGGTGCTGGCCGGGGTACTGACGCATTGTGCGACTTGTTCTGCGATTTCGAAGGATGTTCTTAGGCCACGGCCAATTTACTGGTTGTTGTATTTACAAACCAGAATCAGCTGATCTTTGTTAACATTTTTTCAGAGTCGCTCCCCCTGCTGTCCCTTCACCCTTGTTCCTCTGTTTCATTTCAGGCTTTCTGAAGCCTTCTGTCACCCCAGAGCACAGCCATTTCTTTCAGCTCTCTGCACTAATGATGAGGGTCTAGTTCTGGTGAGGAGGCTAGAACAAAAGTGCGAGTGAAGGAAAATCTGAGTGTAGCTCGTATCTTGAGGAAACAGAATTTTTTTCCAGTCAGCAGCATATCTATATTAAGAAAGTCCTGTCCCAGTCTCCATTTGTTCATTCTCACTTACCCTAGCACAGAGTAGAGATTTCTGCTCTCACATTTATGCCAGATTTACTGCTTGTGAACCTGTGCTCCAACTAAGAGAGCAGAAACTTCCTATGTTGTATAAGACAGAAAGGAAGGAATGGTAACACTTTTTTTTTTCTAAGTCAGATACTGGTACTGGCTAGGTAAAATTAACTACTTTTATGTATATCATGGCAAATTCTTCTCATGGAAGAGTGTATGAGTGACAGGAAGATATTTCAGACAGCAGTGGGGCTCTCAATGCCTGCATTCAATCTTATTGAGCAGAAGTTATGCTAGGAAGCAAACAAACAGTCTCTCAAGAGACATGAAAGGAATGACCATCGGTTTATTTCATCTTGTAAAAATCAACTCTTGTTTCCCCACACTGAGCTTCCATTTATCTCCTTTATTTTCATAAAAGGGAAAGGAAGCTATAGATTAATGTCTCACATCACATGATATCTGATCCATTAAAAAGCAGCACTGATAAGATCCAGAGATAATAACAACATAGCTGAAGAGATTGTAGCCATGCTTTGGAGTCTTCAGGACGGTCTAAGTGAAATAAAGTGTCTCACTCCCACCACTGTCTTACATTGTGTCAGTTCTTCCCGTGTGTAGCCAGATCACAACAAGAAGAAGATGAACGCAGCATATTGTAATAGTACATAGTGCTTTGTTGATGTAAGTGGCTTTATGTTGATCTGGAGTAAGAGAGTAGAGTAAGGTCATATATATTTTATAGACAACGTGGATTTACCAAGGTAAAACATGCTTAACTTCTAAGACGACATATCTAGATCTATGGATGAGGGAAAAGTGATGGATGTCATCTACCCTGACTTTATCAAGGCTTTTGACATGGTGTCCCATAGCTTTCCAGTTTCCAAGTTAGGTTAATAAGGTCTGGATAGGTAGATTACCAGGTGGCTGAAAAACTAGCTAGGTTGTCAATGTAAAATTCAAGAGACAAATGCAAAGTCATGCACCTGCATCTGCACCGTGGGAAGAATCCATCGCAATGGTACTGACTGGCTGTGGAGCAGCTCTGCTGAAAAGGTGCTGGGAGGTCCTGGTAGACACAACCTGAACATGAACCCAGTCGTGTACTCTGGCAGTGATGAAAATTAACAATGTACTGGGCTGTAACAGAAGCGTAGCCAGAAGTTTGAGGGAAGTGATTATTCTCCTTTACTCAGCATCTGTTAGACCACACATGGAATACTGTGACCAGTTTTGGGGCCCTCAGTAAAATAAAAATGCTGATAAACTTGAGCAAGTCTAATGAAGGGCAATCAAAATGATCAGGGGTATGGAGCACATGCCCTGTTAAGGGAGGCTGAGGGAAATAGGCCTGGAGAAGAGAGGGTTTTGGGGGACGTAGGAGCAGCCTTCCCACATCTGTGAGGAGGTCATCAGGAAGACAGAGCTCTTCACAGTGTTTTTTTGGTAGTAGGGTGAGAGACAGTGGACACCAGCTGAAACAAGAGGGGATTCAACTTGATATAAGGAAACATTTTCTCACCATGAAAACAGACAAGCAGTGAAACAGCCTGGAGAGACTGTGGTCCTTGGAGGTTTTCAAGACCCAAGGGGTTATAGCTCTGAGCAACCTGGTCTGAATTTAGTGTTGACTGTGCTTTGAGCAAGAGGATGGAGTAGAGACCTCCCAAAGTCTCCTTCAATCTGAATCATTCTATGATTCTGTGATTTCAAAAACTTTAAGTATTCATAGCCATCAGCAATAGCTCTTTCACTGCCCAAACTATATATTTATATACGGGGTACCTGTTCCTAAACTAGACAGGAGTTAATTCAAAGTGAAGTGCTTCAGAGAGTGCTGGTTTCCGGACAGAGGAATTTAAAAAGAGGGGAGGGGGGTGAGGAAGAAAAGCCACTCCCCCTCAAAAAAAAAACCACACAAAAAACCAAAAAACCAAAAAACAAACAAACAAACAAAACCCCCAAACCTCTAACCTGTCTTTTAAGGAAGTAAAGAAATCCCACCCTTAACTCCTTCCCTTCTAGGAACAGACTTTATTTTTGTGTGTGTAATAGATTTTGAGACCATGACAGATCATTATAACCTGCTGTACAGCACAGGCCAAAGATCTTCAAAGTTTTAACTTCTGACTGAGCTATTACATGTCTTTAAGAAGAACTTCCCACCTTGATACAAAAGTTGGTGAGTGCTGTGCATGCTGATTCAGTGGTTAAGTTGCTACTGCTATTAGGAGCGGCTTCTTATTTCTAGTATTTTTGTTTCTTTTTTCTTTTCTTTACTGTCAGTTTCCACTTGTGAGAGCCATTATGTCATCATCTCCCCTCCTCCCTCAAAATTAAAGATCTAACTAATGTCAGGAATTTTTTCCTCGCACAGGCCCTTGTAGATTGTGACCAAATTATCTCTGACCATTCTCTGAAGTAGATTCCTAATCATCTGATTATCTTCTTTAGATATTAGCCATCATTAGTTTTGACTTGGTCCTTTGAAATGTCCCTAGTTCCTCTGATAAAAAAGAAATAATAGTGCTTTAGAAAGAGACTCAGTAAGTTCTTTTGTTCTTCAAGGTGCAGGTTATCTGGTCCTGCTGCTACAAAATCATGATTCCAAGCCTTTCCAACTAACGTCAATGGGCTTTGGCTAGTGCCAATAATGGCAACTGAGCCCATGTGGAGACTGTACAACAACTAATATATTCATAGAAAAAAAAGAGCATTTGCCATTTTCCTACTGTTTTTTCCATCTGATCATCTTTTCAATCCCTATAAACTTCTTTTCCTCTACTTTCTAACCTTTTGCTCTGTGGATATATTAAAACAATGTAGAGAACCTTCATGTCTCTCCTCATTTTGATACCAATAATACTAATATCCCAGAGTCATAATAGTTAGGAGGATTGAGTTGAACAAATGGAAATGTAGTGTAATATTGTACATGAAAGATACTCCTGTCTGCTTTAGAGTTACTGGCTGGAACACAGAATCCTTATAAATAAAATTACTAAGTCATGACCCTATAGCAAAGGAAAATCATCTATGTAATGATGCTAAACAGCATACAATAATCCTTAAAAATTAAAGTGCCTGTTATTTTGCTCTGCTCTTGCCTGCTTCTGTTACAGCTGGGACTACTAGTAAATAGTGACTGTCCTCCCAGTGAGTTGCTTTTCTTTCTCCCACTTCTAAGATCTATGTGTAAAAAGCACTACATGAAAATTTTTATATTTATTTACTATAAGAAAAGAGATAAGAAAATACACCTAGTAACAATATGAAAAGGATAAGTAAAGACATCATAAAAAAATGTGTCATTTGCAACTGCAGCAAACATTTCCAGCTAAGGAAGAACTTTGTGCCCCAAAAGAAAGTCATATTTTTATTCTTAATATCAATATGCACTATGGCCAGGGTCACTGGTATTCACACAGTTCTCCAGAGAAGCGTCATGGGAAGAGAGTTGCTTAGTATCTTGACAGGATGAGAGAAAATATTTTTTTCCTATAGCCGTATTATTGTAAAAATGCAGCCTTGGTAGAACAAGGAATGTACATTGTACTGCACCAGTTTTTTTGCACTGTTCGATATTCCAGACTCAGAATACTGGGACATGCTCAGTTCACCAGGAGCTCCTAAAGATTCATTTGTTTGTCATTACTTGCTACACCATTTGATGCATATACAGATCACTCTGCTTCAAGGCAAACTACACACTGTTTAAAAGTGCACATACTTGCACACAGTGACAGCTTTTCTGGAGTGGCAGCTGGAGGTCAGGAAGGATACTCTAGACATCTCAGATGCCATCAGATGCCCAGGATGCCTAGGCTTAGGTAGTTGTGTCACATCTCTAAAAGCCTGGAGCCGAATCCCACCCTTACTCTGCAACTGGAAACTTTGCTACTTCACTAGAATGGGCTCTTTAAAGAATGATCTGGTAGAGCATTTATTCCTGTATCTTAAATTTTCAGGTTTGGGTTTTTTGACATTTGTCACTTCCTTTTATCCTGGATGTGAATTTCTGTTAATGTTACATGTCAATATTTCAGCCCAAACAAAGAGTTGCTCAGAACATTCAAGACATAGCACTAGAACATGCAACTTGGATTGCAGGCTTTTCTCTCTTTCTCTTCCTTCCTTCCTTCCTTCCTTCCTTCCTTCCTTCCTTCCTTCCTTTCTTCCTTTCTTCCTTCCTTCCTTTCTTCCTTTCTTCCTTTCTTCCTTTCTTCCTTTCTCCAAAAGTAACAAACAAAAGAAAAATGAGTGACTCCCAGAACAATGTTTTTATATGAGTTTTGACAAATAGGGCGATCACATATTTGTCAAATTGTCCTTGTCTTCTGGAACAGGGCAATTAAAAAAGTAGTTTACCAGGCTGGATGTTCTGTACCAAATTGCAGACAAACTCTCATAATACTAGGTTCACCCAAAAGTCTGCACATGCATTAGTTTTCATCCTATTGATTGGTCTCTGCTCAGCATTCAAGTTAATTTTCCAGGAGTATAGACATAAACAAATTCTCAGAGCACAGTTGAAACTTCTGGAGCCTTATGAGACTTTTGGTGTTATTTTGGGTTTACTGTATAAATACCCCTGAGCCCTGACTGTGCAAAGTACTCAGCATTCTGTCCCAGTTCCAGCAAAGCACATAAGTACGTGTTTAACCTCAACTTTAGACTTCAGTGCTTCTCTGGACCAGGGCCAGAGAGAGTACTATACTGAAAACCCATCCCAGAGGTATGTTTGTTGTGTAGATAAGCAGAAAAGGCAGCCTTTTCAAAGGCTGTCCTTACCTCCCTTTTCAACTGCATTTTTTAATAAATAAGTAACTAAATAAATAACATTACCCAGCATTTTTTCTCCAGCTATTTGGCAAAGACATTATGAAAAGCTTTCTCTGTGTTGACCTTTAGTAAACATGCAATACCACATGCATTGGCTAATAAAGGAAAGAAGGATGTGCTATAGTGATGTTGCTGAAAATGTGACTATGGGCTGAATTTTCACAGCAGAGTGTCTTATTCCAAGGGTTAGCACCATTTTACGTGATGCTAGCAGCTATTTAGTCTTAGTTCAGGTTTTTTTGGTACCCCCAACATTATATTTTTGTAAGTAAAGACTATAAATGATCATTTTCACTCACTTGAATAAGCTTAGAACAGAGCTGCATTAAAAGACAAGCCTGCAGTATGTATATAAAGGGTAACTGCACTTTTAGACTGTGAACATGAATACATGATTTTTGTGCAATGCAGATATACACTGTTGAGTTGCAAAGAACAGGCATACAAATACTTTCTGAAGGTACACGCCTGTACCTCCTCCTTACACGTCTGTGTACCCTATCCTGGGAGCCAGCATTGCCAAAGGAATAATGCAGACTCCTGTTTATTCTTATAATTTACAGCTGAACACCACTAGATGTCCTCTGCTGCTAACTCTATCCTTTACACACAGCTAAGGCATTGCTACCAAATCCTCTTTTTACAAGTATGTTCCTTGCATTGAAAAGAACGTTATTGCCAGATCATTTTTGCTTTTTGGCAAATGCTGTATGACAAATGTTATAAAAGATGGGACTGTGGTCTCACCTTTTCGAGGTGTTTTTTAGAGGTGTTTTAGCTCCCTTCCCTTCTTCTACTTCACCTTCCTACCTGCACTGTCACCACCTGCTTTGGGGGGCATGAGAAATGAATAGCTGTATGCTCTGAGACTTGACTCCATACCACCAAAGGATCAGCCAGACTCTTGTCATCCAAAAGCTCTTACCCCTTCTTCCCCAACATGAGCTCTTCACACCAACAGTCACAATTTCCCTCTGTACCTGCAAAATTGCTTGGTCTCTTTTGCTCTGAGCTGGAGCTTGGATTAGAGTTGAACTGAGCCTGCTAATGCTATTAAAAGGACGGCAAAACTTTGTATACAGTCTAGCGGTCTTTATGATAATGAAGTCCATATATGTGGATTTATAAGAACAACCTCATATATGGTGCATGGGGAGGGGATAGATGCATTGTGCATATAAGAGTCTATCTCAACAGAGAAAACTGGAAAGCTGTATGTGTGCAGCAAAAGAAGTGGGTTTTGTTTACATGGAATAATGTATCATTAACAGAAGTAAAAACTCTTGCCAAGTGACAGACAAGCTTATTATCTGCAAACTGTCTTCATTTTTTTAGGAATGCACATTGTGTGTGAGAACTAGTGGATGACTTTTGTCTTAGACCACTTGAAGGATGCCTTGCTTGAGACTTTTACTGAAAACCAGATTTTACATTTCATGGTTGCTTTAATTGCAAGGACTCTTTGGGCTCAGAGCACCGTTAAAGCAAGAGTTTCTCTGTATTATCATCTGTTAAAACTCTGTTATCTAAGGTGAGAAAAGGGAAAAACTTTTCATAAAGGGAAACGTCTCTTGCTAGAACATTTAGGCATTGGATTATTTTTACATAAATTGGCAAAAGAAATTTCATTGAATAGATTTGTGTGGAAAGAGTCTATACTACAGAATTAATTATGATTCACTCATTCTTTCAGTTTCACAAGAATAGTCTAATTTTGCTTGATGATGCAAGTGATGTCTTATTCTATAAAATCTTTTTCTTGCCCACATATTTTTATTATTAGTGAAAGTTTTTGAAAACGGGAGGCCTTATTTTCTATTTCCTTGTGCTTTGTGTGTTGATTTTCTTTACAAATTTATTCTTATTATTTGTATTGTGCTTGTGCCTTAATCTATTGTGCTAGGTTTTGCAAAATACCTAAATGAGAGATACCGTTTCTGGCCCCAATAGTTTGCAGTCTGGCCATGAATGCAGACGCAGTTAAGGGATGTCAATCAACTTGTCCAAATTCAAGAGACCTTAAAATGTCTTCCAAAAGCCTGAATGTGCCCCAAAGCGGCAAATTTATCACTTGACAAATGAGGGCCTGTTTTTTCATGCTTTGTAATGCCTAGCATCCTTAACTAGCTCCACTGCATGATATATTCCAGTTTTATGCCTTAAGCTGCAACACTATATGTTCATAGCCGTGGAAGGCAGACAGCAGGTAATTAGAGGAACCAGACTAGGAAGTGAGTTAACCAAGAGGTAATTATGGTCTGAGTGATCAATGTGAATTATCGCAGTGGCATTTTATTGTCATTTGGCTTTGCAGAAGCTGTAAATGAGTTTTCAATGATGCAAAGAACTGTGGACTAAAGGCTGGAATTTTTTGATCCTCCTTTCCACCTCATACCTAATACTGGTAAATTCTAATGATACTGCTTTGGTTTTAGTGTTTTTCCAGCACTGACAGTATAGTTGTGATACTGGCAGTGATTTCTCTGGTTTTCCTGATGCTTCACTTTATATCTAATTGTGGCACTTCACTTTGCATGTAGCTTTTCAAGTCAGGCAAGAATTAATTTCATCTCAGTAAAATCAGTCATGTTGCATCTCCTCTTATTTATACTACTTTAATAACTTCATGACCTCCAGTTAAAACTGGAATAGGAGAAGAGTCTGGCTCATTATGTGCATGTTCCTCCAGACATGGAATGGATGCACAAACTGACATGGCCAGTTATGCATTTGGCTTTGGCATCTGGTCTCAGTCACCTCACATTTAGTAGCTTTCTCCACGAAGCTGCCTAACCTTTGAGATACAGTCCAATTTGAAAGCTTGCACTTCCATTAGCAACTAATAAAATCAGCAGTATCCACTGACTGATTTTCTCTAGCTCAAAGAGCAAGGCAGAAAGAAAACAGGAGTCTATAGCAACATTGGGACTAGATATATAAAAGAGAAGTCCCCTGAAACAGTTGTCTCTTTCTTGAATATTTCAGAATTAAAAAAAGTTTGCTGTATTACTCTCAGCATCTTGAGAAATATATACTCTGAATGGCAGCTGTTTGGAGACCAGGGTGGCAGATTTCTTTTTTATTATTCCTCATTGTATGGGCTAAATCTTGTTCTGTACACATCACACTCAGGAAATATCAGTCTAACGATAAGAAATCAGAAAGATCATTCTAAGTGGATAGGCCTTTTATTTTGCCTAAATATTTTAAGAGGAAATGAAGCACTGAGGGGTCCTTCTGGGACTCATTTAGATTTGAAATCATTACGCCATCAGTCTAAGGTCTGCTATAGCACAGGACAGAACTTGGAATAAATGCCTCATATGAAAGCAAAATGTGTCCTGGCAGCACTTTTCCTTTCAGGGGTGCTTTTTGGAGATAAACAGTGCACATAAGAGACCAATTTGAACTGTGACCATTACACACTAATGTCACAGAGCCTGATCTAGCGTGACTTATGCAGGAAACTAAATTCAAGGTTTTCCTGAGAAACAACTGCAAAAACTAGTGATCTAAATTCTTATCATGAGAGTCATCAGCATGGAGCCTGAGCAGCCTTCATTTGTCACTAAATCTGGGATCATAAATGAACTTTGTGCGTAGGTTCATATTGCAGCTTCCTGTGCAAACACGCTACATCTAACTGCAGACTTACCCCTTCCTGGAGCTGACTTCCATTAACTCCATCTCTGTCTTCCCTCGCCCCCCCAAACATCAACAGAAAGGCAATGTAATCAATCAACTTGCCACCAGATCTCTAAGTCTGATTTAGTTGCTTCTAGGGTATCCATCAGGGAGGCTAAATCGTCAGTCTCTATCTCCTCTTTTCAAAGAGCTTGCCATGTTCAGTAAGTTAAGAAGGCTTCAGCCTCAGCAAGTCAGATTAACTCACCTCTTTGTCAAGCGTCGTCAGCAAATGCTGATGGGGCAGGAGATTTCAGGCAAACACTGCCAGTCTGTCACAACCTTGGGCTCCCCAATTCCTCTCTCTGTCCTTTTTTTGCCTCATAACTGAAAACAAAGAAGTATAGAAAACACCTGTGGTCCTGACTCATCACATATTTAATTCAGTTCCAATCTTTCTTTAGGTTTTGATGAAGGTCACGTCAGGTCCTGACAATATAAATATTCAAGCTCCCAGTTTTTGAAGTTCTTATTATGTTTTTTCTTTTTTTCCCCATTTGCCATTACTATGAAATGTCCTTGTTGCTATGTACAAATGAAATAGTGAATATTAACTAGTAATTGGTCTGAAAGTGCTAAACTGGGTGATACACAAATTGCAATAATAATAATCTTGTGTCCTGTGCATTCTTGTCCTGAAAAACTAACTGAGTTAGGAGCAATAGTTTCCTGACAGTTTGTCTAAGCTGTCACTTACCTTGTCTGTCTTATTCTCTAATATGTCACTATTTCTGTCACTTAATCTGTCACTTTTTTCTGTCACTGTCACTTTTTCTCCAATCAGTGGTTGCATATTAGATTGACAAAAACTTGTCACCATGCCAACCCACTTAGAATGAGCTTGGACAGGAAATACAGCCAGTAAGGGACAGAAGTTCATGAGAAAGGGTTTCCAGCATTTTTCCAGCTGACAGGAAACTACATTTACCGCAAAGGATTTCTTGATGTTTCTATTCCAAAACTTAGGTCAATAGTCAGACATTCTGTTCCTGACTCATGCAAGAAAAATGTAAAACATCTGGCCAAAATCTATGCTATGAACGTGCTACAGAGAAATTCATGACCTTAACCTGAAGGCTCATTGGATTCACTTCTAAGGAAGACAACTTTTATTTGAAGAACAACCACTTAGGAGCATTCTACAAGATTCTTGGTGCTCTGATTGGGGCAGCAGAATGCCTTCCACCGATCAGTGGCAAAGGGAGGAATAATAGAGTATAGCACTCTTCTGCATTATTCAAAAAATAGAAAAACAGTATTTATTTCTCCATTCCATTGCATTAGGGATCAAACACTGTTTTCTTGAAGCTTGAATAAGCAATGAGAATGTAGTTATAATAATAATAATAATAATAATAATAATAATAATCATGCACAAGCTGAAGCTAGTAAGAGGTCTTTCCATCTACATAGTGGGTGCTTACATAGCACAAAATCACTGTTAAGCTATTTAGTTCATACATTTCACATGTCAGGTGTCCTTTTATAACTCCTGTTTCAAGTAATGAAATATTTATCCTTTTGTGGCTAAAGGGATAAATGGCATGACCAACGACAAAGAGGGAGTATTAGCAGTGCTAGGGAATGAACCCTTCAGAGCCAGCCTAACATCTGTATAAAAGTAGATTCAAGAACTGAGGACTTGTCCCTTAACATACCCTCATTCTGGAAAAATCTCTTAAGTAGAACATAGTTTGAATTGCAGAAACGATCATCATAGAGTCACAGACAAATTATAATTTGAGCATCATGGAGCATCAAGACTAGCGCTTGGAAGATGATCAGAGATGTCTCTGCAGATGGATGCAGATCTGCCCAGTAAAAACACATTAACATGTGGCTCTTAAGAGAGCTTTGTAACTCTCCAGCTAGTTGGTATTTGGCTAGTTCAGAGCATAGCAGGACAAGCTCATGTTGTACGTGTCTGTGTAGACATATCCATAAATTCCAGTCTCGTGCCTAATTCTCTAACTCATACTGCTTCACCCAGAATGACGCAGAAGCACGTTACCGTATCATTGTTCACCAACTCTCAGACACCAAGGCCTTAAAGAAATGCAGTGGAGCAATTTTTTTTGCTCCCTGTGTTCAAGTCTGATACTCATCTGCAGAACTGTGACTTTGAAGCATCTGGAAGAACGGTTCTGAAACCTGGAAAGGTGCCTGTAAATCTGCCTGTCTATGGTCAGTCCCTATCTCCATATCTATCTATTTCTTTTTCTGGACATGCAGCACAGGAGGAGAGAGTTGTAGTCAGCATTGGGATCCAATGGTTGTGTGATGTTTAACTGCTGATATACTCTTTTATGCATAATTAATTAGCTTTTTGATAATGGATTCTTAATTACTGGAAGAAATAGTCATAAAATATCTCTAGGTAGGGCATTTAAAGCCATTACTGTAGCATCCTGTGAGCCTTTTTTATGTGACACAGATTTGTTTTGAATTTCATGTCTTTTAGCATGTCTTCCTTCAAACAAATTCATTTCTTTCTCCCTGTTTCTGTTTCACAACAAAACTCCTTTCACAGGGGGCTTTTCAATGGTTTTCCCAGTCCTGGTGATGGTTACACCTTTCTCACATTAGTTACCCTTAATTTCCACCAAAAATCAGAGCAGAGCTGAGGTCTGGGGGGAAATGTTCTGCAGTCTGGGTAACAGGCTTTACGCTTGTTAGAAGACACCATTTAATGCAAACATATATGTAGATAGGACAAACTCAGGAAGTTGTTTTAAATATGCATTTTGTTCAGGATGAAAATATTCCCATGGGAACCAGCACATCAGCTGTTTCCAGCCTGACAGGGAAATGCAATTTGGATGGGAACAGGTGGAATTCTTCCCAGTGTGTGAGTCATTTTTTCTCTGGCTTCTCTTACAGACCTTGGTACAGATCCTAATGCAACACACTCTATTCTTTTTAGTTCTTTGTTTTGCTCTCAACCCAAGCAAATGGGCAACATGAAGGGTGACTAAGCTGGTGGACAGGACTGTATTTTTCAAGGTCATTGACTTTGTCTGACAGTGGATTATCTTGGTTTTGTCTATTTGTTCAAATAAAATGCAGATGGGTAACTTGGGCTGCAGATAATGGACCAAGGAAAGAAAACAGAAACAATATTACTCGATGTTTTCTGAATAGTCAAAATTTGATTAAAAAATTGAGTCAGATTAGGATGTGGCTTCCTTAAACATTAGGAGTATCTGCATGTAATTTTTAATTTCAGGTGAACTACAGATCTCAGAGAGGTCAGCAAATACTTCATGGAGAAAAGTATTACCAGAAAGGTAAGTGTATCATGCTCCTCTGTTGTCTCATTCACTATTCCCCTAATACTGTTTCTGCCAAGGTGCCATCCTTACTAGGCTGAAGAATAGGTCTTAACTGGGGATAGTATAGATGCTATAGCATAGTACAGATGAGACTGAATGAAAAATGTCCAGCATGCCAAGACAGTCTGACCATGCTTCTGAGCGAGCAGTCTCTCTTCTGTTGATTAGCCTGAGTTTACCTGTGGCACCTGAAACACTACAGAGCAAAAGCCCCAAGTCTTCCTATGAAAGCAATTTGCTCCAGGGTTCGAAGGGAAGTGGCATACGAATGGCGAAAGCATAGAGTGCTTACGATGTGAAGCTCCTTTGCTCTTCTGATGGAGAGCAGCAGGAGGCACTGATAAATAGCACACCTCTTATTAGACTCTCCTAGAGCTGAGCACGTGTTTTAAGGGGTCTCCCTTGACTGCATGCTGTATACAAAAATGATATTCCCACGAGGCAGAAGATCTCATTTGTGTTCTGTGTGATCTGCGTTGCAGAGCCTTGAGGCCGCAGTTGCGATCAAGGTCCCCCTCCTGTTTCAAAGGTGTTTGTTTTGCCTGGATGAGAGATTGGAAACATTTGTGAACTGTGAATATTTTCACAGGGCAGTAAAAACATTTCCTGGCCAGCCTCAAAAACACCCCAGAGTTAGAGGTGAACTCTGACTCAAAAATCCTCTAGTCTGCAAACAAAAAGAATGGAGAAAACAAGTGCTTTTGTTCCCATTTTTCAGGTGACAAACAGGTGCAGATTTTGAACAACTTTCCCGAGATACATGTCTATGCAGCATTTCGTAGGCTGCTCCGGGCTTTGGTAGGCTGCCCCAGATCCCCACAGAGGACAGCTGGAGCGTGCTCCAGCCTGTCCGATGGGTTAACATGTCAGCAGACACATGTCAGTCAGCCATCCCATATGGGCAGCAGATGGGGAAGCTGCTGGGTGATTCTGCTTACAGCTGGCCTCATACCTGCCCCTGAAGCGTAGCGTGGCCTGTGACAGTCAAAATTAGAACCTAAATCCCACTCCAGAGCCTCCCTGTACAAACATCGTTCTTGCTATGGATAGCATGAGTAAGTGTGTGGGTGATGAACTATATTTAAAGACGGACAGGAAAGAGTTTTCTTCAACTTACAAAAATGTTCACAGTTTCACCCATGTTCCCATTTCTCATCAGGATGAAACCAACATCTAACAAATAAATAAAAGCAGCTGCCATGGAAAGCCTTGAACTCCCTGGGTCTGTTACTGAGTATGTGGGAAACCTTTCTTCCTCATTTCATATATATGGGGAAAACATGTTTTTATGTGTATATATAAACCTAAATCATCTTCTGAACAGGGCTGAAATTACAGTTGCAGGGATGCTGGTATCTAAACCTAAGGCTGTTTTGACAGTGTCATCTCTGGATACAAATGTTCTCTCTGAACTTTTTTCATCTCTCCAGAATAGCGTATAGGCAGATTTCTCTCTCATGAAACTCCCTTGAAATTACAATAGAGATTAATTTTGCCCCATGCTCTTTTGTGTTAACTGCTTTCTTCCAACAATATTTGCTTCTTCTAAAGGCTGAAGGATAGAAAAACCTGCTATTTTAGGGAGAATTAAATGTGCTTCTATATTGCAATGAATTTCTGAAGACTGGTGTTAGGGAGCTTTGCTCTGAGTACATTGCACCTTGAATAGGCTTTGATGATCCTTGTGTCTTTTCTGTGACTTTCTTATCAGCACTGCAACAAATCCCACAAATAAGCTGGAAACAAATTAATAAAAACACAGTTACCATGGAAGGAAGCTGCCCTGTCAAAGACTTTGATTTCACATCTCCATTACTGGCAGGTATCTACCACCACTGCCTGAACTGCCTGGGAGAGGAGGTGTCTGTCCAGTCTTCTCCATGGTCATGGGTGCCATGGGAGAGATGTGTGAGCCATAACCCAAGTGAGAAGCTAGGCTCTGCTGACTTTCTGTCCCTGGCCCTCCAAAACAGCATATGTCTTGGTTAAAGCTAATTAAATTATCCCTTGGGGGCATCAGGAGGAGACAGCAGCAGTTCAAGTGACTACGAGTGGGTCTGGTAGTGGAGAGTGATAAAACGGCTCATACACCCTAAGTGTGATGGTGGTGGGGTTGGGAGTGGGAAGACATCTGGCTGAGTGAAAGCTGCTGCCACGAGTGGGTTGAAGGAGATGGCAGCAGCAGGGGAGTCGCTCCCTGCTGCCTATGCCAGCACTGGTGGGGCTGTGCTGCTGCAGCTGCAACGTGAACACTAGCAGGGAACAGCCTGGCAGGTCCATATGCCAGGCTTGTGAGCGATGAGAGCATGAGCTCAGTTATAACTGACCAGCACTGCTGTGATCCCAGAGGTTGAAATGGCTACAGGTTCATGTGCTCTGGAGCTACATGCAACTAAGACCTTCAGGTAACGGAAAGATTCCCCACCAGTGTTGCCACTCTGGTGTAAAACCCCTGCAGCTACCTGCCCTCTCTCTCACCCACCCCTGTCCTCCAGTTCTGACCTTGAACATGTCATTAAATGGGTCAGTGAGCTACTCCTGGGAAGCTCCTAAGAATTATATCTACTGTACTCTATTTCAGACCTTGCCTTCTTCTTCCCTTGGCAAAGCTTGTCCCATCCCAACAGTCCTACCAAAACATCATGGGCATGATCTGCCAGGGCGTTTTGTGCTCAGCAGCAGTGGATGTTCAGGTATCAATTCTAACATGCTTACAGTGAGTGGGCTCTATCCAGGTTACGTTATGCTACGAAGCAGACTCTCCAGATGTTTGCACCCTTGTGTCAAGAGGCCCTAGCCAAACACTGCACAGTTTTAGCTTTGCAAAATGCAGTTTTGCTTTTCACACATTTTGGGGATGATTTATTTAGGCTGCATTTTTATGTTTCTGCTTTTAATACTGTGAGTGGATGTCAGTTATGATGATTTGTGAGTCTGGTACTTTGATATTCTGGTATGTTTGCTTTTGTGGTAAGTAAATGGGAACTAGTTGCATTCTACAGAGCTATTTGTGGTAAATATGTGAGGTTTAAACAGGATTGAGGGAAACTGTATGGTAGTCTGTTGTGTTTCAGTTGTTACAGTGCACAACAGTCAAGGACTGGAAATGTTTACTTCAGGATCAGTACTGGATTATGGTCTTTACAATCATAATTAATATTTATTCATGCTGAATTGAGTTGATCCTCAGAGTTATCTCTGAGGCTTTTCTTCTTACTAGCAATTTCAGTGGTTCCTGTCTAATTCCAGTAGTACTGTTTTTCCTTCTGGAGAGACTGAAGTGTATTGATAAGGCCAGCTCAGGCTGGCTTGTGCAAACACTGGCAAGGACTGGCACGTCTGCTACGTGCATGAAACTATTCTGCGTGGTTTGCTGTAGCTAGTGGGAGTTACAGGAGTTTGCATTTTGCAGCATGTATTTCCAGCAAATATATTTTGCAGCAATTTTTTTTACATATTTGAACTCTATAGTAAAAATTCACAGTTAGCATCTCAACTACATTCCCATCCTATGAATTCTGAAGATCGAAAATGTTTAGTGTTCTGCGTCAGAGAGAAAATGAACATCATCTGGAGTTTGTAATGAAAAATGTGAGACCATCAAAATAGTCAATAGCCTTGGGACTGGGGCACTGTCCTCACAGTGGAAGGAATCAGAAATGTAAGAGACCTAAATTCAAGTTCTCGGTCTGACTATGGCAGAGTTGGGACTTTGAAGATACTCTTTCACATCCCAGATTAATGGTCTGAAATTGGTTGTTCTGGGTCAAAGTCACTCCATTTTGACCAGGGATCCATGCTGAAGTTGAGAAGTTTGTAGAAATTGATGAGAGGTTTGCTGGATTCATTCCCACACATATAAAAAGGCCATATAAACAGCTTTTACTAGTCCTCAGATTAAAAGCCACTGGAAAATTGTTGACTTGTTCTGTTCTTGTGTACTGACCAGTTGTCCTCAGACTAAAGAAATCTTCGTTTTGCTCACTTCATATCCTCCATTTGGGAAATAAGATCCAGCTTTCTAAGCCAGCTGTTGTTAAATCAGCTAAGTGCTAGTATCAGCAACATGCAGCTGAACTCTATGAAGAGTAACAGTCTCTTATACATTTCTCTGTATTCTCTGCGCTGATCCAAAAGGTTCCCAAGCCTTTAAACAAATGGCTTTGCTCGTCTTTAGTGTTATTTAGCACTGAATCTTGTCAGATAGGTTCTTGCAGACTGCAAATACCACAGGGACACAACACTGGCTATGAGAAGAATTCATGAGTTGACTGGCTGCCCACACAGGAATACAACGCCCTGCAGAGAGCTAGAACACTGTTTGTGTGCTGCACTTCCCTCGTGTTTGCTTAGTGTTAGGACCAGCTGCCTTCTAAATTTCATAATTCATTTCCGAAAATGTAAGTCTATGCTATTGCAGTTACACTGTCATAAAATGAATAAGCAGAGTCCACATGCAAAAATCATTCCTTCGAAAACATCTTACTGAGTTTTCTTTAGACAGGTATGTTAGCATCGTCAGTGATCACACTTCTGTTTTTTAAATCTTTTCTTCAAACTTCACCTTATATAAATAAGTAAAATGGACTATTATGACTCATATGTAAAAAGACAGGAATGTGGGTATATTTGTGTAGCAAAGTTCAACAGACTTTAATTTTAACTGTCAAGCACTCTGTGCTGAAACCCTAGTCCAGAAGGCTTCCTGTCTGCAAGATTTGTCTGCAAACATCTTGCAAATTAGTCCCAAAGTGGAGCAGAGCAAGTTCTGCTCGCTTCTCATATCCCTTGAAAGCTGACTTCAGCGCATTTCCCATGTGAAGTCATCCAAATACATTTGCAAACTCTCTTGATTTCACACAGAGATACTGCCCGGAGATGCAGGCACCTACACGGGGCAAACATCCATCAGTGCTCCTGAATCAGGGGAGCAAGCCTGCCGTACTATCTATCAGACCTCTGACACACTTGGTGCCCTCGGCTGAGACAGTGTCCTATTTTACCAGGCACTGTAGAGGCAGAAAGGAAAAAGACTGTCAGGTAGAAGGTGGTGGAAAGGAAGAGGGATGCTCAGAGGTGCAGAGAGATAAATGACTGGCCAGTGGTCCCCCTTTAACAGGAGTGTGAATCAAGTCCAAACCTGCGTGTCCAATTCCATCTTGTCTGTAATTAAGGCACCAGACTTCTCCTCATGTCTACCCAGACTCCTGACAAAATGTCATCAACGAAAGCACAAATTACTGAAACTGAGTATAGTCTGTGCATGTGTCATGAAATAACAGCTTTCTCTCTGCTTTGTTCCACACTTCCCATTCTTGTACGCCAAATCGTGGCGAATCGTAACAATCAATTCAATTAGTGAGTCTCGGAGCGAAAGTGAAAAATTATGTTCCATTTCATGCAGCTGTCATTAGAAATGATGTATGCAATTAGAAGAGAGAAAAGCTATTAGCATGCCCAAAGGCTTATGCTGTGAGGCGCCCCGCTGCGAGCTCCGTGTGCCGACTTCAATTTTCTGAACATGTTTATGATAACTGAATGGGCTCAGGAACTTCTTCTGAAGCAACAAGAGGATGGGGATGAGGGACAGGCAGCCATGCCAAGCATTGCCTCTGTAACGCTCCTCTGCTTTTGCAATCGCTGTTCCTCTGGTGACAAGTCTGTTTGCTGTTAGACAATGGAGGCTAAACTCACCCACGACGCAGCTCTGTCAAAGGCCAACAGAGCTTTGCCACCGGAGGGATTAGTCCCTCCTAAATCTTTTTCAGAGAGTTCGATGTCCTGCAGCTGATGTGTTAACAGCTCCGGACATACGCTGCAGGAGCATCTTTTCAAAGCAACTCACAGGATATCTGTCACATAGCTCAATTATTATTAATTTACATTACTGGGAGCTGTTGCACATTTCCCACATGCCATCTTGAAAACAGACCCCCCAAGAAACTTTAATAATAAAGTAGATCACGTTGGGGACCAACTGATCCACACAGCCTCCCTGTGAGAGTAAACCTAACTCCAGGGGCTGAAAAGTAAATAGAGGGGCTGGATGCAGATATTTGCTCTCTGCCGGAGGAGAGCAGGAGGCCTGCAGGATGCCTGTTAACAAGGAAGCAGGTGCTTGAGAGAAAGAGAAAATGTTTAAACCATGTCTTTTCTCACAGTCTAACTGTATAAAATCTCCAGCACAGACCTGTTTGAACACTTGGTGATGAACACAGTAGAAAAAATGCTGCAATTTAGGACTAGGAGGAAAGCAGTCCAGTTTCTCTGAAATACCTGATTTATGATCTGGGTGGAAATTATGGAATGTAAAGTACATGCTGCTTTTCCTTTTGTGGAAAAGCAGAGCTAAAAAATAAACTGGGGAAACTCCTTCTGAGCAAATACACCACAGAAAGGACAAAGGTTTGAGACCCTTAATAACGCCATTGTAGAAGGCACACGTGAAACTTTGCCTGAAATACTGGCTGCAGTTCTGGTCAGACACATTAAAGAAAGAGTGCATTGTAAGGGAGCATGTGCACAGACCGCTAACTGAAATATGTGGGGAATGCAGGACCTGCCTTATGAGGCATTTTATCTTATGAATCCATTTTACAAGCTGAACTGAAAAAATCAGTTATGCACTTCCCGTTCCCTGCCCTCGGCATCCTATGCTAGAGAGATCATACTGCAGCCCTGTGAAGTCCGCTGACCTGTGCTCCCCCCTGCATGGAGGCAGAGTAGAGCCAAACACCGTTTTTGCCTCTTCTGCTCGGTTTTATCATGATGATCCAGCTCCTGGCAGCTGGCGAGAGAACGGGACCGTCTCACTTCTTCCAGAGCGCTGGGACAGTGTGACTTCTGTGGGACGACCGTGACACCTAGTGGTCACACACCCGAGGGCCTGGGCAGCAAGGAGCTGGTCCACCGCCCTTGGAAGCCACCTTGCAGGCCCTCAGCTCCCACCAGGCATAGAAAACAGGCACGAGTTTTCTGCAAGAGCACCCCTGGGAGCTTCAGAACATGTTTTCACAGGATTTCCATGTATTTAAAGAAGATTTTCTTCTGCTCAGCTTCCTATGGGATTTCCCTGCGTGTATTTTGAGAAGTTCCTTTTCCTTGTGTTATTCACCCTTCTCAACACTGTTGGGTTTTGCTCTAGAAGTGCCTGTCTGACTTCAGCCTCTGTGAACCAGGTCTGCTGCAATGGGCATGCTGCAAACATGCTGAAACTGGGCCTCCCAGCTTGAAATCAGTTTAAGTAACGATAGTTGTTGGGCTTGGTTTTGAAATCCACATTTGTCTCTGTGTGTGCAATGACCTGTGGCCTTCACATCACATACAACAGTAAAGGATTCAAAAACCTCGTGCTCAGATGCTGTCCAAGCAAGCGGCTTGTCTGGGGACACTGCCTGGTTCCTCGCTCCTGTGTCCGGGCACCTTCAAGTCTCCGTAGGCCACCTGCAGCTTTGCTGGGCAACGAATGCTGTGGTAGCACTTCTAACTTGGAACTTGACCCGTGGCTCAGCGAGTGTGGCCGATTAATACATCAGCTCCTACTGGTAAGTTTGTTTTGTTGATCAGGCAAATTTTATTTATTATTTATCTTAGTGGTTTGCTTTTCAAAGGATTATCCTTCCTATTATACTAATTCTCCCAGCAGCAAGGTGAACTGCTGGTCCTGATTTGCCTCCTAAGACAAGAATTTTTATATTCAAAACTTCAATGGGGAGGGCAGTAGTGAGTATTCCTGTCAGCAACCTCATACTGCTATTTAAAAGACAGGAAAAACCTAAGATAAGAAGTCACTTGGATGCAGCAATGCTGAGAAGTGTAACATCTAACTTTTAGTTCCCAGGCCTCCAGAGTGGTGTTTAAACCCCTGCTTTAGGTGCAGATGCTTTGGGGATCTTGCCCGGGCCCCAGTGATGATGGCTGTTATGAACAGCTGCAAATGTTCAGTGTATAAAGAAAAGGCATTCTTTCCAGGGCTATCTGTGTTTTTTGAGAGGCCTATTTCAACTATTCTTTTTCTTTAAATTCTTTTTATTAAATGTATTAAATATTTAGACTTAAATGTTAATATTTAACGATTATCCTCAATTTAATTTTTGTTAATTCACTTTCAGAATTGTTTGAACAATTAAAGAACGTGCTGATAAACTTACACAGAGGATGTGAGATAGAGCTAAGTTTCCCCGGATCACTGATACTGGACTTCATATGCAAACTGCACCACAGGACTAATAATGCATGCAAATATTGTGTGTGTATATATACATATATATATATATATATGTATAAAAATAAGGCACACTCACAGAACTACCCTCCAGTGATCTATGTTCCTCCACCCAAATGAGCTACCACCCACCTTGCACTTACATTCACCACGGTTCATGTTTGGAGCCTTTCTAGTGCAACCAACAACCTCCGTATTGAAGATGGTGAGCAAGTGCCCAGCTAACCTGGGGCAAAGAGATCTGAGTGAGACACCAGAAAATCTGGGAGGTCTAAGACGGAGCAGGACTGTGAGTGAGCTGGGCGTGTCTCAGGGGATACAGGCATGCTCTGCAAGAGTAGGGTAAATCATTTGCAGGCAACAGTAGGGTGATGAAGGAGCTGAGGGGGCAGAGAGACAAATTAGACCATGGGGAATGATTGACTACAGCGAAAGGTCACAAACCTTTGTAAATATGCGGTAGAATCTGACTTAATTTGGTGAAACATTTACAAGGCCTGAGTAGGAAGGGAAAGGAGGGGCAAAATTTGGACCGGTATAAAAGTTGAGAGTTGTGTATTGGCAGGAGATGAGCAATCCGGACAACTTCTCAAAAGTAAAGAAGAAAATGTAGGTCTCCACTTTCAGAAGTGACTGATGCCTTTAGGAGCCCCAGTTGCGATGATTTAAGGGAGCCTTGTTGTCACAGGCTAACGTTCAAATCTTTATGGCATCTTGCTTTAGCTCTCCATGTCGCTAGTGCTGCAATTTCAAAACCTGCTCTTGACAGACACGGAAAATGTTTAGAGTAACAACAATAAAAAATCTGAATGAGCAAAAAATACAATCCAGACACGAGGGACACAGGAAGGCGGACAAGCTTGCTTGGATCGGGCTACAAAGTTTCATAGGAGCATTGTGAAAATGCCAGCAAAAGAAAGGAGCAGTAACTCGGTAGCCGCCCAAACCTCTCTGCAGCCCTGTAAGCCTCCATCTGGCCACAGCCCTGGGAGCAAAGAGCTGCAACAACTCCCCAGAAAGCGAGGGAACCTTCCCGAGGCATAATTCACCCTGCTGAGCCACCAAGAGTAAAAAGCAAATAAAATGTGTTGGTTGTGAGCGCAGCAGCTTGTCAATATGTGCCATGGGCAGTTGACACAACAGACCCTTTATCAAAGCTGCTTTGTCTGCCTGGAGCCAAGGGAGCAACTGGACTTCTGCTGCTGTAATAGAACAGGCAGAGAAATGTATGTCACCTTATTTTTCAGTTAGTCCCGTTTAGGTCAATGGAGCAGACATGGGTTTTAAAGTCAAGTATGCTTTTTGCTTTGACGGACCAGAACGCAGGTGACCTTCTGTGTGTCTTGGGCAGGACGTTAGCAGGACAAATCAACCAACTGTTCAGTTGTAGACTTGCACAAAGATGAAAATGATTCCTCTATTTAAGAGGTACTGGATCTAACATGAATCAAGAGACGACAGAGATTCTTATTCTTCAAATACTGTTTTCTTTTAGCTGTGTCAGGAGGCTTCTCTTGAAAATCATTGTGCTCACCCTTAAGATTTAAAAGTGCACTTTCCAGATCAGAACATGAAAATATTTTTACTTCTAATTAGTATAAAGTGCATATGCCATTTCAAAATGTCAAGAGAAAAAGGTCCTAAAGGATGACTGGACCTGAACACCCTGCAGCAGGGAATGTGGAAAGCAAAGAGGCAGATGGGGAAAGGGGTGGCATCTCTGAGCAGCCACTCCCTGCTTGCGGACTCCACTTACATATCCTGAAAACATCAGCAGGTGAAATTCCAGGCATTAATACTTCATTTTAACAAATGCTTTCCTGCTTCCACAAGGCCAGGCTTGTGCTTTAGGGTAAGGCTTTCCTTTCATTCCTGAAAGGAATCCTCTTCAACTGTTTCCATAGAAAAATAGCACTAATTTGGGGAGAAAAGAGGTCTCCTCTCCAGTCACTTCTGAGATGCCAGCTTTCTCCATCCAACACGCAATGCATCGCACTGAAGATTTACAACAATCATTAAAGTCTGAGCATCCTAAGAATTGGAGAAGATGGCATCTTGCTTCCCTTCTCTGAAGAGAAGATGGGACAAGTTAGCTCTGTGCAGCACCATCTGCATGTATGACAACACTGCTCAGTCATAGCTAAACTGATGGTATAATTTGTTGATTATTCCTCACTCCTGGACTAATGTAAGGGCAAATGTATCATGAAAGATGCTAACTGGAACTCTGGCTTTTAACCTTTTTTCAGTTTGCAGACCCAGCAGATTTTCAAGACTAGCTGCAGGTTGCCCTTGACAACAGGCTGGCTTTTCTAGGCTTGCTCTTACAGGCACTTTGGAGGTTATACATGGAAACTCAGCAGTCTGTGGCCCGCAGAGTGAAAGCTGCTGCTCAGAAGTGAGTGGCTCCTCTTTGCAAGTATTGCACTTTTGATCTGGTGAGTAAATTCGGTTTCAACAGGGTGGGAAGAAGATTGATTTGGGGATAGGGGTAAACAGCCTCAGAAGCAGAAGCATTGGGTGAGCATCTTATTTAGCTCTGTGTTCACCACAGGCAAAATCAGTTTCTGGAGTATAACTAGGAGATTTCTCCCACTATCAGAGCTGCAGACTTGTCTTCGGAGGGACTCCCACCAGGAATGGTGGTTGGCAGCACAGGGCTGCCTTGGCTCAGCTGCTGAACAGAGGCAGAGCTGACCTCCCAGAGCCAAACAACCTAGCGGTGGATGTGGACTCAGAGGGGTTATTTTCTCCAAACTAGTGTTTGCTGGAGATGAAAAAGCATTCCCTTTCCTCTCACTGCAACTGACTGCATGCATGAGTGGTGGCGGGCTAGTGGGCAGTGTGGTCTGTCAAGCCCACATGCCAGGTTCTCACGTTTCGTTCAGTTGGCTTCCCCTTTCTGCTGAGTAAAAGTAATGTGTTTCCAAGGGATTTTGAGTCCTGTGATGTGGAAAGAACCACCTGCTCAAAAGCAGCAGGGAAGTTTCCTATTAATTTGTCAAAGGCAGAACTGTATTTATCTTTGTAGAAAGAGGACCCCTGAAATCATTGAACCGACCCCTTGCTGAGGGACTTAGCATATGGCAAAAGTCACAGGAGCAGTCAGGAAAGTGTGATGTTTTATTAATGTCTGTTTGTGGCAGTCCTTACAGGCCTCAGCTGAGGTTAGAGACTTTCTTCTCTCTCACTCAGAGGGACTGATGTTTGTGGGGTAGGGTTATAGAGGAATAAAGCTTTCTCTGGCTCTGAGGTATATTTAACAGAAAAGCCCATCCCAGGTTGGCCAAACTGGTGTTATTTAGCGGTGTTGGTTATAGCAGCTGGACAACCCAGCCTGGAAAGTTCTTCCTTCAGCTTAGACAAGGGTTCTTGCTGCCTTGGGACGCCCGTCTTGATCCATGGGTGGAGTGAACCAGCAGGCAGAAACCCCAGGTGACCATGCCTGTGCGTGAGCTGTGCCCGGCAGAACCACGTGGGAGTAATATTAGAGAATACCGTTGTTGGAGCAGGAATATCCTTGACCCTGGACACCCTCTCAGCAGAGGGGTGGACTGACTGGTCCACTCACATTGCTCACCAGCAGAATCTAATCCACAGTTTCTGTAAGAAGCAAACAGGACAAAAATCCTGCTGCTGGGCGGAGTTCAGAGCTTGAGCTGCTTAATTCACTGATAGTAGCAAGACTCTCCTGTTGGTTCTCGACAGAAGCAATGGAGAACGGAGAATGTGGCTGAGCTCCATGCCTGGTCTCTGTATCATCTAAAGGGGATGATGTAACTGAGCCTTCAAAGCTCAGTTGGACCCTTAGATCTGAAAATGAGTTCTCAGGGTCCATAGTTAGAAAAGACTTTCTGTTTAGGAACTGAGCAAAGACATTGTTTAAAGCCCAGCTCTGAGCCGTATGTGAAATCTGTGGAACGTCCATGGGGTTTCAGGTCACAGCCTTTGTGGTGGTGCTATGGTATCCCCACGCGCTGGCAGACCTCAGACAGTGCTGCTCAGCTGAACAGCCACACTGCTCTGCTCTGCTCTGCAAACGCTAGTGGGTCTTTGTCTTTGCTGACCTGCGTTCCATGAGAGCTTTGACAGTCAGAGCTTTTGCTGAAGCTGTTATTGAAGATGCTGCAATTCTACACAAGGTTATAATTAGGAGAACTTCTAAATTAAAAAATACAAATGAATGTAAGTGTGAGTATGTAATCTATAGATGGTACTTGCCAACTTACTGTCCTTGGAAACAGAGGTTTCTGTATCCAGCCATTTCTCATGATAGATGAAGAAGGAAGTCTGAGCTATACCATCTTGATCACATCAGTATTGACAGTATGATAAACAATAAGCTGTGGGGTATATTTTGTAAAATAGATGGAGATTACACTAAAAATAGTTCATACAAAAATGTACAGATGTCAGATGCCAGACATTTGGAATATTCTGCTTGTTTACATAAATAAAATTGTATTTTATTACTTAATCCAATTCATGCTTTCTTTTCTTTTTTGTTACCAAAACCAAAGTCTGTTATGAAATATTCGTGCTTGTTTGCTAATGACAACCTAACAGTGGACTGAACAAACAAAGTGCATTTTGCTTTATCCATGCCTCTCTCATTGACTTTTCCTGGAAATGCCAATGAGGAACTTTTGTTTGCAAAACGAGTCACAAAAAGATAGCGGTGTGAATTCTGTGCTGCAATGTTTGCACAAGCATTGGTGGCAGAACTAACACAAACACTTGTGGGAATTTGTCTGTGCAAGGTTAATGTCAGAAATGATTTATTGAAGCTTTCCTCCTGCTCACCAGTCTAGCATCCGTAAAGGGGGTAAACAACACCCCCGTGATTTCAGAGTGCTCTGAGGCTGGTCGCTGAACAAACACTCTAGATCAGAGTCAATATTTTGGAAGTAATCAATCAGCTAGTGTTTGTTCCCACAAAATTTAGCTTGAAATGCTTTGAATTAAGAGTCAAAATCAATCTTTTTGAAGATAACTCCATTTTTCCCTGTTGATGTGTTGTTCAGTGAAGTTGCTGAGATGGCCCATCCAGTTAAAGTTATACTCACGTGATGTGGAATAATTATTTTTCATAAATTGTGATTTTTAATGGAATGACAGAAATGAATATATGCCTGTCCTCCTACCTACCCGTTTCACGAAGAATTAGAATTTGCACAGTGTCGCTACACATATGGTAGGCAAATGCCCCTTCAAGTCCTTTCTCCATCAGTCCTCATCCCTGAGAGTTTGACACTTCTTAAAAAGATCTTTGTTTTTGAGCTCTCTCTTTTTTTAATAAAATGCGCACTGAACTGAATTCTTCCATCATGAGTGATAACTGAAGAAATCTAGATTCATGGGACCCTGCTGAATTGCAGGTAGAGTTGCCAGAACCAAGCCTAGCCCTCAGGGGATTTAATTTATAAGGGATTTAATTTATAAGATCTATCATAACTAATTCTTAGGGCCAAGTCAGTGGTTACAGAACCCAGTCAAGAAGGATGGTAATTATTTTTTCTGTTTGTTCACCAGACAAATGGTAAATTACCTCCACAAATTGCCTCCACAAATATATTGCCTCCACAAACATGTTTTTACCTCCACAAATATAATATGTTACATTGTAGTCACAGCCAAAACCACTTTCACTCACCTCCAGCAGATGTTAGGCAGTTTAAAACATCAAACAGAAAACTGGGTTCGTAGCTGAAAGCTGGCAAATATCTCCAAACCGACATCAGATTTAGCCAAAAGGTTGTTTTCATTCTGTCGAATGCCAACTTTAAGTGTCCTATTAATGTAAGGCTGTGATCAGAGCGTTTTAAGCCATGAACAAGAGAGAGCTAAAGATTTCAGCTGTGGGCAGACGTGCCCTTTGCAAATGGCTGCATTTACTGGGAATCTTTCGCCCTCCGTTTTTGGGCTTGCCCCTCTGCTGGCAGCTGCTGACTCTTCAGCTGTGCCAAGTGCTCGGAGCGCTACCTGGTCTGCTTCGAGCAACGGTGGTCAGCTTAGTCAAGCACAGCGTGGTTTTGGGATGGCTGGTGCTTTCCCTCCACAGGCAGCGCTGCAGGTGGTGATGAGCAGCTGCAGCTGGCCCCGGGACAGCTTTCCGTCCGTGCTCCGGGGCGCCTCGGAGCCTCTCCTGCAGGGAGGTTCATGTCTGTGTCTCTCAGTCCTCTTTTTTCTACTCTATAGGGCTGAAGTCCAGTTTGTTTTCCAGCTTCTGCTGTCTTTTTGGAGAGATTTTTTTCTTCTTCTACATCCAGGGGAATAAATGCATTATCCCAAGAAAGGTTACATGAGGTTACCCCGGGTTTGGCAGTTACATCCGTATTCCTTCTCCAAAGCCTGTCTGAAGGCCCCTCGGCTCAGAGCTGCTCCTCGCTGCGGACTACCACCACGCAGTGGAGCAGCCCCGGCTCCTTCGGCGGCTGGAGTGTGGCAGCCGTGTTTTTGGCTGCACATCGTTTAGGGCAGGTTTTCAAAAAGAGCTGCAGTCTGAGAACCATAAACCCCGGCCTTCTAATCCCAGGCTCTGCAACATGAGGCAAATGGCTTAACCTTCTGAACATCATCTAGATTAAGAATACGACTCTGCAGTTCCTGCTATACAGCTTTATAAAGGCTCTCCATGTGCATATTTGCATTAGTTAAAAACACTCTTGGTGTGCCAGTGGAAGTTTGTGTATAGATCTGGATCTAGGAACTATGGAAATTAGATGGAGAAAAGGCTCTGCAGCATTTTATTTCAATAGCGCAAACTCTTCCCCCTCCCCGTGAAAGAAATCCCTTTCATTTCTGGAATTGGTAGAGATGAGCCAAGGACTGCAGCAAGGAATGGGATCAGAAATCATGTTTTCTAGTTTTGCTATGAATGTATTTAAATAAGGATATATATATATATATATATATATATATATATATATATTTTTTCTCCTGATCACCCCACTCTGTGTCTCTCTTTGGCCAACTGATCCTCAAACCTCTTGGTCTTCTTTCTGTTGCTAGAAGGTTAATGGGATTCTTCTGTGATTGTAGGGAAAAAAAATGTTCAAAGCTGAGCTACACCAGGGACAGCATTTCACCAGTTTGTGCCTCTTTACACCAGTCGTTCTACCAAAGCGATGGGGCCCAGGCACTCCTAGCTTACCCTTGCAGGGCTTTCCTCTGCCTACACCAACACCAAGGTCACCATTCACGTCCCAACAGCCATCGCAGCTCTTGGATCCTGCTCTCTCTAGCTAGTCCACCGCGGCTGGGCCACCCCCTACATGGCATGAGACTGTAGCTCGGTAGCAGACTTGGGCAGAGAGCTGCAGACTCGACTCCTCAGCGGAGCCTACGCTGCGGGAGGTGGTCCTGAGGCCAGAGCGCACTGCTACTGGAAAGGCCAGACAAGCAAGGCAAGGACTGCGCTGGTGTCCATGTCTGTCAGACTTAGCTCTTTTCAGCCCTCCCACCTCCCAAAAAAGGCCCAGTGCCCTGTACTCTGAAGAGAGAGGGGGGAGGAAGGGATGAGGCTCAGTGTGGAGCATCCTGAGGCATCCTGAACCTGGCAGCTGCTCAGATGTGGACTCCACTCTCCAGCATCATCCGAATGGGAGGGACCTCAAGGTCCCGCAGAGGCAAAACCGAGATCGCTACACGCCAAACCGAGGAACATCTTTGTCCATGCTGACGGGATGAATTACTACTATTTCAGGATGAGACCTGCCCCTTTCCCTTCTTCAGTTATAAAACTGTTCTCCAGGGAAGCAGGGATGGCTCTTAACTTTTTTTGGCTCTGGTCAGGCCACAGCTGTAGCAACATAATTGTTTTGTGAGCAGAATGATATTATTGTTTGTCATATCTTCATACACTGGGGCCCATGTAGCTGATTTTCAGCATTATATATATATATATATATATATATATATATATATATTCCCTCCTCCCCTGAGAATCACTCTTTCCCATTTCCAGGCCTCACCCGCACCCCCCCTACCTTTCAAATAGATGCTACGATCTTATTGTGGTTCTCTAGCGTATGACTCTGCAAATGCTTTTTGCTTTCTGTCTGGGGCCTGTCAGCTTTTCCCACCACTGCCAAATGGCAGCAGAAAGGATAAAGGCTATCTCAGGCTGGAGACTTCCCCTTCTGCTCTGTTTTTCCCATCACCCTGATGGGATGCACCCACGAGTGCTGAGGGAGCTGGCGGACATTATTGCTAGGCCACTCTCCATCATCTTTGAAAGGTCATGGAGAACAGGAGAGGTGCCCGAAGACTGGAAGAAAGCCAATGTCACCCCAGTCTTCAAAAAGGGCAAGAAGGAGGACCCAGGGAACTACAGGCCAGTCAGCCTCACCTCCATCCCTGGAAAGGTGATGGAGCAGCTCATCCTGGAAGCCATCTCCACGCATGTGGAGGAAAAGAAGGTGATCAGGATTAGTCAGCATGGCTTCACCAAGGGGAAATCATGCCTAACCAACCTGATAGCCTTCTATGATGGAATGACTGGCTGGGTAGATGAGGGGAGAGCAGTGGATGTTGTCTACCTAGACTTCAGCAAGGCTTTTGACACTGTCTCCCATAGCATCCTCATAGACAAGCTCAGGAAGTGTGGGTTAGATGAGTGGACAGTGAGGTGGATTGAGAACTGCCTGAATGGCAGAGCTCAGAGAGTTGTGATCAGTGGCACAGAGTCTAGTTGGAGGCCTGTAGCTAGCGGTGTCCCCCAGGGGTCAGTACTGGGTCCAGTCTTGTTCAACTTCTTCATCAATGACCTGGATGAAGGGACAGAGTGCACCCTCAGCAAGTTTGCTGACGATACCAAACTGGGAGGAGTGGCTGATACGCCAGAGGGCTGTGCTGCCATTCAAAGAGAGCTGGACAGGCTGGAGAGGTGGGCGGAGAGGAACCTCCTGAAGTTCAACAAAGGCAAGTGCAGGGTCCTGCACCTGGGGAGGAATAACCCCAGTCACCAGTACAGGTTGGGGGTTGACCTGCTGGAAAGCAGCTCTGCGGAGAAGGACCTGGGAGTGCTGGTGGACACCAAGTTAAGCATGAGGCAGCAATGTGCCCTTGTGGCCAAGAAGGCCAATGGTATCCTGGGCTGCATGAGGAAGAGTGTTGCCAGCAGGTCGAGGGAGGTGATCCTCCCCCTCTACTCAGCCCTGGTGAGGCCACACCTGGAGTACTGCGTCCAGTTCTGGGCTCCCCAGTACAAGAGGGATGTGGCACTACTGGAGCAAGTCCAGCGAAGGGCCACAAAGATGATTAGGGGACTGGAGCATCTCTCTTATGAGGAAAGGCTGAGAGAGCTGGGCCTGTTTAGCCTGGAGAAGAGAAGGCTGAGAGGAGATCTTATCAACATGTACAAGTATCTGAAGGGAGGGTGTCGAGAGGATGGGACCAGACTCTTTTCAGTGGTGCCCAGCAACAGGACATGAGGCAACGGACACAAACTGAAACACAGACACTTCCATCTGAACATGAGGAAATACTTTTTCACTGTGAGGGTGACAGAGCACTGGAACAGGTTGCCCCGAGAGGTGGTGGAGTCTCCTCCTCTGGAGATATTCAAAACGTGCCTGGACGCGATCCTGTGCAATGTGCTCTAGGTGACCCTGCTTGAGCAGGGGGGTTGGACTAGATGATCTCCAGAGGTCCCTTCCAACCTCAGCGATTCTGTGATTCTGTGATTCTGTGATCTCTTTTTTTTTAAGTATAACTAGTATGAGGCTGAGCAGATTGCTTTAAGTCTTCCTAACGGCCTTTCTGGAGTCCATGTGCTGCTGGTGTCTGCTATGGGCAGCCTTCCTCACTGTAACCAGGTGAAAGACGCCCCTTTGGCCAGCGGACAGATGCTACCAGGGCATCAGGTCATTTTTTTTCTTCGGATGACTCTAGCTGAGCAAGCAATGTTAGCAAGCTGCAGTACTTGCACCTGGTCGGAGGGCAGATTTCCTTAGTTAATGCACTTGGTGCAAACTGTCATGTACATTGGCCTGGCCCTGGAAGGAGTGAGGGCCTGAGCAGGGGCCAGGGGTTAGGACTGGGACATAGGGCTGGGGCTGGGGCTGGGACCTGGGGCTGGGACCTGGGGCTGGGGCTGGGACGTGGGGCCAGGACCTGGAACTGGGACCTGGGGCTGGGACCTGGGACCTGGGGCTGGGGCTGGGACCTGGGGCCAGGATGTGGGGCCGGGACGTGGGGCTGGGACGTGGGGCTGGGACCTGGACCTGGGACCTGGGGCTGGGACTGGGATGTGGAGCTGGGGCTGGGGCTGGGACCTGGAGCTGGGACGTGGGGCTGGGACGTGGACCTGGGACCTGGGGCTGGGACTGGGATGTGGAGCTGGGGCTGGGGCTGGGACGTGGGGCCAGGATGTGGGGCCGGGACGTGGGGCTGGGACGTGGGGCTGGGACCTGGACCTGGGACCTGGGACCTGGAGCCGGGACCTGGGGCCGGGACTTGGGGCTGGGGCTGGGCCGGGGCGCAGCAGCCGCTAGATGTCACCCGCTCATTGCTGCAAAGCAACACACCGCAGACGCAGGAAAACCTGAAAAGACCTGATTCCTGCCTTTCCGTGGAGCTCGGTTTGTAATCCCCTCCGAAGTGCTCGAGTAAAAGCGGCTCCAAATGAATTGCAGCTGCTTCGGTCACAGAAGAAAATTCTTTACTTTTGCAGTTACCCATCAGTCTGAAACATTTAATGTTAGAGTGGTTTGGGGTGTAGCGTGTTTTTTAATCCCTGATATTTTGGAAGCAGATTGTCAAAATTTTGCATCCATTTTTCAGGATGGTTTCCCTTCCTCAGAGTAAGTTCAGGAAATGGGCAAAACAGTCAGAAAACTATCTCAATACTGATGCAAATATAAAATGAAGATCTGTATCTCACCAGTTTGTCAACAAGCCACAGGTGATTTTTTTGTAATGTTTTAAACTGGCGATTAAAAAATTGAAAAAAATGAAGTTAAGTCTCCCTCTCCCTACCCCTCTGAAATGCATCTAATTAATCAGCTCCTTCACTTTTGGCAAGCAAAACCAGCGAGGAACAAAATCAAAAGTTATGAATTACAGTAAACGGTGCAGTGCAACAATATTTTTGTTTTGAATTTAACCTGTTTCCTCTGGTGTTGCACCTAATGGCTGAAAAATGGACGGCCTCCACACTCCAAAAACCCTACAAAAACAGAGCAGCATCCTAGCGATACCTTATCGAACGATTCCTCGTTTGCTGCCCCTACGCTTTAAGCCACCTTTGTGCTCTTCCAGCCCTGTGGTGACTAACTACTTGGTAGGCTGTTCCCAGAGCATAAATCAAAACATCTGGCGGTTAACAACAAAAAGCTGTTACAACAGCTGGAGTTTGCCAGGATGCAGAGGATCTCCAGCCAGAAATCCTTTCCCAGCTGCAGGAAATAATAGTGATACGGGGTCTGCTGTACCAGCGCGGCATCAGCCAGGAGCTGCCTGATTAGTGACGATCCTCTTGTCCTCTGCATGGGCAAGGTGAAATGGGAGTGCGCCGTCACACAGCTCGGCTCAGCTCAGCTCAGCTCAGCTCAGGGCCATGCTCTGCCTCATCGCTGTCGCAGCCAGCACCGGCTTTGCAAGCATGGAAAGATGCTTTGTACTCAAACTCAGCTCATATTTGGCTGTCTGGCTGAACCATCCTAGATTAAGATAGGAGGTGCAAAGTCTTGGCATTTATTTTATGAGCCAGGTAGTCCAAGTGTGGCCCCAAAAGCACTAACAAGCATTGGAGACACAGCTGCTGTAGGGATGTGCAATGAGGCTTTCACCTATGGGTGAGTGGTTCAAAGCTAGGCCTGATCTTCCAAGTCTAAGTATCAATCTTACGGGGTTACCACCAGCCTTACTGAAGGAGCTGTTATTTTAGTAACGGCCACGGATGCTGGAACCAACTTTCATAGTTGCAGCTCGTCTCTGCTCACTCCTGGATCTGTCTAGGCAGGCCCAGCTTTCGCCTCGCGGGGCTCACAGTGGGGGAAATTTGGGAGATCAGCTCACTGGGATACTGGCCTCGGTAGCCAGCGCAATTTAAGACAGTCCCAGCAGTTCAAACAGCCTCATTTGTCCCAATGCAACTCTTTGTGGGGCTGCCACATCAACCAAATCACTGACGTGCTCCACGTTTAAAATATCCTTCAAAATGAAACCAAGCAAAACCCCTGAAGGTTGTTTTTAACCCAGATCTTTTTGCTGATCTGGGTTACAGCTCAGCCCCACAAATAGTCATACGGACAAAACAAAGGGAGAGATGAATGGCAGCGCAATTATGGGAAAAAGCAGCTGAGGGTGGAGGGGGTGTGGTGGAAACTTCACTACTGGAGCCAGTGTCTCATGATACAACATTTCCACATTACTGGCGCTTAGGCCATTTTTGATTTTTGGCTGCAGAACCCAAGTCTCCTTTGCCACTAACTCCTTAACATTGACTCTCTCTTTAAAGAGCTTCAACAGAACAAAACAAAACAAAAAAAATCCAAAAAAACAAAACAGCAGAACAACTAAAAAAAATCCTTATAAAGGTTAGTTTTTCTCCCCTCTGTAGTCAAACCTTGGCTGATGTGTCTTCATAGCGGTTCATGGAGGTTATCCCCAGTCTGGAGCAACTAGGGCAGCCCACTGTCAGTTCACAGGTAATTCTCAGACACCGGGTTTGGGGTGACTTGTGTAAGGGTAAAAGGCCATCAGAGAGGCCTGGAATAGACAACAACATCTTGAACATCATGTGTGAGGCTCTTTGTCAGTGTTAACAGCTCCAGAGATCCCTCTCCCTCCCCTAGAAGCTCTTTTCTTTGATGTTTGTTGCATTTAACTGTAGCTATATTAAAGACTCCAAATTACAAGTTTCAAGTCAGAGATCTTACTAATCTCAAAGGCATGAGCAAATCACTCTAATTAGATGCTGTTCTTCAGAACCTGACTAGGTATAGATACCCAGGTGATAATTCGTACAGTCTTCTTTATAGCACATACTCAGTATTATCCACTCTAGTCTGATTTAGTTCCTTGTCAGAATAACATTATGCTAATCCAAGTAATCCTGCACACAGAATGCTGCATGATGTAGATGTTTAGGTGGGTTAAGATAATAACTAATATCATAAACTGTAATATCTGTGTCAAAGGAACTGGTGAAGGACGTACACAAAAAGAAGGAACTCAGCTGTCACTGTACATCATAACTGATGAACAGGTATGACAAAAAGGAATAAAAATAAGCGGCTCATTAATGAGCTTAATTAAAAACAATTTGCAATAAAATGTAGAGAATAAATTAAACCTCTGCTCTGAAGGGCTGAAAATATCCTGAGGAGCAAACACTTTTCAAGCATATTACTAAGAATGGCATTTCTCTTTCCAAAAGCTACTAACAGTTCTGGTATCCTTAACAGGCCAGCACTTCTGTGGCCGTTCTCCACCATAATTCCTGGAGCTGAACGCATATTTGGACACAGATGCTGTCACACTTGAGGCAAAGAGGAGCCTTTTGCAAGGCCCTGCATTTCCCAGGAGCTGCGGTTGTGCATGGTTGTGGTCCCGCTCCCCTGCTCGGCCCGGATGAGACATTCGCCAGCGCACGGGAGAACGGCCCCAGCTCCGGCAGCCCAGCGCTGGACCCGCACGGCATCTCTGAAACGGCTTCCTTCGCCTTAGCATGCAAGCACTGAAGCATGCACCTCCTTTTGCCGGTGCCCAGCGATGTTATGGCTCTCGGCTATTTCCATTTGGCAAAGGTGTTCCCAGAGCCTGCGTTTAGAGCCCAGCTGCGCTGCTCTAACCCCCTGGCACCATCCCCTCCCCGCAACGCGAGCACGCCAGCCCTTCCTCCTTCGGGGAGAAAAGAAAGCGATCGCAACGGCAGTGGAGCCAACGTAAGAAAGAAAGTCACCCAAAACGTGAGGGCTGGCAGGAACACCTTAGTTCTCCACAGAGGGTAAAATTTTATTTCGATATAAAAATTAAATAGCAAAGTTTTTTTTTTTTACAGTGATAAATTAGAAATTTACAGTACATACATCAAAGTAGCTATGTTTTCTGCACGCCCCCAAATAATCAATATCTGTTGCCTCCAAAGTTCGGAAAAAGAAGCTAAGTTGTCTGTTTAACATACGAGCTAAGCTTGTACCTCTCCGTCAGGCACGTCGGAAACCTGTGGCCAGGCGAACGCGCTGGGGTGGGGGGAGCAAGGCAGAATTAGCTCGAGGGAGGGAGCAGGGATCCTGCAAGGAAGGTGACCGCTGCAATGTTTCTCGTTCTATAACCACAGCAACTGCACTTCCGAGACAGGATTAGTCACACATTTTTTTGGCTTGAAATTCATAACAGCATTGAAATGAGAGAACATATGAGTTGCAGATACCCACTCTTCCTAACTGCTGACTTTTTGACTATCTGCCGTGACTTCCCACTTGCAAATCCCCGAAGCAGAACAAGGTAAATGCACATGGCTGAATAAATTCATGGAACAATTTTGTTGCTGCAGCAGAAGGCAGCCAGCTAGTCTTGCTTTGGGCTGGCATGGTGCCCCTGGAAAGCTTGGGAAAGATGTTCCTTCAGGAACAGCTGGTGTCTCTCCCCACCCCACCTCCTAGCCATAGTAGTTGAGTGCTTCACACTTGTTAATGGTATATCCCTCCAGCTCCCTCGTAAGGCAACGCGGTCATCCTTGGCCGATTCATTTCTAATGTCATAAATCACCAGGGACATCTGTCTGGAGTCCAGAGGGTCATAATCTGAGATGCAGGGATCTGATAAAAGGGGCACTACTTATCACTTCTGTGTACATAACATGGCTAAAAATACCATTTACTGAATAGGTCAGGTCAAACATGAATCATATTAGCCATGAGAAAATCCAAACCATTTTAGATTGAAGGACACCTGAATGAATGCGGCATCCTGGCACAGGCCAATATGAGGTTAGAAGACAAAGCTCATACGGTGCCTTCACCCCCTGCAAGTCAAAATATAGCTGCTGATATTATAGCCCTTGCTGTGTCAGGGGAAAGCTCGCATCATGGAGAAGCTCAGCCATCTGAAGCTCTCGGACGCGCAGAACTTCTTGTCCAGAGAGGAACAGCCAGATCCAAACACAACACTAATAGCAAGAGACTTTATAGAGAGGATCAAAAGGCTCAGCTGGTACGCGGAGCTGGCCAAAACAATACTCGTGCGTTTGGAGCAGAATGTGTCAAGTTGTCACTTGTTCTGCTAGAGAGGGAGCCCAACCGCAAAGACTGCAATTAGGGTTTGTTTGTTTGTTTTTTTTCAAATGTGCTCTAGCACATGTTTCAACATTGACATTGAAACAATACACGCTTCTGGGACAGATTAGTGCTCATGGCCAGAGCTGGAATGAATTGTGGTTTGGGAAGCACATGGGGCACCTGTACGTAAAGTGAGGACTGTAATAAAGCAGCGCTTAGCCTCAGCTGCCCTGAAGGTCACGCGAGTTGGGGCACCAGGGGGACACTCGGCAGCTGACCAGGGTCCACACAAACAAATGAAGTAAAAATTCAGATAAAACCGAAGGTCCTTCAAAGGGATAGACCATTGAAACAATGTTCTCTTAAGCACTTGTGGGCTATATATTTTTGCATCACGCTTCTTACTAACCAAACAAGCCCCACGTACAAGGTTCAAGCTCCCCATGAGCACAACAGGCCAATGCCTCTTCAATTAAAAGGATAAGAGAACTTGACTTTGGGTATGAAACAGCATTATCCCTCAAGAAGTTGGATCTCTTGTCTTTGGCTCCCTTTACAAAAGCTGAAAACGTCTCTTGTTCCCGACGACCGAATGCCTGCTCTCATCCTACGCGTATCTATACGCTAACAAAACTCTCTGGAGCTGTCAGTGAGCAATCGGGGCATTGCTCTGAGGCAGTCAGCTGTACTGCTATGTCACGGGCTGAGAATGTTCTTTTAATTGCAACTGACACACATAATTATACAACTGATCTGTGTGAACATGAGGCTGCCAAGGAACTGAACATTTCACTTCTCCCAGCCTGGCCTCTCCAGAGATACCATCGCACTGAATGAAATATATTAAGACTTAATTGCTTCATGCAGTGGATCTCCAGAGAGGCACAGACAAGTTTACTTGCAGAAGACTGACGTTGTTCTGAAGAGACCCTCCACTCATTTTCCTCTTTGCTGTAGGAAGGAATACTATAACATAAGACTTTATTTAAAGCTATTAAATGCAGGGGAATAAAGTAGTCAGCTGGAAATAGCAGGAGCACCCAAAAGGACAGGATCAGAGGCAGGTGGATAATGGTAATCGATGCAGAATAGCATACACAGTTTCCAAGCTCTCACTTATTCCTCTGCTTCTGATAATGGCCTTGAGTAACAATTTAAAAAAAAAAAAAAAAAGAGGAAATACCAACAGAATCATAAAGTAATTCAGGTTGGAAGGGACCTTGGGAGGTCTAAATTCCTCATCAAAGCAGGGCCAAAACTGAATTTAGGCCAGGTTAAGGCAGTAAAAAGAATATGCGTCACAATTATTACTAGATCATCAGATGAGTTAAAGAATCATCCTTAATAATAACTCACTAAATGCTACTCTTTATGGGTAAATCTCAGACCTGACATTTGTTGCAGGACCTGATCCTTGGCTGATTTGTGCAGTGTGCAACACTAATGGGAGCAGTAGGGTTTCCCAGGGTGGAAAGACACAATCCTCAATGGGAGCTTCTTTCACGATGCTCAACTCAGAAAGAAGAAAGACGGTTAACAGAGCTCCTGGAAACTCCACCTTCTGATAACTGGACACTAAATCAGGCCAGAATTTGGCCTCAGCCTGCCTTTCCACCATCAGCTGTAAGACGACTGAAAGAAAACACCATCCCATATCACTAGGATGGCTACAGTCCCACAGCTTCTAAAGACTTAAGTATGCTGCAGCCTGCTTCAGGGAAGAAAAAAAAAAAAAAGATAATGTGTTTGTTTTTTTTCACAGCTTTTAAAGCCTCCCTGGGCTTTCCTATTTTGGGCAGCATGGTTTATGGCTATTGTATTTGCAGCATGATCTTTTTGTTGCTTATTCTTTAAGGCTTTTTTCCCCCCCCGCCCCTCAGAGACAGCTTTCATATCTGTCTCCCTACTCTACACTCAGCAACACTTCCACTGCAATGCTTATACACCATCAGTCCTTCATGTGAGAACAGTCGGAGAGCACTGGGGTGTCGTTGTTCTCTCATACCACAGTCTCGTTCCCTTTCCCGGGTTTCACCCAACCATCTGCTCTCTTCTCCCGTTTCACTTTCCCTGAGTTCACCAGTCTGTTTGAGCACTTCTGCCATGTGTGCAGAGTTTTGGCTGACCAAATCCACATACCTGATGTAATACCCACCAGGAGGGACATGAAGATTTTGAGCATCTCCACGGCCATATTGGAATCGTCTGCTGAATAGCGGAAAACAGCCCAGTTGGAGATTTCGTAAAAATAACACGCAATGACACACGTCGCTGGGACGGTGTACAGCACTGAAAAGACACCGATTTTGACCATCAGTCTTTCCAGTTTGTCAGTTTTAGTTCCATCTTTCTGAAGGTTAGACCGGATTTTAAATAAGGCCACTAATCCGGCTGCAATGAATAAAGTTCCAATAACCAGGTAAGTAAAAAGTGGTGCAACAACAAAGCCCGTGAGCGCATCTAGGTTCTGGTTGCCAACATAACACAGACCAGTGAGCTCATCTGCATCTACTAGTCTCATAATCAAAATGACTATGGTCTTCACTGCAGGGATGGCCCAGGCTGCAATATGGAAATAGGAGCTGTGCATTTCTATAGCTTCGTGGCCCCACTTGAGTCCTGCTGCCAGAAACCACGTCAATGTGAGAATAACCCACCAGATGGAGCTAGCCATCCCAAAAAAATACATCAGCAAGAAAATTATAGCACATCCTGTGTTCTTAAGACCTTCTTGGATAAGAACAGGTTCTGCTGCCTCTTCAAAATCACAGGATATCCTTTCCCGGCCCACAGTTAGCCTCACAATATAAGCAATGCTATAAATATTGTAGCACATGCTCAAAAATATGATTGGGCGCTCTGGGTAGGAAAATCTGGATGAATCAATCAGGAAGGTCAGGACTGTGAATGCCGTTGAGATGAAGCAAAGACTAGCCCACACGGCCATCCAGATATCTGTGAATTCCTTAGCCGACCTGCTGTAGAGCCCAGCATCGTAGCCACACTTCAGGACACAGTTCAAGCTTCTTTTGACCCAGATATACTGGTCTGAATTAGATCCCATGCTGTGGCATTCTTCTCCAGGCTGCAAGGACGTCTTGCTATGAAGGGGAACCTCTTCATCTCCCGGGCCCTCCATGCACATGTGGTTGTGATCATTCTGGGGTGGGAATTTGCTGCAGTTCAGGCTGTCTGGCCAGGCAAATCCAAATTCTTTTAAAACAGGTTCACATCTCCTTTTGACGGAGAGGCACATGCCACCACAGGGCCCTATAGGGATGTTAATCTTCTCGGTGCACATAGGAACATAGACTGAACAAAGGAAGAACTAGAAGAGAAAAAACAAAAATCACAACTGTGTTAGAAGAAAATTAAGCAGGTCAACATATAACAAGTTCTCTTTTTGTCTTTTTAGCAGTAATATTTGGTCCTTTGCCTTGAAAAACAGGAAGCAGCATAAAACAAATAAACCAAGAACAATAAAAACAAAGGAGAAAAAAACCCTAAAAATGTTGTCTTCTTTTGGTTCAGAAATGGTCCGAAGCCAAAGCCCGAACATTTTACTCCCTAGATTAGCTGTATGTAAATTTAGTCCATCAATTTCAATAAAGCGAGTAGGATTTAGCCAGATCTAAACCTCAGGGGTGCAATTTAGAAAAGCAAAAAACAAATTAAAGAAGTGGTTTAAACAAATACATATATTTGTTCAAGGCACTGCCTGGATTTTACAGCTAACAAACAAGCAGAAGAAAAGGCATTTATTGAATCACTTTGGTTCGTGATTCTCCTGGAAGAATGACTTTTTCTTTTACTATAAGGTCCAGTATGTATTTATAACAACAATAATAAAATATTGCAGTTTGCTCAGGCTTTTGAATAATTGTATTTCTGGGACATGACAACGTAAGGGGGACCGTGTGCTAGTCTGGGAATTCTGCTCCAAGAGAGAAGCTAGGTTTTTTCTTGTCTGATGAAATCCACGCCGGGAGGGAGGAGAAGGATCTTGCCATCAGGATGGGAAAGAAACTCCTGCAGCGAAGTTACCGGCGGAGCCTCCGCACGCCGGCGGCACGCGCCGCTCGCTGCTCTCCTCCCGCGGGCAGCGCCGGCTCCGGACGGGCTCCGGAGAGCCGCTCGCAGCTCCCGCAGGCTCCAGCTCCGCGGCGGCCCGGCGAGCACAGCTGCCCGCTCTCGCTCCCCGCGCGGCGCCGGCGGCGGCTTTCGGGGCCGCCCGGGGCCGCCGCTCCGCTCCGCTCCGCTCCGCTCCCCTCCGCTCCGCTCCGCTCCGCTCCCCTCCGCGCCGCGCCGCGGCCCGCCCGCCCCCCTCGCGGCTCCCTCCGCGCCGCTCCCGCGGCCGCGCGGAGCGCCCACCTGGAGCTGGCTGGAGCAGCCGTACTGGATGAGCGGGGTGAAGGTGGTGAGCTGCAGCTCGGCGTCCGCCTGCAGCTCGTGTCCCACCAGGTTGGGCATCTTGGTGACGTTGTAGCCCAGGTTCTGGCACATGGCGATGCGGATGGCGTCGCAGCGCCGCTCCTCCTCGTCGCCGAAGCCCCGCGCCCCGCCGAGCAGCCCGGCCAGCAGCACGGCCAGCAGCCGGGCGCCCCCGCCGCCGCCCCCGCCGCGCCGCGCCATGGCCCCCCGCCGCCGCCGCCGCCGCCGCCGCCGCCGCCGCCGCCCACCTGCCCTGTCCTGCCCTGTCCTGCCCTGCCCTGCCCGCCCCGGCCCGCCCCGGCCCGCCCCGGCCCCGGCCCCGGCCCCGGCCCCGCCGCCGGCCGCGCCGCGCCGCGCCGCGCCGCACGGGCCGGCTTCAACGGGGAGTGGCCGCGGGCGGCTCTGCTATTAAACGGCCTCGCCGAGAAACGGCCCAGGGGAGGGACGGCGCCTCCCCGCACCGCCGCCCCCTGCCCTGCCTTCCCCTGCCCTCCCCTGCCCTCCCCTCCCCTCCGCCGCCGCCCCCCCCGACGGCACGGCGCGGCACGGCGCGGCCCGCCGACGGGGCCCCGCTTGTCCCCGGGGGGAGCCCCCGCCTCCGGCCCCCCACGGCCCCCCAAAACAGCGTCCCCCTCCGTAGGGAGCTCCTACCTGCAACCCCCCACATCCCTGAGAAGTGTCCTCCACCTCCATGGAGACCCCTTCTCATGTCTCACCAGGGCCCGAGGAAACCTCCTCCCCCTCCGAGGGGAGCCCCTGTCCATACCTACCACATCCCTGAGAAGTGTCCTCCACCTCCATGGAGACCCCTTCTCATGTCTCACCAGGGCCCGAGGAAACCTCCTCCCCCTCCGAGGGGAGCCCCTGCCTGCACCCGGCACATCCCCCAGAAGTGTCCTCCCCTCCAGGGGCAGCTCCTGCCTGCATCCCCCCATGACCCCCCCAAACCGACCTCCTCCTCCATAGGGAACTCCTACCTGCAACCCCCATGGCCCTGAGAAATGCCCTCCCCCTCCATGGAGACCCCTCCTTGTGTCCCCCCATGGCCCAGAGAAGCCTGCTCGCCCTCTGAGGGGAACCCCTCCCTGCACACCCACATCTCCCAGAAATGTCCCCCCACTCTGCGAGGAGCTCCTTCTGGCATGCCCCCACCTCCCTGCGAAATGTGCTGCCCCTCCAGGGGGAACCCTGCCTGTGTCACAGAATCACAAATCACAGAATCACAGAATGGTTGAGGCTGGAAGGGACCTCCGGAGATCATCTAGTCCAAGCCCCCTGCTCAAGCAGGGTCACCTAGAGCACATTGCACAGGATTGCGTCCAGGCAGGTTTTGAATATCTCCAGAGAAGGAGACTCCGACTCAGGCGTCCCCCCATGTCCCTGAAGAACATCCTCCCGCTCCACAGGGAGCTCCTAAGTGCAGCCCCCACAGCCCCAAGACATGTCCTCCCCCTCCATGGAGACACCTGAGTGCATCCCCCCACATCCCCAAGAAATGTCCTCCCTCTCCAAGGGGAGGCCCTGCCTGCATTCGCCAATGTCTCTGAGAAATGCCCCTCCCATGGAGGTCCCCACCTGCATCACCCCCACCCACCAAAATGCCCCCCCCCCCTTGGAGAGCCCCTACTGGCCCCCTCATCCCTGAGATTTGCCCCCTCCTCTCCCCGGGGAGCCCACATCCCCCCTCCCTGAGAAATGCCCCTGGGGCCCCTGCCCGTGTCCCCTCTCCCCACCCCAAATGCCCCCTTCCCACCCAAGCACCCGGCGCCCCGAGGAAACGTCACTGCTGTGCCCCCCGGCCACGCGCACCCACCGCAGGCCCGGGTGCTGCCCGGCCCCGGCCCCACGGAGCACAGCGGGGTTGGTGGGATCGGCACCCCCAGCCCTTCCCGAACTTCTGCGTCTCCCTTCTCCAGCCAAGGGTGCTCCGCTTCGTCGTCATGCTGGTGAAGACGTCCGTAGGGAGGCGTCGAGCTGGGAGAGGCCGGCAGCCTTGCCGGATTTGGCGCTCTGCGACATTCAGCGCTGAAGACTCTTTTCTGCATTTTTAGTAATTAAGAAAACGTGAAGCGGTTTCAGGAGGGCTGTGATTGCCGTTTGCCGAGCTAGCGGGAAGGCCTGCTGCTGGAGGGTGTCCCGTTATACGGCTCATCCATCCGGGGATTCGTCCCTGCGCTCGCCCAGGCCGGGCTGGGTTTGCCAGTCGGAGGCAGGCGCCTCCTCTTCCTCCCCAAATCCCTGCGGCGGTGGCTCCCGAGCTGCAGCTTTTCTTCCTAATGAGTTAAATTGCACTGCTGGCCATTTGGTCACGGCTGGGTTTTAACGCTGCTTGCTTTTCGCTGGGGCTGAGAAACCTGGAGGGCAGCGCTAGGCACCTTTTGGCGTTTGTATGAATCTCAATAAAATAAATACGTAGGAACGAAGCGTTCGTGAGTTTGGAGGGAACCGGGCTGGGTGATCGAACAGACCTCCGATGTGTCAGCCGGAGCAGGGGTTAAGAGCAAACAACTGAGGCTCATACTTAAATTCTCCCGGTATTATTTACACCTGTAATAAAATCTGGTTGAGCGGGTTGTGCCTTCAGCAAAAATATGTCATCTATTAACGAACTGTTTGTAAAGCACTTTGCAAATGTTTGTAAAGTCCCGTTGAAATGACCGGCTATTGTGCGCGTGTCTGCGTGAGTGCGATGCGGGGCAGGGGTGTGTGTTTCCAGGCAGGTCTGTCCTCACGGGCTGGGCATCGCTCTTTACATGCCGCCCCTCCCTTTGCCCCCAGGTCCCCACCACGCGGCGGAGCCGGCGAACAGACTGAGGCAGCCCGTAATCATGCCTCCTTTGCGGGCATGAGACTGTGAATCACAGCAAAAATCGTGCTGCGAACCGCTCCACGCTCCGGCACTGCTAGCTGGCCCTAGCTCTGTTGCAAACACCGCTGGTGTCTTATTTTCATCTCTGAGATGCCGAAAACGTGTGTTAGCTGCAGCGTGATGGTGCAGTGGCTGATGATCCCTAAGCGTGCTTTCTTGTGGCAAGATGGAGAGTGTTTTAGCTGAGGTTAACGTGGCCCTCATCACTGTAATGCTTTATAACGAGCTCCGATAAACAGGGACTGTAACCTCACGATATCCTTGTGAGGCAGACAAGTAATATTATCTTAACTTTTTAAACACAGCGGCAGACGGGTCTACAGTCCCAAGGTCACGCAAGGAGCCTGCAGCGGAGTCGGGAACCCGGCTCGTATCTCGTGTGTTTGCCCGTGAGCATTGCCTTGGGGAACCGGCCGTGCTCCGCGGCTAATCTCAGCCGACGATAACGCTGGGAACACGCGCAGCGCGAGACCTCCGTCGGCGAGGCCGCGTTCCCAGCCCGCGACCGAACGCGGACCAGCGTGGGAAGCGGGTGGTGGGCATCCCGCGGCCCGCAGCGTCCGATGGGCCCAAGCAGGAGGCAGCAGGCAGAGCCTCCTGCGGGAGAAGTGCTCTTGTCCACATTATGGAAGAGAAGACTGCAGGGAGGATCGCAGTGACCTTAAAAGCTCAGCATGCCAAAACCCTTTCCATTTGCAGTCTCCTGCCACAGCTGGGCACTAATTCCCGTGAAACAGTTCACCTAGTGCAGATGCAGCAGACTGCGCTGCAAAACCCTCTGCCCCTGGAGCTGGTGCCTTGCCTGGGTAAAGGGGCAGGGGGGCATTTAAAACCGCGATAGGTACAAGTATCTTTTCAGAAAAACAACCCCCTCCCCCTAAACTACCACTGTTGCTTTTTCTTTGAGAACGCAAAATAAATATTAGAAAGTGCTACACTGCTCTGTTTGCTTTGGAAGGTCTTTTAGATAATGGGAATTGGTTTTCAAAACAACAGTGCTAGGAGAGGCGGTGGCAAATCATACCAGAGGGCTGAGCTGGAAAAAATGGTAATCACCCTGCTTTGAACCTTATGCATATATTAAGAGTGATTAAATGTCAACATGATAAGCATGTGCCTAACAGTTTCTTTAAAGAGATCAAAGTAAGAAACCTCTGGGACAGTGGGTTTACAGATTCTTAGATTACTGGACAGTTGTGAGATTCTGGCCTGAATCCTGCACAGCGCAACCCATGTTACTTCTTTGAGTATCATTTGAATTACAGCATATAGGGCTTTTTTTAAATCTTATTTTGATTTAACGGCTGCCTTTACTAAAGGAGCAGCAGCCAGCTTGCTAAAAAGCTCTAATTGTTATTTATCGGGGCTGCCAATAATTATAAATGGTTTCTAGTCCAAGTTACCTTCAGCTTCCAGCCACTGGCTTTTATTATATCTTACCAGCTAGGCTGAGAAAGCCATTACCAAGATAATCCCTACAGGTAATGTGGGACTGTGATTAAGCCGCCCTTTGAGCTTTCCATAGTAAGCAAAACAGATTGAACTTCCTGAGCTTCTTACTGTAAGGCATCTTTTCCAATGCTTTAATCATTCTTTTGATTTTAAGGGAGCAAGATTTGGCCCTGCCATTTCAAAAGTGCTTTCACCCAAACCCATCCTGCCCAGTCTTATCAGAAACGTCTGAATAAGCAGCCTAATCACCTTCAGTCACTGTAGAGTTGACTAGGATAGACAGACACTTCCAGAGGGCAATTGAGATAATAGAAATTCCATTAATTTAAAAACCTAATTTATTATTACCTTGCTGTTTTTCCTATTCCCCCCTTAAGTTTGTAGGTATTTGTTTGCATATTTATTAAAGTTGTGAACATATTTTAAGTTACAAAAACAAATGATGTTCACCTATGTCTCTCAAACTCTTACATCATCTTGCAGGAAATCGGAGAAGGTTCATAACTCTTCTCTGAACATTTTCAATGCAGCAACACTTTCCTGAATTGTAGGTATTGGAATATGATTCAACTTTCTAGTAGGAGTGACACGAATGTCAAATGTGGAGGTCAAATAACTTCTTCATTCCCACTCAAGTTCACCCTGCTTATACACCCAAGGATACCATCTACCCTTTGGACCATAGCATCACACTGGGAGCCAGGACTGATGCCTCATGGGCTGTCCTAAGAAACATAAGGCACCTTGCTCACCTTGTGGATACCACATTAGGATGAAATTCTCTAAACCAAATATAGAAGTCTACTTTTGGTCAGATGAATTTCATTCTAAAAATGCCTCTTTCTCTCAGTTGACTTTAAGGAGAATGGAGGATGAGCAGCCCTCAAGTGAAGGTTCCCCAAAGAGGTGTCTGGATGGGAGCAGCCCCTGCCTCCTGCCAGTCTGTGACCGAGGAGATGGACCTTGCCAGCCCGGAGATTTCTTCTAAAGTTCATGGTTGAAAGTTATTTAAACATGCTGAATTTTTAAAATGTGTGACTTCTATAGCTATTTTGGGACATTTTCTTATATTACCACTGAAGTGGTAGGATTGAATTAATCACTATTAGTCAGTTATCTCTATCATGTCATATAACCCTTAACCCATGTATGTTTTCCCAATATACGACAAAAAATATATTGGACATTTCTGTCACCTTCATTGTTTATTGACAAATCCACAACTTCCATCTAGAAATGTAATCAATGAGTTTCTTTTTGTCTCAGTATACACAAAAATTTTATCACTTTTTAAAAATTTTATTAAAGTTTTCTTTCTTATTTTTCCATCTATAAAGTTGGGTGATTTTTTTAATGAAGGCAGATCACTTCCTTTGTCAAGAAATGGCTTTTTGAGCATCTAGTAAAATATTTAAAATTGATTCCTAATTGCTATTCATGTTTAATATAAATTCTCTCCCATACTTACTTCTGTAGTTTGCGAGGCCTTCATAAAGCAGGAAGTACATCTATTACCCGATTTGCATTTATGCCACTGTATTTATCAATTATAATCCACATGTGAATTGTTCAGTAATAATCAGAGGAGGAATGTTTTGTTTTGTTATGACACTTCCAATAAGCATAACTCTACTCAACTTCAGGACAAAATATACCAATACAGTGAGCTGCATTTGTATTTATGCATATATATGTAAATAAATATACATGTATATAATATTCCTATATAATCTGAATGGGAGCGCCAGAGTACAGATGCAAACACGAGTCTGTGCACAAGCTAGTGTGCAGAGTGGCAGAGCTCCCGTTTATTTTGATGGGGCAGGATGCATCCCAGGCCTTGAGATGAAGTGTATAGCCTGTGCAAGTTTATGTGCCGTGATGCACTGCAGCAAAGAGCTTCTGGCTGTGCATCGGTCTCACGGGACAGATTCAGAGAGGCTCGGCTGTGTGGCAGCGGCTCTTCACGGGATCGACGTCTTTCTCCCATAGGTGGGAAGAACCCTGTCCTGGACTGATCCAGCTCCTATGTGAGTTTGCAGCTGGGTCAGTGAGAGATGATCTGGGTCCCAAGCACACGGGGTGGGATTCAGCTCTGGATGAGAGGTCCTCGAGGGAGAGTTCAACTGATGGAGGATAGAGGGCAATTCAGCTAACATGCTGCTAGTATCTGCTTCAGGGCAGACCTGAATGTAGCCAACTTTAATGTACTTCAGCGTAGTTAAACAATGACAAATGCATCATGTGGATTCACACATGCAATTTCTTGTGTGCTGGGGCAAACATGGGGCAATAGTTGCCACTTGAGCCCCAGATGTCATTAGTAATTAGATCTGTGCAGAGACCTCAGAATTGGGTCTTTTATCACTGTAAGCAGGAAATTTCAGTGCTCTTTAATCACTTGCATTTAGTGATCATTAACGTGTTCGACAACATGAGAGGATTTTTCCATCTATGTGAAATAGGAATAATCTCATCTATATGAGATTATTTGCATGGTTAGGAATCTAGGAGGCACAGGTATGTATCATGCATGAGGTTTAATGGGCTGCTGAGAGCAAAGATGGTCATAACTTCTGCAAGATGAAAGGTGCATATATAAAGGACAGTTTATATAAGTAATAGTATTTTTCACAGAGATATTTCTCTTCCCAGGCTTAAGAATAACTTTAATTCTTTTTTTACAGCTTTTCCCAAACCCCTTTACTCTAGTAATGAGAGGTTCATATCTTCAGCCAGATTAGCAGAACAGATAAGAAGTTACTAGACCAGTCACTTGCAGGATCTGGTGAGACAAAAAACATTTGCACAATTTTTTCAGAGTGTAGCTACATTTATAAAATGCTGTATTGAAAAACAAAACCAACCAAAACAACCAGCCCCCTCCCTCACCTGATTTTGCCAAACTTCCCAGAAAAGCTCTGTTGCAGAAATACAGTATGCCAAATTTCAATAAAATCTGTTCCTTTCAGGGAAAATTAGTAGACTGTGGTTTGAAAATCAGCCTCACAGTGGGAGCAACATCCAGCCCGAACTTTGGAATCGCTGCTACTACCTCATAAGATGACCTTCACTTTAAACTGCTACTCTTATTTGCTTCTATAAGGCTCAGAGAGTCACATTTGGTTTAAAATTTCCCACACTTGATGTTAGCCCAAGGGATTTTTTTTTTTCTGGAAAATGATGAACAGTTTTCTTCTTAGAAAATTGTTCAGAGGCCCTTTTTTATGCTCAGATAACTCCAAAACAGTTTGGTTTTATAACTTTAGATTTGGCATGTGCAGAGTGCAATCCTGAAGGAGGAACACGCTTTTTGTCTTGTTTGAAGAAATTTCATTTCGCAATAGCAAATTAGTCTGGAAGCTTGGAAATAATAGCCTGATCATTCACAAGACATTATTTAACCATGGTGGAAAATGACAGACTGAGTTATATTTCTCAGCGAGGTCATGAGTCTCACTTTATAAATACAGCTTAGTTTCCTTTTTGCAAAGTCATCTTTCCCACTGAATCTTTCTGCATCCTGTTTTGGTTTAATTCTGTTGCAGCATCAGAGGTTATTTCCGGGATATTTGCCCTCCATAAGCTACACTGTACTTGGCTTTCTGTGGCTTTTTGCACATCCGATTACACAGTGTCACTGGATGTGATTTAAGAGGTACTCTCTCTGCCTCTCCCCTAGGCCATGGTACCGCCTAGCATGGCACACTGGGTTCTATTACTCCTTAACCACCGAGGCTGCACCCCATCCTGGTCCAGAAATCCAGCTATCACTCACATTGTACATGACTGCGTATGGATAGAGGTGTTGCAGATTCCTTGAAAGCATCATATAGGGCTTTCTCCTCAGATGTATTACCCGAGAAGTCACGACCAACCTTTTAAACGTAATTAGACTCTGCAAATTAAGTTAGGCTGAAATATAAATCCCACAAAATAGTAGCTTAGAAGCCAGGTTTGCCCATATGCTTCAGCTGTTTTGCGCGGCTCCAGTGAAATGGCCACAAGCTAGTTTAATCAACCAGTTATTGCAGGCTTAAGGTTGTTCTGTGTCACTGGAGCAGCACAGAGCTGTCAAAGAAGGCTGATGAATCTGGCCACAAATCTTAAAATGTACTCTCTTTCCATTAAAAAGCCCATGTGAGCTGATATGCTGTGTTTAATTACATAACAGCAAGTATTGACTTGCAGGGCATGACTGAAAAAAACAACTTCTTTGTATTATGTTAGGCAGGCGGTGGGTCATTCTCCTGGGAAAAAAATTCTAGGTTTGCCAGGAGCTGAAGTTGGTTTTATTCACACTGCTTTTGTAGGGTCCGTGGATACACAAAGGGTGACTGGATACAACACCGATATCTGTCCCCTTGCTGACAGGGACTATTGGCATGATGCTCATTAAAAGCCCCTTCACATGCCTTGGGTACAATAAAGTAGTGCTAAGTTATACTTACATCTGCCTTCAGGTCCCAGAATAGTTTAAGTGGTCAGTAATACCTGACTTTTCCAATTCTAGTGAGACTGCCCAGTTTACAGTAGCACTATTCTTTACCTTGTGAGCCACTTAGTCCTTGAGCACTATTTCCAAATTCCATTTACCCCTGAAACTCTAATGTTTGGATTTATTCACAGTTGTTCTCTCTTTAGATGGTCACAGCATACACTCGGTCTGGGAACTGGAATAATTATTCCTGTTAAGGATGTGATTTTTTTGCTGATAGGTTTTATGTATAGGATGGACCTTAGCAAAAGATATCCGCTTTATTCTATTTCCTATTCCATTATAGTTTATCCCCCTTTCTTACACAGACAGAGCTGCTTTGCTGTAGAGCATTTTTATATGACATTCACGGTTTTCCTTTCTTTAATCTATTCCAGTACAGGTAAAGCAGCGCTTCTTTTATATGAAGATAGACACATAAACTTCATTTCAGAGAGTGAGAAGGACTGGTTTGGCAAGTCTTGGGCAAACAGGTTTCTTAATTTCCATCCAAGCTGGCAAATCAATCATATGGATTACTGTTACACACATTGGAGGATTTTCAAAATTAGTCTGAGCATAAATAATATTGTTCGCTCTGCCCCAGAAGGCTTTGCTGTCACTTTATAATTACCTTGTATTCTTTGCATACGTACAGGTGATTACATGGAGTGCAAAGCAATTAAGAAACAGACCTACAAATCATATCTGCCTCTCTATACAGTTCTTTATCTGTCCAAGGCAGCGATTTCATGACCATTTAAGCTGATCAGAAATGTTGTTGCTACTGTCCCATGCAGTCCTATGTACACATATTGCTGTTCCTCTGACTCCTTGGCAGGGCTGGTTCAGCAAATAGCTAACTAAGCAAAATAAAATAAATAGTCCTGTTAGGAGCAGAAGCGGTGGTGTGACTGTGGAAGAAAACAGGTCAGCTTAGATTGGCTTCAACTGTCCTGGGACCGCACCCTTATTCTTTGCTACAGGGCTGATCACGGTGGTATGTTAGCACTGCAAAGAGGTTTTGTTATCAATGGAACAAATGCAGACTTTTATTTTTATTATTACTGGATGGAACATTTGAGTATGAAGTGATCTTTCATTCCTGAGCAGTGTAATTTGTATTCGGAGGCTGACAATTCATCTAGCTCCCCATAGACATATAGAAGAAGTTAGAAAATAAGGAGAGTTTATGTGAATTCTGTTTTTCTCAGGCATTTTTAATTCCTTAGAGAGACTTCCATGGGGCCAAATTACCATGAAAACTAGATTACCATGATATTTCAATTCCTTATGGTAGAAGTTCATGTCATTCATTATTGTTGACACTATACACACATCCTTGGGGAACTATGAAAAATATAAAAAGAAAACTCCTAAAATTATGAAGAAAAAAAATAAGAAAGCTGTCCTTTAACCCAAATGTTCAATGAGCAAAACTAAAGCCAATTATTTCCCAAATATGAAAACTTCAGGCCACTGCTGGGCATAGAGCTGTACTGAGAGATAAGGTGAAGTAAATTACTCAGGTTTGTGACTGGCTGGACATAAAATCACTCCAGATATGGAGGATTCGGTCAGAAAGAAGGCCAACACGCAAGACCCTTTGCTTTGAAGCACAAGGTGCAAAGAAATGAAGAGTCAGGCTCTCAGGCTGCACACAGGCCACTGTATCTGCTCCCAAGATGCAGCCAGGCCCTGAGACCTAGAGAGATCCCTCCTTACTTTAATCTTCCAGGAAAGGCTTTGAAGGATGCACTTTGTCTCCACGCAAAGGCCACCACGGCAGAGAACAGCCACTGAAGAGGCCAGTCAGGCTCTCCGTGCTGCCCCACACCTTCCATCTCCTTCCGACACATCTGATGTAGCCACCATGCAGCCACAGGGTCAGTAGATTTGTGAGTAATTTTTTGGTTTGCCATTGAATCCTGTGTAGTTCAGGCAGAAACAGAAGCTGCTCCACAGTCCAGTTCAGCTTTAATGCTGACTCTGTTGGTGGAGCTCCTCTCCCTTGACTAATGGAGGAGCTTTGGGATGTCTATCTCATTCCTTAGCTGCTCCAGGTAGCTGCATAAAGTTAAGAGGAAATGACACAGGCCCAAGAGTAATGAGAAAGTGGGAGTTAAGGCAGATTTTATTCAAGAACCCTTCGGCAACAACGCAGCCCTGCATGGTGATGATTTCTGGATGTCGGCCTGACTGGACGGTCATTTTAACACCTTTAATCTAAGGCTCACACACATAGCGTAATGCCATGTCATTCCAGCCTTAGACAGATGAAGGGATGAGCCGGGTGCCAGTCCCATGATTTCAGTGAGTATAAGACTAGCATTTCAAGAAATCATTTGTTAGGCAGACAATGGACAAAAAGATTTTGTAGAAGTTCTTCTTGGAAAGCGGTACTGGGAAGAGATGGTCTTTGGGTAGAACTCATTTTTCTTCAGCCAGAACAAACTGAGATGGTGGATGTTAAAGGACATTTGTTTTGAGGTAGGGAGTGTCTGGTGAGATGTACTGTAAACCTGTATCTCTCATCTTTCTTGGTCAGTCAATAATGATTCTAATTTATATCTCCTCTATACAGTAGTAAAAACTGTATACTCTTGAGCTATTCAGTTTACTTAAAATTTGCCTTCATCATTAGAAAATATGCTTTTCTTCACTGTCTATTGCTGTGTAAAATCCGTCTCCCAAAAGAGAGGTGGATGAAGTTCAGTGGGGACAGGAGTGGCAGGAGGAGGTATAATTTCTTGGATATATCATGATCTCCTATCTAAAGTTTAGTGAAGTTCTGGTATCAGGGAACTTTCTTGAAATGTATCGTTTGGGTTAATACTGCTTCTTGGTGCTGAGACATAAATTGCACATTCATGCATATCACGGCATTTGCCATCCTTAGTGTCTTGTTATCAGTGGTAGTATGCTTTCCCAACCAGGGCTGCATCAAAATATCCCGTCTGGGTTTTTGGCAGAAGAGATCTATAAAAAATATTACCATTACTCCTCTTCCGCAAAGAAATCAAGCAAAATCCCATATAATAGAATATAAAAGGAAGGTGCTTTCCTGGTGTGGGAGGAAAATGTAAAATGATACCATGTTTGACCAGTTACCTCATCATTATGCATATGCACATGCACACTAAACTCTGGCCAAAGCAGTAAGTTTTCCGCTCCCTATCTTTCAAGTCTTCCAGTGCTAAGAAATACTATAAAAATATCAAGGGAAGCTTTCTGACAGTGACATATATCAGGCTGTAAAATAACTTATCCCAGAGAGTGGTGAAAGTCTTTTCATTTGTGTTATAAACAATAGTAATTCTTAACATATGACATGCACAAAGCTGGACAAATATTAAATAATCTTCAAAACATATTTTTGAGATATTACTGCTACACAGGCACCTAGATGGGTTCTTGTGTTTAGCCAAGCCCAAATAGCAAACCTATAGTCAGTCAAGAATTAATACTCTCAAATTCATCTCTTCCAGCTGGGTACTCAGACACTAAGATAACGCTGTAATTGAGTTTTATTTACAACTAGACAAAACACTGGAAACTATTGTCTGGTATGCAATACCGGGAAGGCCAGAGAAATAACCTATTACTTTAAAGAAGGGATTTTTAAAAGAGACATACAGTTAGGTGTTCAACCTGCATTGAAATCCAATGAGATCTGATCACCTTGTCCTTGTAGGGTTCTTTGAAAATACTAACCGTAAAATACTAGATTTTTTTCTCGGCTACGCCAGAGTTAGTATGAGGGAAGTCTCTGCGGGAGGCTTCTGTAAATGAGATCAGAACTCAACCATAAAATGCTGACATAGGCATTTCGAACATAAAAAGCTGTGTTCAGTGATGAGTATACCATTTCATTATTTTCATCTTTACTACATATTTCCATGTGCTGTTTTTGTTTTATCTGCAGTTTTATTTTGATCTGTATTTTATTATAATTTACTTTCATTCGATAGTTCTTAGTCTATTTACAGAGAACAAAAGAATTCACAATGTAGAACAGTAGAATACTAGTGTTTATTTTCACAAGTTTGGAACTATCAAATAACTCACAAGTCACAAAGTGGAACCATGCCTGAGGTAGGTTAGGTCATCTCAAGTGTGTGGAAACAAACAGAAATATCCCATTCTTCACTATTGTTTATTATATTTATGCCACTTGGGAGTTTTAACAATACCACATATATAAAACATTTGTTCTTGCTTTCTGTGCTATTCAGAGTTTTCTCAAGGATCTTTGGTGCTTTTTTCATCGGAACACTGCAATGTTGCTATGCTTTAGTGACTTTCTCAACTGATTTAGCAGAAATGCAAGAAATGGTCCCTAAGAATGAGCCAGGGGTGCTGAAAAGGAGTTTTTGTTCTCTGAATGCTTCTGTGTTTAAAAATGGTTCTTCTGAGAGTTTTAATTAGCTTGCTTCTACTTCTTTCCTTGATTCTTTTTCACATACACTCACAACTCAGTCCAGCAGAGAGAAACCAAAAGCAGAGCCTGCTGGTAAGATCAGTAACTGTATGGTCCCACCAACTGATTTTTATACAGTACCTTGATCTTTGACAGGAAGTTCAAACACGGATGTCTAGATTCACAAGTATCTGTCTAAACTCAGTATTTCAAAAGCAATTAGTAATCATGGGTGCATTACTTCTTCCATCTGCAATGTACAACACCTTCAAGACACCTCTGCAAAGGGTGGCTGCTCAGCCTTTTCTGAAAGTGAGGACAAAGGGGGCAGCCTGCCTGAAGGAGTCCCCTCCCAGCCATTTGCCCTGCTCACAGCTGAGGAGCTCTGGAGCCCTGCTGAAGGACCCAGCATTACAGGATAACTTAAAATCACTGCCAGTTTGCTTGAAAATACAGATCTGCAAAACGCAGTGATTCAGCAGCTGTACACAGGCTGTTGAGTTCTACAGTTGTGACATCTAAGAGCTGGCAGCAGGAGTGATTCAGGGTCTTCAGGTTATTTCAACATGGGCATTTGTAAACTAAGTTGTTGAAACTTACTATTTATTATCCTGGAAAATTCAGCCTTAAATTGAAAGCCTTTCCAAAAGTGCTAAGTTCCTAGAAGCTACCATTACTTTTTAAAGGAGCTGTTGGGTGCTCAGTCTTAGCAGCCCAACTTTATGGACTGACAGTTTTGTTACAGGAACTTTTAGTGCACTGGGTACTTTAAACACAGAAAAGATAGCTCCTTCGGAGTCTTTTCTGTAAGTTCATAGCTATTTGAAATAATCCCTATATTTGAAGCATAAATAACGTTGCAGTAATGACCTCAAATAAGATGGGAGTGGGTTAAGAGGAAGAACAACCCTTTTTTTTTTTGAGGTTTTCCTCATTCATTCCTGCCTCTTTTTTCTCTCTTGTATTGGTAGAGCCTTTGCATCAGTGGCAATGTCTATTTTGCTAATAAAACAGCCAGCAACAGATCACTGCTCCTGAGGGCAAATAGCAATGACTGGCTTGTATCTACCCTACTTAGATCCAGACCCTACTATAGCATATTTGTCTCAGAACTTATTTAAAAGGCCCCAAAAGTAGCTGGAGAGTGAATTAAGTTAGGCAGCACAGACAACAGAAGTCCAGAGCTCTAATTCACTTCTGTTAGGACACAGCTAATGCTGCCTCAGAGCCCCATGGGCGTATCGGTGTGCTGTGGCGGCTGTGCTGGCCAAAAGGCTGTGAGGAGAAAGCAAGTCCAGCCTACCCTCTGTGCCTTCCCACTCGTATTCAGAAAGGTGAACATCATCCGTATGTGCGAAGGTTGCTGCCCCCACCTGGCATACAGAGATGAAGGATGCTGAAGCTATGCAGAACAGGTCGTTTCTGACTGCTGAATTGGGTAAACAGCAAGAAGGTGGGATGGTGGAGGAAGGACATGAGTTGCAGAGGCAGCACTGCAGTTGTAGGGAGGATGGGCAGACATACATTTTGACAGCACACAATTTTTCCACCGTAAAATATTTTATTCCATGGTGGTGGTATAAAGGTGGGTTGTAGAGGTTTCAGTCAAGTGAAGGTAGAGAACTAGCCTGTATTATCTGGGCAAGGGAGTTTCAAGCGTGGGAGTAGGCTGACATACCCATATCATGCAAGATGTGATCCTGCATTTTTGCAGAACTGCAGAACATATTTACCTGGAAAGCAAGAAAGAAATGGAGAAACAGCTACTTCCTCTGGGTCACAGTTCCCGTTTTGGGCTGCTCTTGGGATGGTGTCCACATGCACTGCTCCTTACTCCTTTTTTTAAGTATTGAATCCAGAGGCTCAATTTAGCCTTTAATGGACAGTTCTATCACCTGATTTAGAAAGAATAAATCACTGTTTCCAGAAACAACAGTACCATAGGCCAAATACAGTTAAGGTACAATTCTACTGAAGCTAGTAGCCTAAGGATGGCTCAGTATGTCATGTGTTAGTTTGGGTTGCAGAATCAATGTGGTGAGCATTATGACTTTGTTTTCTTGGTTTAAGTCTTGGTACCTCTCTAAGAAAGACTACAAAATTTATTTCTGGAAAAAATCCAGATTTTATAAACTGGAGAATATTACTGTGTGAATCAGAATGTTCACATGGCATTATCCCACATCTCATCCCATATTTATTTTGGAAATTACTATATCTGGAAAATGGCAAACCTTCCAGTTAATTCCCTTACCTCGAAATATCAGCAAACACAAGGGTATTTTAAGATTATTCCCTGCTAAAAAGTGAACTAGTAACATTCATGATTGTAAGCCATAAAAGAAATCCCTCTTCATATAATGAAAAGTAGTTGTCAAAGGGTCCTTCTTTGCTTGGATGAAAGTAAAACCAACAAGACAAAACAAACCCCCAAAGAATCAAACAGCTCAGTTTATGGCCATTCACTGCCATTCTAGACAGCCCTCTCAAGCATTAGTGATATACACAAAGGGAAACTGTTTGTGTTGTAAACTTGTGGTTTACTTCTATAAAGCCAATAACATGCTGAACCAACTATTTGTCCCTGATCTTGAGAAGAAATGGAGATTCTGATCTATCCCTGGATACATCACTGATGGCATAAAACTCCAGACCTTCTTTATCAAAGGTCTTCAGCTCCCTCCTGAAATGTGCTATTTTTTATAGATTTCCTGGCCATATTCTGACAATTCCTTGGACAACATATAGCATAGCAACATCTTTAAGTTCCTATGCTGTTTACTGAAGGAAGCATAAGGCTGTGTACACAGTACCTGAGCAGAATAAAATCAAGGATTAATTTAATCCCTAACATTTTTAGTGGTACAATAACTTTCTGTCAGGATTTCATACAACTTTGTAATAGAGGGATGAGACAATCACACAGATGGTAGGAGAACAAACAGAAGGAGAAAAGCAATGAGAATGAAAGAATGAGAAAAGAAGGAAAAGAAGTGATTGCAAAAACTTCTGCTGGAAAGCGCAGTTCTCATCAGACAAGAGAAGTTGCTTCCAGAAGTGTGCTTCAGGCACTTAGAACAGCATGAGTAGCAGTGAAAAGCTGGATCACCTATCCCAAGGGAGAAAACAAATACATGGCAAAAAAAGCACACAAGTTTGAAAGCAATATGAGAAAATGCAGAGGGCAAAGCATTACATTTTTTCCAAGTTAAAATGTTTCCAGATTGATTTGATATTTAAAAATGTTTAGACAGAAGAATTCCCAGATCCCAATGCAGTTGGAATGCAAAACCTTCTGCAACGTGAAGTTCCCTGTCTGGCCTATTTCCACTGTCTCTTTTCTGTCTGATTTTGTTCCAATTAGCTATATACTCTACCTTGGATTCCCAGCTAGTCCACTTCATAACACTACCACCTGCACACTGAGAAAGCAGGAAGAATTCTTCCCACCTCCAGCTGCCAGCATAGGCTGAGATAAGATGTGTAACTTCACTTGCAGATATCAGATTTGGCAGATGCTGAAGATATTAGCGGAGACTGCTCTCAGACTGTCAGATCCACTGAAACCTGGAAAAGCAGGTACTTATTTTCTTCATTCAGCACCTGTCCCACAGCCACCTGATCCCCAATATCATCTGTTATCATCAGTGTAGATAAACTGGTGGACTGTGCTGCTGGGACAGTTAAGGTCTCTTGCTCAAGACTGAGAGGTATGAATTTGAGTCTTGCCAGGGACTTGTGCTGAAAGCCGCATTCTTGTCAACCCAGCTGCAAATGGGTATGTGGTCAACTGGAGCAAGAAGTCTAATGCAGTCAGAGGAGATGCTGGCCACATCACTCCTTTCTGTGGCATGAGCTACAGAAACGGGTATATCTTAGCTGTCTTAGCTTAATGAGGCTCACATGTATCTTTGAACTTTTTGACAGCCTAAATTTTTATTCAGAGACATTGGCATATCTGTCAATATAAGTGAGGAGCAGGAAGTAAGCTTGAGCACACAACTGCCTGATCATTCATGCTGCTTAGCAATTAGTTCACCCTCTGGCTTTGTTTTGGGGACTACTCTGAGTAACTCTCTCCAAGGCAAACTGGATATTAACAAGGCTAGTCCTGAACAGCATAAACCACATCACTTGGCCTTAGACCAAGGGACTGATCACTGGCCTTCTTTTATTTAGCCTGCTATTCCCAGTATGCAGCCTTATTCATATGACCAAGACAGCTCCTGAAAAATCTCAGATATTTAAGGGGGTAAAAGTAAAGGTGCTCAACACTTTCTTAGTTCAAGTGACTCTTTCCTACTCTGAAACTTTTTATCCCAGTTCCAATCAAGGGTAAATTTCTTCCATGACAGAGTACCCTGGGATGGCATCCAATCCCAACCGGGTTACCAGTTGCATTCCCATGCTGCTTTACCCCTGGGGCTTCTTCCCAGAATAGGGTGTTGCAACACTCCAGGACAAGTGCCTGGAGTAAGGTCAGGACTGTGCCTCCTTCTTCACTGATGCGTAGTCAGTCTTCCTTGGCTGGCCCAGCAACAGAGATCTGAAAGCCTCCAGTTCTGAGCAGGCAGCTATTCACTCAAATCAGGGTTGCTGGACCAATGAACAGAATATCTAGTTGGGTCCTCCTTTATCAGTAGGCATTTTCTTTAACTTATCAACAGTGCATGGCACATCCTCCAACATTAGGACTGTGTGCGGAAATGTGTGTCAGAAGAGAAACTATTAGCCTGTGCAATTATTAGTACTGTGCTTGCCATAGTTCCCTGCCCACAAATACAAGGCAGCAAGCAAGCTTTAAGCCCAGAGCAGTATCAGAGCCAAAACATGCAAACAAGAGAGCCAGAATCCATATCTTAGGCAATGATTGCCTTTTCTGCCCACAGAGTACTAAGAGAGTACTACAAAAACAGCAAGCAAGGCACTGGGTCAGAGCCAAAGTCCAGACAACGTTGCAGCAGGTTATCTTGCCAACCCTGCTTTCCCACTGGGGTCAGCACACAACAATGCTCACTCTCTTAGTCAGCCACCAAACCGCAGCTGCAGGAGAGCTGTATCTCTGCACTAAAGCCAAATTTAAAGTTCTCTAGTGTCTCCCACTAGATTTTAGATAAAGACTCCCACATACAGAGTTCTACGACACACATTGGTTGGTCAAGCATGCTTTACTGAGTTAGCATAATTAAACTATTTAGGCCAAAATCTCCTAGTGCAGATTTGCTGGGAGTCCGCAAGTAGTTTCTTACTTCGAATTCTGTGAACTATCCAGCTTACTCATCTTCTTACCAGGCTGTTAAATTTGAAATGCAAGTATGCTCTTGCACCCATGGCAAGATTCTTTGAAAAAATGGAATAGGTTTTTGCAAAACTGATGACAAATTTTCCTCAAATTTGTGACTAGTTTATACCACTCCCTACAAGTTTGAAAAATAAGGCAAACTCTATAGTCTCTGTAGGAGAAGAATTTGGAGGCAGGCTGTAAGGGAAAGGAACTATTCCAATTCCATATTTGTCTGCAGGTTAGTTTGCTCATCACTTGGTTTACTTCCCATTTGTCTTGGGATGTATCTCCAGTCTAGTTTTCGAAACAACCTCTCCTGGCTTGACTTGGGCACAGAGCATACTTGCTCCTTCTGAACTGAGCATTTGCAAACTGTTACTCAAAAGATACATAATGCAAAATCCCAGGTCGAGGCACACCCAGCCCCTTTGGTCCCAAAATAATAAAAATCTCAAGCTGGAAACGGATGCCAGTTTTGCAGCTGGCTCCTCGAGAGCAGTTGAACTATAATCATGTAATCAATCACTGCCTTCACGATTTTGTAAGTCACCATCACATTCCCCTCCCCCACCCCCAACCCAAAGAGAACCAACTTCTCCAGTTTCTCCTCATAGGGCAGCCACTCCCACCTCCTCGATCACTTTCTTTGCCCTTCTCTAGCTCCTCTCTACAGGAATCAGGACTGCATGCTGCACACAAGATGTGGGTGCACCAAGGTGTTATGCATCAGCAGAACGGTGCCCTCTGCCCCCTCAAGCCTTCCTGCTGGCATGAGGCACTGGGCTGACTTTCCTTGCTGCTGAGGCACACGGAGCTGAGCGTTTCGGGGAACTGTCAGTGGCGGCTCCACAGTCTCCTTCCCGGCTTGTAGCTGGCAGCTCCGAGTTCAGCATTAGCTCAGCGTTACCGGGTTATCCCGGGTTCAGGCTTTTCCCTGCGCGCGTCACCTGCCGCTTAGTGAGGCTCATTTGCAGCTTTTGGCCCACTCGGCTGTCCGAGAGCCCTCTGGAGCGGGCCGGCGTCTGCCCGAGCCCCGAGCCGCGGCTCCGTGTGCCTCCTCGCACCATGAGCTCGGCGGCGCCGTTCCGGGTTCACCAGCCGGAAGAAGCTGTCGAAATCCCCAGGAAAGGCTCCGAGCCACAGGCTGGGAAACGCGGCGCAATCTGTTAAGGGGATAATTAAGGGCGGCGATGAGGAAACCCGCGGAGAGGAGCGGAGCGGAGCGCTGCGAGCGGGCGAACCGCCGCGCCGGGCCGCGCGAGAGCTCCGACGCTTCCAACGGCCCCAACGGCCCGGTTCGAGCGGCGGCCGCCCCCCCCCCCGCGCGCCCCGCGACCCACGTGCCGCGCGCCCCGCGCCACCCCGCCCGCCCCGCTTCCCGCCCCCCGGCGGCCGCGGATTGGCTGCGCGCCTCACGCGAGCCGCGCGGAGGGAGGGGGGAGGCGGGAGGCGGTTGCCCGCGAGTAACCCCGCCGCCGCCAGCTCCCCGCGCGACCTTTCTCCTGCATCGGCGGTGACGCGGCGGGCGCGCGCCCCCTCCGCGAGCGCGGCAAGATGGCGGCGCTGAGCAAGTCCATCCCCCACGGCTGCTACGAGATCGGGCACACCTGGCACCCGCGCTGCTCCTGGGCCGTGCTGCACGTCATGCAGGGGGCGCTGACCGAGTCCCTGCGCATCTACGGCACCCTCTACCTGGTGGGTCGCGGGGGGCCGGGGCATCCGGCGGGGCAGCGGCGGGAGCCGGGGGCTGGGGGCAGGGGGGACGTGGGGGGAGGCTGGCGGGGTGGGGGGAAGGGCAGGGGGGACGTGGGGGGAGGCTGGCGGGGTGGGGGGAAGGGCAGGGGGGACGTGGGGGGAGGCTGGCGGGGTGGGGGGAAGGGCAGGGGGGACGTGGGGGGAGGCTGGCGGGGTGGGGGGAAGGGCAGGGGGGACGTGGGGGGAGGCTGGCGGGGTGGGGGGAAGGGCAGGGGGGACGTGGGGGGAGGCTGGCGGGGTGGGGGGAAGGGCAGGGGGGACGTGGGGGGAGGTTGGCGGGGTGGGGGAAGGGCAGGAGTGATACCAAGGGGAGAGGCTGGTGGGAAGGGTAAAGACAGGAGGAATAAGAGGGGGGAGCCTGGGGTGAGGGGGAAAGGCAGGAGCGATACCCATGGTGAGGGGAGTCTGGTCTGGGGGGTGGAAGGGCAGGAGTACTATGAGGGGATCCCGGCCAAGGGTAGGTGGAAGGGCAGGAGCCTGGCTTGGGTTAGGCAGGGTGAAGAGGCAGGAGGATATCAAAGGTGGCTGGGCTGGCCTGGCCTGGAGGTGGGATGGCAGGAGGGATATCAAGGAGGGAGGAGGGCACAAGGGATATCAAACTGTGGGAGCCTGGCTTGGGTTGGTGAGGAAGGGCATGAGGGATGCTGGGGTGTGGGGAGAAGGGTATGAAGAATGTTGAGGTGGGGGGAGAAGGGTGTGAGGGATGTCAGGAGAGGAAGGACGGAGGGATGTCAAGGGGCAGCCTGACTCTGGGGTGAGAGAGGAGAAGTACAAAAAAGATATTTTGGGGGAAGCCTGGTCCTGGGGAGGATGGATGTGAGAGACATTGGGGTAGGAGAGTTTGGCTTGGGGAGGAGGGCATGATTGTCTGAGGGGAGAACCTGGTGCTTGAGGGGGAGGGGACACAAGGTATGTGTGTGTGTGCGCACGTGTAACCTGGTCCTAGGAGGGGGAATAAGGGCATGAGGGTTGCTGGAGGGTCTGCTGGCCTAACAGGTACCAGGGGGAGGATGAATCTGTTTGGGGAGGAGGGCATATGGACAGACTGATCATCATATTGTCATCATTTGCCAGTACCTATGAGACCTGAAAAAAGACTTATTAAATATTTGCCTGGGAGGCTAGCACTGTATCTTTAGCAGGAGCAAGAATAATGCATATGTGTTCTACTGTTGGTGTCATCTGGGAAATAAAAATCTTGGTAGTCAGTGGATTACCAAGGATCGAGGGAGACTGCATTGTATAATGAAGAAACTAGGCTGAAAAATATTTTAAGGCTAAGGGAGGCTAAGTAGTCTGAGAGTGTCCTACAGGTGAGATATCTTAGTTTGAGCATGCAGTTAGACTTGATTATATCACCTCAGTTGCAAATGGTTTGCTTCCAGCAAATTAGGGTTTAGGTAGAGGAGCTTGCATTCGTTTGCATCCATCTGTGTAAACATATCCTGGAAGCTGATTTAGGTTGGAATTGCTGCAGGTAAGCACTTCCTTCCATCCCCACCTGTGTGTTTCTCCTGTGATGGTACTGGTGCTTGGAAGACTGAGTAGTGCACTGGATACTGAGCTGGCTGCAAACTAAGTGTAAGAGAAAAGAAAAAAAAGAAACCCTTGGGTTTGTACTGTTCAACTTTACACCAGTGCTGGTGCAACAGAATTATCAAGGCATGTAACAAGGGGCAAGAGAAGGAGGGGGACTGCAGCAGTCCTGACGCAGTTAAGGCTCCTACTGAAGTGCACCTTGAGTGAGAATTGTGACAAGGATCTAATTATCAATCCAGTTTACTGTGCAGGTGTGTAAATACTTGTACCACCAGAGAATGGGCACACAATGGGCCACCAGGATGATGGTGGTCTGTCAGATCTGGCTCAAGTTAAAGCAACTTAAATAATACTGTAATTAAATCAAAGTTAAGGTGCTACTGGATGTATTTTTCTCAGTAGTCAAGCCTGTTAAGAGATTCCTCTTCTTACTGTAGTCACAATTCACTCAGTTGTGAAGTTGTGGGTTAGGAAGAAAATTCCCTCTTCTTATTTCTTTCAAAAAATTTTTTTTCAGCTGCATTAATGAACTAGATTGACTGGTAAGAGGGGTTTGATGAGTGCCAGAGCCAGCATAAGGTAACGAGTGAAAAGGTGCAGTAGGGACAGCAGAGGAGGAAGTGGGAAGCCTACACATTAAGTAGCTTGGTGGGGAAAGAACACTCCTGAATTAAGAGAGTCACTAATGCAATTCTTTATAGGACTTAAAGCTGTGTTTGAAAGACTTCGATTTGTGAATGGAATTTCACAGTGGGATAGCGCAAACTTTCAGTCGTTTTGTGTATTCTTAGGTTCATGTAATGGGATGAATGTAAATTATTTTGTGTTTGTAGTTGTCAATGGATGTTCAGAATGTTTCTAGTACTACTTAGTCCTGGTCCTCTTTATAGCACAATGTCAAAAAATTGCACTTTATTTTTTCTCTGCCAACCATGTAAAATGGCTTCTGCTTGTTTGTTACTCCTGTTGCCACAAGCTGATAACAAAGGAAAGTAGATTAAAAACAGTTTCTTTTCACAGAAGCTTGTGTGGAAATGAATTAGAATCAATAGATGAGAATAAATTGGTAAGCTTGGAAACTAAAATGGTAATTACAGTAAAATAATGCCTTAGTTGAGGGGAAGCTAGTAGCATCATCTAGTGACCTAAACTCTTAGTCCAGTGAAGTTGTTAATAGACCTAAAAATGCCAGTTAGGAGTTCTGGCTTAGTTTCCTGTGCATACCTATTATTCTTTTTAAAAATATATTTGATATATGACATATGCACTGCCTTTTCCTAAAACAAGATGGTACCTTGGTTAAGTGCCTTAGGCTTTGAAACTAAGTTTTGAGATCCGTGTACTTCTCTCAGCTTGTGTATTCATTTTATAAAGGATAAGAATCCTCTTATAAGAAAGATACTGAAGGAGTTTCTGAATTAGTTCCCATTCTGATTCAGATGTTCCTATCAGTAAAACCTCAAAGAACAGCAAATGCTATCAACTGCTTCAGATAGGTACTAGTATTCTAGGGAACCTGCAATAAAAGAACAGGCCGATTTGTGAACCGTGACCCATTTTTGTCTAGCTTTCCTACATATACGATGTGAAGAAAACAGCATTCAGTCCTTCAGAGGTAGCCGCTGACTACTGCTCTAGAGTGGTTAAGGTGACCATCTCAAAGGTCTGAGTCTATGAGGCTCTGGCAATGCTACATCAGCAAATTGAAGGGACGAAAACCATGTTCCATTTTTGCAGTCTCAGAAACACTGGAAGTAACCTCTTGTTACTTAGGCGTCTTTTATGGTTTGCATCTGCAGCTCCTAATTCCCCAGGTATTGTAGCACCGAGAACAGCCTGATGCCTAGCAAAACTAAGGTCTACAAGAAGCCCAGTAAAGAGCGGGCTGTGGGTGAACTTTTGACTGAAATGTTCTAAGATATAGATGAGTAAAAAAAAAACACAAGAAGCAAAATTAGGACTTTTTTATGGAAAGTTTTGCAGAGCAAAATCTGGTTGCGATTTTCGTAATTTCCTTAGCTGTATTACTTGGGGATGATATTTTCTTTGAGGGTGAGGTTCAGTACTTGATGTCTGATGTTTTGACTAGGAAATCTGTACTGCTGGAGATAATAACTGCCGCTCAGTGCTTGGTGTGTCATCCATCCTGATAACCAACCTGAATCAGGCCAAAGTGAATTTCATCTCCAGATCTTAAGGAATCAGGGAATATATTATATTGGAATCAGCACCACTTGGGTAGCAAAGTATCTAGTGAAAAATCTGTTCCTTGGGCAATTGGGAGAATTGTGCAGCACAAGAGCCCAGCTGTTTTTAACTCTCAGGCTAGCTTATTTTATTTAATAAGTGTTCCACTCCTTAGATACCAGTCTGCAGAAGAAGGAAGGGATTCATACTAATAGTGGAGTTTAGACTTCCAAAGACTCCCTTCATCTGCACACACACAAATTTACATTAACTATCTTGATATGTGTATTAATTTTTACCTATCTTAATGTCTTTCTCTATCCAGTTCTTTTCTGTCTGGCAGATATTGTTTTAAATTAAAAGCTCCACTTTTGATATTTTTTTCACTTAATGGAGTATAAATACTTTTTTCAAGTTAAAGAAAAAATTATTTTTGTTTCATGTATTAACAATTGCTGAAGGTGGCCAATATGAAACTGGATGAGATGGGTATCCCTTGCTCTGCTGCTAAGGTTGAAGCATTAATTAGTTTGTTTCCTATGATATTGCATTGATTTCACATGGGAAATCTAGTGTTAATCAAATGAGTTAGAGCAAAGTCCTCCATTTCCTGAGGGTCTGTAGGCTTTAGACATTTGTTTAATGATGGTGTACATCTTTCATGTAGATGAATTTGCTTAATCAGTGATACGAAATCTTTGTAATCTATCTGAGATAATCAGATATGATCGTAACATTTGTTCTTAATCTAAATAAGGCAAAATTTGTCTATCTGCTATTTCGCAGTCAAGCTAGTTCTTCTGACTTCTTGCCTATGGAATGGCCAGGTCACTTGTCTTACACCTTTTCTTTTTTGAGGCTGGTCATCTGTCTTCCTCACTTAATTTAAGCCAGGCTCTTCCCCCCCACACCCCCCCAGCCAACTTCTGTTCTGGCCTTCCTCTCTCAAGCCCGGTTTTCTGCCCCCACCATCATCCCTCATGCTGTTCTCTTTCCCACCCAACATCTCATGCCCTTCCTTTGTCTGGTTTGTCTATACTGCTAAATAAAAAGAGAACGAGGGAAGAGCCTTGAGCTCTGGCCCCTTAGTGATTCGCACTGATTAACTGTTATCTGGAGTCAAAGCCAGGAGCAAGCTATCTTTCTCCAAGACCGATCTGCTGGCAGGGAAGGAGAGGAGCATTAGCTTTATAGGAGCATGGATGCCAGCTGGTCTGTTTGACTTGTCTTCTGGACCAGGGATTGCTCCATCAGCTATTTGGTAGTGTATGTGTAACCTAAGTTTGCTATTCCACTGTTTTTTAATGATCCTCAGGGCTCACTTTATTTTACTGATTTCTTTCACTTTGTTTCCTTCATACTCATTTCATTCTCATTTTTGATACTTTTTTCAAGCTCATGCCATGTCTGTTTCCTTCTGTGCTTGTAATAATTTTCAGTTTCTTAAATGCCAATCACTTCAAAAGCTTTTTCCTACTTAGCATTCCAGTGTTGATACCTTCTTTGGCACTGTTTGACCATTAAATGTGCATATTCTCTTTCTTAAGCTGTATTATTTATTTTATAAGTCCCCTAGGGCAGCATTTTATATAATATTGTTAAAGATACAATGCTACAACTGCGTAAGATGTTTTTTCTTCCTGTATAAACATGGGAGGGAAATTGATAGTAGTAATAGCATGGGCCAGGTAGTCCTGCACGTGGTAGCTGACTGGTCACTTTGCATTGTAGTCACTGATCAAGAAGAGGCAATAACAACAATGAACTGTAACTATTGAGCTAATGAATAATTTTGAAAGTTATTGGATGGATGACTGAGATATCATTTGCCAAAGATCAAGGTGGGACAGAACTAAAGTGCAACTTATAACTTGACTGGGATCACTTAATTGTGTTGGCTATATCTACATTGCTAAATAATAGGGCCAGAGATCAGCCCCAAGGCCAAGTACTGGCCCTTGTCTTGGCTGTTTCAGGCCGGCTGGCTTCTTCTATAACTGATTTCTCTAAGAGTGTGCTATTTGGGTTGATCCTGAGCAAAATAAGGGAGTAAACTGAAACAAATCCCTTTTTGTCTGTCAGCATAGACATAGTCACAATGCGCCAGCCTTCTAAGATGTGCAAGAAGGCTGTACTCTCCAGATTATATTCTGAAATGGTACAGAATTCCTGGTTATATTAAAACCCGATCAGATTTTTTGATTGTGCTGTGAGCCATTATGTATTTGGAGGTAGGGCAGGGAGACTAAGAAGGATGTTAGTCCTTGAATGTTCTTCTTTATGTCAGCTTGGATCTCTGAGGTAGACCATCAAGAAATGTGACTCTCTTCTGTCAGGACATGGTATGTAGGGCTGCTGTAATAGTAGTGTTGTAGCTGTGTTATGCTGGGATATCTGTTCATCTTTGTACTGTGTGGTGTCCCATATCTCTGTGCTGTGTTACGAATGGCATACAGATCAGTGTGTTCCTTGTCTTCAGATTCTTTTGGAAGCCAGCTTAAATATGACTATGATCAGCTTAAATGTGGTTAAGGTATGAACTTGGTTGCCACATCTTCATTCCAGGCTGTAATCGTTCTGTTCTGTACAGGTGGCTTTGAAGGCAGACCAGTAAAATTCTTTGTAGTTCTTTATAAATTGAAAAATAAACAAAAAATGGTCTTTTATTAGGATGTTTATATTTCAAAAGGGAAAAGTTTGAAAATTTTAAAAGAATCAATTAATTTAGCTGGATTAAAGAATTTATGCTCAAAGATGCAAGGAATAACCTGCAGCTCACATCATAGTATGGGGAAAAACAGAGAAGGCCCCAGCCTTGACTGACTCAACAGTCATCCTAATAAGGACACTATAAATCCTAGAAACCAGCAAAAACAGTTGAAGGGATTGTCTATCAAGGAAACATAAATCTGTTGGTTCAGCTTTATAGTACAGTGCAAGAATTTCAGAGTTAAAAGAAAAATTGCTGAAAATGATGCTGAGTTAAACATTTCAAGGGGAATGAAAAATGGCCCTTTACTCATATAAGTGAAAGAAATGACAAAGATAAGCCACTATGCAATGAGTATGATGTCAAGACTGAATACAATTTAGATGTTATTCAAAGAGTATATGAGTACTCTTGTTCATTATTTTTAGTGGGGTGGATGACAGAGAATATGCTGCTCCTGCACTCCAACCTCCCTGCCCCCAAATTCCTAATGGTAATCTTCATATAACATCTCACAGAGGGGACAGAGGAAGTCAGAGCAGAGGGAACGCACAGTCTTCCTCAGAATATTGCAGGAAATGCAGTAATACAAAAATCTGGAAGCCAGGTTTGGTAATCTGTGAAATCAGGTTGGGATGAGCTTATTGAGGAATAGTAAATCTGTATGTTTAAGAGGAACCATGAGAAGTGAGACACTCACTGATTTGGATAACAGTGTCTTTCAATGTACCCGAGTACATTTTGACACTAAACAATCCCCAGATGCTCAAAAATCATTTTTACAATGCAAGGGAGTAAAGTTCTTGTAAAATTCTTACCAAATTTGAAACAGTTATTTTATAACATACAAATAAGTAAACATAATTTTGGAAGAAATCTGATACCAGTCTCTCTACCTGTCACTTAAAGTAATCAGAGGTAGTTTCTTAACTGGTTTGAACTGCGGAGTGCTGATCTTTTACCATGCACACGTGACATAAGAGTGTAAAATTTTCCATGGCTTTGAAATGACTTGCAAGGTATATATTATGTAAAGTATGCAACATTATTGATAGCCTCTAAATTTGCATTTTAAAGGTGCCTAAACATGCCAGATAGACACTCTTATAAACATTATTGAACTCTGCATTTTTGTAGATTTGCGTAGGTGTCTGAATATTTCCATAGCGCTCTTTGTTTGTTTGTTTTTTTCCTTTAAATGTTTGTTATAATGCATTTATTTTTAGCTGAATATTGTGAAGGAATGAGAGAGCAATGATTGTGCTTTTTTTTTTCAGTTTCTACCAGTCAGTGTTGGCTATTTTCTCTAAAATTTGACAGAGGCATTGAGCATCCTTCTTAAGCATTCTTAAGATGTCAAGTTTGTACAAACATAGAGAATGCTGACTTGATGGAAGAGATAAAGTAGTGTATTTGTTGCAGAATCAATGTAAGTTCTGTGGGTTTTTTGAACCTGCCATATGAGCCATCAGCCTGTGGATATGAGTCAGCCAATTAGTACCTGCATAAAGTTGAACAAACCTTTTTGCGTAACACCTCCTGTGTAATTCATAGTTGAGAGACGTAGGTGAAAGTTGAGGATGCTGGAGGTGAGAACTTGGGTTGTTGTGGTTGGATGATGCAATATGTAGGAGACATCCTTAAAATAATGAGGCCTGACTGATGCCTCTAATAATGGAAACACTTGTTTTTGATCCTAGCCATCATTTTCCACTGGAACACACTGATAGCCTAGCTCAAATTTTTTCTTGCACTAGAGTATATAATTGTGTTTTAATAATGGGTAGGCTGCACCTGGTGTTGGAAATATGTATATTTTTCCACAATTAAGACAGATTAAAACAGTTCTGAGTTCTTATTTCTACAGGGCTTAAGGTTTGTTTGTGAAAACTAAATCTATAAACATTATTTAAAAAAAAAAAAGTGGCAGTAATCCTCTTCTGCAAGCTGATAGTGTCCTGTATCTGGTTGACTGTGTTTTCATAATTATTTTTTTGGAGGGTCAAAATGCAATTGTGTGAATTCCATAGTTAATGATATAGGAATAGTCAGTGAAAATATTTTCTTTTCAGTGAGTAGGTTTTTTAATACTTCAGACATAAAATGCATTAGGTCTTAGAGTTCAAATCGTCCTTAAAAAAGTCTTTTTTTTCTTAAACTGACCAATGCATTACTTTAAGTTCTTTCTCCTCCTTCTACATCTCCTCCCCCTCCCAAATTGTATTGTACATAAAAGTATAAAAAGTACCTACATTCTTTTTACCCTCATTTATTTTCACATAAAAACAGTCTTAGAGATGTGGTAGCCTGTCTCTCCTGTTCTTTCCACCTATGCTAAAACTAATTTCATAGCAAAAACTTTTGGGCCTGACTAGAACACATTAAATAGTTTTCATGTATATGAAAACTTTCATTTTTTTTCCCCAAGGTTGTAATGGTCAAAGCGTTCTAGTGAAAGTTGTATCAGAACTTGTTTTGAACTGTAGAGAAAGTGGGATGATTACTATTGGAGAATATCTGTGTTGAATCTTCAGAGTTGGGTTGATAAACAAGAGGAGGAGGAGGAGAAATCTTCCAGCCAGGACTAGGCGCATAAAAGATTCAGCTGTTCAGGGAAACTTTGGTGCTTCTGGAGGACTGGTTTGTGACCGTGTCTTTTGCTGTGGTATCTGTGATCTATTAATCCTTCTGTTTGTTCCCTTCATTTCTAAGTAACAAGGGTATGGGATTGCCTTTAAAAGTCTTCTAACACTGCCAGGCTGCATTAAAGCATAATTGAATTTTGTGTTTCAAGTTTTAACCAGTTGCCTGCAGAAATGAGGAAAGCAGCTATTTTTCTTAGAAATAGGCCAGAGGCTTTCTGTTTTCAGTTTTCGTCTGAAACTGGCCACAGATGGCAATGGGACACTGGATCACTCTTGGATCAGTCTTCTGAGGTAGAAAGGAAATCATGTTTCCCACATGTTTGACGTACCTTACTCAAGAGGCTTTTCCTAATGACATTCTCAGTTTCAAACAAATCATCCTATTTAGGGACAGAAATATTTTCTCTGGAAGTCACACTGGCAGGTGCTCCATTATTATTACTGTTTTTTTTCTGCACCTTCTTCCTGTGCATAGAGCACAGATTACACACTTAATCAGGACATATTTCATCAAATCAATGTCTTACTGTTGTGGCGTTGTTATTAAAGAGTAACATATTTGTCTTGTCAGATCGTAGTGCGCAAAAGTTTGGTTGTTTGCGGATTGAAGTCTTGTGATCTAAGTTTCATCCAGGTGCATGTATACTTGCCCTGATAATTTTAATTCTAGTGATACACAGACTAGATAATTTGACAGGCTTTTCTGGCTTTTAGTTGTGAAGTAAAACTTCTGCATAGATAAAGCAAATACAATAGCATGTTTATAATTTTATTAGTATATCTCCATTTATGTTTCCACTTCTTTAGATTTTTATTGCTATGAGATTTTTGCTTTCTTAAAATTGCCATGTACAGTTACATATGTGTTACTTGGCTGTCTTTTAAATGATAAATGTCTACTCTTGCATTGGCAGCAGCTTGAAATTTTGTCTTTTGGGTTTGTAAATCATAGAAAAAGTAACAATGGCCATTTAAAATATTAAAAAATCCTTTAACTGCTGTACTATGATATTTGAGTGCTTGAAATTATTCTGACTACTTATTTCTTATATTTTAATCTATCTTGAGTTTTTCTTTAGAATCCAATCTGTTTATTTTTAGCTTTTTTCCTGAAACTCTCTCTTGTATTGTATTCATAGCTCTGCTGTTTCTGTTTTTACTCATGAAGTATTTAGCTTTCTTCTGCTTCATCTCTTTTTTTTTTTTTTCTCTTGATCCTTTTCTTTCCCCTAACTGGGATTCATTTGTTTCATCTGCAGTATTTCTGAATGTTCTGCACACTCTTTTGGACTGAAAGGACAAAAGGAGCTCAAGAGCTGTAACTTGTGGATGCAAATAGAAGGAAATTAGAAAGCTAAAGTCCTGAAAGCTTTGTATGTTTTTAGGCCGTCTGCCCTGTGACAGTGCATGATTTGTGTAAATTCCATTTTGCTCTTAGTTGTTGAGGTTTTGGGGCATCTAGAAAAGTACCTCTCATAAGAGAATCTGAAAGATGAGGTTTATTAGTTGTTGTTTTGAAGATGAGACTAAATACATAGCAAAGCTGGGCTTTTTATCCTATCTGTAGAATCCTGCTGCCTTGTGGATTTGAAAGAGAAGAAAGTGGAGTTATACTGCAAGAAGGGCTGCAGGCAAACAGCTCGGCTCTCAGTGTGGCCTGTGGATAATGTACTTAAGTCTCTCTTTAATGCTTATACAGGCCAAATGCTGTGTCTGTGGACTGCGCTACTGCTTAAATTTAAAGTCTCATTTTAGTGCATAAAACTTCATAGCGTAAGAAAACTTAAATTGCGGTGAAAGGAAAATGTCAACTTTCTATTTCTAGCTTTTGAAAGTAGGGTTTTCTTTATTACTTGGTATCTTGGAATTCTTACAGATTAAGTTATAAGAAGTGGTTATGTTCTACCCTGTCACAAGTGCTTAATTCTTACTAGGTTTGAAAATTTTCTTGATGATTAAATGTTTAATGTTTTTTGTTTCAAACCTGGATTTTCTTTACCTGCAGGGAGCAAATCTGCTTGAGAAAGTGTCAGTATCTAATTGCTACTTTAAGTGTTAGTAACAAGCGTGCAAGTTTACGTGATAGAGTCCATGTAGTATAATGGATATATGGTAGATATTGGTTATTAGGTTTTTTTATTCCATTTTTAATCTCTTCCCAGAGAGTTGTTTGTACAGGGTGTCATTATGATTTGATAGTTTTGTCGTGTGTGTGTGTTTTTAATGGATACTCTGCAGTATGTATGTAAAATAAGGAGCAGATGATGTGTGCCTTTGATCTGAAGGGAAAGTGGCACAGTTTGTGATAGCTGTTAGTATCTGTGAGACTTCATTCCACAGTCTTACTGATCTTTTTTTAGAAAAAGTAAAGGCTGTGCTGTACAGAGCTGCGTTGTATTGGCCTAATGTAAGCTCCATTGAAGGAGCTGTCAATGACAGTCTTTATCCTAGAGAGTTGTGTAGTCCTTCTGAATATCCTAAGGCCAGGTCATTGGGTGCCTTGAGAAAAAAAGATTTGAAGTGCGACTCTGTGTTTTATGGAAAGCCAGAGTAGGAAGCAGCAGCAGATCTGATTTACTTCTAGTGGCTGATGTTACTCAAAGGAAATGCCACAACATTCTTCACTGTGACCTAGGTAAGGCCTTGCTCGAGAAGTCACGAACAAATTAAATTAGCTCACGATCCACTCAGATTTGGTAGAGTCTCCTCTCCTTTGATTACAGGTGTTTTTTGGGCAGCCTTCTCCTCCCCATAAAGGATGATAAGCGGGAGAAACACTGTTCCTTCAGTTTGTGTTTCATTCCATTAAAAGTGGATTGTGCTTTTCTTTTTCTTCCCATGAAATCATGGTTTTGAATGAAGGGTGTATTGGTTCTGTCCTCCGAATTACAACTGAAGCCTTTGGGTTTGGAGGGGAGGTGAGGCAGCATGGGCAGTATGAGATTGAGGAGAGGCAGGACTGTGTCTGGGTTTGGTATAGGGGCAAATGCTTGGGGCGTTATCTAACACTCAGTGCTGCTCCACTCTTATATCTTACTAAAGCTGAAAATGAAGAATATTTTGTAAGTGCTAAAGAATTTTATTTTGTGAAGTTCTTGTTAATCCATCTCAAAAAGAAAATGGTGGAACTGAGAAGTTATGGAGAGGGTGACAGGAGTAACTGGAGATAGGGAACTGCTTTTGGGCGTTCTCGGATAGAAGATACTGAACTGTCTGGATCAGTGAGTTGAACCAAAATTGTGATTCTCTCATTCTTGTACTGAATAACACCTAAAACTAGTTTTTACACCTATCAACAGTAGGGTTCTGCTACCCTTAGATGCCTAAATAAAGGAGTTCTAGTATCCCTATGCTCTTTTTGTAGTTGGAAAGCTAAGACCTGAATTTCAGTGTGATGACTGTTTCAGTCTGTCTGTTTACAGGGAGTCTGTGGTAACTACGCTTACAGGTCACTGAACAGACCTCCTGCTACATGTGTTGACCTTCTCTTCATGGAAATTAATAGTTTGTCAAGGAACTATTTCCAGGATGCCCTGATGCCCTCTGCTTCTGTCCTACCACCAACGTGTGCTGCTAAGCCTTGAGCAATGCACTTACTGCAAGACTTGGGCCCTCAACACAGTGTCCTCCAAACTCACTTGAGTGGAGTTTATCCCAGTGGGAATAAGGAACCACTGCAGGCTGATGGATTTGAGGATCTTTCTCTCCTGCTAGTGTCAACTTTAGTACTTCCCTGAAGTACGGGGAACTGAAAGGGAGAATGAGGTGGAATCTAGAAGTATTTCTACTATTTGTTCCCTGTAATCACATCATGGGTAGTGGGGGAGAAAAGGAAGCCTACTGCACAGAAGATGAAGTATTCTGCAGTCTTTTTTTTTTTTTTTTGGTGGGCATGCATCAGGTTGCATTGATCTCTTACATTTAGCTGCTTTTTATCATGAGCAGTATTTCTTCAGACTACTTTGTGTGTCATTGTTCCTGATTCTTTTCTGTCTTTCAATTGGGAGTAGCAGAAATTTGTAGTAGTAGTATAAATCTGTTCAGGGAAAGCTACAGAAATAAATTTTTGACCTTTGATTTGATGTTAATTTATATTAAAAATCAAATAAATGAATCTATTCCCATGGCAGTCTTTTCCTGTTATACTTCTGACACTTAAGTCTGAGCAAGACATCACACTTCAGATGCAAGGGCAGTGTTCTTTTGCTTAGCACAGAAAATTCTTACTCTGTCCCGAATGTTCGTGTCCTTCATACAATAGCTGATGAGGTAGAAACTAGTGATCTGCGTAGTGTGTAGGCTACGTTAAGACTTTAGTTCAACAAAAAGATTCTCTGGGTTGAATTATTGTCTAATCCATTATGTTTTAACTAGTCTTGACACTTGATTAAGTAATGTGTAAAACAGTTTTTAGAAGTCTGTTCATGCATGTATTTCTCCTTAATCCTTAGTTCAAGCTTCATTTTTTTTGGATACTAATTTTGGCAGAACCCTCCTACAGTTGTAGCAGACTCCTTGTCCTATCTCTGTATCTAAAACAGCTGCTTGCTATGCAGTGTGAGCAAACAGTTTCAGAAGAACAACTCCCTCCCCCGCATTTTTACATCGAGGAACTGAGTCTTTGAGAGGTGTTACCACTATGGATTGCGCAGCACACCTATTGCTATTGATGCTAACAGTTTGGAGCCCTGTGTATTTAGAACTTTTTAAATTCTAAGCATTGGCCGAATTTGCACCATCCTTTGTACTTCCTGCCAGTGTTGAGAACCCATGGAAAATCAATGCAGATAAAAATCAGGTTGCTATTAAAAAAAACAAACAACCTTCCCCCCGCCCCAAACCCAACAACAGTCTGTCTCATGGTGTACCTGAAGTCTAATTTCATAGAATCATAGGAGCCTACAGGTTGCAGGGACCCCTGGAGGCCATGTGGTCCCAAGCTGCTGCTCAAGGCAGGGCCCGTTGGAGGAGGTCTCTTGGAGTCTTGTCCAGTTGAGTTTTGAGTATCTCCAGTCATGGAAATTCCACCGCCTCTTTGAGGAACCTCTTCCAGTATTCAGCCACCCTGAACTGAAAATTTTTCTTCTTTGTCTGATAGAATTTCTCATGTTTGAACTTGTGTGTGTTGCCTCTTGTCTTATCCCTATGCATCTCTGGGAAGAGCCTGACTTCTTTTTCTCTACACCGCCCTGTTAGGTAGTTGTAGAATTTGTGTGGCCAAAAAAAGATTTTGAGAAACTGCAGGATTTGAGCCATTATGTAAATTTTCTTTATGAAACAGAATAGACATTAACCTTACCAAAAAGGACACTCATATTTTAGGTCTTGCCTGCTTCCTATTATAGGATTTTTGTAGAGATAGCGTGGAGATTCTATAAAATGTGTCAGGAATATGCTGTTCTTCCAGCGGATGGTGAAATTTTTTGGAGGACTTGCAGTCAGTTAATTGAAGTAGAAAATTTTTAGAAATACTTCATCATTTTGTAGGCACTGTGTAAGGCCAGTAGATGGATTAATGAGTGTGTTCTGACCTTTATTATAGCAGTATAGTCCAATTGCCTGGAAAACAAAATACTGTGTAAATTTATCATATCTTAATGTTGTTATATCTAACAGATAACATTTCTGACTATTATGGCCAATGGTAACAAGGTAATAAAATTCCTCCTATACTTTCAGTTTAGGATTGCCTGGTGTATTTCCTGGTATAAATATTGCAACAGCTGGAACAAGTTCAAAGGAAATCTTTGTAATATCATTCATAAAACCAACATATTTAAGAGGCTTTGATTTACTACTTAAATGGGCATGTCTCCTTTTCCTTTTTTTTTTCTTTACAATATGCAAAAAGCCACTAATGGAATTAAAGTTTGTCCCACCTTTTTTCTTCCCTCCTCCCTCAGATTGCAGCTATTCTCAGGAAACGAAAACTTGACTATTATTTGCACAAACTGCTACCTGAGATCTTGCAATCAACTTCCTTTCTGACAGCAAATGGGACCTTGTATATTGCTTGCTTTTGCATTCTAAGGTTGGTATACTGTCATAAAAATTAAATGTGATAGGAAAGCTGTTCTTTTAATGTAACTTTTTAATTTATCTGAGAGTTTCTTTTTGAAAATAGGCATGTTTGCAATGAATAGGAGGAGGATAAGCAACAACTGTGTCATCATCTTGCTTTCTGGGCTTACCAGTTTAATATGCACATTCTTTTGTTTTCCCCTTTTGTAAAATCTTCTAAGTTAGTAAACAAGTCAGTGCATTCATTTTGTTTCCTTTTCTCCTTTTTCCTGATTCAAAAAATATATTTGCAGGAAGTGCAAATATATGCTGGCAGGTACCCAAGGAAGCCTGATCTTTTCTTCTGGAAAGAATTGATGTAAATTGATTTTTATTTTTTTTTGTTTTTTTTTTTCTGGTTTCCAGATGCAGGGGCTGTGATGAGTTTTAATTATCCTAAACTTAATGTAGCCTTCTGAGTTTATACTCTTCTTGATTGTGGTCATAAATGAAGGAAATCCCAGTATAGCTCCTGGGGTTTCCTCAGGGGCTAGTAGAAAGTGATTGTTTTAATTTGAGCCTTTATAATGGTGCATGTCTGTAGTTATTATGATGAGAATAGCAATCAGCTCCCTTCTTGAAAGGTGACTTCACCTTGAAATAGCATACTCCGCCCACAAAGTGAATGACTTGTACTTAAATGCAATTTATTGTTTTCTGGAGTAGTTTGTCCAGATGGACTTGTATGTGTGGTTCACATTCCCTCTTTCCCTAACCCCAAATATCTCTACTTATCAGAGTCATTATTTTGGAATAGTTATCAATGGCCAGTCACTTTTCTTCTAGGTTGCATGTTTCTAGTTTAAACTGCTTTCTTTCAGATACAGTCTTGCTCTGAAAAATGAGTGTAAATGGCACTTCTGTATTCAGACCTGCTTCCGCTGTATGTTGCAAGTAATTATCAGGATAGTTAAAAATGAAACTTCTTTCCTGTTTGTGAACACAATATGTCCTAGGTCTGAATTATACAACATTTTAAGAGTGAAGTAAGTTATACTTATTGTAAGGGATGTTATGCATAGATATATAAAGCCTACAGTAGCTATGAATTTTTGAAAGTTATCTGACAGCAAACTCAGCAGCCCCTTTAAAAAGTTAATCAAACCAATTATGCCCTACTTCTGCATCTGCAGTGAGGCCTCTAAACTTTGCCTCAAGCACCTCTAAAGGTGAGAGAGAAGGCTAAGAAAAGAGGTGCTAGCTAAGGAGACATGGATAGCTTTTTAAAATCAATTATTTGAGAAGTTGGAAGTGAATTTTTAAATTTAAGTAACAAATTCTAGGGAATTTGAATTTTTCAAGCAATCTAAGTTTTATTCATGCTGATTTATCTTTGCTCCTCTGAGCTGTACAGTGGTCTTCCTTGTTCTGACATGCGGTTGCCTCTAAAACTGCAATGCCTGACTTTTAGTGCTGTAGTTAGATGTTACCCTCTAAATTTAGCTGAGGTGGTTTTAAGTTTTATTGTTTTCAGCTGTTCCTCTAATGGAGGTTACTAGCTATACAGCAGATCTGTGAGTATGCCTTACTTCTGCTAGTAAATGAAGCCTCTCTCTGGCCCTGAAGCCAATTGGTGCGGCATGGTTTTTACCTGTACGGAGCAGAGCTGTCTGAGTTCTCTTGACCTCCAATTCAGTGTGGCCAGATGCAGACTAAGTAATGGGAATGGCACCTAGCCTGTGTGCCCTTCCAGGTCACACCGAAACATTGTTGGGATTGATCCAGACCAAAACTATGCAAAGGACAACGCTAACAATTTAATATGACAAGCAGCTGTGTGTCAGTGCTTGGGCCATGGAGTGTCACGCAGTATGCTACGTGTGAAGGTCCGTTAGCATCAGTATTAAGCTGGCCAGCAGGCTTAGCTTCAGAAATGAAGAACTGATGGGGAATTGAAAGATGGTTATGGTGTAGATGAGCATTATAGTTTTGACACTTCCTCATTCTCCTAATTATGGGAAGCAGAAAAAGGAAAATGTTGGATACAGCATATTTGGATACATGCAAATGCTTGAACTGCTGTTCTTACAACTGTGCAGCAGTGTAGCAAACCAACCTCGAGAGCCGTAGGTGATTTTTCTGTTACAAAGTGACTTCCGTGAAGAGTTCTCATCTCCAGCAGAATCTCTGCTGGTAGGGTCTCTGCAGACTCCCTGTCCCATGCAATTGCAGGACTTGCAAACAAAAGATGTCAGCCTGTTGTCTGGGGAGATAAACAGCTCTAATGAACTGAAGTCACTAATAGAGACAAAAGAAGAAAGTGTTTAGGAAGGCTTATATTGATAGTTGGAGTATATGGAAGTCCAGCTATAAGGAAGGACTATTTTGGAGCTTTTGTGATGAGAATACAATTCAGAGCCTCAGCAAGTAAGTGAACATGATATGTAAGAGCCAATGAATGACGTTTCAAACAAATAAACAATGGATAACATGATTATTAAGAAAGGCGCACCTCCCAAATTTACTAGTGTTCTCTGAAGGATAAGTATAAAGCTGACAGATCTGATTGTTATGTTATGTGTAGGTTCCCACATGGCTTTTGACAAGATCGCTTAACTTCCAGGGATTAGTAAATCATTAATAACTGGATAAAATATGTGAAACAAAAAGAGGAATAAATAATCAGCTTTCGTAATAGAAAGAGGTTGCCAGTAGTGTTCCTGCTATGTCCTTTGTTCTGCATAGACCTAAAAAATCTGGAAAAATGAATGAAGAATAATAGTGTGAATATTTGCTTATACGAGATTATTCAGGATGTTACAATCTAAAACTGTCTGTCAGCCATTTCAGAAAGATCTGGCAATTAAAATGATTTATTAAATTTGATATTGAAAAGCACAAAGAAATGCATGTCAAGAAAAAGAACAGTTCTATCGATACACAATGATGGGCTTTAAATTAGCTACTGTTAATCAGGAAGATGCTTGAGAGCCATTGTGGGTAAGTTCTCTGAAGAAGTCAGTTTAGTACTTAAATGTGGTCAAAGAGCGTTACTTGAAAAGAAACTGAGAACAAGCCATAAAACGTTTTATAAACTGTAAAAATGCATGATATGTTTACATGTTGTTACTGTATGCTTTATATTTATTCTTCAAGAGCTGCTTCTGAGCTCGTAACTTTGAAAAGTCCTTCACTTGGAATTTACTCAATGTCCATATCACCTTGCAACTTGAGCTGTATGAGCTTCCTTCCCTCATCCACTGCTGGTGGGTGACAGAGGAAGGGATTGTGAGACTTCGCTGCTCTGCTTTTTTTTCTTCAGCCACTTTGTGGTTGAGGGAGGGACTTGTACGATCCCTTGAATCAATTGCTATGTGATGCAGTGTTAGAGATTTTTGACTTCTTTCAGTAGCCCCTGAGAGCGGAGGTAACTGTATCGCATTTTCCAGTCCAGACTGCTATTTGGTGTCACATGTTTTAATCCATTGAAGAAATAGCACTAATGCTATGGTGTTTTGCATAACTGTGGCCTGAGTATTTTTGAAATGGGATTGTAAGGGTGCAAAGAGATGCTATGAGACTGTGGACATCTAGATCCTCTGGAGCTGATTCTACATAGTGGCGAGAGATTAGATATAATAGATTTGTGTGATCTGATGATGCATGCTGCGCTTCTTGCATCTTCTTTAGCTGGGAAGTATATTCTGGCCTTTTTGGATAAGACCATCTCAGTCCAAGTCCTTGTATGCAGATGTATGTATGTTCTGTGGAGTTCTAACCTGTTCAGGACTTTGGACTGGTGGAGAGTTTCTTGCAAACTTTGTCCTCGGAGCAGGAGAGTTTCCAGAAAGCAGGAGCAGCAGTAACTCAGAAGCAAAATTGTCTGGCAAGCAGCATGCACAGAGCTGATCTTACCCGCCTGGGGTTCCAGGCCAAAGCAGCATAGTCGAGGGTTTTTGGCTGGACAGCGTAACCCATGTTTACCCCCACAGTTGCTGATTTGGAAGCAGTTGCCTATTTGCTTCTCCTGTAACACCAAGGAGATCTATTGAGAGACTTAAAGGGTCTCCTAGGTAAAGTGATCACTTCATCTGTTCGCACCTTTTCCAAAGTCGGAGTAAATCATCAGTCACTGTCTAATGAGGCGCTTCATAGAAAATACTTCTTAGTCTTCCAAGAATTAATGAAAGAGGTTTTCCGGTTGCTTTTGTACATGACTGTCTAAAGTCTGAATTAAGACCTAAATATGAAATTTAAATGTCAGTGAGAAGTCTGGCTTGTGCTAACGTGTCTTTTGATGCTTTTGTAGTATTTGCTTGCTTTCCACTAGGAAAGCCCACCAAAATTGAAACAGCTGCAAATATTTTCAAGGATGTAATATTTTAGGCAAGAAACTGCAATTTAAGTAATTTCAAGAATTGTTTAATGCTCTCTCCATTTCATAGGTGGGTAAAATTTCAAAAGAATCTAAATCCAATTGCAGTAATGACTTGGACTGTGGATAGATGTTCTCATTCTGGAAGGGGTTACCATTACAGTTACTTGTCATTGCTCTCCTGCAAGTGGTTTATATCAGCTTTTCCTAACTTCCTTTAGGCAAAAATAGTCATGTTAACTGGGACCAACAATTTAAACTGCTTGAGCTGACTTGGCTGATTTTTATTTTTGCTTCAAGCGAATTGGGGATGTACACAGACTGCTCTGTTGGCAGACAAGTGGGGGTGATAATCTCTGCTAAGGATGTGTGACAGGCCAGCTGGGGGTTGTAATCTCTTCCGCTAGTGAGATCCAGAAGACTGCATCTGTCTGAGCTTCAGACAGAAGTGCTGGGCTCCTGTGCTGACAAGCACTGGTAAATAAAAAGGTGTGGTGTTTTTTTTTTTTTTTTTTAGGTTTTTGGTTTTATTAAACAAGTGCAAAACTCCATGGAGACGTGATTCTGTTAGTCTAGCACCTAAACTAGTTCAGTTTGCCCATGTACGGGGGTTGACACTAGCTTGCTTAATTAAATTCAGCCTTGTGTGTCAACCACTGTCGCACAGTGAAGTTAGATACATAATCTGAAAGAGAACTCGTATTCCTCATTCCAACTTCTAGCCGTAGACCATGTAATAATAACTATCTAAATAACAAAAAACATTTTCGTTTATTCTAGCAAAAGTTTAAATATTTTTCACTTACCGATTGGACATGTTCATTTTCACATGGTGTAAAATATTTACAGCTTTTCTTCCAAATTCTCATCAAATTAAGCACATAAGCATTAGTAGAGGGATTCAAAATCATGCAGAAAGTCAAATTCCTATTTCTTTCCCACAGAGAAGACATATTGTTATGTTATTTAACAGGTGTGTCTAGTGAGATGTGTTCATACTTATTAAGAAGTTTAAAATGGCCTCTCTGAAACTTCATACAGTAATTGCTTTCCAAGAGAGCCCTAATAATGAACTTTAGCTCCTTCAGCGTTTGGCATTGTCATCCTGAGAAATTATCCTTTTGCAGCCGTGGGAATGAGCAGTGTGTATAATTGCCATTACATCACTTGGTGCTGATACACTGGCTCTCTTTTCACTCACGAACATAAGCTGGCATTGCTCGCTAGTGATGTTATTTTTGCAGGAGGAGTGTGGAATGAACCTAATTATGCCTTGTACAGTGAGGGTAAAAGTAGGCTAATCCAGATGGTGTTGATTAATTATCTTAGTTCCTTCTTTTATGCTCTGAATGTGAATTGTCATTTAAGAAGGCTTCCTTTTCCTACCCTTTGTGTTTGGCATTTTGCTTGTTGTATTTTGTTTGCTGGGTTTTTTTAGGAGGAGAGACTCCCTTGTGACATTGTGTGCTGCTCAACTGATAGCGCCGATGGGTTGAGCAGCACCAGTATACTTGAAGTACTAATTTGAATTAATTTGAAGTGCAAGTGTTCTGAACAGATTCAGTATGGTTGGCACCACTGTCTGGCTGACATGTATTTTGTTTTTCCTATTTTCAGAGTGGCCAATTTGTACAAATATTTTTGTACACATAGTCATTATTTGTGTAACTTTTTTTTCAATATTTAAAAAAAAACTGGAAGAATTTTCATAGTTGAAATTTTGTGGACTCTTAAGTGAAACCCTGATCTTGCTGCAAAAAATGAGTTTTTTTTTTTCAACTGACCTTAACAGAACTGGAATTTCCCTGTTGATTCTAGTGACAAAGCAAAGATTGATTCCCTGGCTTATTGTAAATGAGTGACTTAGCCTTTTTAGTATCATTTGCTCTATCTGTCTTCAGAGCATAATGTATATTATAATAATTTGATTTGATTTCTGGCTCAGCTGATTTTATTACATTCCACAAAAGTCGCATCTTCCCACACATGTATTTGGACAAGTAGCAACTACAAGCTTTTAGAAGATTTTTCTGTAATTAATGTCTACAATTTTCAGAAACATCTCTTGGAAGTACTGCTTTCTTTAAAGTAAAGTAATCCCTTAAATGAAAGGGATATGTCAGTGAAGTATTTCAGGTCTGTAATGTTTATGAAGCACCTGGGAAACCCCTCTGAGAACTAGCCAACTGTAAGAATATACCGTGATTAGCATTTATTTGGAAGCATAGATTAATGTAAAGGGATATAATTGCTATTAATGTAAATAGGCATAATTTTATGATAAACAAAATAGACTGTGTTGTACATCAGTTGCTCTGTTGCTCTGCATGTAATACGTGTATAAATTACATTTTCAGGAAGCTGCTTGGGAAATTCTACTTTTGGTCTCCTGGCTTTGGTGCTGCTTTACCAGCTTCTTATATGGCTATTCTCATCGAAAGGAAAAGCAGGTACAGCTTGTGTTTGTTAATTTTCAATTTTATATAATATATTTCTTTCAGTCATTGGACAGTTGTCATTTGACAATTCAGTCATTTTTGTTTCAGAATGCTGAAAATGCAGTTCATTTGAAATAGTGTATTTTGTAGCCCTAAACTGAAGTCTAAGAAGATAGAGTAGAAAAAACACTTTAGAAATGTACAGTTTCTTTTTTTGTGGGTTTTATTTTTCCTTGTTTAATGTCTAGACTGGTTGTTATCATTGCCTAATTAGACAATATGTGTATGTGTTTTTTTTTTTAATTTTCTTAAATAGTCTTTGCAGTTAGTCACAGAAAAGGAGTTTGCTAATGAAAGTTATTGATGACATGAATTGACAACATGATATTAGTTAATACAGAGGAGTAATAGGATTTTGTGTGAGGGGAAAAAACTGAATTAGAAGAGCTGAAGTAATGGAAATAGGATGAAATGTGATGATACAAAAAGCAAAACTTTTCACTTACGGAACAATGCCAAAGTTCAGCTATCAACAGGAAGATTGTTAATTAAAAAGATTGAAGTGGGGGGAAAAAAGCCTGGAGTGATCCAAGGATAACTGAAAGCTGCCATTTGTGATGTGGCAGTGAAAAGTGTCAGACTAAATCTTGGGTTGTAGGATGTTCGTGTTTTGAAATGCAGCTCGTATTGGTAGCTTATATCAACAGTGTGAAATATAATGCTCAATTACTTTAATATGGTGCTTTAGTCATCTAGTTAGTATACTTTAGTCAGAGTAGAGAAGGGTAAGATAAGGAGAAAGGTAAGATAAGGAATTACTCTTTAGCTTAAAAGAAAAAGAGGGAGTTTTAGGACTAGAAATGATGTGGATATGCTTTTGATCAGATGTCCTTATGCAGCCATTCCAGAATGGCTGCAAATGCATATCCATCATGTTATCACCTGCCTGCCTGACCCCCGTTCCTGGAGCTCAGACGGGAAGTAAGCAGAGCCCAAGCTGATTTTCAGATAAGATGGTCAAAGTTCTCTCCTTTGAAAAGTATATCTTAGCCATAGTTTTTGAAGATCCAGGTATGTTTCTTTATGTGTAAGAAGTTCTGGAAAATTGGGAGCACTTCTAAATCAGGTTGTTAAATGTAACTACAGAGAAAAATATTAAAGTAATGAAGTTAGTTTTTAAGGTAAGTGTGTTTTGTTTTGTTATGAAGTCCGTTCTAGCTGACTGAGGGTGGATACGTGGATACATGGAGACATAGTGGCATCTACAGTCATCTCCTGAATAGCTTACAAAAAAGTGTATTGAAAAATCAGGGAGGTGGGGAAAAAGCCCTGGTTTTAGTTCATAAATGTATCTGTAGTCCTTTAAACTGCAACTAGCAGCTGGCAGCAATATCAAACTTAATCACTTAATCTCTTCCCAAGTGGATACCCTATTTTAAGTTCCTCACAGGCATTTGCTTGCACAGCATCCCTGTCAGTCCTAAACTTTGGAACAACGTGCTTGTAAATCAGATTTTCCTCTGAGTGTTGCTGCTTGTGTGTGGCAGACTTGTACCTTTTATAATTCTTAGGAGAAAAATGGGAAAAAGATATATGTAGTTAGTCTTTCAAAGACTGATTAGATGCTTTATAGTTCTAAGGAGGAGCATCTTTTCTAATATTTTATTGAACTATTTGGATTATAATTTGTAGTGTAGCTGTAAATTTGTGTGGCACTGGCATAATAATCCACCATGAGAAAGAAAAATGGCATTGAATAAAAACTGCAAACAAACTCAGCGATCTGCACTGTATTATGCAGCTGCTTTTCTATAAAGATGTAAATTGCACATCAGTATGTCCATGTATAATCTATTTTGTGATTATAAATTATGGTTATTCTGTCTGTGAAGACTAGTTCATTGGGGTCTGTGGAAAGGGCAGAGGAATGAAAACACAATTTTTTTGTACACTTGGGGTTTTTACTCAAGAAAATCAGCATATATGAATCTTCTGTGATATTAGTAGAAGAGCACAAGTCGTTATTATTAAATAATGTTTTGATATGAATGATTTATTAGATAATAATTGAGTTTAGAAACACAAACATGAAGATTTTTATTTGTGTTCATAAAATGTAGAATCATATTCTAACCCCTTTCTGCTGTAGGAGAAATTAAAATTTTGCCTTTTTCTGGTATTTGCAAGCATTGTGGGTTGTCTGTTAGGATTACGAGAAACTATCCTTACTGGCTAGTGCAGAAATTAGAAATTGCAGTGTGACATCAGTTAGTTGCATTGCTGGTATGACCGTTTCATGTTCTGAGAAATGCTAAGAAGGTACAGGGTTAAATCTCGGCCGATTTTGGCTGCTTGGTTATGTCATAAAATACCGTTCATTTTATGCAGGTATTACTCTGACCATCTTATTTCTTTTCCCTTTATTTATTGCTCTGACAAAGTTCCAGCTTGTGAGAGATGTTAAAAAAATGAAAAATTAAACAAAGAAATTATAGGTGTGCTACTGGTATGTTATATTTCTCACTTGAAAAGAAAACGTTCTTGTAAATAGAAAGTCCTGCCTTTTTCTGGAGATATGTATGCAGTTCATCAGAATATACATTTCTGTGATTCCTTTTGATGGTGTGGCAGTAGCCTCAGCATTTCAATCACTCTTAATGTGTATGCTATCATAATAACAATGGCTATTTTATAATAAATAGCCTCCTGATATGTGCACTTGCCCAAGTCTTCTTAAAATACTATAATTTTCTGTAGAGTTTCACTTTTCTACATCTTGTGTTAAAGAATAATGTACAATTATTTTGTCATAGAATTTACATTTTTTCTTTTAGCCTTTGACATTAAACATTGCCTTAGTATCTCTTTAAAAGTGTAGAAATGACTGTTATATTCATTTCACTAAGCTTCCTTAGTAAATGGTTGCATTAATTTTATTAAGGTTTGTATGGGATCATTTTACCAGTGTACTCCTCCTTTACTGCTATAGATGTTGTTTCAAGCTGTTTGAGGGGCAGTTGTTTTTGTGCTGTTTGTAATTTTGCAAAATGAATATTTTGTGTCTATTTTTTGGCTTCTTTTTGAAATTCACAGTTAGTTTGTTTATTTTTATTTATTTATTTATTTTTTAAACATCTATTAAATGGCATCACCAGGAATTGAACCTATAGATGAGGAGGAAAGCTGTGGCTTAGAATGAAAGACAGTTTTTTCTTGTTGTAGAAGCACTGAAACTGTTAGAAGACCAGGAAATAACTGAATATATTTGTTAAAATTGTTGTGAATGAAGCTGTTGAAATGTGATTTTAGGCTTTGAAGCCAATGTATTACTGGATATCTTACTAAATCGTTTGTACCTGACTGGTTTCCAAGACAAAGAAGTTTGGTAGTTCAGTCAGGAGCCGGTATTCGAGATGTCTGTGATTAAATAATCTCGAAGAAAAGGATGATGTTCTCTAAGTGTTTTGCAAACTTAGTAATGCTTCAAAAGCATTTAAGTTGTATTTTGCTAATAGCTAAATGGCAAACTTAACTTTGTTGGGTTCTTGTTTAAAATATAATGTATTAATGAATTTCAGAAACTATAAATAAAGCTTTAAAAGGGGACACAGGCTTTTAATGAAATTAATTGTCTTACTGCCTGGCTAACCATTTTACCATTTGCGCCCTATGTAAGTAATTAAGCCAAGGAAGTCTTAACTGCAACTACTGAAAAGCGCTGTAGGGACCTTCTGGGATTTCCCCTCCCACCCTTAGGCTGAATTAGTGTTTGCATACTGGCTGTTAACATTATAGCGGCGCCTGTCTCGTCGCTACATATAAAGTTGTGTCGCTGATGGTATTATAAAACCTGAGATTTAGGGCTTTTATAATTTGGTTGTAAAATCTTGCTCTGGGCTACTATTGGCAATGTGTTTTTAGTTGAAAAGTTTGAGTGCTTTTCATCAAAAAAAAGTTTGGTATACTGGACTCTTAGAAAAATATTTGAAGCATCTGCCTCCATTTTAAAAGGGATACAGTGCAACAGTGCATGTTAATGGAGAACATCTATATATGTATATTTAGTGACCTTGGAAACAGAAATGTATTACCATATATTGCTTAGAAAAGTGACTGGCACATTTGTTTAAGAACAATGGAATCTCTTGCATTTTTGCAAATATTTGTATGTTTGTTCTTCTGACAGCACATTCAGTTGCCGTTTAGGATTCTTTGCTTGCCATAAATGCCTAAGTCTTTAGTCTAAATACATCGTAAAGTAAGAATGTGGCAGCATAGTAGTGGTTATAGGTATTGTATATACTGTAAATAAACACAGCTTTTTTGTGGTTTCTATGGATTTGTGCATTTAAATACAAATTTGTTGTTTTTTTTTTTTTTTATGGCAGTATGGTATATTTAGCCTTGAGATGACAATTCCTCTTTCTCAAAAGGTTTTACAGTTACTCAGATTGACATTGTATTGTAAGGAAGCCTATAAAGCACGGGGGGGAGGAAGGGAGGGGAGCAAAACAGGCAAACAAAACTCTTTTGGCGCAGCTGCTTGTTTTGCAAACTTTAGTCTTGCTACCTACAGGTAAGAAATTGAGAGAGCGAGGTATGTTGTGGGATGACTTTTCCCCTGGGACCATTGTGGGCTTCAGGGTGAAGAAACCCAAGCTTGTACCACTCACGTGAGCGTTTTGTGTTGTGATCTGGCAAGCAGGGCTAGTAGGGAAACAAATTATTTTGGCGTTTCACTCCTGCAGAATGTTTATTACGCTGAAATATGGAGCCAAGATGTGGCAGTGAAGTAAAAAGAAACACTTTTTGTTTCCAAAACAAAGTATGCTCAAATGCATTGCACTTCAGCAACTGCTTTGGTGAAGGATAACAACTGAGAGATCTGTGTTTTTGTGCATTTGAAAATGTTTTGCTGCATGCTTTGGAGGCTGCTACAGCCTTCATCTTCGGTGCCATCCAAAAATAACCACAGTGCAATGCCTCAAACCTGTGCTTTCTGCTACACGGTTATTAGAGAGAGGGAAAACTCAGGTTTTCAAGGTTGCCTGGTGGTGCGGGAGGTGATCCGTGGAGCATACGGGAGGTCGTGCCCAGCAGGTAGCTCAGGGCTGGCAGCTCCTGGGGGTGTTTCTCAGGGGAAGCAGCATCTCTTGGCTCCCGCTGACTTTGGGCCTTAGTGGAGTGTAAAGGCTGGGACCTCTTGCCCAGCACAGGGCTAAAATACTTCTGATAATTATTGGCATATTTTTCTTTTTGAGAAATGGGATCACCTGGCTTCTGCTGTGTTTTTCCTGACATACTCAGTCTCCAGTTTGGGAACCCTCCCCGTAGTCTGGTGTCTTACACTACAGAGGAGATCAGTCTTTCAAGTGTATTTCCCTGACAGTCGTAACTTTTTTTTTTGTGAACTTTGAACAAATTATGGTGTAATGAAATAATATTAACTTTGGTTGCTAATCTCTGGTCTGAGTATTATGGTGTTTTTAATCTGCCCTGTAGTATTTCAATAAATCCCTATCCTGAGTTGTTTGTTTTGCAACTGTTTGGCTAATTGTTATGAAGTTTACTTATCTTTGGGGATTTTACACAGATGAAACAAATTTTTTTGGTTAAATGATATTGGGTGTCTCAAAATTTTCTTCAGCTTCTTAAAAGCAAAAGTAACTATCATCTGCATTAATTTAAGAAGAAAAAAATTTGACTGTGGGGGCCAGATTTCCTCAAAGCCTAGAACAGGCTGAGGGATTCGTATGTATGGTGATGATTTATGTCTACAATTAGGCTGAAGGAATGCAAAGGTAGGGGCCAGTATAAATTCCGTATCTGAACTGCAGAATGACAAATTGTGATAGAGAAGTTTGACAAAACATATATCAGATAGTACAGGTAAAAACAAATGTATCGGCTAACGCAGTTTAATTATGATACTTTCCTGTCCCTTTTCTCCAAAATGCCTCACAGACTGCAGCTGTCACAAGTTGTAGCAGGGTTATGAAGCAGTCCCGTGGCAAAGGAAAAGGATGTTCTTCGTAGGTCATAAAAAGATGTTATGTTACTGGCAAGATGTAAGCTATGTACTACATTTGTAAATGTAGCTGCAGAGTTAAAACCGCTTCATTTAATGAACTGTGGAAACCATTTTGTTCTTTATGCATTTGATTGAATATGTGAGTTTATGTACCTTTTGCCACTTAGGCAGTTTTACAAGTCTCGAATTTTTATGTGAATGCTTAATTAGTAGGGAACAGGGACTTGGCTTTTTGTCTGAGGTTGGTTGTACCTACAAAAATCTATATATCTTAGAGGGAAATGTGCAGTCTGTGGCTGAATGTAGCTACCTTAGAGCTCCTGTGCCTGCTACCCGAGTGCCTCTGGCTTTGTGGTGGCAATAGTCCTTCCTCACTCACTCCTTTACTTTTTCGTTAAATTGCAAACGCTCTTAGGGAAGGAGCTTGTCTCTCTGTAAATATCTGATGCAGATTAATTATGGTGTGAAATTGCCCTATTACCATAGGTTCCTGCATTATATCAATACGTAAAATAAAACATTTTGTATTAGAAAGCAACTGTGAAATCCTTTTGCTGTTTTCTGACTCATCTTATATCACGTCTAGTAAATGATATGAAAAGACACTGTTTTGTCCAGTGATTTCTCTGCTAAAGGCTTTCTTTGAAAGGCCTGTGCCGCTTTTACACAGGTAAGCGTTATGGACTGCTTAGTCAGCCTCAGAAATGTTAATAGATCACTTTAATGGCTTTTGTGGTGTTCTAAATTTTAGCTGATAATAGTCAAAAAATTATGCTAGGGAAAAGCAACAAATGACATGGGATGTATTTAAAATCTTTGGAGTTATGAGGAAGTCTTTTTGTGGCTAGTTCATTAGAAGCTGGACATGCTTCTTGAACATTTGAATGGCTGAGTCTAATGTAGGAAGACATGACACTGCCACATTTTGCAGATTAGGTTCATTGCTATGATGAGTATATTTGGATTGTTTCCTATTTTATTATTAATTTTCCATTACTTTGGGCCATGAGGACTTTATATTTTGTGAACGGGTTTACAAACCTTATGTGAAATTAGCTTGCACTTGAAAATTTTGCTTAACATGCATAACTTAATAATAAGCAAGTTAACAATGATATTTCTGTCTCTCAGCATTTAAAGTCTTAGACTTATCCATTTCCAGTTTATCCATATGTCCAACTTGCTTTGCTATTTAGATGGGAAGTAGAACATTTAAAAAAAAGTATTTTTTTCCAAATAGGTAAACATTAGTTGTGCTATTTTAAGTTGATCAGTAGAGATGTTAGCAGAATCATTTTTTTCCTGTTGTGAATAATAGCAACTTCTTTTAGGCAGTGTTCAATTCAAATAGAAATATTTTGTTTTAAGTTTCATTCTGCTGAAAACATCAAAATGTTACATGGAATGACAAGACTGGGTTGCTCCTCTGTCTTCAGGAGAAACAAACATATACTGCAGTATTTGGTGCCTAGCTGTGTAAAGTTTTTCTTAATATTATTGTTTTGGACTTCTGTGTGTTTTTTTTTTCTTTTTATTACTGTACTGCTAATACGTAACAATTGGAATTTAGAAAATAAATCTGTGAACTACCTGAAACAAAATATGTGAACAAAGAATACCACCAGGCGTTCTACTGTAAAACAGAGAAAGGATTGTAAAAAAAAGCTCTGATGAACAAGACATAAGCTAGATGTACTAAAACCCAGATGGCATTGGGGCAAAAAAAAAAAAAGCTTGATTCTCTCCAAGAGGAGATTCATTCCATTCCTTTCAGAATGTGGGGAATTTCCTTCTCTCCAGGGGTTATGTAGGAAGTCTGTTTGAATGGCTTATTTTTAGGCGGCCACAGGTAGGAGAGAGAATTTTCTGTCCTTGGTAATCAGTCTAGTAGTGACTGAAGTTTTGGTTGTGTCCCTTTAAAGAGGAATCCTTATGTTTCAGACTACCAAATTCAGAAGTCAGCTAGTAGATGATGGTGACTTTTGTATAAAAGTTCTTGAGATAAGGCTGTCACTTCTGTAGAGTCTTGATGATATGGAGAAGTGTGCTTTTCCCTGCTCTTTTGTTTTTTAATGTCTTAAGATTTTTGGAATATTCTGTGAATGTCGGAAGTAGATGGAATCTACAGGTAGCAGGAAGCTCAAGAGTTGGAAGATCGGAGGGGAAAAGAAAGATCCTCTCTCCCAGGCTGTGCTGTTCATTAGTCCTGCAGTCAGTCCATCCTTCGGCCCTGCCCTTTACTCTGGGTGGTTGTGTAGATGCACATAAGATGTAGGTAGGATCCTTATCCTTTTATAAGCCTTTCAAAAGGAAGGGCTCAGAGTTCAACACTTAAACTTTTCTAACCATCTAAAATTTGTGTTTCTACTTCATACTAGTCATCCCTTCCTTATCAGTGGAGTGAATCACCGTTATATCTCTTGGTTATAAAGGCAGTCTGGGTAACTGTCTTAAACTATATTTCATCCATTTCAGATGGCAGAAGTTAGGCAAACCAAACCAGAAGGAATATTGGGGATCAGTGGTCCCAGTCCCATGCATATATAGTCAATCAGTTCAGATTATAAACTAATGAGACCTCTGAAGAACCGTAATCATGTCTGCAGAAGTGTTCAGCAATCAGGTTGCTAGAATTTCTAGTCCGTAGCATTGGAGTGTTGGAAAAATGTGGTCCAACATGCTGTGTGGTCTCTGAAGTCTTGCCCAAGGTGGAAGAGCAGGAGAGCAGCTACAGCTTTATAGTCAACGATCTATTATCTGGGATAACAGAGGCAGGGAGAGTGAGAATACTGGGAGAACCTTTATAATATGTGTAATACTCAAGATGTTGGAGAATGTTTTACAAACATCTGAGTGGGTCTGCACAGACTTGGTTTAGCTGACCTTTTTTTCTTAGTGCTGTTACAGTTGGGCTGAGCTGGATCATGCAGGACTCTTCAGGTGTGTTTGCTCAGTGGTCTCCAGTTCCCTGCTTTTCAGGAGGACTTATCAGCTCAGCACAGCACCAGATGTGAGGTTACTTCATGGAGAATGATGTAAAGACAGCACAGGCAGCATCTGTTAGGCTCGGGGCTATCTCTAGCAGCTTCACATGGAGCTAGCCTGGATGGGCAAAGGTCAGTGCTAAGGTCAGACAGAATCACCTGGGATCTATCAGAGTTTCTGCATAGTTAGCTCTTTTTGCACTGTTGCCTGTTATATCTGGTTTTGGTGCCAGTAAAAAGATAGGGACAGAGTTTTTCCTGGATTCCGCAATATGATGAAAAAGCGGCTTGAATGTGGTAATCTGTTTCTAGGACCAGACCAGAACCAAAAGCAATTTATGTATTGATGTGCCCGAGTCTGAATCTGTAGTCTAAATAGTATGACCATGAGTAATTGAGACTTCATTATGGTTAAAGTTGAATCCTTTTTCTATTCTAAAGATCACTTTTGGCAAATTTGGTTTTGAAATTTTCACTTTGTAGGCTGAGAATTAAAAAGTGATTTCGCTATCTGAGCATTAGCATGATTTTTTTACTTTGTTTTCTCATATAATGAAATAGGCTGTTACAGTCTTTTCTCAGGTATTGTTGAAATGCCTCCAGATAAAATGTTAAAATTCAGAATGTTGGTGAGGATTAAAAGTTTCTGCAAGACTGACTTGGATTAAAACAATAGAAACAGTGAACTAGTTGCTCTGTTCTGTATGCTCAGCACTAGGGTACAGGAGACACTCATTTGGACTCCCTTGACTTCAGCAAACGCTTAGTACATCTTCTATGTCTGATTGCTTAGATATAACATGCAGTATATAGATATACCTATCTATAGAATAATAGATATTTTGTTAATATGGAATAAACTTCGAATGCTGCTCAGGTGAACTGGCAATAGTGCTGGCTGATTTGGCAATTAAAAGCTTGACATTTACCTTGAGAGAGAACATCCATGCCTACTATGCCTCTGGTACAGTGGCCATAAGTCTTTGAGGGAACTTTCTGTCATAGGTTCCTCAGCTCTGCTCTTCGGATACTATTTTTAGATAGTACAGATGAGAAGAGCTTTAAAATCTTTGTTCCACCGTATGAAATGCACATGTATCCTGTTTCTGATCAGGGAATAACAAAAAAAAAAACAAGCCAAACTAATCAACCTCCTCTAATTTCATAGTACCCTTAGACAATTAGCATTTCACTATCAGACCTCTGAGTTCACCTGTAAATCCTCTGTGACTGTGGTGACTCTTACCTAAAGCCTAATTGCTCCCAGGGAGTTTATGTTGTTCTGAGCTCCTGCAGCAAGAGAAGTGGGGAGCTAGAAACCTAGAATGGTAATGTAATGACTTTCTGTATCTGACTAAGCAAGGGTTTTCTGTAGTGAAGATTACTGAAGTGCACTGTGGTTAGATATCTTGCTCCCCATCCCCCGGGACACTAAAAAGACACATTTTATTTCCTTTAACTCCTATGAATTGCATATTGTTTCTTCTGATCAGATGACCTCCATTCCAGACTGAAACTTTTCGATAAAGTAAGCATGTACTGTTAAAATCTTCCCCTAGAAATGGCCTGTCTGAAAAGCAGGAAAAGCAGATTCTGCAGAATTAAGGGCAAGCATAAAACAAGTCTCATGAATTTGGGCTGGTACTTGTCATTATAATCCAGACTGGTCCTGCTTTGGTAAAAGGCTGAAACGGTTTGGAAACGCTGGTAGTAGAACATCATTTTGCATACTTAAAGAAACTTGTAGCTGCACTGTCTTGCCAAAACTCTTGCATGGTTAGTGCTTTGGTTGTGTTGTCGATCAATAATATGTTTGTTTTTTTTTAAATTTAATATGTTAAGCAAACTATATTTGTTGCTTCAGGTATTTTGGAAAGGGCTTATTTCTGGTCACAAATACAGTGATTGTAATGGTACCCCTCTAAGGAGAATGTTAGCTCCAAACATGCAAACAACAGTAGCTCCTAGTTTAACAGACTAGAATAAGAGCATTAGGCTGCTTAAGTCTTTTGAAATAGATGAAGATCTGGTGATTTGAGGAGCTTATTGAAAAACTTGTGCTTCTCAGCCTGTGGCGCAGAAAGTGTGTTGGGGCCGAAGGTGGGGAGCGGAAAGCAGCTGCTGTGGAAGCCCCTGGAGCTGCATCTCCGGAGCTGCCGGGGGCTGATGTTGGGGAACCCCGATAGCCCCTGATGGGGTATGTGTGCAAAGCCAGGGAAGATCCCACATCTCTTCAGCATTGCAGTTTCCATGCTATCTTGCTTTTCTTCCTAATTTTCATTAATAACCCATCCTCTGATGGCCTCTATTTGCCATGAAGCAGTAGTGACTGCTAGTGCAAAATACATAGAAGTAACTGCCCTCTCTTGCTGAGGATCCCCCAAACAGTTTTGCTTGAAAAGTGTTTGCTTTCCTTAACCTCTATGCATACCTTCCAGATAGAGTGGCCAAGCAGCCTACGTTGTATTGTGATTGACAGGGTGCCCAGAAAAGAACTGGGTGTTTTCTATTTGGTTGATTGAGCTGATGATAACAAGTCTGTATTACTATCAACAGTCCAAAGAAATTGTTTTTTTGTTTTGGTCTCATTTAATGCTATATAGGCCTTCCATACCAAGTAACATTCATATTTGAAAAAATTACTTGAAATCCTTTGTTTCTTTTCCTGAGATTTAATTTGTTATCCTTTTGTTATCTGCTAGTCATTCCTTTTATGAGACTAATAAGATTTTTGGAATCTGAATTTTATCTCCTCATGAAATCTTGTGAGATTAAATCACGCTCCAATTAAGAGGTTTTGTTTTCCCTCTGCAGGTCAGCCTTTGTTTTGACTCCAGCTCTGTAGATGCTAGAGAAAAAGTGGGAGAGGAGGAGGAAAGGAATAGTGAAAGAAAATCTGTATAAAATTAGAGTATAAAACAGTTCAAAAATTAAACTATAGATGTTATCTTGTGGTGTGCTAGCTGAAAATTCAGTAAGAATTATTGGTGCTAATTTAACTGGAATGTATTACTGTAAATGTATTTTCTTTTTGGCTTTTGTCCCTTTCTAGTTTTCTCATACCCTTTCTTTGGCATATGTTCAAATCATAGATCATGTTGAGTTTAATTTCTTTCCTTTTCAGAATAACAAATTCTGAGTATCTGGAAGAAAAAATAACTGTTTTGCTTAACATGTAACATGTTCAAAGCAAACATTTACAGTTTTGAGCAGCTTCGTTTTCCTGTTTTCCCAAACTGTGAAATGTCTTTTTCCTCCTTTAAACAAAAATTTTGAAACAAATTTTTATAAAAAAAAAAAAAAAAAGGCTGTGGTTCATTAAACTGTGACTTTGGATGTGAAGATATGTGCTTGAACATTATCTTTTTGTGAAAGACTTGCTACCAGTATTTACTAAGCTCAAAAAGTAATCGTTTTTGTCTTTCAAAAACTCGTTGCTTAGGTCTGTTTTCATAATTTTCTGTATTATTTTGAAAGCTTATCTGTTCCTGCTGATTTTAAGTGAACTTTTGCACCAGGGTTTCACTGCTGGCCTCCAGCTGTCAGTAGGAAATTGGTGGGTGTGAGAGATTAACGATACCCTAAACATAATCTGTAGTACTTTTGTTATTACAGGGATGCAATCGCAGCTTCAGATCTATAGTTGGTTAGCTTTTGGTGTCAAGCTGCTACAGAGCAGAAAAATCCCTTAATTCTGCCTTTTTTTTTCCTTGAGAAACCTGTGATTTGTGTGTGTGATTTAGTTCTGCAGGTTGTAAAGCGGTGTGTTTTACAGTGTGTTGGGGGGGGGGGGTTCTTCCTGTTTTTGCAGACCACAAATCCTGTCTGGGGAGCCATTACAAACTATTATGTTAGCTTCTTAGTTTATGTTCAGAAATTAAAGCCAGAGTTAACTCCTCCTTTCTTCCCTTTTCTAAAAGGTAATGTTTTCAAATTTTACTGTAGTAAATTGGGTTGACAAAAGTTGTGTGTTGTTTTACTAGAAAGTAAACTTGCACTCCATATCTACCTTTGAATCCGCTGATTCTTTTGAAAGTACTTTTATTTGGGATTTCTTAGACTTTTAGAGAATAAGAAAAATGATTACCGTTTAAATTAAGGTGATAACTGTCAGAATGTGCAACAGACCCAATAAGTAGTGGTATATGTATGAGACTCAAACTTGAATTTGTAGGAAACTTGCCAAACATATTTCTTCCTCAAGGTGACCATCACTGTATTAAGCCATAGGTAGTTCAAATCTTGTCTTATAGGTCACAAGAAAAGTAAGTTTGACTTGTCTCATTCTAGGACCTATTCGCTCTCACATCAGATCTTTTGGTCTGACAACACTAAGAATTTTTTCCCGAGTGAAACATATGACTGGGATGATAGGAAGGTGGCATTTGGACTGGGGGTTCAGTTAGAAAACGTTACAGCTAAGCTAACACTATACTTGTCTTAGTAGGTTTTTTTTTATTTCCCCCCCCCTCAACTGTAAAATGCAGTATATGTGGGGAGAAGCCTAACCTGTCAGTGAGGACTGTTTAAACAGAGAACCTGTTTCTTAATTTCATGCATAAAGATGCTGCTTTATGCATCTTCGTGTTGCTTCCAGCCATCTCTGCAGCCGCCCGCGGCTATATGCTGGGTCGGCAGTAGCTGTAGCAGGTTATGGGGCCTGGATATAATGGCCCCAATCTGTACCTTTTTCTCTCTCTCTTGTGTGATTTTACTGGCTTATAGCTATAGCTAACACCTAGAGCTATTCTAACTGAAAGAGGTGCCTGTTTACTCAGTTTATGCGAGTTGTGTGCATGATCGTATTCATCTTGCTGTAGTCGTTTCCTGGTATTTGTGACTTTTTCACCTATTAGTTTTGACCAAGAAGAATACGATCATAAAAAGCACAGAAGACTGATGAAAGAAGTGCAGGTATAATAATTCCAATATATGTAATTAGTCATACTGAATGTTTAGATTTCCAGTTGTCTTCTCTGAAAAGTTTGTGGTTTGACTGAAACAAGGCAATAGAGAAAACAATGTTTTAAACCTCATATTGCCAATAAAGTTGGTGAGAAAACCACAGGAACTGGAAAGCTGTGTATTAGGTTTATATGATGAACAAGGCAAAAAAAACCCCCCAAAAACAAAACCCTATGAAAGTAAAAATTCAAACAGAGGAGTGAATATTGAGAGGTAAATAGATTAAAAAGCATAAGCATGTTTTAAGGGTTCATCCCACCTTCAGGCAAAGGTATCTTTTTTAGCTTAATAACAGCTCTATATTTAAGGTAAACCATAAGTGTATTTAAGGAAGACCATAAATGTTCGTGGTAAATATGGAGAGAGGACTGACATTAAAAAAAGAATCATTCTCATCTCCAACGAAATACTAGGGCAATGAGTAGGAAAAATACACCTTGGTTGTGTTTTTTTTTTAATTAATATTTTGTATGGTTTCCTATTACCTTGAGCCAAAGCCCTCACTACTTGTGAGAGTAAAGTTATTTGAATTTTTATAAAGCATCAAACTAAGCAAGAAAACATTCTTTAGCAAACTGCTACACAAACAGTGTATCGGCATGTAGACTTGGACAGTTGTCATTGCTTCTATTGAAGTGAATCGGATTTTTACCACACATGTATGGAGAGTCAGAATGTGGCTTCAATCAAATATGTTTCCAGAATTTACAGTGTTTATTTCAAAATAGAAATATCCTGGTCCCAGGAAGATGAATTCGAAGCGCCACTGAGAGTGGTGCTTATTGGTTTCTTTGACTTTGAAATGCTATTGATTAAACAAAGAGCAGTAAATATTTAATCTGCTTTTTATTTCCTGTGTTTTCATTTCAAGTCTGTGTTGGATATTTGTTTATATAATTTAATAAGGATTTTGGTCACTTGATTTCTAACAGTGAAACTTTTTCTTGAAGTCCTCTAACGCATTTAAGTGTGTTCGTGAATCAGAAGAAAGTATTTTGAAACACCAGGGTTAATTTGAAACAAATATCATGATTTAAATTTAAAATGTTAGTTAAATAAAATACTGGATGGCGAGTCTTAAGCTGTTTTGCTTCCAGTAGTCTCCTGAAATGTTTATTCCACTATCTTAAAAGATGTAATGTTATCTTATGACATATGATCAGGCAAATATTGAGGAGGAGTTCAGTGATGCATGCTACCGTGTATCTGATACTGGTGCAAGTTTTGTTGGACTGTTGTCTCCCCGAGTTGTTCATAGGTTAAGATGAGTTCTGGAAAAGTTGGGACAGTTTCAGAAAAGAGCTGTGAGTATGATTAAAATCTTAGAAAACATTGTAATTGTGGGAAAAAAACTGAAGGAGCTTAGTTTTAATTTAAGAAATGGTATGTGGGTAACTTGGATGGACTCTCAGTAGTCTTGCAATCACAGAATCACAGAATCACTGAGGTTGGAAGGGACCTCTGGAGATCATCTAGTCCAACCCCCCTGCTCAAGCAGGGTCACCTAGAGCACATTGCACAGGATTGCATCCAGGCGCATTTTGAATATCTCCAGAGAAGGAGACTCCACCACCTCTCGGGGCAACCTGGTCCAGTGCTCTGTCACCCTCACAGTGAAAAAGTTTTTCCTCATGTTCAGATGGAAGTGTCTGTGTTTCAGTTTGTGCCCATTGCCTCGCGTCCTGTCGCTCGGCACCACTGAAAAGAGTCTGGCCCCATCCTCTCGACACCCTCCCTTCAGATACTTGTACACATTGATAAGATCTCCTCTCAGCCTTCTCTTCTCCAAGCTAAACAGGCCAAGCTCTCTCAGCCTTTCCTCACAGGAGAGATGCTCCAGTCCCCTAACCATCTTTGTGGCCCTTCACTGGACTTGCTCCAGTAGTGCCACATCCCTCTTGTCCTGGGGAGCCCAGAACTGGACGCAGTACTCCAGATGTGGCCTCACCAGGGCTGAGCAGAGGGGGAGGATCACCTCCCTCCACCTGCTGACTGGCAACACTCTTCCTGATGCACCCCAGGATACCATTGGCCTTCTTGGCCACAAGGGCACATTGCTGCCTCATACTTAACTTGCAATGGAGGCAAAGATGTAGGTAATTTCAGTGCCTGGGCAGATTCTTGCCTAGAAGTAAGATGCAAATTATTAAGGTAAGTAGCATTAGAATAATTTATCAATGACTGTGGTCACTTCATTGGAAATACTTAAAAACAAGTTTGTTTTTTTTCTTCCTGTTTGTATCTTTATACACATATACGCTCGCGCACACAGGTGCGTACACACACATTATATATTAGAAAAGATGATTTGTTCAAACTAATTTCTTATAGAAAAATGTATGTCTTACGTTATTCAGGAAGCCAGATGAGCTTAGTTATCACAGTGGTCTCTTCTGATTTTATAATCTGTGAAGAAATCATGTGGTAATATTTTAAAGTGGCTTTTCACCTTTTTTTCCATAGAATCATAGAATCATTCAGGTTGGAAGGGACCTTGGGAAGTCATCGTGTCCAGAGCCCTGCTCACAGCAGGATCAACACTGAATTCAGACCAGGTTGCTTAGGGACTCGTCCAAGCGGGTTTTGTAAAGCTGTGAGGACGGAAAGCCGACAGCCTCTGTTCAAAGCTTGACTGTCCTTATCATTTCCTCAAGTCACGTTGAACTCTCCCGTCTGTTAGTTAATGGCGGTTGTTTCTCATTCTTCTGCTGTGCGCCTCGATAGGAGCCTGGCTCTGTCGTCTTAGTAACCCCTCATAGGTATCGGATGGCTGCTGTCCTCATGGGGCAGGAGCTCCTGTCCCGCCGTCCTGGTGGCCCTCTGCTGACCTCGCTCCAACTCATCCACGACTTCATTGTATCGGGGAGCCGAAACTGGATGCAGTCTTCCATGTGTGGTCTAATGAGTGCCAAGTAAAGGGGATTAATCGCTTCCCTTGACCTCCTGCCTACACTTCTCTGCATGCAGCCCAGTATGCTGTTAGTCTTCCTTGCTGTTTTTATGCTATAGTGTTTATTTATTTATTTATTTTTTATTAAACAGAGTTGTTTTAGACTCTTTCCTCTGGGCAGTACAATCACAAGAATATGTGGTTCTCTGTTGAGCTTTATAGGCCATAGTTTGAGAGCTGTTGCTTTTAGATTTTGGTCTGAATATCACCAAATTGTCAGAAAAGAAAATTTTATCAAGTAGAACCTTTCTTTGAGGAAGGCATAAATGATGAAGAAGGGAACTATTTTATTTATTTATTTTTATTTTTTGGAAATGTGCTCTGTTGCAACTTAAATAGAAAAAGTGAATCCAAAAAATTGGAATTGTACAGTAACAGATGACATGAGCTCTGTTAAGTAAGTAAATTCTGAGACTTGGCTTGCTTAGTCCTCTGACAAACATACAAGAAAGTTCATGTGAGAGTGTGAAGAGGAAATAATTAGGACAAACAAAAGGAAAAGTGATAAGCACTGCAGCGTTATGATACTTTAAACAGTACTTCAAAAACTTGATTGCTTTCATCCAATCCCCCCTTTCAGGTGGAAGATATCAGGCTTGTTAAAACAAATCTTTTTGAAAAAGTGTTCAGCTCTTTAAGTTACCAAAGCAGATTGGCAGAATGGAACAGGGCACGCCATTACATCTCTCCTCCCATAGATGCAGCTCTTTTGGATGCTGATTTGCTTCCCTGTTCTAGTTCAGTGTTGGTCAGCCTTTCATGAATTGTGCCTTGAACTTGGATTTTTCTTTCCCAAATTAAAGATCGCCTACATCATTAGAAACTGAGCAGGATGTGGGAGATACTGCCAGCCAAAGAGGTGAGAGGGAGGTAGTGAAAGGCAAGGACTGGGAAGTCCTATCTTCCGTCAGTGCCTTTCTCAGAATACTGTAACTTGGCACACAAAGCTGCATTTAAAATTTGCTTGTTTAGCATCTTCAGCACTTTTGGTGACCCTCTGAAGTCTAACACTTTGTCTTTCTTGATGGTGAGATAAGTTCCTTCTCGGTAGTTGTGCTAAGATGAGATGAAAATCTTAGAGCTGCTTCTGAAAGAAAATAGCATGAGTCAAAAAAGAAAGCATGGAAGAGTAAATGATGATAAGGATTTGTGTGCATTACCTTGAGCTTTTCCTTAGTGACCTTGCCTGACCATCACTGGTGAAACTACCTGCTGATGCAGATGTTCCGGTGGTTAATGTCCAGCACTGGTTCATGGACTGTTTGGGGTGAAATGTCAGCATTTTCTCAGTATCTGTAAAAATCCCCAAAGCAGGTAATTATACATGGTTAAGTGATTATTTTTGTTATTTAATTATTTCTTACTTTTGTAATACTATTTCTCAGTTATATTCTTCTCTTATTTACCAGCTGCAAGTTTAATGCAGTCCTTGAGTTGTATCAGTGACCCTTTTGTTTGGACTAATTCCATCTTTCTGTCCTGTTTTCCGTCAGTTGTCATTGTTACAAAATAGTGCAACATTTTCTGAACTTCCACCCACTTTTTTAACAGTTGAGTTCACAGTTAGGTTAGGCTTGCTGGTTCACATTTGCAGTGGGACAGGAAGAGTCCTTTTTTCAGAAACACAGGACTATTTAAATCTGTCCCAAAATTAATTTGGAGGAAGAAAGCTGTTTTTGCATGGAGTTAGACAAGACCTCTTCCAGCAGTAAATACAGACAGACTTGCTGCAGGCACTTTCGGATGATGTCATCTAGCTGCTTTCTGTATTTTCAACTCAGGAAGTTATTTCCTTGTGCACGCTGGATGTCTGAACATTTTCCCTCCTTCTGACTATTTCTCATATCAGTCTTGCTGCAGCTGCACTGTAGCTTCTAATTTTTTTCCTTCCTCTTCTCTAGCCCCTTTTCCTTTCTTTGTCTTTGCAGTTGGCAGGTCACATTTTATGCTTAGCTCTTATTTTGGTCCCTTACAGCTAAAACTTTGTTAGAGCAAGTTCCTATTTTACATTTTTAGTACTTATAATGTGGTGTAACCCAATTTCAGTGGGAGGCTATAACACCCTGCATGCCTGTCAAAGAATGCAGGGGAGAGCCACTATGTAAATTATGTGTACATATAATAATTGTGTTATGTAACACACAAAATAACTGTAAACATACACATTATATTCTTAAAGCTGTATCTGTCTATTCTGTCATTCTGTAGCTGGTGGTAGCTTCTCTCAGTTAAGCGTGTTACTGCAGGATGCTATTAAAGTTCTAACACTTTCCAGAATATTCAAAATGCATTGAGTTAATGGTTTAGCTCACATGAAAAAATTAAATTCTGGTATTTCCAAACAGCTGAGTATTTGGATATTTAACCTAAATTTCTAACACTATTGCAGGAATAACTCCAAGAGACATTAGACATCCATTTGTTTTTCTTCTGAGGACAAACTAAAATAGAACTTACGTTATGTAGAAATGTATTGGCTGCCGGTTTGGTAATCAGAAGGGTCAGGACAACGATATTCTTTTGTCATCTGAACGGGTTGCAAGATTAGATGATCAACGTTTGTGGACCGGCTTGAGAGCTGGGTTCACACAAGGTGAGTTGTTACCACTTCCTGGTCAGCAGGAGAATGTCCTATTCTGATGCTTTGTTACAAGTTGTAGAGGTCTCTTTCAGTTAATGTTTACAGACCCTACTTCCTATCTTTTTGTCTCGTGTGTGCCCTGTCCTCACCAAGTCTTTAGATTCAGGCTTCCTTTTCCTGGGTCTCCGTGCTAGAATCTTGGTTGTAGTGCCTGTCACGACTGGTACTAGGTGGAGAAGGTATATGAAGGGGGGCTCCGTAACTCAACTTCAAAGTGGTGTGAAAGCACTAAAGCTTCTAAGTGGAATATATCCCTTTACCTTAGATATCTGCTGTGAAAAACCTTGATGTGGATGCTTTGCATGGCAAAGTTGCACCTGAGCGTGGGGTGGGGGTCATATATCAGAAAATACTGACTAGATTTTTTTTTTTATTGTTGTTGTTTTTTTGGGGAGGGGGGAGTGTTGGTTGATTGATGCCTGGAAACTGCACAGTAGGAATTCTGCTATTTCCTACTACCTCTGATTTTTGTTTTGCTTGCTCGTAGGACTGAAGTGATTCCAAGATAAGTTCTGTTAATGTACAGTTCTCTTAAGCGCTTTAGGAACGCTTAGAAATTTAGAAACTTGTGACCGAGTGGAACATACAAACCTGGACTGTTCCATCGTGTAATAGTGTAAAAATACTATATAGTATAAAATTGTGTGTGTATATATATATATATAATAGTATAAAATACTATTCATGTAATAGTATAAAAATTGTGAATGATATGAAGACAAATATATGTTCAGGTTATAAACTGATTTCCATACTGAGTAACCTTAATGGTTAGATATAGGATAGCAGAGTGGCAGTTGGTGAGCTATGATCTGAGGTATATAGAGAACGCCTTTAAAAAAAAAAAAAAAAGGAGCGGGGAGGGGGAAGATCCCAAAATACTTGAGTGAAAGCTGGAAAACAGTGGCAGCTATGCCAGGCCACTGTTGGCATAGTGACTCTCAACTATAAAAAGGCCATACTGATTTGAGCTAAGACTTTTGCTTCATCACTCTTAGTAGAAAGCACTTTTCATGACAATGCAAGCAGAAGGGGTAAAGCACCCTGAATTACATAGCACTTATCGCAAAATAAAAGCCTACGCACCAGCAACTTTCTGTATGTTCACAACCTAACTTAACCCATAGCCCCTGTTTGTATGCTTCCATTATCATGAAAAGTGTTTTCAGCTGAGAGTGCTGAAGCAGAAATCTTGGCTCAGGTCAGTTTGTGTGTAGGCTTTTACTTTGTGGTAAGTGCTCTGTCATTCAAGGTGCCTTACCCCTTCATGACGGCTGCCCAACTCACGTGCAGTAGTGTGTTACTATATATAACTTGTTCATGCAGTTCCTTGCTGCTTTGGATACTGTGCTATCAAGGTGCTATTTTGGTTTCATACTGCTTTTTTTACAGGGTGATAATGATTCATCTTCTATCAATACGTTATTTCCTAAACTCTCTTCTTTAATGCAATGCTCTGATGCTTAAAGTGTCCTTCCTTCAGTATGCAAGAAATGTTTAATTCAGTTACTAACTTTATCATTTTTGTTTATAGGAGAGGTCTGCTCACAATTTACATGGCCAATCAGGTAAGTAGTCCTTTATTTCAAGAATAAAAATATATAAGATCATTGGAAATGTGTCTTGCTTAAAATGGATTGATACTGAGATTTATTGCCTTTTTAATCCTTCCAGGATTTTTCTTTAAGAACTCTGTGTTAGTAGATAACTAGAATTATCTTAAGAGCAAATTTTGACAGTGGGTGTTTCAGAAGTAACTTTAAAGCAAAGGATGAAATGTAGTTCATTGCACTGTGCTTGAAATTTCTTGTATCACAGCCCCTAGAAAATGGATAATTTTTATGTCCCCTCAGTAGTAGAATAGCATCTGGTATTTAATGATCATTGTTTCTGGATGAGTATCCAACACTGTGTTTTAGTTTTATAGTTAATTTTTTTCCCAACTGATATCAAATACTGTACGTGCAAACATTTTTTTACCATGTGGTTATATCGATTTAAAATTTTTGGCATATTCCTTACATTCTCATTCAAATAAGTGAGTAGTGAATTTATATAAATGGTGCTTTCTACATTACCTTTTTCTGAATATATATTACTTGATCATACTTGTTGAGGAATTATGTTATTATTCCAAAAGATTTACCTTAAGTTTTTATAAAGCTTGAGTTGTGTAAAGAGTCATAGAAACTATTTAAAAAAAAACCAAAGAAAAAAAAAAAGAACGAACTCAGAGCATGTGTTCTAGAATACTATATAAACTTATTGGGGCCCCAGTAGAATACTGGAAATTTAGAGCTCCTTCAAGATCCATGAGTAAAGGTGATGGTACAAAGGCAATGTATTACAGTACAGATTAGGGTAATAAAACCGAAGATAAAGCTCATACCTTCATGTCCATCCTTGTAAAGTCATTGTCGGTGACCATTGTAATTCTAAGGATTTGGGGGGTGGAAAGGCTTTTGGAGGTGATATTTTATGTATGTTAACAGGTAAATATTCTGGAAACTCCCTGTAAGCATCTGCAATACCAGTTAACAGTTTTCTCTCAAATTGTAGCATTTAATAATTTCTTTTAGCCAGGAGCTGTTTCTTGGTTTACTCTGTGTTCACATACTGCCTGTCAGTAAGCCCTACTCATGAGTGTCTGCATAGACGTCAAAAGTAAAGAAATTAATTTTCACCTTAAATTTTATTGGTGTCAGTACTTTTTAAAACTTTTTATAGCTACTGGACTTGGATACTTCATAGCCTGTCCTGGGGGATTTATTTTCTTTCTAAAGCTCTTTTTTTTTTTCCTAATTTGAGAAGCTGATAAGTCCTTTTCTCTAATTAATTATATGTTCAGACCCTCAATAACACAT